>NC_090436.1:862549387-863189027 GCF_031143425.1 Pleurodeles waltl | reverse complement strand
GAATTCCCAATGGAGGAATAGGTCTCACAGTAGTGAAAAATGACTTTGAGAGTTTTTCACTACCGGGACATGTAAAACTTAAATGTACATGTCCTGCCTTATACTTATATGACACCCTGTTCTATGGGCTACCTAGGGCCTACCTTAGGTGTGACTTATATGTGATAAAAGGGATTGTAAGATTTAGCAAGAGGTTTTAAATACCAAGTCGAAGTGGCAGTGAAATCTGCACACACAGGCCCTGCAAAGGCAGGCCTGAGACATGTTTAAAGGTATACTTAAGTGGGTGTCACAATCAGTGCTGCAGTCCCACTAGTAGTATTTTATTTACTGCTCTGGGTACATGGTATACCACCTTACAAGGGACTTATAAGTAAATTATATAAGCCAATTGTGGATTCACCAATGTTACAGTGTTTTGAGTAGAAGCTCATGCACTTTAGCACTGGTCAGCAGTGGTAAAGCGCTTTGAGTCCTAAAGCCAACAAAATGATACCACAAAAATGAGAGGTAAACAGGCAAAAAGTGTGGTGGAAGACCACCCTAAGGCTGTCAGGGCTAACACATGTCCCCTCCAGTTGAAAGTGGGGAGAGCTACCCAACCTTTACGGAGTTCTCATGACTAAGACAGAAACACCTAGATAGACCATCCGCATTGGCATGGTCTGCCCCAGGTCTGCGTTCCACCCTGGGGTCCATACCCTGTAGGGAGATCAACCACCTCAACAGTTTTGGATTCTCATCCCTTATTTGCATGAACCACCTTAGGAGCCTGTGGTCAGTCTGAATCAGGAAGTGAGTGCCTCGACTTCTTCAGGGCACAAACCACCACAAAAGCTTCTCTTTCTATAGCACTCCACCTCTGTTTCGAGGGAAGTAACCTACTAGAGATGAAGGCTACAGGTTGGAACAGGTCTTCTTCATGGAGCTGTGATAAAACTGCCCCTATGCTAAGTTCTGAGGCTTCTGTCTGAACGATAAATTCCTTGGAAAAGTCAGGGTCCTTAAGCCCAGGGGCTGTGCCTATGGCTTGCTTCAGGTAGTCAAATGGTTTTTTGCAAGCCTCTGTCCAAATCACATTTCTGAGCTTCTTCTTAGAACTCAGCTCAATCAATGGGGCAACAATGGTGTCATATCCCTTGACAAGCCTTCTATAGGACACAGTGAGGCCCAAGAATGGTCTGACCTCAGTCTGGGTTTTGGGGTGCTACTGGGTCATGATAGTTTCACTCTTGGCCTAGAGAGGCTACATCTTACCTCTGCCCACCTCTGCCTCAAATACACCACAGACCACTGCCTTCTCTGGCACATACTAGCCTTGATTGTCAGGCTTGCCTGTTGCAGAGCCTGAAGCACTATTTGGAGGTGAAAGAGGTAGTTGTTCAGGTGCTACTGAAGACAGCTATGTCATCCAGATAGGCGGCTGAGAAGGCCTCCAGACCGGAAAGTACCTGGTTCACCAACCTCTGGAAGGTGACAGGAGCATTTTTGAGCCCAAAGGGCATTACACGCAATTGGTAATGGCCCTCTGGAGTGGAGAAGGCTGACCTCTTCTTGGCACCATCTGTTAAGGCAATCTGCCAGTACCCTGATGTGAGATCAGAAGTACTGGGAAGCCCCTAACCAGTCAATCAGCTCATCAGCCCGGAGATGGGATGAGCATCTGTCTTGGTCACAGAATGTAGCCCTCTGTAATTCACACAGAACCTCAGTTCATGTGTGGTGCCTAGTCGGGCAGCTTTTGGTACGTACCATCACCACAGGACTGGACCAGGGGCTACTTGAGGGTTCTGTAACTCTCAACTCCAGCATTCTAGAGACTTCACTCTTAATGCTGGCCCTCACCTTATCCTACAACCTGTAAGACTTATTCTTGACATGGAGGTTGTCTCCTGTGTCCACATCATGGGTAATCCCAGGAGTAAGGGAGAACAGTGAGGCAAACTGTCCCAACACTTGGCAACAGTCACTATGCAGCTCAGGAGTTAGAGTGGGGTCTCTACAGCAGGACTAAAGCAATACACTCTATGTAGGCACCACTGCGGAACTCATGCAAAGACTCCAAACGATCCAGAACACAGCCGCCAGACTCATCCTCAACCTGTTCAGGAGAACCCAAATCACACAGCACCTGAAACACCTCCACTGGCTCCTGGTCCAGAAGAGATGCAATTTCAAGCTGCTGACCGACACCTACAAAGCCCTCAACAACCAAGTACCCGCCTACATGAACCACTGCTTACACTTCCACCAACCATCCAGGAACCTCTGCTCAGCACACCTCACCCTTGCACAGATCCCGCATAAAAGCCGCTGCTGCGCCAGAGGACACTCCTTCTCCCATCTCGCGGCCAAAAGCCTGGAACACATTCCCACCTACCTCCGCACTGCACCGTCGCTGAACAACTTCAGGAAAGGGCTCAAGACCTGGCTCTTCGACTAAAACCTGCAACAAGCACCGGGATACTCTAGCAGGTGACAAGCAACACTCTACAATTATGACCTGATTGATTGATTGATTATTTTCGGTTGTTAAGTTTTGCCAAGTTCTTGATTTTCACCCTTTGCAAAAGATACAAATGCTCCCATTTTACCTGTGCCTGTCAATATGTTTTTTTTTCTCACCAAGATCATTTCCACACTAACAGAGCCACACATAGCCAAATACAACCTGCAGAGTGTGATTTATGCAATTTTCTTATTTGCCACAATTAAAAACCCCACAATACAGATTAAGAACCCGTTTACTTAGCTTCCTAATTGTGACTAGTAATGCAGATTTTTCTATATATGTTAACGAATAAAAGGCCTGTTTTTATGATACTTGGAGATGAATATTGTGCATTCTTGAATCTTGCTTGTTTATTCACAGCAGCCACATGAACAACAAATGAATAGCACTTTTACATGATCACTATTGTTGTTTACTGATTGTAATAATCAAATCTACCCATAATGTGTATTAAGCAGTCTGGACACATTCACATCCTCTTTTCTTGATGCTAAAGCAAATTAAAGTCTATGTAGAAAAAGGAAGACTTCTCATAATAAAAGAAAGCCCAACAGAAGGAAAACATCTTTATCTGTATTAGATGAATCTCCATTGCAAATTATCAAATCAGTGTGACTGAGCAAACACTCGTTCATCTCTTGAGAATCCCTTAGGATCCACATGAGATTCTGGAAACAAGCAATAGAAGAAACAAAATAAGAAATTTATTAATAAGCTCATAAAATTTGCAGGGTGAATTAAACATTCTGAAAGTTGTATCTCGGGTAGTCAGCTGATCTGTGAATGTTTTCCAACCTTGACCTAGCCTAAAAGGCTTTCAACGCCATCCCTGATGGACTGAGCTCCAAAAACATTCAAATTCCTGCTAAGCATATCACCTACTTAGCTCATTTAGCTAAAGTGGTGGAATAAACTGGAGAATACAGCTTCATTAACATATAAAAAGTTTAGAAGAAGATGTTCTTAGATTTGAGATTTTAATTGTATATTCTTCATGACAATGAACAGCACATAATTTTGAATGAGATACAAAATATGGATACTCACCTGTAGTAGAGGAATATTTGTATGTCTTTTAATGGAGAACCTAACAGAGGAGTATAAAGTCTTGCAGAAATATTCAAAGCATTGACATCAGAGATCCTCTTAAAAGAAACAAGTCATTTTAAGATGAAGGCAACTATTATATGGCCATATATGGAATAAGAGAATTACTAGATTTCCATCCCATAAAATGGAATATCTCTGTTTGGGATAATTAGAATATCAAGTGCTTTTTAACAATTTCCTCACTGAAGAGTGTTCTCCAGTAGGTTTATTATCGACATGCGCATGTTCAGTTAAATTTGTAGACTTATGGCCGTTAATAATTCCAAATCGCTTTTCTCTGAGAAGCCAGAGAAGCAAATAAATTACAAACTACTGTGAAATATACATCAACGGAATGAAAATGTCTTTCCATGCACCAACTAGACCAACTTTCCCAAAGCTGACTTGTAAGCTTTGGTAGTTCCTTTGATCCATGACAACTGACTAAGTTGTGAGGTCAACTCTTCAAGCACAGGAGAGATCATCTACCCTTCAAGTTTTCCAAGCCATAAAATGGAGATTAATAACAGAATCGCTGGGTGGCTCCCCCCCCCCCACACTCGCAAACCCCCAATAGTTCATCAACAGATGCTGATGGCAAGGAAGAAACACAAACTATTCCAGGAGAGAAGGAAACCAAGATTGAGATCCCCAAAAAGGAATATTAAGATTGACCCCAAGACTGTGCTCTCCATAAGGGATTAACAAGAAGCACTTTTGCTTTGAGTCTGCTTAGTTGTTCCAAACAGATGGATATTGTAGCAAAGGGTGAAACAACTTAAAGGAGGTATGGACGTTGTGGGCAAAAAAACAATGGATTAAACCTAGATCTTTGTGACTGTGGTGAATGTTTGCATTTTTCAGCATTCTATTCATCATCTGTTCTTTTCCATTAGTAGTATTTAATTTAAAGGCCCTGGGTATATGGTATACCAATTTACAAGAGTCTTAACAGTAAATTAAATATGCCAAACAAGTGTAAGCCAGTCATATCAAATTTTAGGGAAGAGAGCACATGCACTTTAGCACTGATTATCGGTGGTAAAGTGTCCAGAGTCCTCAAGCCAAAAAAAATAGGGTCATAAAAATAGGAGGAGGAAGGCAAAAAGTTATGGCCTTTTCCAACACTGCCTAGGTAATTTACATATCTCTGGTAAGATTGTCCATTGATAATTGCAGTGCACAACTTGCCCCATGCTTTTTGAACCTGCAGATTGTAAAGGAGCCTGACAGAAGCTCTAATAATAACTCTTTCCTTGGCCATGTTCAGCCACACAAGAAGATGTCACAATAGGTCCCCTACCCTCTGTGAGATTGCATCCAATTCAAGACATCTGGGATTATGGGGAAAATTGCATTACAATGCCAAGCTTTTGAGTGGTCTAAGTACATAAAACATTTTCTTGGGTGTCATGCTCTAAACTAATCAAATCTGTGTAAGATAGAACCTTCTCAGATGTTTTATTTTCAGCTATTGCAAATCCCAGTAACTGAGTGGACCCGGAAAGATTGTTTTGGTGGAAGAGATGAACCTGTAATAATTTATTTTTCATCAAGGATATCTTTGCCTATAGGAGTTTTAATATTTCTCTTTTGGAATCTATAAGAGACCAGAAAAATCCCTCCTCTTTCAAAGTTTCACAGTGAGATAAAACTTAGATCCAGCATAAGGAGACTCTCCAAATGAAGTTGTGCCTCCAAGACTACACAATACTGAGTAAGGAAAATCATAATGTCCAAATAAACCATCCTATGTACACCTCATGTGCAAAGTACCATCACTACTGGTTTGAGAAGCCTAGTGAAATAACAAGGAGCGGCTGACAGGCAAAATGAAGAGTACTGAATCCAAATGGCTGACCCTGCCAAATAAATTATAGGGATCTCATGTGTTCATGATCTACTGGAATCAAAAGATAAACATCTGTCAGATCCAATATCATCATCTAAGCCCCTGGAAAGAGGAAATACATGAGATAAATACTCATTTACACTGTGAAGTGATAATAAAGAACAATGTGATTGAAATCTCTCAGATTTTTCACTAGAGAATAATTTTTGTTTTTCTTCCTGACTGAAAACATATTGCTCAAAAATCCTTCCTGATTCTGAAATGTGATTTTATGGTACCATTCGTTTGAGATGAGATTCGTTCTTCCACTTAAAAGTGGATTAGATGCAGAAGAGAATTCTGAAAGGGGGTAGACTAGAACTGTAGCTGGAATTCCCTATATAATCTGAAGGATCCAAGGATCTGATGTTTTCCTCAATTTGTGAAGGGACACTGTACTTCTGCTTAATGATTATAAGAAGATAAGACTGACAAATGGCCACCTTCGTTACAATCTCCTTTTTATTGTCATCTGTTGAAAGAGAACCAACCTGTTACAAAGTCACTTGTCCAGGTGCTAAAACCTGCTGTTAAAGGTGTCTCGACCAGTAAAATGTATCTGAAATATACAGGCCCTGACAAAAACACACTGCTGCACAAAGGCTGCAAAAAATGCACTTTATGCTAAGAGTTGAAGGCTTTCATCTACTTGCCCATTTTCTTTTTTAAACATTTGTTTACCCCAAAGATGAATCACTGAGCTTCCTAGTCGGTCTTGGAGCTCTCAGACTCATCCTGTTTTGGGTAAATTTGAATCAATAAGCCATTTTTTCTCTCCAAAGATATGGTCGTATTAGCATTTCCGATGAAGCAAAGGGCTCTTGTGCACAATTAGAAAAGGGGTCGGCACCAACTGGAGTTCTCAACTCCATGAATTGTTCTGACAAAGTACGAATTTTAGTCATGAGGCCCACATGTTTCAGCCAAAGACAATTTGCCCATACGGGTCACTCTGCTTTCTTCAGGGCTAGAACCTCCCTGCCTACCTACCGCTCACTCTAAAGGAGTGTGCTTAACTAGGGGGAATAAGGCCCTCCTACCTGTCACTCCGCTTTACAGAACCCCACTTGGTTTCTGAACCGACCTCATCGGCTAAGGGGGAGTGGGTATTCCTCTGTAGTCACCCTTGCATCAAGGGTACAGTGCCTCGTTTTTCGCACCTATGGTAGCTCTCCTCTGCCGTGCTCGTCACCAACCGGGTGACCCACATGGGCATATTGTCTTCTTTTAAAACATGTAGGTGGCATAACCTTTGGGTGTAGAAACCATTGTGTTTCATTACACATGCATACTTGATTTTTATTGCTACGTGGATGGATACCCGTTAAATAAAGAGAGATCCTGGGTTCACTCACAGTCGTTTTCAGCTGGACCCTTACACTTGTCCAAAGGATCATCATAGTATGAACTTCCAGTTATCTGCTCGAACCCTTTCAGAGTGGTACTCACTTACCTGAATGAGAGAAGGCACTTATGGTGAAGCCTGCCATAGTAAACCGGGTAAGGCGTCTCCTCTAATATCTAAAGATACTCTTGTGCAGTGCTTTAAATGGAAAAATAGAAGTGCAGGTACTCTGTAATAGAGTACCTGCTTGTTTATGAGAAGTGCCAGTACTATGCAATTAAAAGTATTACGTTTTTCCTGAGATGTGCCGGTACTCTCCCTCCCAAAATAAAAAAGTGCCGGTACTCAGTACCGGTGAGTACCGGCCCATTTAAAGCACTGCTCTTGTGGAATGTTATGTTAGGCCTTAAATAGACGACTGACTGAATTTCCAGCCGTGACATTCTTGTGCTGTGAATCAGTTGTGGCTTGGAGAATCTGCAATGTTAAAAGATTTCTCTCATTCGTTCTTGGCATGAAAGAAATTAGTATGAATCCCAATTTGTTCTTGCACTTATATTTAGTGTTCATCAGAGGTAATGAAGTCATCACTGCTAAAGAAGAACTTTTAATTTATATTTTAAGACTGCTGCCGGTGCTTGTGTGATTTACCCTTTTTGCAGCAATGGCCAGAGATTAAAGAGTCCATCGGGGTTGTTTGCTAAATAACTCATCACTGCTCACCTATAAAAACTATGGGTGCAATGTTTTCTTTTCACTTTTGATAGAGAGGCAACGATCAACCCAGAACGCTGCGTACACCCTCTTCACACGCCTACAGAGGTGACCATCTACTTTGAATATGTAGCATTGTAGCAGCAGGACAGCAAGCCCCAGAAACAAATTAGAAGCAGTGAGTTGGGGCACGTGAAAGTGATCCATTAAACAAACTTCAAGAAATGAAGGCAAAAGTGGGAAACAGTTTCTTGTCTTCGCTGAAAAAAAAAGAAATATTGTCTTTCACATACATGGCTTGTTTCCCACTATTGAAGCAATTGCTTATATGGGGTCTTCGTGTTTTCAGATTTCTAAGAAGCCAGAGGTGCCTTTCAGCAGAACAAAATCACTAACAGTTAACAGCAAATGTTTCCCAGCTCATTGTGTCTGTGACAAGTAATTAGGTGACCCCGTTTAATCAAGATAAAGTGGTACTTAGCCACTCTTACAGAAATTAGCCGATGACTGCGTGATTCATGCAACAGTGCTCGCTGGAATCCTACCAGAATAGAGAGGTCGGCTTTCGATCAGCAAAGTGTGTTTTTTTTCTGTTCAAGCCAGGCAACCAGGCCTTGTTGTGTTTGTCATCAGCGTCTTCTCCTGGTGTGTTCTGGCCAGTGCCTCGAGGCAATAGACTGGACTGTTTCCAAATATAGGTATAGCAGCAGGTCTGCCAAGCCATCAGCTTCCAAAGGCTTCAGCTCTAATATATATTTATCTTGGAAATAGGAAAAAACAAAAAATAATCAACGTGTCGGGAGTTGTCATATAGCTCTTGGGTGGAGAATTCCGCAGTGGCGATATTGTTGATGCCAGGATCTGGATGAAGAATGACCTGACTGGTGTCATTGTGTTGATGGTGGAATTCATTTTCATTGGCCTGGTTGTAGATTGATCTCCTGATTGATTATCAATAGAAAACGAATCTTTGCTTATGCTTCAATTGGGATATCACTTCTGGTAAAGTACTGAGGTATCCTCCGGTGAGCACCGGTGCATTTTAATGATCATGCTCCAACTCGTTGTATATTATAGATACAAATATCAATCTACTGTAATATTGATTCTGAAATTTCGAGTTTTGATATCGTGGTCTTGTTATATTCGTGCATGTCATTGTTTCAAGAAGTGATAATGTGGTGGAACACCACCCAAACATACAAACGTATGACATGTCAGAGGAGTATGACACTATTCTCACCTGGTCCTAGTTAACATTGACTTGTATTAATGAGGATAGGCGAGAAGACTGAAAAACACCAAGAAATAGAGTCAAAAAAGAGTGCACAAGAGAATGGGGAAAAAGAAAATTGTGGTCAAAAGGATGGAAGGTATGGGGAAAAAACAAGGGATAGAAAAGGCACAGGGGAAATGACGGATGACTGACGCAGCTAGGATGAGAAAACGGGTGGATGGCGGAAGAGTGCATGAGGCATAAAAAGAAAAAGCAATGATGGAAGGAAGGACAGCGGCATGAAACAGAGGGGCATGTAAGTATTTCATTGTGCATGTCCACAGACATCCTTATCCCTTGTTAGGACATGAGCAGTGAGATCAACTGAAAGGCAGTGTTTTCTGGCTGTCTGTGCTACCTCTCTCAGTGTTAAATACAAAACTACTTCTGCTGATGTCACTTCCGGTGATGCCAGATGTTTGAAAGGCCATACCTTAGGGCTCCACACGCTAGAGCAAATTTGGAAGTTTGCTCCTATACTTTTTTATTACTTCATTGTCACTTGGAGTAAGGCCATCATCGACGTTTATATGCTATGCGCAGCATACATTCTCAATGTTGTAGTATTAGCTGAAAATAACACATTCAAAGCTTTTCACTTCCGCCCGCTGCTGATTTTCTTTCAGTGCGGAGTGGCCAGAGTTTCGCTCAGATAAGTTCCGTGAGCTAGGCCTGGAATCTAGTCACGTCTGATAATGATTTAAAGGTGCGCTGCCCTGGGGGGAGCCAATGACACCCCTGCACAGGAGTGACTTCAGCGTACCATAAAATGCTTGCGCCATGATGACATGTTGCGAGCTTGAGGCTGGTGTGGGAAACGGCATCTAAAAGCAATTTGGGAACGTGAGGTCACGTGAGGGGGAAATGCTGCGCAGCCAGGCTGCAGGCAGATGAAGAGCAGGAGCCGACCATGCAGGCCTCTAGGCCTTTCCAAAACACACAGGCCCATATTTATACTTTTTTAGTGCCGCATTTGCGCCGCTTTTTGACGCAAAAATGGCGTGAAGTTACATGCAATGGCCCATATGTATACTTTTTCTGTGCCGCATTTGCGCTGCTTTTTGACGCAAAAGCAGCACAAACTTACAAAATACAATTGTATTTTGTAAGTTAGCTGTGCTTTTGCGTAAAAAAATTACGCAAATGCGGCGCTAAAAAAGTATAAATATGGGCCACAGTGTAGGAACTCAAAAACAGAATTTTGCTTTACAAAAGAACAGGGAATTGCTATCTTGTACTTTAAGTTCCCGCAGTCTTTTTTATTTCGTCTTTATGTTTTTATCTGTAGTGTTTTTAAATAGGTTGCTGAGTCAGGTGATCAGAAGCTACTCTATTTCCCCATGGGCAGGAGGTAACTGAATTTAAAACATCAATGTTACTCATTTAGCAACACAAAAATACCTACTTTTAAGATGTTTTCAGCTCTGTTCCGTTTTCTGCTTCTCCAAATAGCTATTCTACTTCCTTAACTTACTGTGATTAAAAGCTGACACCGTGTATTGTTTATCCAATTTAACACATAAACATCCTCTCCTAGGTCTCCATTCGACGGTTTAAGATGTTTTCATTCTTGAAAAATACCTGGTCAGTGACAATCCGGCTATGTAAGAATATTAACCAATCCAAAGTCAAGGGGCAAGAATACCTCTAAAGGAAATAAAATATGTGCCCATGTCTTTCTATGACTTGAGTTTCCTTCTCACAGTATGACTGACTGGTACCGGGGGGTGGCAGAAAGAATTAGGATCTGTGAAATATGAATCCATGCGGTGGAATGTGAAATTCTTCCCTTGGAAGTAGAGGTGTTTTCATGAGCTAAAATATGGCGGCAGAGCTTTCATCTTTTATCGGAAGAGTTGTTGTTTCACTGGTGGCTCCTGGTTCATGGATGTAGGAAGGTAGCCTCTTTCTAGCCTCGTTACCCCCACTTTTGGCCTGTTTGTGAGTATATGTCAGTGTGTTTTTACTGTCTCACTGGGATCCTGCTAGCCAGGGCCCAGTGCTCATAGTGAAAACCCTATGTTGTCAGTGTGTTTGTTATGTGTCACTGGGATCCTGCTAGCCAGGACCCCAGTGCTCATACGTTTGTGGCCCATATGTGTTCCCTGTGTGGTGCCTAACTGCATCACCGAGGCTCTGCTAACCAGAACCTCAGTGTGTATGCTCTCTCTGCTTTCCAAATTTGTCACTGCAGGCTAGTGACCAAATTTACCAATTCTCATTGGCACACTGGTGCACCCATATAATTCCCTTGTATATGGTACTGAGGTACCCAGGGTATTGGGGTTCCAGGAGATCCCTATGGGCTGCAGCATTTATTTTGCCACCCATAGGGAGCTCAGACAATTCTTACACAGGCCTGCCACTGCAGCCGGAGTGAAATAACGTCCACGTTATTTCACAGCCATTTTTCACTGCACATAAGTAACTTATAAGTAACCTATATGTCTAACCTTCACTTAGTGAAGGTTGGGTGCCAAGTTACTTAGTGTGTGGGCACCCTGGCACTAGCCAAGGTGCCCCCACATCGTTCAGGGCAAATTCCCCGAACTTTGTGAGTGCGGGGACACCATTACACGCATGCACTATACATAGGTCACTACCTATGTATAGCGTCACAATGGTAACTCCAAACATGGCCATGTAACATGTCTAAGATCATGGAATTGTCCCCCCAATACCATTTTGGTATTGGGGGGACAATTCCATGATCCCCCGGGTCTCTAGCACAGAACCCGGGTGCTGCCAAACTGCCTTTCCGGGGTTTCCACTGCAGCTGCTGCCAACCCCTCAGACAAGATTCTGCCCTCCTGGGGTCCAGGCAGCCCTGGCCCAGGAAGGCAGAACTAAGGATTTCCTCTGAGAGAGGGTGTTACACCCTCTCTCTTTGGAAATAGGTGTGAAGGGTTGGGGAGGAGTAGCCTCCCCCAGCCTCTGGAAATGCTTTGATGGCCACAGATGGTGCCCATCTCTGCATAAGCCAGTCTACACCAGTTCAGGGATCCCCCAGCCCTGCTCTGGCGTGAAACTGGACAAAGAAAAGGGAAGTGACCACTCCCCTGACCTGCACCTCCAAGGGGAGGTGCCCAGAGCTCCTCCAGTGTGTCCCAGACCTCTGCCATCTTGGAAACAGAGGTGTTGGGGGCACACTGGACTGCTCAGAGTGGCCAGTGCCAGCAGGTGATGTCAGAGACCCCCTCTGAGAGGCTCTTACCTCTCTTGGTAGCCAACCCTCCTTTCTTGGTAGCCAAACCTCCTTTTCTGGCTATTTAGGGTCTCTCCTCTGGGGAATTCTTCAGATAATGAATGCAAGAGCTCACCAGAGTTCCTCTGCATCTCCCTCTTTGACTTCTACCAAGGATCGACCGCTGACTGCTCCAGGACACCTGCAAAACCGCAACAAAGTAGCAAGACGACTACCAGCAACATTGTACTGCCTCATCCTGCTGGCTTTCTCATCTGTTTCCTGATGGTGCATGCTCTGGGGGTCACCTGCCTTCACCCTGCACTGGAAGCCAAGAAGAAATCTCCTGTGGGTCGACAAAATATTCCCCCTGCTAACGCAGGCGCCAAAAGACTGCATCACCGGTCCTCTGGGTCCCCTCTCATCCTGACGAGCGTGATCCCTGGAACACAGAAACTCTATCTAAGTGACTCCCACAGTCCAGTGATCCTTCAGTCCAAGTTTGGAGGAGGTAAGTCCTTGCCTCCCCACGCTAGACTGCAAACCTGTGTAGTGTGTGATTTGCAGCTGCTCTGGCTCCTGTACACTCTTCCAGGATTTCCTTCATGCACAGCCTAGCCTGGGTCCCCAGCACTCCGTCCTGCAGTGCTCAACCCTCTGAGTTGTCCTCCGGCATCGTGGGACCCTCCTTTGTGACTCTGAGCCAGCTCTGGTTCACAAATCTTCTAAGTGCTAGTTTGGGTACTTCTGCGGGGGCTGCCTGCTTCTGTGGGGGCTCTCTGAATTGCTTAGCACCCCCTCTGTCTCCTCCTCCAAGGGGCGACATCCTGGTCCTTCCTGGTCTCCAGCAGCACCCAAAAACCTCTACCGCAACCCTTGCAGCTAGCAAGGCTTGTTTGTGGTATTTCTGCATGGGAACACTTCTGCAACCTTCAACGCAACTTGGGACATCCTCCATCCAAAGGAGAGGTTCCTAGTCCTCTTTGTTGTTGCAGAACTCCAAGCTTCTTCCATCCAGAGGCAGCTTCCTTGCACCTTCATCAGGGGTTTCCTGGACTCCTGCCCCCACTGGACACTATTGCGACTCTTGGACTTGGTCCCCTTGCTTTGCAGGTCCTCAGGTCCAGGAATCCACCTTCAGTGCCTTGCTGGTGTTTGTTGTTCTTGCAGAATCCCCCTATCACGACTATTGTGTCCTTTTGGGGTAGTAGGTATACTTTACTCCTACTTTTCAGGGTCTTGGGGTGGGGTATCTTGGACACCCTGACTGTTTTCTTACAGTCCCAGCGACTCTCTACAAGCTCCCGTAGGTCTGGGTTCCATTCGTGATTCGCATTCCACTTTTGGAGTATATGGTTTGTGTTGTCCCTAGACCTATGTTCACCTATTGCAACCTATTGTAATTTTACACTGTTTGCATTACTTTTCTGACTCTTACTTACCTGTTTTGGGTTTGGGCACATATAACTTGTGTATATTACTTACTTACTTACTGAGGGTACTCACTGAGATACTTGTGGCATATTGTCATAAAAATAAAGTACCTTTATTTTTTAATAACTCTGTGTATTGTGTTTTCTTCTGATATTGTGCATATGATATAAGTGGTATAGTAGGAGCTTTGCATGTCTCCTAGTTCAGCCTAAGCTGCTTTGCCATAGCTACCTTCTATCAGCCTAAGCTGCTAGAAACACCTCTATTCTACTAATAAGGGATAACTGGACCTGGCACACGGTGTAAGTACCTTTGGTACCCACTACAAGCCAGGCCAGCCTCCTACAATGGAGAATAAAGGATCACACTAATAGTAGAGCATCCCTACAAATACATGCCTTCAGTGTAGGCTAGCCTGTAGGGAATCAGTGGGAACGGTGGTCCAGGATGAGGCAAGATGAGAGTTTGCTGACACTCGGACAATACTGTATCATAATGCATTGTTTTTTGGATCTAGCTTTTCTGTCCCTTGAAAGGCCCAAAGCATGTCAATTAATAATAATTGAGCAGGCTTGAGCATGCTGATCTCCTAATACAAGCCAACTTGCATCCTGAAATTGACAGTGGTCTAAAATGCCTTCCAGCAAAGTGCAGTCAAAAGGTAAAATTCGCCAGGTAAAAACTGTAAAGCTCTAGAGGCACCGACTCATTAAATACACTGAGTCATGCTGTCAAGCAACAGCCACACCACAAGAGCCTCCCAAGAGAACTGAAAACCACCCTCTACTATCAAGTCCTGCTGGTCCAGGACAGAAGAATCAGCTGGCAAACTAAGGGCCTCATTTAAAAGCCCTTTGCCCGACTGCTGTGTCATTTTTTTTTTTTGATGCAATGGTGGTGCTAGCAGTGTACTGCACTGCTCCAGATTTACAAACTGACACACTGAGCCCTGTGCGTCAGTTTGTAAAGCCCTGCATCACATTATACCTGAGCCGGGTGTAATGTAGGCAGGATAGGCATTCCCAGGCAAAAAGCTATGCAGAACTGATGCAGTGAAATTCACAACATTTCACTGTGTCATTCTGCAACTTCACTATGTCAGAATTTTACCCCCTGCTCAGAGCAGGCGTAAAATTGACGTGGGGCTTTTTCCGATGGTAGCCTCCTCACATTGCTGGAGTTGCATCTTTTTGATAACGCTACTCCAGCAATGTGTGAGTTTAGCGCCAACCGATGCGTCAGAATTTCTGACGCATCTGTGAAAATGTGCGCCATGGAGCTCTGTATTGTAAATACAGCACATCCATGGCATTGTTACGAAAATGTAGGGGATCGCAAGAAATCTGACGCATCGATGCCGATGCGTCAGATTCTTGTAAATGAGGCCCTAAGAGAGTACCTGGTTGATGTGTTCCCTGAATACAGACTCTTAACTGCACGGAGGAAAGGAAGGGTAACTGACCTCATCATGCTCCAGGCAAGCAACTCTTACAGCTATGAAGACAGCCACCTGACAATCTTCTTATAATTCTCAGTTTTCTCCCCTTTGCAGTTCTGTCCTCCCTGTCCTTTTTGGAGCCATGAAGGGGCTTCCATATAGCAGACAACACCCATGGAATGCTAAACAAAATGTTGCTTGGAACTTTGAAGGACATTCAGCTATGCTTGTGGAGTACAGTGCATCTGGCCAGCATCACGTCACAACCCTTTCATGTAGCACCTCCCATTATTTCATCTTTAGTATCTGCATAGTGCTACTAGAGGGTATCCTTTAGGCGGAGGCATTTGCATCACCACACAATCTCTAAAGCATCAATGCATCATGGACAGCGAGCACAGAAAAATGTAGACACAAAGTCCAGAATTACAAATAGAAAAAAAGTTGAAATATCCTTATATGTGCTTCTTGATATAACTGCTGATAAAAAAAAGCCTCAGCCAGTGTTACTAGTTCACATAATTTGGCACTTTTTCAGATCTGTTTTCTGCTGAGCAGAGCCAGCTTTAGGGCAGTGTGACTTGTGCAGCCGCACCTGACTTTTGTGGAGGGCGCTGTGCTTAAAAATAACTATTGTTTTAAAAGCACTGAACTTCCTTGTGTATCCAGCAGTTTTCAGGCAACAATAAAAATGTCAAGACACCTCAGGTGATTAATATTTCTACTCGTGAGCAATCAAATATTGTCCAGTGGCAGTTTTAACTTATCATAAAGTAGCAAAGGGGGTTTATTTGCCTGCTGCAAAGAAAGTCTACCATGTAGATAACAGAACTGAGTGTGAGTGAACTATGAATAGCGTTATAAAAAATTAAAAGTATATCAGAGAGGGGTTATGAAGTGGTGAGGTGCACTTTTGGAGAATGGTAGTGAGGGAATTCATGTAGAAGTAAGTCTGTCGGGGTGCTGGGGGGGTCCTAAAAAGACTGTCACACCGGGCACCACCAGTGCTAAAGCCAGCCCTGCTGCTGAGAATTATTTCAAAAAATGAAAACATAAAATAAAATATTCACGTAAAATGTCTTGAGGCTGTGGGCTTCAACTTTGGAACAGGTTGAACTCTCTTTGCAAGACTGCACAACCGTGCCTGATGCTGTCCACCTGCTTCAAACCTCCCAGCCTAACAGCCGTAGCCTCGCGAGAATCTTTGATGGGACAGATGCGATGCTCGCGGCTAAAATGATGCATGGACAGTAAACCGCATTGGTTGCGAATGGCCAGATGTCCCACTGATTGTGACAGACCCAGCCTTACGCAAGCGGTTCTATTGCTGTAACACATCTGTACCAGTTTATAGAGCTTGTCATGGCACCTGCGTTCCCATTGGTCTCTCGACACACCTCCTAACAAAAACTGCACCAATTATTTTCCAGCTCCGTGTTTGAAGAGTCCCAGAGGGCATTTACTAGCTCAAAAACCAGAAGGATGCGTGTCTGTAAAAAAGTGAGCGTAATGGATGAAAAATGCTATTTTACAGTGAACCTCGAGCTTAGTATGAACTGCCCTATAATATCGTCTGTCAGTAAAATAATTAAGCAATTTGCATCAGCGGGCAAACCCCCGAGAGCATGACTTCACCAGGTCCATGGGCAGAAATGAAAACTGCCCAAGTGCAAAGGGTTCCTAGTTAAGGGGGAAACGAAAGGGACATTCGGCTGTTAAAAAGGGATTACTAATTTACATCTGGAGTATTGTAAGTAGTTCATACGTGGGTCTTTGTGTTCAGTTTTTGTTGCTGACATCTACTATGATCTACAGGTCAATCGTTTGAGTCCAGCAAGGGAAAATTAAGTGGTAGCTACACCCGCTGTTTTCACTGCTATGAAATGGCTGAACTATGGTATGGAGTAATAAAAAAAACTAAATATATTTATTGCCATATTTGTAGCATAAATGATAGACTTCAGCTTATTTCTTGGTCCCGTATCTGTGGATCGATACAGCATATTCAGTTGCACAATTGTACTAAAATTATAAAGTTAGTAGACATGAAATCAATTGCCCCTTAATCTCTTGAGGCATGCCAGAATTTTAATAAATAGTGACCGATAATAGGCTCCATTAACAAGCTACTAAAACTAGCAAATCTAAAGTCATGTTTGCATTTGAAAGGTGAGTAGCCGGAGTGGCTGAACTGTAGACATTGAAAAGCAGTGCTCAGGGCGTGGGTGCCTTCAGAAAAAGCAATCAAACACAGCCCCTAGCCTTTATGTGCTGGTAGAATTAACACTAAAACAAAATACAGACAACTAAATGAAGTTTGGCCATGCCAATTTGTTTACCACACAGTTAACGTGATATTAATGTTCAAATATTTGAAGAAGATCATCGGATGGGATCCCATTCTTCGTGGCATGTGGACTCTGGCCTACTATAGGGCAGCCACAATGACCACATTCCCATTGTTTGGAAAACTGCATACCAAATCATGTTGGTGGCTAACGATCACATTTTCCACGTTCCTTATTTTGTAAGTCAGGGTGCAGTATGTTTTCGAGTGACTATAAGGCCAACCTGTCATTCAAAAGAGATGAGCAGCTTCTGCACTTATTCCCCAGGATCCCAGCACTTTTTCAAGCAAACTGTGGGGAGATTTCTATCTCATAACACAAAGAAGGAGGAACTTCTGTTATCCATGGAACATTCCTCTCTACTTATCTACAGCACAGAGTGGACTACAGAGATGAAGAGAGGTCTCTCACCAACACTTTTAATGAAATGCATTGAAAGATGCAAGTGTCCATCAACCCCAATGAATACTTCCTGATACTTTTTGATCTATTTAGCAGTCAATCAGAAATACATAATTCCGGCACAACATCCTAAATAGGCTTACACTAGATTACAATTTATATTACTAATTGCTAACTCCATTATGCTTGTTTTATCAACCAAGAAGGAAAAAAGACGGAGTCAACGTAACATCTCCTTGAGCTAACTTGTGCGATACAATCCTGCTAGAAATTACTTGAACCATTGTACATTAGGATTACACCGGTGATAGGAATGTCTATGGACATGCATATTAACATGTGGGTTTCTATTCTTTTCCAGGGCCTTCATCCGTGATCAGCAATGATGATGATTCTGCCAGCCCGCTCCATCACATCTCCAACGGGAGTAACACTCCCTCCTCTTCAGAGGGGGGCCCAGATGCGGTAATCATCGGAATGACAAAGATCCCGGTCATCGAAAATCCTCAGTACTTTGGGATCACCAATAGTCACCTGAAACCCGACACCTGTGAGTAGAGATGATTTTGTAACAATGTCTTAGCCCAAGTCCCTGTTTCACAGAGAATGTATCTGATGCTGGTATAATGCACAGTTAGGGGTTAAGAATGGGAGATTATAAAGTCCACTTGCGTTTGTACTGTCCACAGATTCTAATGTTTGAAACAAGATTTGCAAATGCCAGTACTAAAGCAACTTGGTTGGATGTTATACCTTTTTATGGAGAAGCCAAATTGTTCCGGCCCTAGGAGTCTTGAGATTGCGGATGGCAGTGCAGTGCCAGGGATACTGAGTAGAGCAACTCTAAGTTACTCATATGAGGTCATGGGTCAAGCTTTTGTTCAATGATAGTAATTTAATTGGAATCTGACCTGTATAGGAGCAGGAAACACAATGACAGTGTTTAAAGTGTGCCGATCGATGCAGGTGGTGGGCACCAGCTCTTATTTTTGGGGACCAGAACTTATTTTTCATCATAAGATTTTAGGCAACAGTTTGAAAAGCAGAAAAGGGAGAAAGAAAGGAAACAGTGAACAAAAGAGAAATGGAGATAGAAGAGATGAAAAACAAAGCACAAGTGTGAAATAAAAAGAGTAGAGAGTAAGGAGGTGTGATGTGGTGAAAGAAAGAGCATGGAGTGATCTAGACAGCCAGAATTGGTATTCAGTAGCTCCAACGTTCGACAATGCCAGCGGCAGGCTTGTAAAAAAGCACTGCCCTCCGATACTTATATTTTTTACATACTGTACAATGGGGGCAGAAGAGCATTGGCTAAATCATTACAAATGAGAACAATACACATACACACAAACAAACAATGAAGTCCAAGAGAGGGAATTAAATCAAAATGATTATGTAACCACTTAATGTTGGGATTTCAAGACTGGGTAAACTTGTAGTGGATTGAAAACCACAAAGAAATTTCCCAAACAGAAGGCAATGCGAAGCAGGTACCAGTTACCACTGACCATTGTCACTAGCCAGCCATCTACTGCCAACAGACTTTAAGTAACATCTCAGTCTCTATACCAGCACTCCACAGCGCCAACTGGGACCACCGGCAAGTTTATATCTGTTAGCTCTCTGGCTCCACCCTCCCCTCCCCTAAGATGTCAACGTGCCGAATAGGGCATCAAAGACACATGGATCAACATGCGATCACAAAGGATCTAAATCAAGCAACAGATCACCAGTATCAGGGATTGGGCTTTCTATAGAAAGCAGTGAAAATGCTTCCAATGCTTTTTGAGGAGTGGAACTGACACATAATTGCATGAGGGCAGAATATAAGGAAGGCTGGCAAGTGCAGCAGTATGTACATTTACACTGGTAGCATTGTTATGATACCAACATGTACTTTTGGGTGGTACGGCAATCTATTTCTAGGCGTGTTCATGTGGATGTGTATGTGGGCATGTCAATCAGTAATTATTGCTGATCCGCTACTACTCAGGTGCTGGTTTTGCAAGACGTTAAAGTACATTGTTGGTCAACTGCCATATCAACATTCGTTGGTGTTCCCTGATTTTGTTGGTATTATTTTATACAATTTATTCATCACTTTGCATGCGATTTACTCCATGGATGCCCAGTGTAGAACTAGGAGGGCCTGATCCTGTTAACTTACCTCTAATCTTAATTACCCTGAATCCAGCATTCCTCGCTGCTGGAGGCAGACTACTGACTTGCCTTCTAACTAAAACAAAAGTTTTTCTAAACTCTGCCCCTCCCTTCTCCGGTGCAGTGTCTTCCCTGGAAAAAGGCTTTCTGTTAATTCCAAGCAAGAGACACTGTGAGGCAAAGGCTAGGGAAGAATGGAACAAAAGCTGTAATGAGGAAGGCTGAACTCAAAATAATGAATATCACTAGTATGAAACACACAAGCAGGGCCAAGACAGATTTGCATGTAGCTGGTTTGAAACTGAGGTGGCATGGTGTGCAGAATAACAATGGGTTGGAATGTGGCTTAAGTGATTACCAGTGGCTGAGAGTAATTTAAGTATTCTACCCATCACTGTTTTGTGTACTTATTGTGTCGCACAAAGTGGGATGGGTAGGCCCAGACATGGGTCCAGTGCACACTGGGTTACTTGAACCAAGCTGTACCTGGCTGATGAGCCCATAGCCATGATAAACCCGGGACTGGGTGCTTGTTTTCTGGTTCAGGGAGGGCCTGGCTTGGCAGTTCAGACTGGACTGTTCCTATTGGAGCAGGGTCAAGACTGATTTGTATATAGCTGGGTCCAAACTGAGGTGGCCTGGTGTGCAGAATAACAATAGAGGCGACCCAAGTGATTACCATTGGCTGAGTTTAATTCAATCATTCCACCCATCACGGTTATGTATATTTATTGTATCACTAATAAGTAACCAGGACAATGTAATGCAACCGCCGACAGAATCCCCCGATCGCTTATCTGCTTCCAAGATGAACCAAAAGTGACAAACAGGGCTACATTTTGCTGGAAGGAGCAGTGCGAGAAAGAGACATAGAAAAAAGGTATGTGCCTATCACAGAAATAGAATAGCCCTTTTCAGGTGTAAAAGCAACTGGACAAAAAAACAGCCCAAAAAGATCTTGGCAGACAAGAAAAACAGATTACAATTTTGGGTTAAAACAGATGCACACTCTGAGATACAACAAAGTCCCAACTCACCCACCCTTTGAGAAGAGGCAATTGCTACAAGAAAAAGATCAGTAGACAAGAAAAAAGTCCAAATGAATATCAGCCAGCTCACAAAGAGCAGCTGACAGAAACATAAGGCTAGCAGAAGATCCCAGGATGGCACAAGTGAATGTACCATGGTTCTTGGGTCCTCAAAACTCTGCAAAACGCCAGGAAGCTAAGGGCAGGAAGTTGAACAAATAGATCAGGGATCCCAAAAGGATTGAATTACTGCACACAGAACCTGCAGCGTGGATACTGCTACAACTCACCAGGGCACCATCCCCCAAAAGCAAGGATATGCAAAGGGTTTTGTGTCTGGGAAGAAATCCCTTGGAGATGCATCAACAGGAAACCTGGGTCTAAATCTACACGGAGGATATGGGAGTTGAGGTAATGACAACCCTGAGTAGTGGAAAGAGCCAGCTCCCTGCAGCAACTGAAAGGCTGAGGCACAATGCCACAGGTAAAAATGCGGTAGAGTGGGAACTGCGAGAAGGGAAAGGTAGGGACGTGGTGGATCACAAGCAGTACCCAAGAAGGACACAGGGCCAACTGCAACATGTACGGAAACCAAGGTTGGCAGATTCATACTGAAGGCATCAAGACAAAATATCCCTGGTTCCATTGTACCTTCACAAAAACCTCAGACAAAAGTAGAACTAGAAAGGATAATTTAAAGAAGAACAGGAATCCACTAAAGCAAGAACCTGAGAAAATAGGAATGTGAACAAGAGGGCAGCAGGTTATGCTCCAGAGAGGGAAACAGGTGCACTGCTGGAACCACCCATTGGGCTCAGATCTTGTAGAACTCAAATGGAGTCAGGCAGTAACGCACAGATATGAGGCACCGGTGACAGAATCAGTTGTCAAGCCCAGTCCCTGCTGCTGTTATACATGTGCACACAAGGAAGAAGAGATTATTTTCTGCTCAAAAAAGAATCCCCTTTGCCGTTGAATCCAAGAATAGGTCAACACCTAATGGTTGATGTGGGCTTAAGACACTAAGGTGTCCCTCTTGATTAGAAGATACTGATCCTAGAGTTGCAGAGCAGAAACCCAAATAGCTCTGAAAATAAATAGCTTTAATGACCGTCAGCCAACAGACCCTCTATTGTAGTACCCAGCCCACCAGGAAGGCCACAAAAAGGTGCAAGAGTGCTGGAGATTGGTCAGAACCCAACAGGACTAATGCATATGTGCACTCATCGATGGAAACTGCGCAGAGGGAACAGATAAAAAGAATCCAGGAACAGAAATGCCCACAGACAGTCAGAGAAAGGCAGTCTTGCGTAAGCTGCAAAAACACAAACAAAGGCCCCTTTGAACGAAAAATGGGAGACACCTGTCCCATACAGAAGTAGTAAATTGCGTGACAATGCCTGGCAGCACACCTATTGGTGTATGAGTAGCACCTAGAAGCTAGGTTAAGTTCTGGTCTGAGCTTGCGCTGGAGGAATTAAATACAGTACAATACCACAAAATACAAGTAATGGAATGGATAATTAGGAAGGAACAAAAGGACCACATTGATGACCAGGAGAACTACGAGAGAAAAAGAGAGACCAGCAAGAGAGAAAGAGAGTGAGAGAGATAAAGAGAGAGCACACCCTACACCTCTGATCCATACCACCTACTTCAAAGTTGTGACATCCGGTGTAACTTAACATATGTGTTCCTTACCTCTGTCTCTAAATATTTATAGATACATCTTTATACCACTAGGTAGTTATAGTTAGGACCTAGCTCCTATGGAAAAAGCATTTTACTTGCCTATATCTTTGTCACCAGTTGACGAATCTTCAATACATTTTCCAAAAGAATACAACGCTGACGTCAGCCTCCTGCATGGAAAGTTTCGAGGTGATCCGTCACGTGGGGGCTGAGAAAAAGAGGGGGCCCCTCCATGTTAATTTCCATAGGGATTTTGAACAGGAATAGCAGCCGATCCTCTGGATAGATTTACACCAAAATTGGCAGAAAGCTAGCTCTTGGTCCAAAAAGCGACCTTTTTGTGATTTGGTGTAAATCTGTTCAACAGTTTTTGAGATACTAAAGAAAATTCGAATTTTTATATATAGGGATGCGGATCCTCTGCAAATGTGAGAGGAAAGTTGCGGCTGCCATTTTGTTCATTGGGACTCTGTTTCCAGTGGGAGAATATAAAAATAAAAAGTGATAGAAGGGGTCAGGATAGCGGTATCCTGAACCCTCTGGACTAACGGAGGTATCTGTGGGGGACCCCTGATGTGCAATAATTGTCCAAAAACTTTTTTTACCTCTTAGATTGGGGTAGATTCAGGTGGATTCATAGAGGATTCGGAGATCAAGACTCCAATTTAAAATAAAACATACACTCTCACATAGAGATCCACACACCTACTCACACACTCATTCACTCAAAAACCCATGCAATCAATCACACACCCATACAGCCACTCACACACCCACTCACAGACCCACAAAACCACTCACACACTCACTCACAGACTCACACAGTCACTCACACAGCCACTCAGACACTCACACAACCACTTACTCATGCATGCACACACCCACTTACATACCCATACAGTCACACACACACACACTCACAGACCCTTACAACCACTCACATACCCACTCACAGACCCACTCAGCTTTCATATACCCACTTACACACCCACACAAACACTCACACACCCACTCACACACTCAGGCAGCCACTCACACACCCACTCACAGATACTAAAAACCACTCACCGAGCCACACATCTTTCACACACTCCTCACACACCATCTTGCATACCTACAAACCTCTCACACAACCGCTCACACACCCACACAGTCATTCATAGACCTCTCACTGCCATTCCAACACCCACTCACAGACGCACATAGCCAGTCACACAAACACTCACACACCACACACTTGCTCACTTACAAACTCTCACACCCACTCACACACCCGCCACACACCCAGGTTACAAGGACATTACACTTAGGAAATAGCAATAAAAACCATAGAAATTCAGTGAAAAAAAACAAATGTTACAGGGATGTTATAGTTAGGAAATAAAATTATTCCAAGTAAAAATTATTTGCGACCTAAGGTAACTATAACATAGATATTAGATAGATATTACAGCACTCAATAGAACTTTTTTAATGTCAATAAAAATATCAATGAAACATTAGAAATCAAATTATTGAAGGAAAAACTGTGCATGGCGGGGACACGAGTTATAGTTACCTTAGGCGGTGAGTTATAGTTACTTGGAATAACTTTAACTATAACTGCTGGATTTTATATATATATATATATATATATATATATATATAGAGAGAGAGAGAGAGAGAGATATAGATATATATAGATATATATAGATATATATAGATATAGATATAGATACACACACACATACACATAATTATCGATATACATATATGTGCCTACAGATAGATAGACAGACATATATATATATATGTATATATATATATATATATATATATACTAGAAAAGACGTGAATCAGTCAGCTCCCAACGCGGCAGACTGTAACAGGGTCGCGAACCCTATGTAATCAATAAATTGCTTCTTAAAAAGAAGAAAATGTTACAGCCACTCGTGTCACTAACCAAAAATAAATTTTATATGGCAGAACAATCAAAACAATCAATTCCTTAATATTTTACCAAAATGGCCATACCTCTTGTAATAAAAGGACTCTCTCAAAACCATACCACTGTGTAATCCTTGGATTATGTCAATATAATAGCTCTTTTGCTTTTATATAAACAGTTCAAATTCCTGTCAAGAGATAGAAATGGGGAAACATTAATAATGTCAGGTCATACATTAATCATACACTAAGATTACTTATACAAAATCAAAATAATTATATCCATTTATTACAAGAGGTATGACCATTTTGGTAAAATATTAAGGAATTTATATATTTAGAATATGAAGTAATTTTTCCTTTTTGAGAATACATAAAAAGTTAAGTGTTATAATTATACAGGAAGTGGAAGTGTGTATAAATGATTGAGTGAAAAATACCATAATATTTAATAATACTATGAAATACTGAGACGAGGGTGGATTCCATGTTTAAGTGAGGTTATATCTATGGTACTTGAAGTATACTTAAATATGGCGGCCATCAGTGTATAAAGGAAATGTAGTCAGTTTTTTATGTTAATGTTTTGGCGTGCATGTAAAATGGAGAGAGAAATGGGGCTGAAGATGTCTCTGTAAACAAGGGAGCCATGTCTCCCGAAACGCGTTAGAAAGAGTTTCTTTTTTTGCTGTTTTGATTGTTCTGCCATATTAAATTTATTTTTGGATAGTGACACGAGTGGCTGTAACATTTTCTTCTTTTTAAGAAGCAATTTATTGATACATATATAAATATATTTTTATATATATATACACACAAGGTTTCAAGGTACATAGGTGAAGAGTTACGATAAGTAAATCTATGCATACTTACATTTACTAACCTTCATAATTTTATGATACTCAATATTTTCGCCACAATATTTTAGCAGAAAAAGATTTTTCTCGTCGATGCATTTAATTTAAGTATGAAGCAATATGAAGTAATACCGAACAGTTTATTCGCCATATGAATAGTCGTGTCACATATGTGAGAAGCAAAGAGTTCTGGGTAGAGGCGTGCACGCGACAGACGGACTTCAGCTACAGTACAGTACCTCCTTTGCGCATAAAAATGGCAAGCAGACATTCACCCACGCTCGCCCACACAACAGTTGGATATTCACACAAGAAAGTGAATGCTACAGAGAGGAGTGCATAAGAACACTGTTTTAACCAGTCTGAATTTTCCTGAATGCTGATACATAGTATTTAGTACATTTGTAATTGTCGTATGTGATACAGGTGCCTAAGGATTACCTCCATGCAAAGAATTGGTAACAAGCACACATGCGATGTCCAAATGACTCGGATGGTTTTACATTTCAGTTTTAGGACTAGATTAGTGAGAAAATTGCGAAAATTGCTTCTTAAACCATCTGTGCTCATAACATTGGCGTCAACTCAATGCCGGGATACAGCTGGGTTATGACTAGATCCTTGTTTAATGAAGCATCTTTCACTACCATAACCCACAAAGTCATTACAATATGGGCAATGTCTCCTGAGCAGCGTCATTTAACATTCAGTAGGATCTGGACCTAAGGTCCCATATGACTGTGGCGTACAAGAGTAAGTGGGATGTGAATACTGAGGACCCACATGCCTGTAACTGTACAACAGTAAGTGGGGCATGAACCCTGGGGGCCCACATGACTATAGCATACAACAGAAAGTGAGGCATGAACCCTGGGGGCCCACATGACTATAGCATACAACAGAAAGTGAGGCATGAACCCTGGGGGCCCACATGACTATAGCATACAACAGAAAGTGAGACATGAACCCTGAGGGCCCACATGACTATAGCATACAACAGAAAGTGAGGCATGAACCCTGAGGGCCCACATGACTATAGCATACAACAGAAAGTGAGGCATGAACCCTGGGGGCCCACATGACTATAGCATACAACAGAAAGTGAGGCATGAACCCTGAGGGCCCACATGACTATAGCATACAACAGAAAGTGAGGCATGAACCCTGAGGGCCCACATGACTATAGCATACAACAGAAAGTGAGGCATGAACCCTGAGGGCCCACATGACTATAGCATACAACAAAAAGTGAGGCATGAACCCTAGGGGCCCACATGACTATAGCATACAACAGAAAGTGAGGCATGAACCCTTAGGGCCCACATGACTATAGCATACAACAGAAAGTGAGGCATGAACCCTGGGGGCCCACATGACTATAGCATACAACAGAAAGTGAGGCATGAACCCTAGGGGCCCACATGACTATAGCATACAACAGAAAGTGAGGCATGAACCCTGAGGGCCCACATGACTATAGCATACAACAGAAAGTGAGGCATGAACCCTGGGGGCCCACATGACTATAGCATACAACAGAAAGTGAGGCATGAACCCTAGGGGCCCACATGACTATAGCATACAACAGAAAGTGAGGCATGAACCCTGAGGGCCCACATGACTATAGCATACAACAGAAAGTGAGGCATGAACCCTGGGGGCCCACATGACTATAGCATACAACAGAAAGTGAGGCATGAACCCTGGGGGCCCACATGACTATAGCATACAACAGAAAGTGAGGCATGAACCCTGGGGGCCCACATGACTATAGCATACAACAGAAAGTGAGGCATGAACCCTGAGGGCCCACATGACTATAGCATACAACAGAAAGTGAGGCATGAACCCTGGGGGCCCACATGACTATAGCATACAACAGAAAGTGAGGCATGAACCCTGGGGGCCCACATGACTATAGCATACAACAGAAAGTGAGGCATGAACCCTGGGGGCCCACATGACTATAGCATACAACAGAAAGTGAGGCATGAACCCTGAGGGCCCACATGACTATAGCATACAACAGAAAGTGAGGCATGAACCCTGGGGGCCCACATGACTATAGCATACAACAGAAAGTGAGGCATGAACCCTAGGGGCCCACATGACTATAGCATACAGCAGAAAGTGAGACATGAACCCTGGGGGCCCACATGACTATAGCATACAGCAGAAAGTGAGACATGAACCCTGGGGGCCCACATGACTATAGCATACAACAGAAAGTGAGGCATGAACCCTGAGGGCCCACATGACTATAGCATACAACAGAAAGTGAGGCATGAACCCTGAGGGCCCACATGACTATAGCATACAACAGAAAGTGAGGCATGAACCCTGGGGGCCCACATGACTATAGCATACAGCAGAAAGTGAGACATGAACCCTGGGGGCCCACATGACTATAGCATACAACAGAAAGTGAGGCATGAACCCTGAGGGCCCACATGACTATAGCGTACAACAGAAAGTGAGGCATGAACCCTGAGGGCCCACATGACTATAGCATACAACAGAAAGTGAGGCATGAACCCTGGGGGCCCACATGACTATAGCATAGAACAGAAAGTGAGGCATGAACCCTGGGGGCCCACATGACTATAGCATACAACAGAAAGTGAGGCATGAACCCTGGGGGCCCACATGACTATAGCATACAACAGAAAGTGAGACATGAACCCTGAGGGCCCACATGACTATAGCATACAACAGAAAGTGAGACATGAACCCTGGGGGCCCTCTTGGCTGCGGCATACAACAGTAAGGGGGACATCGACTCCTGATGGCCCACATTACTGTAGTGTACATCAGCAGCAAGTGGGGCGTGGACCCCGAGGACTTACAGAACTGCAGGCATGCAACAGTACGTGGGGCTTGAACCACGAGGACCCCACATGACTGCATGTACCACAGCAAGTGTGACATGATTCCTGAGGGCCCACATTCTGAAGCTGTACAACAGTAAGTGGGGCATGAACCCCGAGGGTCTACATGACTGTAGTGTACAACAGTGAGTGGGGCATGAACCCCGAGGGTCCACATGACTGTAGCGTACAACAGTGAGTGGGGCATGAACCCCGAGGGTCCACATGACTGTAGTGTACAACAGTGAGTGGGGCATGAACCCCGAGTGTCCACATGACTGTCACGTCCAACAGTAATTTAGACATAAAACGAGAGAGCCCACATGTCTGTAGCCATAAAACAGTAAGTAGAGCATGAACCCCGAGGGCCCACGTATGTAGCCATACAACAGTAAGTGAGACATGAACCCTGAGGGCCCACTTGGCTGCAGCGTACAACAGTAAGGGGGACAATTTTTTTTACTGCCAAGGGCAAATTCGGAAGTCCAATAATTATAGGTAAGGCTCAGCAGTAGATGGAGGTATGGGTGTGTATCCGCCTACTGTGTCTCCCTAATCGCTGAAGGAGGCAGAGGTTTGGGCCTCTTGCTGGTGAAGCTACAGCAACTGGTGATGCGGCTATTACCCCTCTTTACCTTGTCATGGATGAGAACAAAAAAAAGCAGTAAGGGGGACATCGACCTCTGAGGGCACACATTACTGTAGTATACAACAACAGTAAGTGGGAAGTGAACCCTGAGGACTCACAGAACTACAGGCATGCAACAGTAAGTGGGGCTTGAACCACGAAGGCCACGCATGACTGTAGCATTAAACAGTGAGTGGGGCATGAACCCCGAGGGCCCACATGACTGTCACGTTCAACAGTAGGTTAGATATGAAACCCGAGGGCCCACATGTCTGTAGCCATAGACAGTAAGTGGAGCATGAACCCCGAGGGTCCACATGACTGTAGCATACACCAGTAAGTGGGGACATCAAGCCCTGAGGGCACACATTACAGTAGCATATAACAACAGTAAGTGGGTTATGAACCCCCGAGGCGCCCATGACTGTAGCCGTACAACAGTAAGTGTGGCATGAATCCTGAGGGCGTACAACAGTATCAGGAACTGTAGCGTACAACAGTATCAGAGACATTTACCCCCGAGGGCACACCTTATTGTAGAGTACAACAACTGTAAGTGGTACATGCACCTACTGGGGCCACATGACTGTAGCGTACAACAGTAAGTGGTACTTAACATCTACTCCAACAAGGAGATTTCTGCTTCTTCAAACAGAGGCCATGAGTTTGAGCCCAGTGTGGGGCCCTTTGCATATTTGAACTATAAAAGGCACTGCTATCCAATGATTGCTAATAAATCAGTACCTAAGTAGGTATTGTGGTACGGTCACAATGGCTGGAAAAATCTATTTCAAGATATATGTTCCTATCCATATTATGCACCATACATAAACACTGATTTCTTGCAAGCACGCTAAATGTTTCAGATAGGGTGAAATACAGTGCATTCGGCCACCGAGACAACAGTCGATTTAACTTTGAAGAAATTAGAATGATCTGTGATCAGACAAAGCTGGTTATGGTTCAAGTAGTGCCATGTTTTCTGCTGACAAAAGGCAGAAATTACATAAAAGACACTATTACATCCAACAGGGTATCATGGCCTTATTGACCAATAACAGAAGTCTAATGTTAACTAACTCAAGTGTACTTGTTTCAGCAACCTCAGAAGGATGAAATACTGGGTGGACTGATCAAGGTTTCAACTTGCGACCATTAGATCAAACAGCGGTTCTTAGAGTGAGTGTGCTAGATCACTCAGCCACCAGACTCTACAGTTTATGCCAGTTGCTTCTGGACTCTTATAAATGTTCCAAAAGAAATTTGGTGAGATCAAAAATGATTTGTGACATATGAGTGACTAATGTTGGCATAGGAAAGGGCATGGGACACATTCACATTGTGGGGACTTGGTTTCTAAAATGGAAAAAATATTATACAATAAAAAAAACGTATTATGTACATTCATTGGTGTTTTCCACTCTGTAGAAAATGTGCATTACTAGGGTTCGGGCTGTATACACTAGTGAGCATTCTGAATCTCAAAAAATGAGCAACTCTATATAGAAAGAAGCCTGCAATTTCTAGCTGATCCAGACATTTTGTGAGTCTGGCCTTTACTGTTCATCTTTACATGCAAAAATCGAACTATTCAGTTTGAGAGCCACTTCATGAATGGCCAGCACGAGGTAAGATGTTCTTCAAATTCAGTCACAACAGAACTTCCAATACCTGCTCCCATAACCTTGCTGCCATTTTCCTATTGCAACCGTTGCTTTAGCCCGGGCCAAAAACCGCACCATCAGAAAAGAGCACTGTTTACATTTAGGGCCTTTGTTGTCACTCCTGTCACTCACCTCCGTGAAACAGGGCCTTACTAATCCCTTCCTAAGTGATTATTTCATCACTGTCAACTATGGGATTCCAGAGCACTTTACTTTCAAGTTTGCACATGTTAGGTTCGCCCCAAAACAATGGGTGACTGTTTCACTCAACCCTGAAGAGTTGAGGCTGATTCGATCCTGTCAAGGATTTCACAGCTTTCTAATAAAATCATTAAGTGGCTCTGTGTAACATATTGGTGTCTTAAAGAAGGAATCTAAAGAAGATATGTCTAAAAGTAATTGAGACTCGATTGGTTTCTAGGAGACTGATCACAGGTACAGGTGTGACCATTACTTTGCATAGGAGTCAGTTGGGAGCAAGTGGTGCCCTCCAAGGACCATGTGGCTTCCTCTCAGACCCATAATAGTATTATTCTACCAGTGTACCATGCTCCATTCCCAAAGTAGGCCTACCCTTGTTGTTAAGACAATTTCATACAACATTGTTGGAACAGCTGGAGGAGGCTTCTTTGTCTCAGTAATTTTAAGAAAGTGGATTGCTATTTGCGATGAGTGGTGACCCACCTCAAGGAATTATAACACTAACTTGACAGGGTGATCCATAAAGTCACTTCATTAACCTGGCCTCTACTTCCTGATAGCTTTGGCACAGAGCAGATAGGCTTAATATAGGCAATGTGTGAAAACTGTATTCAGTACCAAAACAGTAATAAAGTCAAAACACTAAACAATAAAAATCTCAAACTGTATTAGAAAACTAAAGTAAAATGTAATAGACAAAATGACACCAAAACAAAAAACATCCAATGAGCGGACCCGGAGATATGAATTTTAAAAATGTAAGGTAAAAATTGTGTCAAAAAGCACTAAGGGCCAATGATCGCAAATGATAACAAAATATCTGCAGTCTATTGAGGTTGACCTGAAATCTCACCCCGTTCCCGGTCTACAGCTCCCATAGGCGATCATTGGCCCTTAGTGCTTTTTGAAAATGTTAGCCTGACTATAACGTCCTTTAACCTTTGATTTTTTAAGTGTATATATACACTTAAAAAATCAAAGGTTAAAGGACGTTATAGTCAGGCTAACATATATATATATGTGTATATATATATATATATGCTAAACTTGTCGGCCATGCTTGCAGCCCTAATACAACAATGCTGGATGTAGCATTTTACCTGCGGCTATATTAAGTTTAGTTTTGTATTGCAGCCATATACCTGCTTAGGCAATGGCATGTTTTTTTTTTTTCTACTTTTATTCTTTTAATGTATCTTGCATATGCTTGTTGAGTTTCTGTGTGTGCTTTATTCTGGAAGAATACGTTGGTGAATGCAAGAATGAGTCATTGGTTGATGAAATGATAAAGGAGTGCACATGTGAGTGGCAGAGTGCATGTATGATGATAATTTATCGAGTGCCTAAGCTCACTAGTTATTTAAGACACAGTTTCGGTTGCAAGCCACGTCTAGTGGCATTGCAATGCTTATGTTTGGCTGATAGCTGAATATTCTCTTTGGCGTTTACCTCGATTCTCTTTAGTGTTGACCTTTTCCATCTAGGCCAATCCTTCTGAACCAAAGCAGCATCCAGTTTTCATTCGAAACAGAAAGGCCTTTTAATAATTTTGCCAGATCCACAGGCTTGAGTTAGGATAAGTTTAGGAGAGGGCGAATGAAGAATATATTCCTAAATGAACGTGTTTAACCGTTTCATTTTCACTAGTTGCAATGTTGCCAGCGTCATTCGCTGTTGACGGTTCTCTATAGTGGTTTAATTCTGAAGGAGTGAGTCTGTCAGGGTACTTGTATGCAGTGGTTTTCGGATTCTTTTAGCTGTTCGGGTGTGCAGGGCTCCATGTGACTCACTCGTTGGAAACCTACCCACATCTTAGCATTACTGTCAAAGAAACTGCCGTCAAGATTTTCAGAATGTCTGAATAAAATGATGGACGGTAACAGATGGACTCCCTGCTTCCGCACTGCCACGATATCTTAGCCATGAGCGGGATGACATTTTCCCCGTAAAGCGTATTTTTGGTCTCCAAAATATGTCAATCATGCTGGTCAGACAGGACCCTTCCACGAACGTGCACTTATAACCGTGTCCCCAGGGCACAGCACAGTCTTAGCTTGTTCATTCGGGGTGTTCCGTGGCCAGTGGATGTTTGCCTGAAGGAATCATCATATATTTGATGTGTATTTTTATATTTATTTTACTCAATCAGCTCAAGTGGGGGTCACCACTAAAAGTGTAATCGTTTCAGCTGTGGCCTGTGCAGGGCTGCAGGCAAAAGCCGGGTCAGGGATGAAAGGTGGGGTTTGAGCGCTGCTACTGAGGCACGGTCAGCACAAGACAGGAAAATAAATAATGCAAGTAAAGACAAAAGTTACAAAGGAAGCAAAAATAGTGTTTTAGAAAGGCAAGTAAAAAACTTAATTGTGAGAAAAGAAGGAATTGTGGTTACTAGAAACGGGACATGAGAAAGGGAGAAGGCAGATAGTGAAAGTAATTTAAAGGTGCAAAGAAGGAAGTGAAAAGAATGATCGTTGAAAAGAAAAAAAAGAAAGAGTGAGTGAGTGCAAGGATGGATGGTTGAAAGGATGAATGGGTGGTTAGAGGGTTGAAAGGATCAGTTAGTGAAAGGATGGAAACATGGATTAATGGAGAGATGGATAAGTGGAGGGAAAGCTGAACAAACGAGTGAAAGGATAAATGGCTGGAAGATTGAAAGCAGGATAAATCTTCATGTGAAGTGAATGGTCATTGGATAAATGGAAAGGTCAAAAGGTGGATGGATGGGTAAAAGGAGTGATGAATAAGTGAACAGATGGATGGATGTCATTTTAGTAGCTAGCTGGAATAATGAAAGGATGGACAGAAAGGTGAAAGGATGATGGATGAGTAGAAGGGGGGACGGAGAGATCAGTGGATTCAAGGGTGAAGGAAACTTTTATAGGAAGGGCCAGGCTTCCTTTCTTTGCTCCCTTGGTGTCAGAGGTTTGGTTAAAAGTGGGGAATAGTTTCATTTTTTGGCTTCTCCCTTGGTTGCACGTACTTACTTGATTCTAGGAACTCCAGCGTGAAAATGGTACACATAGTGAGAGAGGTTACCTCATGTGCTCATTAGTGCTGATTTGGTTAGTTTTATGTTGACTGTGTTCAGCCGCCATTAGTACGGCATGGTATACACTTGGATGGGCCTGACTCTGTCCATCTAGTGCCACCGCCAGGGGTCACGGTTACATTGACCTGGCTCAGTAGGGGTTAGTGAAGGAAATCCGACAACATTACATAAGGACGCTATGGTATCGCTCTTCCCTTTCGATGGTTGCTATTTAGAACAACTTGAAAGTTTTATTACTACAACAAATCCATTCACTGCTGAGAACTACTTTAATTTGAATCATAATTTCATCTCTATTCCTGATCGGTGTATTCATTACTAATTCTTCACCACAAACTAAAAGTTGCGCTTCCATTTCCTAGCCAGAAAGACGTATGCTGCTGTCCTGGAGAAAGCACACGTGTTCCTGGTCACTTCACAGTGGATATATCGAATTAAATCAATTAAGAGCCAGTAAGCCAAGGGTTTTCAAGCATTCCTAAAAAAGAAAATAGAAAGACTTTTTAAGAAAAATGATCTAGCAATAGTAAACATTCACTTCTGTTCCAAGTAAACAATCACCAAAAGGAGTGTTACCTGTCAACAGCCACAGATCACTTAGTGAAGCAGTGACCATGAGTACAAAATTCCATGTTTGAAAGGAGCTGTCAAACAACAAAGGCCATGAACTCTTGTCGGAGCCTGAACGTTTGGTGTCTCACTCATCCAAACTCATCTGAACATTGACTTACATAGGGCACTGAAGCACAGTACCGTTGTGTAACTCTCCATGGAGCAGTCATTCAAATAATGTAACTACTAGTTGGCCTGCTGAAAATATTTTCTTTCAGTACATGGTACTTTTAGAATTGTGACACCCCTTGTCTTTCCCCATGTGTTGTGGGGTCACAATTTTTATAATCACTATATTAAAACTTAGTTGCAGTGATTTTTATAGTATTGCCATGGGGCTACACTCTCAATGAAAGGTTGTGCAGCGTGTGTTTGATGGGATGTCGGTGCTGTTTCCTTTAGTTTTTCAAAGATAAAACACTACTGCATGGCATTCTCTGTCTTTACCTCGCCCCATGGAACAGTCATTGGAGCATGATTACATGTTAATGATTTGATTAATTGCAGGAGTTCTTCCAATATATGTTTGTGTTAATTCTACAGAACATCCGGTAATGAGGTGTAATGTCCCACCATTATCTCTGGTATCCTTTGTTACCCATGTTTCAAACGTTTTGTCCAAAGAGGAACTATTTCACTAGCTGCAAATATTTTGGCTCAAAAACTGCAGAGAGTAGATATTGACCAAGCTGCCTATGCCAACCTATTATGAGTCCAAAATTAAAATCACAACTTACTGCAGCTGTGCTGAGGCCTTGTGCACAAGTCGTCGTGATAAAAGTGAAGTCTTTGCTCACCATCCTAGTGCCAGTTTTTTTTTCTTTATAATAAACCTGCTTGCAGGTTAGAGAATAATGGCGACAGGAAATAGGTACAAAAATAGGGAACAACAATGAAAGACAAGGGGCCAATGAAAGTAAATAGATCTCTAATATTTCTGAGGACCTCATGGTAATTCTGCAATTACGGGCCCTTTTGTAATGAAATGTCACTTGCAATGATGCCCATTATTTAGTGCACAATGCTGCTAACATTAAGCAATGTCCAATTTACTGCTGATCAATTACAAAACAAGGAACATAGACAACTTTACCCCGTGGCAACTTCTAATATTCCAATACTGTTGTCACAAAACTGCTATTTTTATATGGCTCAGTATAGTAATAAAATGAAAGATTACATTTTGGTCAAGGAATAGAGGCACCAAGAAGGCAATGTTTCAGAGTCTAAAATAATGATATTTACTACTTACCTGGTGTGTCTCTACCGAATGCGATCTCTTGTTACGATACAGAATGCTTCAAAATATTTGTGTCCTAACACCCCCATTCCGAAGTGAACGCCTGAAATAAGAATGCGCCGCCACCTCCCCTATGATAACAGCCTCTAAATAGTTCCTCACCTAAATGGCGGTAAATAATTCCCATTCTGGGTCATGAGTGATTTGTGTAAACAGGAAACCTGCGAGCAGGTGTCTCTTTGAAGGCGCGAGCGCTGAGGTCAGGAGTGTGGCAGAGAAGGCCTGACCGTGAGGAGTTAAACGATGGAATGAGCAGAGAGGTGATGAAGGAAGCGGAGCTGATAAGAGACTTTGACGACGGCTTCTGAAAGACGCTGGGAGTCAGGTGCAGCTGCAATAACATCTCTTCTTGCCGACCATTAAGACAGACTAATGATTATTGTCATGGAGTTTGACAAGCGAAACATTCCTGCTGTGAAAACACGCAGGATTCTTGTCCTGGAAAGGCATGCAAGGCCCTGCCAACGTCTAAAGCTGTTGTTGTTTTACTTGTGGAGTCTGTCTCCAGTCCAAGGACTTTATATATACATATTTTTCTGAGGAATTGTGGGCCTCCACAGGGGCAAACAGGTATTGCATTCGCGCTGTTGTTTCTCTGTATGGTGGAGGAAGCCAAGTTTTAGAATTCAGACTTTCTGTCTAGCTTTCACTGTGTGAAAATGGAAAGCAAACGTTTTTTTATACACTCAGACCTGTAAGAAAAGTGGTATAAAGGCAATTTGCTTGGGTTTGTTACTGTAAACCAAGGCTTCCTAAAGTACACCCTCTAAATCTTATCTAGCTTTAATTATTTCTACAGTTCATGGTAGTATATTAGTAACATATATATAACATTTGCTGCAGCAGCACTGTTAATAAACGGCACCACATTTGCACACGCTTTTGTGGTTTACATGAACTAAGGGAGTGGTGAGAATCAGGATTTGGTGGCACTTACATGCACAGACACACAAATTTAGATTAGTAATGTGGACAATTTCTTAATACACTTGATTGCCTCTACTGCTAAGTTTACAGATAAAAGTGAGAAATGGGCCATTACTGGTATGGTCATGCAAAATGCAGGTAACACACTTAGGGACACATTCTGACTTTGGCGGTCCCACTACGGGACGGCTAAAGCCATGGGGAGGACTCTGCCGTCATGCCAGCGGTGTCCCCACATCGTAGTATAATGTTTCTGCCAGGCTGACCGGCAGGAAAATTGTATTACGACTTTCTGCTGTGCTGACCAGTGAGAACAGTTCTATAATATTGGCCTCAGCTCCCTAAAGGGAGCTGAGGCCAATATCGTAGCAGTCCAGCACCCTCAGAATGTGCACTGTCTGCAAAGAAGGTGCTGGGCAAGGGGGGCCCTTCAGTGCAGGAACTCCCCTGTTGCCCTCAGCACTGTGTTTCCACCAGCCTTTCCATGGCAGGGTCCCCTCAGCGCTGCCGTGGCAAATCACAAGTCCGACCACTGCCATTTGGGAACCTTGTTCCTGGTGGTGATGGTGGTCTCCTGGCGGTCTGACTGCCAGGGTCGTAATGAGGCGGTCGGGCCGACCTGCAGTGCGGCAGTCCAACCTTCACTGAAGGGCTGGAGGTCTCAAGACTGCCAACTTCGTAATAACCCCCTTAATCCCATAAATCTGTGAGTGATCAAATACATTTTGCAAGTCGTTTTCACTCTGGAAATGCATGTAATTACTCCTCAAAAATTTAGAACTGGGTGCCTTTCTATGTTGAGAATAAGTTGAGAACACACCATGTCCAGTGAAAGGCTCAGGAAGGACTTTGTACAATTGGAAATGTATTTTCTCTGTGGAGGAAGAAAGTTAAAGAAATAAATGCTTAAATGCACATTTCTGCCAGGCATATTTAAGAGGATTGCACACCATACATTCAATCCAGAGTAGTACTTATGAGGTGCCAGGATTCTGGGTGGAAATCTATAACTTGTGTATATTTCCAAATATACACAAGAGAACTCAGATGGAGGTCATGGGCTGTGGAATCTGTACAGAGGGCATGACTGCAGTCCAAGACCTGTGGGTGCAATACACATCAGGTCCCAGACACAAGCATGGACCAGGGAACTGTCCTGTACCCAACCCCTGACTCAAAGCTTCCTTATGGCATAAGGCATGACCTTAAGCCATGGCCTTTGTGTAGTACTGCTGCCAGTAGTAAAGGGTACAAGCTTCATGTGCTATGTATGCAGCAAAAAGACGATGAACAGAAATACTTTCATTAATCTGAACTACTGGCTATTACTTTGGGTGCATTCCATTCCATCGTTTTTAATTCATCTGTGTGAAGAAGCAGACATTTAAGGGATGTGCTACTGAGAGGATGTGAAAAAAATGGAAACAAAAACATATTTTCTGTCCCCAACATCATGTGGCCTTTTTTCAGCAGTATGTTGAACTTCAACAAAGGCTAGTCTCTGGACTTCTGAGTTCAGAAAACACCAGGCAATCCCAATTGGACTTGACACACGAATCGCACCTCACACCAACTCCACATGAACGACAGTAGCAGTCAGTTAGATACAGAAGTGGGTTCACATTTGATCCTTATAGCTAAAGGCTCAATACGATGCATGGCCTCTGCTCTTGCTGGACTATTAAAGTCTGCATGAGGAAGAAACATTTACAAGGATGTGTCACTCTTTACTTACAAGTTTTTTAACAGATTACTGGATATTACACCATTGTTATTCCTTCTAACAGAACATTCAACTTAATCACTGTAGTTAAACGTTTGAGCCTGTTATAAAACACAAGGGTGTATGAATCTGTTGTTCCTACCCAGTTTCAATTGCCAAGTCTTTTCTTGCTAAGGGGCTATAGGCTTACACGCATTGCGCTGTGTTTTTCTCAGCTACCATTCTATGGTAGAGTTGTTTAAAAATATTTCTTGAATGGTTGTTTTTTTAACTGCACAAGAATTGTGTATACAGAATCTAATTGATCACACCAAATCGGGAAGTTCTTCAAAATTCCATTCTGCCATTAACTAGGAAGTTCTTCAAAATTCCATTCTGCCATTAAACCGGTTTACACTTCTACTTAAAACACATTGTTGAACCTACACTATTCTTTCCTTCTTTCCCAGTGCGGACAGACTTGCGAGTGTAATAATTTCAAGGGAAAAGGTGGTTATTATGGAACAGAAAATTTACCTCAATTATTTAATGAACATGATCCCAAGAAGTAAAACATTGAGTATGCTGCGCATTTCTGAAGAGAGCTGTAAAGGGAAAGGATTCTTCGTGGTCCCTGTCTGTTGTGATGGATGATAAACAATCCCCTTGATAGTAGCCTTTTATAGTATGCCAATATCTGCCATCCCAGAGTAAATTATGAGTGTCTTCGCTCACCAGAGCCTTCTTTATAGCGCAGAAACATTACTCAGTAGGCCAACAACAACCCTTCCTATTATCTTAACTGCAATGCTGAAGGGCGCGCTAGTGACACTTCAAGGGTTTCTTCAATTCAATCAATGCTTTTAATTAGTAAAAGATGCTGTCAGAATCCCTTTAGAGAGGAGAAGGATTGTTTTTACATCTAATGGAAGAAGACAGGCACATTGTTTAAGATTTTTCCCCAGTCTTCATATTTCTAACCAACCACAAGATTTAGCATATTATGTCAAATGTTTTACATTGGCTGATCCAAGCACCTTACCTGGGTGTGTGAGTGACTTTTAAAATGGCTGCCATGATTATCATCATTTGCTTGGATAAGTGCAAGAGTCCGAGAGTGTGTAGTGTAGGCTTCGGATGCGGAAATATGACTACTGCTTCAGTGCAAATCACTTCTGTCTTTCAACAACTGAATTTTATCCAGGAATGTATAAATACAGCGCAAGATGAATAAGAGGCTATAAAGCTTCTACAGCTGGATGTCATTTTATGGTTCTAAATACAATACACATTATTTACTCATGCCCTTATCACTTATTGGTCTTTTCTCATTTCCCTTCCCTTTCAAAGCATAGTAAGGCACTCTCACATGTGAGGCTTTGGATGTTCCTCAAGAGAATCAGTGACCCACAAACTTGTTGTGAATACAGTATATGTGCAAGAGTGCTTGTGGTCACTGCAACTTACAATGATTCTGAGGGCTAAAGAATGGGCAACTTCTCTTCTCTCACTGAATTCAAAGAGCCTACTTCGCAGCAGTATAGGTATAGGAAGTTGTAAGCTACACACACTCATATTGTGGCTTTTCTGCATTTCATGTCTTAATTTATGCCCATATCGATATGTGATTAAAGTATAACAGTGAATTGTATCCATTTCCACATACCTGCATGTGTGTAATGCACGCAGCCAATATATCAGACGTATTGTAGTGTTACAAATGCTGCAGATTTTATATTTATTCCATTGTGATGGTAATTCCTGTTAGAAAATGCATTTTCCATACATGGATCCCCTGTACTACATATACATACCCAGAACGTTTGCCTGATTAGTGCATTTGTCAGAACATCTACCCTATTATTTCAAACACATTTGTGTGTAAATGATGTAATTAGGTGAGTGTGAGATGTCTGCAAATGCAGAGACATGCAATACTTCATGGGTTACAATAGAAATTACCCTCATCTTCCCTGACCATTTCTTGAACACTTGCATGGCCACATTTCTATCGCCAGGAAAATGTTTGTGTATGGAAGTTATTCTTTCCTTGTGTACTTTATTTCCATGTAGATATACATATTTGCATAAACTGCTTATCTCTTCACATTTGTCAATTAAGCCTAATGTTGTCACTCATGTTGTGCAGTGTTTTCCGGACGTAATGGTAATTTATGACAGACGAAAGCTTTGTGAATTGATTGTAATGTGCACTGAACCCCAAAACAAGTACGAAACCAACACAAAGAGATTCTCCCGGAGACACAAAAACATCTAAATGGCGTGTTTGTGGAGCCAGGTAGGAACGCGTCCAAGTTCAGAACACTAGACCACATGACTGGTCAAGACTACATGAGCAGAGCCACAGTTAATCAGACAGCAGGTCTCTACTTTGGAAATGTCTGCAGAGAAGCACATGAGTCAGATGTTGTCATTTTAGGAGGAAGTGTGGGTTGTTTGCAGCTGAAGCATTCATGGAATAACAGCAGCTGCCACCGCGCAATCCCACTGTGATGTTGGTTCATTCATTCACGACGCATGTGGGCTTTCAGGAGTCCTGTCTGACACATGAATGCATTATGCAGTGACCAAAAGACACCAGGAAAGAGGTGTGATGATGATGATAGTATGTAGAAGGAAAACATACATCCATGTAAGAGTTAAAGTAGACAAATATTGATGTGCTTGTTGGTGAAAGACTATGGCACCAATATTAATGCATTCAGAATATCGATGCCACAACAGCTGTGTGTGCACTTGGGAATTTAGAGGCGTTGTACTTAGAAGGCGTATCTATACTCGTCACCTCACCTGTCCAAAAAGGTGGGACATTCTGTGCTTCCTATTCTGGAACACTTTCCCTGTGTCCTCTAGGCAGCCTAACTCAGGCTACACCTTCCAGCGCAGGGAGAAGGGACCGAGCAAGCCACATGGATCACAGGGTGGAGACTGCTAACAGCCTAATGCTATTCTTTGCTCCACTGGAAGGAAGTGACACGACCCTGGAACCAGCTCACCACAAAGAGCATACTTTATTGAAAAGGAATACAGCAACCTATACTGAGACACACAATCACTCCATGAACCAATAAGTATGAAAGCATGAGCTCCTTGAATGTTCCCTGAAGCACAGACAGGTCACCTTTTATGCTTAACACACCAGAGTGGTACGAGGGGTCAGTTCAGAGTGGGCCTATTCCAGGTCAGATGGTCAAAAGGAAGTACACAGGACAAACCCTCCATGCCAGCTTGAATACCATTCGTCCACCCAAGATATGTTTCCTGGAGTTGCTGTGCAAGTTGTCATGTACATTGCCCTCCCAGAAAAGATGTTGACCCTGAGATAAATGTTCAAACACTATGTAGTCTTGTCTTAATCACTGCAGTCCTGGTGGTTTGCGGTGCACAAAGGCTTGAATCCATTGAGCAAGTGAAGGTTCCACCCTGGGTGGCAGGGCAAGACAGTGAAACGACACATGAAGGCACCAGTCAGACCAGTGAAAGAAGGCAACATATTATTGAGCACAGCCAGAGAGATCCCCTTTCTTTCAAGGAAGAGGATGTGCCAAGGTATTTGCACTGTGGGCCCTAGCGGCAGAAGCCTGACTCCCAGAGGGGGCCTATGTAGACAAAATTGTGTGCCTGAGTATCCAGCAGCATGCAGTACAAATGCGTCAGTAGTGCCAAGAGTATTCATTAAACCACACTCATAGCACTAGCAGTTTCTCGAGCGCCTCGTAAATCCATTGATCATGGCATCCCCTGTACAGCATTGCACATGACTGCAGGACGCTAGTATATGTGCGTCCAAAATTCAGACCACTGTTTTTGCCTTACTTTGGCTTTTCCTTTCCGCTGATTTATTTGTGAGTCAGCCTGCCCGCCTGCAGAACGCTTTGCATCTACGAGACAGTTTGAAACGTGTTATCTTAACACGGCAAAGTTCCGGGTAGAAACGAAGACAGCCATCGCTCCCGGTGACGTGAGATCACTGATAAATGCCTGGTTAAGTAATGTGCGGATTAGGAGCTTCTTCTTAAACTTAAGCAATATGCTCTTTTGTGCTGATTAAATGACAGATGGGTAGTCATAAATCATTTGGTATTTTCACAGAATTTCAGCTGTCACTTGGTATAATCAAGCATGAATTGCGTTTACCTCCTTAAAATCCCCGACTTACTGCAGTGTTTTCAGCCTTTGTCTGTGTGAACCTCTCTCTCAAACTGAGCTCTTCCTCACACCTGTATGTAAACGTGAACACACACATCTACCCTCACACTCGCGCACACACCCCTATACTCGCTCATGGGCCTGGGAGGGGCCTCTGTCTCTGGCTAGCTTCATCTTCAGCACTTCAAGTACGAACCGATCAGCTGAGCTTAACTCTCGACTTGAGTATGTGTGTCGAATTGCTAAGCAAGAAAAAGAGGGCCTAGGTGACAACAGAGAAAGGGCCAGTACAAAGGACGAAATATACTCATGTCTTTGGCCAACTCAGGTGTGCAAAAAAATGTACCTGTAAGAGGAAGATACCAGTGGTCAGAGGAATGCGGCCTATGCCCAGTTGATTTGTGCATATGACATTGCACCAGCATGGTGGATTTTCATTGTTGCATATTTAGAGGGAAGGTGGGTTCACGGGCATTTCCGCAACGTCCTCTAGCAAAAGTAGGTAAACAAGCACAAACGCATGTAAATGGGTAATCATATTTTCCTTGTAGATTCCATCTCATTCCCAGAATCCTCTCAAGTTTACTCAAGTAGATGGCAGGAGTAAGTGCATTTCATGTCATAGCATGTCTAATGAACATTTCCATATCTAATTGTGGTGTTCTAAGGTTTAACAATTGAAAAACTCAGAAACAAAGCTACAGGTGCTAGTGCAAATTTGCATCTGTTTTATATACACGTACACCCACCACGCAAACAGACACCCACACCCAACACACAAATCAACACACGTGCAAGACACACAAACCCACACACATACAGAAACGTGCAGTAAGAGAACATCAAAATATAGTTTTGACCTTTGAGGATATGGTCGAGTATCATGGAATTTATTCACAGTGTAGAAAGAAGAATGGGGAATATCTGTTTTATTTCTTAATAGATACATTTATAAATGCACCTATAGCAGAGGTCTTCAAACTTGGGGGCGGGACCCCCTAGGGGGGCCTGAAGTGATCCCAGGGGGGGCCCCAGTCTCTGGCCAAAATAAATATTATACAGATAACAGGCCTTTGTTTTAAGCAGACGCATGTTATTGCAGTTTTTAAAAGGTAACAGTACTTAACTGCAATGTTTAAATAGGTTTAGACATATTTAAACATTGCCATGTTTATAAAATAATTGTGAAAAATTCTGAGGGGGGCCCAATGATTTTTATTTTTCAACTGGGGGGGCGCGGCATTAAAAAATTTGGAGACCTCTGACCTATAGTGAGGAAAGAGTGCATCACCAGTTTAGTCGCCAAGCAGCTGTTTTTCTGAAAAGTGAGGTTTCTTCAAAATGCATGAAGAGATAGAATGACACTACTACAATGAAAAGGGGCTAGAGATTTGTGTCTATTATAAAAAAATATTAGTTCATTTTGTTTCAATCCATTGACACACATAGGCCCATAATTATACTTTTCTGCGCTGCATTTGCATCACTTATTGATGCAAAAGTGGCGCAAACTTACAAAATACAATTATATTTTGTAAGATTGCTCCGCTTTGCATAAAAAATGATGCAAATGTGGCGCAAAAAAGTATAAATATGGGCCATAGTATTTTCAACTTAAAAGTCCCTGTTCCTAATAATGTCCGAAGTTATCTCTTTTTAATACCATAACAAACAAGCATCCTCTCTCAACATAGCACAAACGGATTTATTATGAATGTTGTTAATACCTCTGCACCTTTTGATGAAATTTAAATTAAAAAAAGAGCCAGCCAAGGAATCCCAAACAGGGAAACCTGTTTGGCAGGAGTCCCATCTTCCATTTGTTTTCTAATTGGAGTGTATGCCAGTTTAAATGAAAAGTCATGCAGATAATTTTAAGCACTATCTGTGCTCTGAGGCTGAGAGGTGAATTCTTATGGGGGAAAAAGCTTGCTTCCAGGGCAAGAAGTCTGTTGCCTAGATGATTCCTTTTTTTAGGAGCGTCAAATTGTAAAAAACCTGTTTTGGAGTAGAATGTACAGACATTGTATTCTAAATAGTACTCAGACTTCATTTACTCTTTATTTTCACCTTCTGAGGGACTGAGGGCCCTGTTTAGAGTTGTGGAACATCTGCCAAAAAGTGGAAAAAGTCCCGTCCGTCCTATTAAGAGCCCATAATGCCTTCAGGCACTCTAAATAGGGTGGTTGGGACATCCACCACTTTTTAGCTGAAATCTAAATAATTCTATTGTCATTAATCTATGTAATTAGTATGGTAATAGATGAAGTGAAAGTTAAATCTTCTTGTTTGAAGTGCCTCTGACTAACACAACCACCCAAGGAAGGATCAAAATAATGCAACCCTACAGTGGCCAGGGCATAAAGAATAGATAAAACAAGCATTTGGTCAAGTCTAATGGGTCATGGCCTTGGCTTCAGAGCTATTGACTTTTACAATGCTTGGTTTCCTTGCTCATTTTTCAGACTTTGAGTCTCATTACAAGGCTGCCGGTCCAAGGACTGCCAGCCTCCTGGTGATGGTCGGACCTCCGCAACTATGGTGGCCTAACTGCCACATTACAACCCAGACGGACTGACCCACTTAAAGACCGCCGTCCGCACCAGGAACATGGTTCCTGTCACAGTGACGGCTGTCGAAGTTGTACTCAGCCAGAGTGGCACTGAAATCAGCCCCACCTAGCTGATTAAAGTTAGCTTTCTGCCAGCCTTTCCATGACGGGGACCCTGCCATGGAAAGGTTGACGAAAAGCCAGTGCCAAGTGCCACATGGGGGCCCCTGCACTACCCATGCCCATGGCATGGGCAGTGCAGTCCCCCACTACCCAGCACCATTGGAATGCGCACTCTCTGCATTGCTGACAGTGCGCATTCCCATGGTGCTCAGGGCTCCCCTGTGTGACGGCAAAGTTAGAGAATGATAAAAAGTGGCAAAAGCATTCCAGAATGGTCATCCCTGCATATGCTGAGTGTCTCATGCATGTATCTGGATGCATTGGCGGCCATGAGTTTTTTTTTTTTATCTTTTAGGCAAACTCATTCAATGATGGCTGACCGTGTGGTCACAGCAGAGGCAGACGTCTTGAATTTTTTTTACATAAAGCATAGCAAACGATTTTCAAAAAGTTTTGGCTAACATCAGACTTAAACACATGTGGTCTTTCTGTGAATATGTAATACATTTCTTTTAGTTTTTAGGAAGTTTCAGACCATCAGACTTGGATTGTGTTAACACTTTAATTAGAGTTTGTTGAATCGGGCAAAGGACTGAATATCTGTTCTCTTCCGTCTATCCCAGGGTAGATTGGCATGTATTCATTGATAATGGTGCTAAAAATATTTTTTAAATAAGTCACAACTGAGTGTTCAAGGAACTTGTTGGACTTATGTCGGCTGTATTTATATCTGTGATGTACTGTGAGCTATTGTTTTCATGCAATGCACAAATTTTGAGTTGCTTTTACTGAGTTTACTTAGTATCAGTTCGCACAGGGGCCCCAAACCTTCTTAAGGACGCTCAGTCAAATCCTCTCTTAACCCAGTGCAGCTAAGTTGTAGGGAATTATCCTCGTCCCTGTCCCCCACCTAAGTTGGCACGTTAATACGGTAGGCAGGTCGTGGGTACATATCAGTGTGCTCCACTGAGAGATATAGGACCTAGTAGCCTGTTGCAGGAGAGCCTTACAAAGTCACTGACCCAGACAGGTCACAATGTTCAGGGTCCCATTTCCATGAGAGCCCCTAAAGCTGACATACACAATTTAGGGACCATAAAATGTCATCAGGGTCAGTAACTCCTCCTATTTGACCACTGACTCGCAGATTAAGGGTCTCATTAGGAGTTTGGCCGTCCCACAATGGGACCGCCAACTTGTGGGAGGACACCACCACCATGGGGGTGGCACCCCCCCACCCTGTTACAAGTTTTCTGGTGGTCTGACTGGTGTAAACCTTGAAATAGTTAGAGACCAGTGCTACGAGCACAAAAGGGGTTGACCAGTACCCTCGGAATGCACGTCTGAAAAGCAGACAGTGCACATTCTGATGGTGCTGGGCGGTGGCGGTGGGATTAGGGCTGCACTTGTACTCCTCCAGCCTTTTCATGGCAGGGTCCCCCCAAAAAAAGGCTGGCGGAGAACAAGGTTGGAATCAGCCAGGTGGCACTGAGTTCAGTGCTGCCCTGGCTGACTACAACCAAGACAGCCATCGTCCTGTTGGGATCTGTGATCCTGGCGGGGATGGCAGTCTTTAGGCTGGTCCACCGCCTAACTAGTAATGTGGCAGTCAGACCGCTACAGCTGCGGTAGTCCGACTGCCACCTCAAGACTGGGGTCCTAGGACCGCCAACCTCGTAATGGGGCCGTTAGACTCAATCTTTCACAAGAATCAACCCCGCTGGTTGTTGTTCTAACAGGTGTTCCTCTTTTAGGACATGGAGCTAAGGAATCAACACACAACATAAAGAAAAAAGTTGTGCCTTGGTGCAACAGCCAGATGGGGTTTGGGAGGCATCTAACCAACCACATTATTATGGTTGGAAGGACTGAGTGGGTTGCAGCAAAGGAGAAAAAAGGGGCGGATGGTGGCATGATTGTGGATTTCGATAAAACCTACTGATCAAGACAGTTATTAACACAAGCCCTTCAGGTTAATACCCTATCAGCTGGCATTGAAATCTTACCATTAGGTTATTTCTATCCTTCAAATGCACCTGAAACACATTTTGAGAATCATTTAAGGCACTATGTGGCCCATAGAGAAGGGGAAGAGCCCATTCAGCTAAAGAACAGATTCAGTGCATTTAGTTCTGTTGATTGTAATGACTTGGCTGCCCACCCCAGACAAGAGTTTTTTACTCACACAGGAGAACGATGGGTGTTCAGCTCCAACCTCAGTCCCCATAGGCACTCATAAGATAAGCACTCATTTTAACATTTTGAGCTGGAATGTGGCAGGTCTAGCTAACAAACAACTGGATGATGATTGGCTGAGTCAATTGAAGGGAACCCATATTGTGAGGTTGCAGGAGACGTGGGACACAGGGATGACTTTCTGTTTAGATGAATATAGCTTGATTATTCTTCCAGCCATTTCTTCAGTTAGGGGTAGAGCCAAGGGTGGCCTGCTGACATTGTTTTCCCTGGACATTCCTTGCACTATGTACAGGTCTGTATGGGGACAGAGTTTCTTTTGGCAGTTATGTGGTTGTTTAAACCTTCTCCTAATTAACTAATTTAACATTTTAACTCACACTCGCTGGATTCTCCCATTGATCATCTGAGGGTCTTACATTTGTTCCGTGAAGGGTTCATGTAGAAGCAACTTGTGCCGCCACACCTGGGGTAATTTTGCTGGAGGTCTTTAATATCCATTTTTGCCCCCATCCTTCCTTAAGGGGTGAGGGTTCGCTTTCGGAGGTCAACCGCCATTTTGAAATTACTAAATAAGATGATATTTTAGGTAACATCGTGGTTGAAAACAATTTGAGGCTCCTGAATTACAACAAAAACACCAATGGCCAGGAAGTAGTTATTCCCACCTTTGTTGGGAGAAATTTTAATTCGACTATTGATTTTATTTGCCTATCAGAAAATGTAGCTTACCTGGTTAAACACCTCAGTGCTACTTGGAGCAAATTTAGTGATGAAAACCCCATGATTCTGGTTATTGATGGTAGTCAGTGAAAGGGAATGATGACTTTACCTGGCTCAGTGAGCAGGGCCAGCAAGCCCTAGATAAAGTGGTCAAAGGTGTTCCACAGACTTTACTGGATAATTTATATCTTTTTTTGTGGTCAGCATGTTCAGATCTGTCTGGAGGCCACTTCCTTACCCAATGGTTTACTGTCTGCATTCCTTGGGATCTATAAATGTATCGGGTAGTCTCTTACACTAGGCAAGGGCAAAACTATGGTCCCTGTTTCTAGCTGGTTTGGTCACACCTGCACTACAGCTCACCAAAAATTGCCTATAGCTTAAAATAAAATCTACGTAATAGAAAGGAGGTGCCATTATATAGGAAAGTATATAAGTCTGCTGTGGCCAACCACCTGAAAAAACATCAGTGAAGAGGCTTGGGACAAACTCCTCCTGGTTAATGTTCTGAAGAATAGTGCATGTTTTTGGGAGATTGTAAATTACCCTTATTTTACTGGGGTTGTTAATGGGAGGTTGGAGTGTCACAATTCCCCTGATGCTTGGGTGGAGCATTTACAGGGGTTTAATGATGATTCTGTTGACGATCTAGAGTACACCAGGGTGGTTCAGGTGTGCAAATTGAACCTGACCTTTAGAAAGGAGGAAATTAAGAAGGCCATTGATAGTATGCCTTAAAAAAAGCACCAGGCCCGGATGGGGCTCTGGCTAATTTTTATAAAACTGATCCACTGCTATGGGCTAAAATCCTAACTAAAGTCCTAAATGCTGCAGTATCAGCTGGTGTTCTGCAATCATGGTCCAGTTCTATTATCATCTCAATCTTTTAAAAGGGAAGAGGAGTGACCCGCGTTGCTACCGACCTATCTTTTTGATAGATTCTGTAGTAAAAATCATGGGGCGAGTCATCCTTTCCAGGATGTCTGCATGGTTGGACTATAATAAACACCTGTCTAGCCTGTGATATGGATTTAAACTGTGTAGAAGTATTCTGTATCAAGGCCTAAACATATGGCTGATCATAGATAAATATACTCTTGCCAAGAGTGGTCAATTACACTAGGCATTTTTGGACCTTTCGTCGGCTTCTGACAATGTCAACAGCAGTAAACTATGGTCTATTCTTTTAAATAAGGGTCTGGATGAACATATTGTGTATTTTTTGTATGATTTACATACAGATCTGGATGTAGTTATTAGGTATGATCAAGACGTGAATACAACTGCACCATTTAAGGTGCACTATGGACTTAGACATGGCTGTACACTGGCTCCACTTTATTTACAATTTACATAAATGACTTAGGGGAGACTCTCCGTGCAGTGTGTTTAGACGTGCTGGCTCATACAACATCCACACACTTTTGTATGCCAACAATGCAGTTTTAATATCCAGGACTGAGGTCAGGCCTCCATCACATGCTTAATTTATTTGTTGCTGTCATTAACAATTTTCATTTCTGTATTAATTTCAGTAAATCTAATTTTATGGTGTTGGGGAGAGGCAGTAAGAAGCGGACGAGGTGGGCTATATTTCAAATCTGTTGACAATTCGTCCTTTAATAAAATGGATTTCATTATGGTTACACCCAGAGCTGGAGTTAAACAGGGTAATTGTGAAGGATTGTATGCACCTTGACCAGACCAAATCTATTCCATGGTTAAACCATATTAGATCCACATTTAGGGTTTTGGGTTGTCTGGGTCTATATGACTATCCTGATGGAATTGGTAGAAAGGACCTTGTATGGGTAAAGAAAAAACATTTTTGTGCTGTTGCATAAGCATCAAGAGGAAGCAGAGTGCTAGCCAAGCCATTTGTCCATGCCCACGTTATCATTAAAACTTGTGGGTTTATCGTGTCTTACCTTACTTTTTCACAAATTTTCAACATCATTTTCTGCTGACCAGATTTAGGTTGAATTCATTGTACTGGTTGTTGGCAGACCCCATAGGCTGGAATAAATTTGAGAATCTGGCACCATAGGGCTGTGATATTTTTTCAGACCAAGATACTCTCCACTTTGTTTTATTCTATGAACTTTACTGTAGTGCACGTTATCAATTTATCCTACTCTTACTAAAAGGGAAACAATTCACCCAAGACAGACTCACCCAAACCTATCCACAGATGTTGCTGAATGAATTTGTCTTTCTCAATGTTGCTACATTTTTAATAGGTGCTATTAAGATCAGGAAAATAAGGGGCTTTTGTTAAGTTCAAGTGTTCTGTGTTTTTTTTTTTTTTTAACTCCATGATGTATGATCTTAATTTTAATATTGCCCTATTGTTAGCCAGCCTGGCTTTTAGAACTTTTGTTGTGTCATTTATTGAGTTGAATTTTTATATTTTTATGGCATTCTTGTTCATGATATTTTGTTGGTATCTTTTATGGTTTTAAGTGACTGATTAAAGATTATTTCGAATCGAATTGAGTTGCGTGTTCACAATATCTCCACTTGTTCACTTGGGTGAATATTAGGATTAAATACAAGCATGTATGCTGACATTTAAAATATGAACCTTTATTGATGGTTCAGATGCTTGTACTTTTTAATGTACAAATGTCAACATATGAGAAACAATGTATGTTCAAATAAGTTGTGAGGACTGATAGACACTTGCGGTTGGCATTATATTTTAGAATTCATTGCACATCTGAGCGAGTGAAGCTTATTGTTCGTGTTTCTCTTGTCTAACATGTTGTTCATCTCAGAGAGCATTCCAAGATATCTCAGTACCATATGCCTTTTGTTTGCAGCACACCATAGTCGAGGTGGGCAGTTTCCTCTATAACTAAAGAAATGTTTTTGCTTTTCCTCCTAAGAATTCTGGGACCAATTTGGACAAACTATCCAAACCCTAAATATTGTGATGCAAAAATATTGTGTCAAAAATATCAAGCAAAAAAATATAGGGCCTGATTACGAGTCTGGCGGAACTTGGACCGCTAGAAACACTGTGGCTGTTGGACCGCTGCAGCTGTGGGAGTCCGACCGCCACATTACGAGGTTGGCAGGCACACCCGCCAACCTACCCCCTTCCTGCCAGGATCTCAGACCCCAATGAGCTGACGGCAGTGCAAGTTATAATCAGCCAGGATGGCGCTAAAATCAGTGCCTCCCTGCTGATTAAAACCGTGTTCTCCACTAGCATTTTCATGACTGTTTTATCGCCACAGGAAAGCCCCTGCACTGCACATGCCCAAGACATGGGCAGTGCAGTGGTCCTCCTGCCCAGCACCCTCGAAATGTGCACTGTCTGCTGTGAAGACATGCACATTTTGAGGATGCTGCTGCTCCCTGCGTGCGGCAGCATTGCTGCCGGCTCTATTATGAGTCAGTGACAACGCTGCTGCACCATTCCCACTGGGCTGACGGGCAGGAACCTTGATTCCCATCTGTCAGCCTAGTGGGTAAACTGTGATAGGGCTCCAGGTCGCCAGTAAGGCGGCATCACCCCGCTTGGAGTTTGGCGGACAGGTGTTCCTTATAATTTTAATTTGAAATTCAAAAATATCGAAAAATATTGTTTTAAACTGATGTCGAAAAATACAGACAAAAATATTGTTTTGTAAAATATATCTTGTTAAAAATAGTAAACATTAAAATATTAACATGTAACAGTAAGATACTGTAAATTAAATATATTTAAACAATATAAAAAATATATAAATATATACTTAGTTAAACAACTCCACACACGTATGTATATGTGTATGTTTAATTACACATATATAATATAAAACTATTATTGAAATATATTTTTTTTATATTATAATTTAATATGTTTTTTAAAATTTAAAACAATATAGGTATGTTTTTTTATTTAATTATATATATATATATATATATATATATATATATATATATATATATATATATATATATAGTCAATAAATTAAAAAACATAACAAATGAACTTATACAGTTAAAAAAACTTAAAGAGTAAATATATAAAAATACATTGTAATGAAATATATTATATATTACAAACATTACAAATTAAAAATATTTTAAAATACACAGAAACATAATAATAAAATAATTGTAAACAATATAGAAAAAATATGCATTTCTAGGAATAATACATATAATTTCCACTCCACTCTGTGCATCAGTAGGGAAAGCATTGGACTCAGGAGGTATAAAGTTTACTATTCCCACTCCAGTCTGTGCAACAGTAGGGAAAGCTTTGGACTCAGGAAGGTAAAATGTAATACTCCACTCCTGTCTGTGCAATAATAGGGAAAGCGTTAGACTCTGGAGGGGTAAAATTTACTAGTCCGACTCTAGTCAATGGAACAGTAAGGAAAGTGTTGGACTCTGGAGAGGTAAAATTTACTATTCCCACTCCAGATGGTGCAATAGTAGGGAAAGCATTGGACTCAGGAGGGGTAACATTTATTATTCCCACTCCAGTCTCTGCAACAGTAGGGAAAGTTTTGTACTCAGGAAGGGTAAAATTTACTATTTCCACTCCATTCGGTGTAACAGCAGGGAAAGCGGTGGAATCAGAAGGGGTAAAATGAACTATTCTCATTCTAGTCTGTGCAACAGTAGGGGAAGTACTTCACTTCAAACACATACCTTTTTTTATTACAAGTATTAATTTAATAAAATTATAAAACTGTTAGCATAAAATTAAAATTAATATAAATTGTTTAAATAATTAATATATGAAAAATGTTTCTTTCAATAATTAGTTCACTTAATTCTCACACCATAGTAGCATATTAAACATATATCTTAATAAAAAATATATAACATTTACACAATTTGCATAAGTAATTAATAATTATATAATTAATTATACATAAATAATAAATTATAATTTAACTAATTTCCCACTCTGTACCACCACAAACCTCACAACCAACTACAACACTATAAATTACGATTTTACAATTTTTGCAATTAAATTAAAAATATGAATCACTTAGAATTACAAACAATATTTAAAAACAGCAACAATTACCTAAACAACAAAAAACATAGACAATTACAATATTATTTAAACACATAAAGCAACTTAAAAAATAATATTTCTTACCATAAAATATCGATATTTCTGTCATTGATATTTTTTTACATGATATTTCTATGTCACAATATTTAAAACTCGAAAATTCTGTAAGTTGATATTCTTAAATCAATATTTTGTCTGAATATCGGTACTCCCAGTGCTGGGTTTGTAAAATGATAAGTGCTGATACCCAAGTATTTTCTCAGAAACCTGCAGCTGGCGCTGACAAATGTTAGGATTGCCAAATCCTATAGCTTTGTAGTTCTGCTTACAAGTCATGCCTCTGTTTTCCACCACCACACACTCCCTCCACTTTATTTCACTTTGGATGTTCTTTTTCATCCCTTCTTTCTGCGCTTGTCACTGGTTTTTAATCTCCCTCTTCCTCCACCTTTCCAGCTTTTCTGATTTTCTCTCTCTTGCAGTAGGTCAAAGTTTAGTGATAAAAGGTAAGTGCGGGTCTCCTAAAAAGAATACTGGCGCTCCCCACTTCAAAACACTGATATAAATGAAGCACTAGCTACTCTTTCCCAAACGTGACCGACATCCTGTCCACCTAATACAAGTGCATTTGTAACATGGGCACTTGTAACATGGGCAATGGGATATCCATCATGTTTGTAACAGTGTATCCCATCTGCTAACTCTAAATCAGGCCCTTTGTCTGGATATCAGGAAATAATATATACTTTGAATGGGATTGCAGTAGCCCATATTATGACAACTTCTTTGCTATCAGTGATTCCCTATGTGTCACAATCCCCAGAGTTACCAATGCACCATGTCCTTTCCAACCAGGAGTGTTCTTGTGCTACCATGGTAATGTACCATCTAGTGGTTTATCACCTTCGCTTTTCTAGAACACATGGATGGACAGTGTTGGTTACTCAAAGTTTGTCTGAAAAATTAAAACAACATGACTATCTGAGAATGCATTGCGTTAAAATCAAGCAGATGTTCATAAACTCTTTTAACAGCCGTGAGGGGTGATTTAGGATTCATGAGTGTATGTTGACAGTAGAGGAAAAACTAGTATAATGGAATACCACAAATATTAAGCGGCTATTAAGCGGCTAACATGGAAATATTGTTTTTTTGATTTTCTCAATTCACTGTCTTTTAATCCAACCTTTTTGCATTTGTTTTTGTTTTTGCCATTCTCCGTGTTTTTCTTCCTTATTTCCATCTTGGATTTTCCCTGGAACTTGGGGCCCATTTGCTTCTTTAATAACTTGACATTGTTAACTAATCTCTGAGGCCTCAAATGTATGTAGTGGTGTACACTTCAACCCATCTGCAATAAGAACTTGCACACATATCAGAATTCCGACATGAGCGATCTTGACCCCGCCCGTATGTTTCTCCGAACAGAGTTCTCAAAGAAAAACCTGCAAAATTTATAGTAGTAAAATGGCCAAAAAAGGTAACAAAGTAACTGGTGCAACAAAAACAGATTCCTTTTGTATCGCCTCATTCTGGGACAGAAACTTGGGAAGGTGCTAATTATCACACCAAGTAAAATACCCTACTCCATGATATTGGTATCATCAGTTAAAGTATTTATCACTGCTATTCCGCACTACTTGTAATCAAGGCCTTGGTATCTAAGTGCTATAATGGAATTGTCAGGAGCAATAACCACTTCCGTGGTGCATCGAGCCACAGATGGGTATGACCCCGATTCCAAAGCCTGTTCTCTAGGGCTAGATGAGAGACTGCACACCAAAAGGGGAAGCGGGCAGAAGACAGTGAAAATCCTTGCCTTTATTAGATGCCCCAGTAAATACGAAATAATTCATTCATCTTGTACAATACATTTTGAAAGCACCTACTTTCACAGCACAGAAGTTTTGCAGTCAATTTTTAATAACTGTCTCTTACGGTATGGCAACGTATCTTGCTCTGGAAGTGTGTATGATTTCAAGATGTATTGTTATTCATTCAACCCTTGATCCAGCAGCACTAAACTGATGAGCCAATGAAAATTAAAATAGAAAAGCAGGGCTGATTTGGAGCACTCTAAACATTCTGCTTTATCTGGCCGACGATTTTCTTGAAGGAATCATACTTTTGCAATGTCCCACCTACAGTCAGGTCCAATTAAATTATGTGGCAGTGGAAGACCAAGATATGTGACAAACCTGATTAATTTACGTGGCAAAGAAAGATATATTGTGCAGCGTGGCGCAGCACACATTATCAGGGAGGAATATCGCAACACAATACAAAATGTAAAGGTTTCTTTAGAATGAAAAGGACACCACAATACTAATTCCTATTGAAGCTACTATTCTCCTATACATTATTGTGTTTTGCACAGACGCACAGGAAAACCAATTACCATAGGCCCTTCTAGTTAAGATAGTTAGTGCAAAACATCAAATTTAGGTAGCACTCAGATGAAAACAAGACTACAGCTATCCAACTCTTATAATAAAAGGTGCGTCTATTTTAATGCTGCATATTTCAGCAATGTTTTGGAGCTTGCCTTTAGTTTTGGATTTAATCAGCACTTCCATTACTAGCAACTGGAAGCCTTTCTTTACATGAATAAACAGCTCTGCTGAACAGTATTGTATGAAGTATTGTATTTCATATATCTCCACTTTCAGGGTCCTCTTGAAGTAACTGATGCTTTGAGAGGAGTGTCTGTGAGGTAATATGGACTTACAGAAATATTGAGACAATATATTTTCATGACAAGAAAGAATCATTATTTAACCCTAGTTATGTTATATTTAAACATGTAAAAATGTATTTCATGCTGCAGGCAAATGTGTTTCACCGATCTATCAACCTGGGCCATGGATAAAGTATGGGGAAAAATCTTACCACCTTATCATATGTTCAATAGCTGAATACAGCAATCACAATCTTAAAAACAACCATTAAATATCTGCAAAGTGTTTGCCAATGTGTTGCTCTACATGTGTCAAGCTACTTGTATTATCTGTTAATCCGGTGGAGCTAGAAACATTTCTTGTTCAAAATATGTAGCAGATAGCGTAATACACAACTAGTGCAGTAAATCCCATTTATATAGGAAAAGGAAAGGCTACAGAATGAGTCCAAAGGACCTATTTATGGTACGTTCAAGACGTGTATTGACGCGGCCCTGTATTGCGTGTATCAATATAGAAAATAATAATATAGCATAGCATTTTTTAGCTTATAGACCAAATTAGAAATCCGGTAACTGGCACCCTTGAAACTTGATTGTAGCCATTGCAGGTTTTGTTAATGATATTAATTATAGATGATTTATTTTAATAGACGTCTAAACAATTCTTAGATCTTTTATAGCAAATAATGTGATTTCAAGATTTCTTTGCCAGAATTTGGACTGCTAAGCAACTGTCTTGCACATTGTGCTGTATTGTACTCTATTCTATTTTGGTTGTAGTTACACTCAGCTTCATGCCTCTCCTAGAGGTTCCAATGCACATTAGCAGATCTGTAGCTCGCTACACTGTAGAGTGTGTCTGGTTGAAAGGATGATGGATATTAGTGTTGCCTCCATGAGAAACATTTCGGTGCCATACATGATGAACAAAGTGGCGCACTTATCCTGAAGATGTGCTTTATTGTGTAGCAGAGTGAAAGGCAGGAGCGACAAGAGTATTTGGGCTTTATATTATTGCTGTTTCTGATTGGATGAGTGTGGCGTGAGAGTGCCCTATATGAGAAGTGGTTTGGTCCATGATGAGTAACTCAGTGCTTTTCTTGTGCCAAAGGCCTCGTGTTCCTCTGCTTATGCCTGGACTGAAATGAGGTAGAGTGGGAGGAACTGCTTGTGTGTTACAGACTTCCCTCCATCTGGGGGAATAGGTTTTGGTTCTTCATGGGGAGTGCTTCGAGACATCTAACATGCATAATTTCCTTGTTTGGTCAGTTGATAAGTGTGAGCCTGCATCATCTGCTTGGGAAGAGACACGTGTTTACCGCCTTTCTGAATTACAAGTCAAGACAATGTTTTCGAAAACATTAGCCAGGGCATGTAGTTCTTACACGGGTACCTTTGATGGTTAGGCCATCTATTTATACTATGTAGGCAGCTAGATGTGTTTGTTCTGCAAAATTAGCAGTGTTGTTTACCTTTGTGAAACTATGGGCTTCTAATGAGTTCAGATGTTTAGGACAGCTCCGGTTGTGTAGTGTGTGCTGTTGAACAGTCTTCAGTAACTCAGCTATTTTATATACTACAACCTTATCATATAGCTTGAAGCTCCAAGGCGGCGATTATGTGTAAGTGATAAATATCCTAAAGATTCTAGCACTAATACTTTTCTTGCACCATCTTGCCCTGATTAATAATCTTCCCACTCCCAGGCTTACCTAAATTTGCTATCTAGAACTATATTTCACCATATATATTGTATTTCTCTGAACATACTGCCTGATGTCCTCTACTTCATAATGCCTAGAGATCCAGTGATACAATGAATGGGCCTTGTTGAAGAAATGTGTGAGACAGAATAACTGCAAGGCATGAGGGATGAAATACCCAAACCATGCATAATCAGGATTCCGAAACGCAGAATTCATCAAACCTGTGAGGGATGATGCTGACATCTGAATAACATTATAAGAATCCTTAAGGGACTTGTGAAATCCCACATAGGTTAAAGGTGCATTAATTAATAGATGGTACCCTGCTTCAACTGGATTCTTCTTAGCCTCTTTTTGTTTGATTTTCATTCAAATTGCAGTTCAATACAAATATATTGTAATCTTAAAAAATGATAACAATGTCTCCCTCATAAATGTATAGATATATAATATTTACTTTACTATTTTATTTGCCTTATTCAACTCTATAGGCAATTTGGGGCCTCTTAGAAGGCTTACAATTAGCAATAAGTGAAAAGATTAGGAAGTTTGAAGCAACTTAATACAGCCATTTCCTTTTCTTCCCTAGAACTATTTTAAGACCCTATTAAAGAATTATGCTTCCATGTCTGAACATGCTTCATGAGTTCATATAATTCCTTATGTTGAGAGCTGCATGGACAGAAACAAACAGTTCTCTTCATTGTCAACACTATAGTGGTATAATTCATGTAATAGATCCAGATTTAGGGCCTCATTACGAGTGTGGTGGTCTGAAGACCACCACACTCACGGTGCCGGTCAGACAGCCACACTCCAGGCGGTCCAACTGCCACATTACAGCCATGGTGGGCGGACCCGCAAGGGGGCCGCCGTTCCTGCCAGAAACATTGTTCCCAGCGGGCTGATGGCAGTCTGAGTTGCACTCAGCCATGGCAGGGCTGAACTCACCCTTCCACCATCCTCTCCATGGTGGGGACCCAGCCATGGAAAGGCTGGTGGAAAGCCATTGCTGGGGGCCACATGGGGTCCCTGCACTGCACATGCTCATGGCATGGGCAGTGCAGGGGCCCCCTTGCCCAGCACCATCAGAATGCGCAATGTCTGCAAAGCAAACAGTGCGCATTCCGATGGTGCTGGTGTGCTACAGTATTGGCCTTGGCTCCCCTAAGGGAGCCGAGGCCAATATCGTAGCACTGTTCCCCAGGTCAGTCCAGCTGGAACGCATTATACAGTGTTCTCGCCAATCAGCCCAGCGGGAACATTGTAATACGCTTGGGTGGGGACGCCACTGGTATGATGGTGGCATCCTCCCCGTAAGTTTGGTGGTTGGCTCGTCCAGCCACCGAACGCATAATGATGCCCTTAGTCACAATGTTTGTTCTTGCCCTTGCTCTTAAAAGTGAACCAAAGTCTCATCTTCGATCATTAGTTTTCGTCATTTTTTTCAAGGGGCAAAGTATAATTTATATCTCAAATATTTCTTAGTTTTATGCTGTTGAACAAAATATTATGTTGGTTAGGTGTCTTACTGATCCCAGTGGACAAATGCATTATGTGGTTTATGTAGTTCTTCAGAACAGTAATCTTGTTTTCTCCTGCCAACATATTTGTCAAGTGTCCTGTTCCGTTCCCAAACTTCCAGTATTTCCTGAATGCTGAGGGGCATGAATGAACACTCGTACTATGATACAGTGGATCATCGATTATCCTCTGTGTTGCATAAACACACAGGAGATCTTAGCAGTATTGGTTGACCTCAATACTATGATGCCCTAAACCAGTGTCCTTCACATTATTCCCTTTCCATTCGTTGATTATATTTTTCAGGCAGTCCAGGCATTGCTTGCAATAGCTTTTACTTTTAACACTGATATTACATCCTGTCACCAATCGAAGAGAGATCAGTTGTTCTACCCACCCCTACCTAGGGGTGGCTTCTTCGCTATGGCGAAGGAGCATTGCTCCACTGACTGAGCCAGAAGCAGAAAAATAAAACAATAGTTTTCCCTCCTTTTATTTTTCTGCTTTTGGCACAGAAGTGCAGGGACGGGTGGGGCCGGGCCATGCTTGGTGGGGGGGGGGAGGAGGGGAGAGTACACCTAAGTGCACAGGTGTGTTTGGCTGGCCATCTGAGGCCAGCCAAACACACATGCACACTTAGGAAACAGCACAGATCCCAGGCTTGTGTCTGAGTGGCAGTGACTGCCTCTCAGACCAATCCTAACACTGCTTACATGCCGTGTTTAGCATGTAAGCAGTGCCAGGCTTGCTAGGGAGCCTGTGCTGGTGTCCCAGCGAATGCTAAGACACCTCTCCAACGAAAGAGAAGCTACGAATATGGCTGTGGCATCCCTGAAGGTAAGTTTAATTTATTTTATTTTTTTATTTTCTCCCCTCGTGTCTGCACCGCCCCCCCCCCTTCGTTATTTGTGACAGCCGCCGCTGGCCCCACCCCCCACAATTTAAGTCATGCTTTGAGTTTAGCTAGTGGTCTTCATGTGCACAGTCTAGCTCAACTGTAGGAAAGTACCATCTTGCCTGGCATGTTACCCCCATATTTCACTGTATATATGTTGTTTTAGTTGTATGTGTCACTGGGACCCTGCCAGCCAGGGCCCCAGTGCTCATAAGTGTGCCCTGTATGTGTTCCCTGTGTGATGACTAACTGTCTCACTGAGGCTCTGCTAACCAGAAACCTCAGTGGTTATGCTCTCTCATTACTTTCTAAATTGTCACTAATAGGCTAGTGACCAATTTCACCAATTCACATTGGCATACTGGAACACCCTTATAATTCCCTAGTATATGGTACTAAGGTACCCAGGGTATTGGGGTTCCAGGAGATTCCTATGGGCTGCAGCATTTCTTTTGCCACCCATAGGGAGCTCTGACAATTCTTACACAGGCCTGCCACTGCAGCCTGAGTGAAATAACGTCCACGTTATTTCACAGCCATTTACCACTGCACTTAAGTAACTTATAAGTCACCTATATGTCTAACCTTTACCTGGTAAAGGTTGGGTGCTAAGTTATTTAGTGTGTGGGCACCCTGGCACTAGCCAAGGTGCCCCCACATTGTTCAGGGCAAATTCCCCGTACTTTGTGAGTGCGGGGACACCATTACACGCGTGCACTGTACATAGGTCACTACCTATGTACAGCGTCACAATGGTAACTCCGAACATGGCCATGTAACATGTCTAAGATCTCTAGCACAGACCCGGGTACTGCCAAACTACCTTTCCCGGGGTTTAACTGTAGCTGCTGCTGCTGCCAACCCCTCAGACAGGTTTCTGCCCTCCTGGGGTCCAGCCAGGCTTGGCCCAGGAAGGCAGAAAAAAGGACTTCCTCAGAGAGAGGGTGTTACACCCTCTCCCATTGGAAAAAGGTGTCAGGGCTGGGGAGGAGTAGCCTCCCCCAGCCACTGGAAATGCTTTGATGGGCACAGATGGTGCCCATCTCTGCATAAGCCAGTCTACACCGGTTCAGGGATCCCCCAGCCCTGCTCTGGCGCGAAACTGGACAAAGGAAAGGGGAGTGACCACTCCCCTGACCTGCACCTCCCCTGGGAGGTGCCCAGAGCTCCTCCAGTGTGCTCCAGACCTCTGCCATCTTGGAAACAGAGGTGCTGCTGGCACACTGGACTGCTCTGAGTGGCCAGGGCCAGCAGGTGATGTCAGAGACTCCTTCTGATAGGCTCTTACCTGTGTTGCTAGCCTATCCTCCTTCCTAGGTAGCCAAACCTCCTTTTCTGGCTATTTAGGGTCTCTGCTTTGGGGAATTCTTTAGATAACGAATGCAAGAGCTCATCAGAGTTCCTCTGCATCTCTCTCTTCACCTTCTCCCAAGGAATCGACCGCTGACTGCTCTGGACGCCTGCAAAACCGCAACAAAGTAGCAAAGACAACTACTGCAACCTTGTATCGCTGATCCGGCCGCCTTCTCGACTGTTTTCATGGTGGTGCATGCTGTGGGGGTAGTCTGCCTCCTCTCTGCACTAGAAGCTCCGAAGAAATCTCCCGTGGGTCGACAGAATCTTCCCCCTGCAACCGCAGGCACCAAAAGACTGCATCACCGGTCCTCTGGGTCGCCTCTCAGCACGATGAGCGTGGTCCCTGGAACTCAGCAACTCTGTCCAAGTGACTCCCACAGTCCAGTGACTCTTCAGTCCAAGTTTGGTGGAGGTAAGTCCTTGCCTCACCACGCTAGACTGCATTGCTGGGAACTGCGTGATTTGTAGCTGCTCCGGCTCCTGTGCACTCTTCCAGGATTTCCTTTGTGCACAGCCAAGCCTGGGTCCCCGACACTCTAACCTGCAGTGCACAACCTCCTGAGTTGTCCTCCGGCATCGTGGAACCTTCTTTTGTGACTTCGAGTGAGCTCTGGTTCACTCTTTTTTTAGTGCCTGTTCTGGCACTTCTGCAGGTGCTGCCTGCTCCTGAGAGGGCTCCTTGTCTTGCTGGGTGCCCCCTCTGTCTCCTCACGCAATTGGCGACATCCTGGTCCCTCCTGGGCCACAGCAGCATCCAAAAACCCTAACTGCGACCCTTGTAGCTAGCAAGGCTTGTTTGCGGTCTTTCTGCGTGGGAACACCTCTGCAAGCTTTTTCACGACGTGGGACATCCATCCTCCACAGGGGAAGTTCCTAGTCCTCTTCGTTCTTGCAGAATCCACAGCTTCTACCATCTGGTGGCAGCTTCTTTGCACCCTCAGCTGGCATTTCCTGGGCATCTGCCCAATCTCGACTTTGTCGCGACTCTTGGATTTGGTCCCCTTGTTCCACAGGTACTCTCGTCCGGAAATCCATCGTTGTTGCATTGTTGGTGTTGGTCTTCCTTGCAGAATTCCCCTATCACGACTTCTGTGCTCTCTGGGGAACTTAGGTGCACTTTACACCTACTTTTCAGAGTCTTGGGGTGGGCTATTTTTCTAACCCTCCCTGTTTTCTTACAGTCCCAGCGACCCTCTACAAGCTCACATAGGTTTGGGGTCCATTCGTGGTTCGCATTCCACTTTTGGAGTATATGGTTTGTGTTGTCCCTATACCTATGTGCTCTCATTGCAATCTATTGTGACTGTACATTGCTTGCATTGCTTTCTATTGCTATTACTGCATATTTTTGGTATTGTGTACATATATCTTGTGTATATTTGCTATCCTCATACTGAGGGTACTCACTGAGATACTTTTGGCATATTGTCATAAAAATAAAGTACCTTTATTTTTAGTATATCTGTGTATTGTGTTTTCTTATGATATTGTGCATATGACACCAGTGGTATAGTGGGAGCTTTGCATGTCTCCTAGTTCAGCCTAAGCTGCTCTGCTAAGCTACCCTTCTCTATCAGCCTAAGCTGCTAGACACCTCTTCTACACTAATAAGGGATAACTGGACCTGGTGCAGAGCGTAAGTACCCCTTGGTACCACTACAAACCAGGCCAGCCTCCTACATTGGTTGTGCAGCGGTGGGATAAGTACTTGCAACTACTTACCACTTTGTCATGTTGTACTTTTCATAAGAGAAAAATATACAAAACAAGTTCAGTGTATGTACACCTAACCAAAATGTTTTGCTTTTCTTCTCTTACTCTATTGCTGAGTGCTAAAAAGTACCTCTAAACTTTCAAAAAGTTTCTAAAAAGTTGAAAAAAGTTTTTTTTCTGTTTCCTTAAAAAGTTCTGAAACGTTTTCTTTCTTTTTCTGTCCCTTAAACTCTTTTCTATCATGTCTGGTACAGGTCTTACTCTTGATCTGGCCAGCACAGCTTATGACCATCTTAACTGGAAAGGTGTAAGGAGTCTCTGCATTGATAGAGGTTTAGGGGTAGGGAAAAATCCCTCTAGAGAATTGTTAGTTAACATGCTCATTGAAAATGATAAGGCCTTAGCTGGCACATCTGGTGAGAAGTTAGCAGATGGTTCACACTCTGATTCTGGGGTAGCCCCAGTAAGAATGTTAGATGGTATTCTTCCCAACCCGCACTTTAGCAGGCCACCTAGCATGGCTGGTACTAATGTGAGCTCTCATCACAGTAGGGATGTCATTCCTTTAGGCCAGGTTGTTAGAGTGCCAACTGTTAGGGACAGGTCTCCCTCTGTTCATTCACATCATTCTTCTGTGTCAAAGCATGCCCAACCCACCCACCCTGATGACAGAATGTTAGAAAGGGAACTCAATAGATTGAGAGTGGAAGAGTCCAGACTGAAGCTTAAACAGCAACAGCTGGCTCTAGACAGGGAAACTTTAGACTTAGAAAAAGAAAGGTTGGGGTTTGGACCCCATGGTGGCAGCAGCAGTATTACAGCTAGTAATCCTGTAAAAGAGCATGATTCTAGGAATCTGCACAAGAGAGTTCCCCCTTATAAGGAGGGGGATGACATTAACAAGTGGTTTGCTGCACTTGAGAGGGCCTGTGTTGTACAGGGCGTCCCTCAGAGGCAGTGGGCTGCTATCCTATGGCTATTTTTCAGTGGAAAGGGTAGGGATAGACTCCTTACTGTGAAGGAAAGTGATGCCAATAATTTTACAGTTTTGAAAAATGCACTCCTAGATGGTTATGGCTTAACCACTGAACAGTACAGGATCAAGTTCAGAGAAACCAAAAAGGAGTCTTCACAAGACTGGGTAGACTTTGTTGACCATTCAGTGAAGGCCTTGGAGGGGTGGTTACACGGCAGTAAAGTTTCTGACTATGAAAGCCTGTATAACTTAATCCTGAGAGAGCATATTTTTAATAACTGTGTGTCTTATTTGTTACACCAATATCTAGTGGACTCAGATCTGACCTATCCCCAAGAATTGGGAAAGAAGGCAGACAAATGGGTCAGAACAAGGGTGAACAGAAAAGTTCATATAGGGGGTGACAAGGGTGGCAAGAAGAAGGATGGTAAGTCTTCAGACAAGCGTGGGCACAAATCTAAAAATGAGTCTTCATCAGGCCCACAAAAACACTCTGGTGGGGCTGGTGGGCCCAAATCCTCTTCTAATCAAGTAAAAAAAACATGGAGCTATTTATGTCAAGTAAAAGGCCATTGGACAACTGATCCCAGTTGTCCAAAGAAAAGCACCAAGCCTCCCACTACCACAACCCCTACTGCTACACCTAGTGCCCCTAGTAATAGCAGTGGTGGTGGGAGCAAGGGAGTAGCTGGGCTCACTTTTGGTAATTTAGTTGGGGTTGGTCTTGTTAGGGAGACCACAGAGGCTGTGTTAGTCTCAGAAGGTGCCATTGATTTGGCCACCCTGGTTGCTTGTCCCCTTAATATGGATAAGTACAAGCAACTTCCCCTAATAAACGGTGTTGAGGTTCAGGCCTACAGGGACACAGGAGCCAGTGTGACCACGGTAATAGAGAAACTGGTCCACTCTGAACAACACCTACTTGGTCACCAGTACCAAGTGACTGATGCTCATAACAACACTCTTAGCCACCCCATGGCTGTTGTAAATCTCAACTGGGGGGGGGGGGTTACTGGTCCAAAGAAAGTTGTGGTTGCCTCAGATTTACCTGTAGACTGTCTACTAGGGAACGATTTAGAGACATCAGCTTGGGCAGAAGTGGAGTTGGAGGCTCATGCAGCAATGCTGGGCATTCCTGGGCATATTTTTGCTTTGACAAGGGCTCAGGCCAAAAAGCAAAAAGGACAGGGTGACTTGGATCCTGGAACAATGGACCAAGTGCTCCCTAAAGCTAGGGTTAGTAAAGGTAAATCACTACCTACTATCCCTCCCTCTACAGTAGATTCAACTTCTGAGGAAGAAGAATTTCCCCCATGTGCAGAACCTTCACCAGAGGAGCTGGAAGCAGACACTGCTGAGCTTTTGGGTGGAGGGGGGCCTGCCAGGGAGGAGCTGAGTGTGGCACAGCAGACCTGTCCCACACTAGAGGGTCTAAGACAGCAAGCTGTCAAACAGCAAAATGGGGATGTCAGTGACTCTCACAGAGTTTACTGGGAGGACAACCTCTTGTATACAGAGGCAAGGGACCCAAAACCTGGAGCTGCCAGGAGATTGGTTATTCCCCTGCAATACAGAGAGTTCCTCCTAACTCTAGCCCACGACATTCCCTTCGCTGGACATTTGGGGCAGATGAAAACATGGGACAGGCTTGTGCCCCTGTTTCATTGGCCTAGAATGTCAGAGGACACAAAGGAATTTTGAAAATCCTGTGTCACCTGTCAAGCCAGTGGCAAAACAGGTGGCACCCCAAAGGCACCCCTTATTCCATTGCCTGTGGTTGGGGTCCCCTTTGAAAGGGTAGGGGTTGACATAGTTGGCCCCCTTGACCCTCCTACTGCTTCAGGCAATAGGTTTATCTTGGTGGTAGTGGACCATGCCACAAGATATCCTGAAGCAATTCCTCTAAGGACCACTACAGCTCCTGCAGTGGCAAAGGCCCTCCTGGGAATCTTTTCCAGGGTGGGTTTCCCAAAAGAGGTGGTATCAGACAGAGGTAGCAACTTTATGTCTGCTTACTTGAAGGCCATGTGGAAGGAATGTAGTGTAACATACAAATTCACCACACCTTATCATCCACAAACAAATGGAATGATTGAGAGGTTTAACAAAACTCTCAAAGGAATGATAATGGGACTCCCTGAAAAACTCAGGAGGAGATGGGATGTCCTGTTACCTTGCCTCCTTTTTGCTTACAGGGAGGTACCCCAAAAAGGAGTGGGCTTCAGCCCCTTTGAACTCCTATTTGGACACCCTGTAAGAGGTCCTCTAACACTTGTAAAGGAGGGTTGGGAACAACCTTTAAAAGCTTCTAAGCAAGACATGGTGGACTATGTACTTGGCCTAAGATCCAGAATGGCTGAGTATATGAAAAAGGCCAGCAAAAACCTTCAGGCCAGCCAAGAGCTCCAAAAGCAATGGCATGACCAGAAGGCTGTTCTGGTTCAGTACCAACCAGGACAGAAGGTGTGGGTCTTGGAGCCTGTAGCCCCAAGGGCACTCCAAGACAAATGGAGTGGTCCCCACATTATTGTTGAAAAGAAGGGAGAAGTCACCTACTTGGTTGACTTAGGCACTGCCAGGAGTCCCCTTAGGGTGCTCCATGTCAATCGCCTGAAACCCTACTATGACAGGGCTGATCTCACCCTGCTCATGGCAACAGATGAAGGACAGGAAGAAGAGAGTGAGCCTCTCCCTGATCTCTTCTCTTCCACAGAACAAGATGCTCTAGTGGAAGGTGTAGTTTTAGCAGATTGTCTTACTGCTGAGCAGAAAGACCACTGCATAAATCTCCTGGGTCAGTTTTCTGAACTCTTTTCTACTGTGCCAGGCACCACTTCTTGGTGTGAGCACACTATAGATACTGGAGACAGCTTGCCTGTCAAAAGTAAGATCTATAGGCAGCCTGACCATGTCAGGGACTGCATAAAACAAGAGGTTCAGAAAATGCTTGAACTGGGAGTGGTTGAGCACTCTGAAAGTCCATGGGCCTCTCCTGTGGTACTTGTACCAAAACCTCATTCCAAAGATGGGAAAAAGGAAATTAGATTTTGTGTTGATTACAGAGGTCTCAACCAGGTAACTAAAACTGATGCTCACCCTATACCCAGGGCAGATGAGCTAATAGATACACTGGCATCTGCCAAGTATCTAAGCACCTTTGATTTGACTGCAGGGTATTGGCAGATCAAGTTATCAGAGGATGCTAAAGCAAAAACTGCATTTTCGACTATTGGAGGGCACTACCAATTCACAGTAATGCCCTTTGGTTTGAAAAATGAATGCACCTGCCACTTTTCAGAGGTTGGTGAATACAGTCCTGCAAGGGTTGGAGGCTTTTAGTGCAGCATATCTAGATGATATAGCTGTCTTTAGCTCCAGCTGGGATGATCACCTGGTCCACCTATGGAAAGTTTTGGAGGCCCTGCAAAAGGCAGGCCTCACTATCAAGGCTTCAAAGTGCCAGATAGGGCAGGGGAAAGTGGTTTATCTGGGACACCTTGTAGGTGGAGAACAGATTGCACCACATCAGGGGAAAATCCAAACTATCATAGATTGGGTTCCCCCTACAACTCAGACCAGGTAAGAGCCTTCTTAGGCCTCACTGGGTATTACAGGAGGATTTGGGGGTTTTGAAAGTTTCAAAGCGATACTGAAGATGCAGAGTTTACACGAGTTTAAAAATTAGCTTAAAAGGAAATGTTGCCTCTGTAGCTGTGTGTTCACATGTAATAGCCATGTTGCCATGATAAGATTTAAGCTTCTAAATCAAGCACTGATATTGATGGTTTAACTTGGTATTTGTATACTGTTAAAGCGCTGGGCATACTGCCCACATCAAATGGCAGAAGGTGAGGTGGTAAGGCAGTGCATCATTAATTTAACAGTGGTATCTGATGTCATGTGGGATGTCATCATTATAGACAGCATAACTAACTGTATTAATGTATTTGTCCTTCTAAGATGAATATTTCAACTATTATTAAGGATTGTGTGCCACAACAGTGCTTTATCTACTTCTGAATGGGTTACATCTTCCAGACACCACAAGGATCATGTCACATACTGAGAAACTATCCACTATTGTGCTGGAAGAATATGTCATATGCAGATATCATAGGTTGGTAATATGCAGTGAACGTAAAATGTGTGACAGTGCTTCTAACACTGTGTTCGTTTATATTGAGCACACGCGTAGATACACGCAGACACATTTTTAAATGCCAAAATAAATCGTTGCAAGAATTAGAATTTCCACACTTCACGTCACTCTCAGTTTTTCCATGGTCCTCTTTTGTTCATTTTGTTATGTTTTTTCTTGTTCCGTCGCACAGCTACCAGGCCAATAACCTTTCACATTATTTCATATTTTTTTTTTTTTGGTGACGACAGATCGCCCCTATTAGAGTCAAAACGTGCGGCACCGCAGTGTAGCTGCCTTCCGGGTGCTGAATCCTGAAGGATTTCATGCGCTGTGAATCTCTGCACAGCTAGCAGCCTCCTGCAGTTCCAGGATTTGCAATATGTGGCAACAACGTTGTCCAGCAATGAATTACAGCGGATTTATGCCGGGTCACACTGGTTTCTGTCGAGCACCTATGCTATATATTCTGTGAAGTGTGCACCTTTGCTTTCTCTGGGAGCGGCTTTTCGTCTCACAGCTGGCTACTCCCGGGTCCACAGCGCCTTGTTTTGTTCTGCCTTATTATATGTTTCCTCCGCCACGTTCAGTCCTCGTGCATGCTGAAAACTGATTTCTTTCAGAATCCACCCAATAAAAAAATGTTGCCATGGAAAAAGGGTTTGAAGGCGGGATGGGTCACCTCACCTACAAAAAATATGTGTCAGGGAAAATGCAGCCACAGAATGAAAGACACCATCTTCCCAATTTCCATGGCAACCGCGACATTTTCACGAGCAGATACCACAGCGAACGCCTTTTGCAGCGAAGTGTGCCTCTGCCTTTTGTTTCCAGTCGTTTTTACTATTATGATGCGGGGGAAACTATATGTTTTAATGCGCTTTGGAAGGAGGATTATCACCGCGCTGCTGCATTGTGTGCTCAGTCTCTGCATGCAGCGCCGCCTGAACCTACAGCGTTGTGGGAGGCACTCGCCTGTCAATCAGTGTCTAGAGAAACTGGAGGGCAATGCCACTGTCCTTCGGGCTGTGGAGCGATAAAGGATTGTTTCCATAGATTCTCTGTTACAAAGAGCTTCATATATGCCCAAATATGGGTCGGACATCAATGTATTCCAATCAGTGTCTCGTTATTTAAAATATTGGAGAGCACTGGTAGGGCAAGTACTCGAAACAGAACAAGCATGGGTAATGCCAATAGGCCCTGCTCATAAATGAAAGTACTGTAATGTCACTGATGGATTTAGGCACCCAATAAGTCATCATACATGCACTCTGTAACACATCATTTCCACTCATCTATCTGTCCATCTGCCCATTGCCTCATTTACCTACTTACAAAATCACTATAAAACATACACATAAACTCAACGATGTATGCTGCATAAATTAAAAGTAGAACGTAGAACAAAAGAAAACATGCTGACACCTATACATAGCAGACTTATGCTTGCAGTAACAGATAAAATTAAGCAAAGCAGAATGCAGTCATCATGCAACGCTATTGTACACAGAGTATTGTTTTAAGGTCCAATTTGGCAATCTTAAAGTTTTAAAATAATGATATTTTATAGTTAAGACCCATCCTCAGTGATTGCCTGCAAATATTCTAATCCTAAGGTTTGTCAAATGTTGTAACCAACACCAACAACCTTACCTACAAAGTGAGATTTCATGTAACAAATTATGGTTGCAGGCTTCAACATGATACAATAAAATTCCACCGATAAAGACCTGTTGGCTTTAATAAATGCTTTTAACAATATATAAGCAACCCTACTGAATTTGTCATAACTTTTCATAATAATTAGATCAGATCCTATGGTATTAGTCATAATGTTTTACATTGAACCAGTCAGGCATGTAGCCTTTTCATTGGCTTGTCAGTCTAACCAACTCAGGTCAACTGTATTGTACATAGGCAACCATCAGGCATACACCGTAAAATTACAAGTGGATTCCAAATTATGGTTGGCAAAGCAAAATACTATCTCTCCTAGCAGAGCTTAACTAAGATTATCACAGTTCAAATCTTCGACCTCCACGGCTGTGACAGGGGTAACCAACACCAAATATTTGCTAACTATGGTAATCTGTGGGATTCCACATAGCTAAATACCTCCCTGCAGGCTTTAACATAGAGCAATAGCAAGCACTCCATCTGTAAATGTCTACAGATTTTAACATGGTCTTCTCAATAAATATGCAAGACCTACTGTCTTTATCGCAACTTTACATAATCAACAGCTCAGACCTGTAGCCTAGGTCCTTGACTTGGCACTGTAACCTACTCATCCTGCTGTGTTGAACATGAGCGTGCACAAAATAATCCCTCTCTGCTGTGCGGGCAGAACATATGGTAGAGCAGCTTCATGTGTTCTAATGTCAGCTCAGCTGTGCACAGAAACATTGGTAGTAAATGTCTTTGCTGCACAAATGAAGTTCATGCGCTGTCCTCTTCCCAAGGAGACAGCCGCTGTGGTCTTTGTCAGTTTACTGGTTGGTGTACCTGGGACACCCCATGCTGGCGGAAATCAAGAACACCCCCATTGTCCCTGTGCACATTGAGAAGAAGTAGACCAGCAAAATGCTACCCCACTTCACAGTGCTGTGAGGCCTTCTGTAATGTTATAGAAAATCTGTTTTTACTGAGTGGTCTCTCTAGATTTATCACTTCATTTTGTCCTTAGATTTAGTGGTATCATGGCTTTATGCATGGTGGTACTGCTATCCACTGCTGCGTTTAGTGTACTCCAAAACTAGTTTGGAAGGTTAGTTAGAAATGCTGTATTTAACTTTCCAGTAAGGCTTTTGTAAGTTGGGGCAAAATTTGCACGTGTGGCATCGAAGCTGAATATTTCGACTGCAGTGTGTATTTACACCACTGAAAGATATGACAAAATGATATGGCTTCAGGGAGCACCACTGCGGTCTGACTGCGCTGTAGTTTAAAATCATTAGTGACACAACAGGGAAAACTCTCTTTTCCACATAGAAAAAAATACTGTTACATATTAATTAATGATCCCTACAATGAGCTTTGGAAGACCACTAGGGTGGGTGATTAATACAGAAAAAAAAGTGGCATATTACACATTGGGAATAGAATGCCATCGTAATGAACAAGAACCCAGAAGTCGTTTCACTGTGTAGACAGTGCTTAATTTGTGTTTGCTGTTTCTGGTGCGGAGCACCTGCACTTATTTTTGAGGGCTGGCACTTCTTTTTTAGCCTCAAGCATTTACTGCAAGCAAAAGACACATATGGGAAAGACGGAGAAAGAGAAAAACGAAAAAGCGTCACAAAGGGAAAAAGTAGAAAGCTGCAAGAGTGAGCCGAATGGGAAGGGAGTGGTTGTAAATGGATTGAAGAGGCCCGAGATGGCTTCACTCAGTATTCCGTGTTCACACATTTAATTGCAGCAGCCGCATGTTTAAGAGGAGAGCTCTGGGCACCGGCACATTTTTATTAACAATTTAAGCACTGGGTGTAGATAAAGTAGGATTTTCCAGAAATAGGCCTAGTTATGAATGAAATCATTATTTCAAATCTCTGCTTGTGAAAATGCTAGAGCGATGTTTAATCATTATTGTCACTTAGTTTAAAAAAAAATTAAATCAGTACACAACATTGGCTTGCTTGCTAACAACCTTGCTCCTGGAAGACAAAATTCTAGCCTTTGAGCCCAGGAAGGCCTTTTAGCAAGGATTAGCCACCTGGAAGTGACAAAGGAACAGTTGGCAAAACAAAGGCAGCTTTCATAGTTCTACCTTTGACTTAAGGCTTCTGTGAAGGTTTTCAATAAATCACTAAAACAAGAATTGCTGAAAAATGATGTAGGGACAATCCAAGAATGAAATTAGGATTGGCTACTGGGCAGGATAAGATGCAAGCCACCCCACCACCTCCTCAAACAACTCCTGAACCCTGGAGGGAAACATCTTGTAGAAAGAACATTCTGCCTGACTGCTGGAAGACAATCCATGGACTCCCTACTCCTGCTATCACCCACTGACTGGAACTGGTCTAGGCACGTATTTTATTCAGCCGTGGTTTCTGCTTTGCATTCTGGGATATGCAGTCTTATTTATCCATTATACAACCAGGAGTACAATGCCCAGAATGGAAAGCAAAAGCCTGGACAAGCTACTTTTGCATTCCCTTGGAAATATGATCCCTCTGGATCACGTTTTTTGATATTGTAACCTGCCTTTACGAAAGGCACCGTATTATTATGTTTAAATGTTTTTATAAACTAAAAATAGACAAAAATGTGACTGATACAGTGCACCACTGTAGTCTTGAATTGCTTTGAGTTCTTAAGCTAAGGAAGGTGAATCCGTTAAAATGAAACATGCAAAGAAGTGACAGAAAGGCAATCCCGCAATAATTGTACAGATGCCTTCACTGCTCAGTAGACTTGGCTTCCTTAGGAATACCCGGGTGCCACATTTGTATTGAGTTCAGACCACATCCATGATACTAAAGATTCGGGTGCAGCTATTGGCCAAGATGAATAGTGTAAAAGACAAAGGTAAATGTCATATACAGTGACATCTATGAAGCTTTTATAGACGCTAATGCATGTGCTCCAGCCATCACCATAAAATGAATAGCTGTTAATTAGTTATTTCTGCCAATTTCAACTCATTATGAGCTGTAGGTCATCCTCCTCATCAGTGTCAGGCCCTTACAGTGCAATTCCGTTGTTCCCCACTCCAGGAATATGATAGTCGGGGCTTTTATTTGAGCTGGATTGATGTGGTACGGTTTAGGGCGTCAAAGGGTGGACAGGCTCTCCAAGGAGGCCTAAATTGATCTTATGGGGTGTTTCAGGCTTTGCAAGAGGATTATATATTATGCCCTTAAGGAACAGAGACAAACATCATGCTTAAACAATTACAGTATTTCAGTAAATGAAAACAGAGTGGCAGTGAGCCAGTCTGTAATGAGCCATCAATATGATCTCTTTACACTCATGCCCTGGCTAGAAGTAGGTGCCAAAGTGTAGGGCGCGGTTGGGCAGGAGGGCTCCCCATAACATCTAAAATCCCTCCACCATTTCTAATAACACTGTGGATATTGTAATCATTTATGGAGTCCAGGCTGTTGCTAGTACATTGGCAAACATGTATTTGATTGCACTTTTTAAAGGGCTAACTGAACATAACTGAAGTGTTTGAAATGTAATTTTTTTCAGAGCTTCAGAGTTGCTAATTTTATAGAATCTTTTCAAGAAAATATGTTTGTCATTCTAGGAGGCCTGATGATTCCTTTTTTACCCATGGTGCGGTGCTGCAATAAAAACTTTGAACACCACTGTTTTGGAAGATAAAGGATATACAATAAGTGTCTTGATTTGTTTAATGAGTACTGATAAATGGCTCATTTATGTGTTGAGAGCTTCTGTTATGTACAGTTCTGATGTTTGTGTATATGGAAAAAAACTAAAACACCTATATAAATTTGAACCAGGAAATAAAAGATTTCCATAGAATGCATTGCACACACATCGAGACTTCTATTTTGAAGTGTAACAGTATTCTTAAAACCACAGGTGTCCATATTTGTTCTTCTCTATGTTCAAGCCTTTTCCTCCACACCCTGAAACGAGATTTTTGATCTGTCTTTCTTTTGATTTCAAAATCGAAAGACATTAGTCTGACGGATTTTGCCTCGCACCTCACGCAACAACTAACCTTCAAGTCAAGACTTTAAGCATATAAGTATTTAGACTTCAAAATACTGTAATTTTAAGCATTGACTTTTAATTCCTCCTCAAAAATGTAAATAAATGTAAATAAAGGTCTGAGGATGTTCAAAGTTTATGTAAAACATCAAATTACAAAAACATTGTGAGAAAAAGCCTCGACTGAAATCACAAGATGAGCAATATCCTAAGAGTCAATATATGGCAGTGCGATCTCGAAGTGTCAGTTTACTCTAGGATGTGAGTTATCATTTTTATTCATTATTATTAGTTTTTTTGCTGTTACTATCCATTATTCAGTGCATTGTTTTTCGGTAGTAGTTTTAAATTTATACTCTGTGTGATATGAAGAGTTTCCATAAAGAAGCATATACACAATGGGCGGAAAGAAAATTAAGCTAGGGTAACTGATCTTATACATACCACAGCACCCTTCCCTAACTTCCCCAGGTCGAGTCAATGATGCAGTGTACGTTGTAAATGTGACTACAATGTGAACCACAGTTTCATTGGCAGACACTACTAAGGAAATACTACATATAACTCTTCCCCTCGTTTATAAAGAGGGACTAAAGGATAAATGTTTGCCTACCAATGGCGAAAGTTCTATTGGGCTTCTGAGACCTCAGCATGAGAAAGAGTGATTTAAGGTATGTACTGTGTTAAAGGGGAGCCTTTCTTAAAATGTAAAGGAAGTTTTGGTAAAAGGTGACATGGGCCTCGCTGGAAACCACAGATGCATGACGGGATCATTAGTTTTTGTTATCAGCGTGTGGTTTCATATCCTTTCTAATCACCTTGTGATTTCATGGGATGAGATCCAGATGTTTACCTTCGCTCCTATGTAGATTCCACCAAGGGTTGTTGCCCACCTTTTACCAGTTGTTGTTTTCTCATATCTTCAGTATAATACTTATTTTTCCCCATTACACGGTTAAAAACATTTTCTAGGAATTGTTCATGGAGAACCCGAGTAGGTCATCTTTGGGGAGCTCCTTTATCAGATTATCCTACATCTATCTTGATTGAACAATGTGTAAGGATGAGGAGCGGTGGGCGAGAGACTGGTGTGACATGTGAGCGGCTACATAGCAATTAGAGCCAAGGAGTTTGAAGATAGTATTCATGCCAAATGTCTTTAAAAAGCCAACTTTGAGTGGTGTGAAAACTGAGCAGCATTTGTCAAAAAGGCCTAGTTTGCAAACAGACAACCATAGCTAAATTGACTTTTTTTTTTTTTGGAACAGGAAGGTACAGCCCCAGCAATGCTCAGTATACAAGTTCAGCAGTGAATGGCCTTTGCAGCTTGCTCCCATATTAATGTTATTGATCGGAAATAGAGAGTTTCATTTGCATAGGATCACATATTCATTTCCATGGTTCAAAACATTTTGAGTGAGCTTTAGAAGAACATATCATATTGACACCTCCTGGTCCCTTCTCAGAGGCTATCCAGGAGTGAAGGGTGGCAGTACCCATGTAATGTAATAATGCCCATGTGAATGAGAACTGGACTAGCGTTTCGAATGTCTGTGTTACAAGCACTGTATGAGATTGTTGAAAAATGTAGAAGGTAAAGAATGATAAACAGCCAAATAAAAAGCCACGTTGTATTTGAATTGTGGCGATACCATGTCAGTGACTGACAGTCATTAAGTCTCGCCCTAGCCCTCACGCCAGGCAATGCAGCTGCAATGTCAACCTGCTCTACGGTCCTCTCTTCAGTGCTGGTATAAGGGACTGCAAAGCCTGCACTTGCAGTCCCATGTTCTTCTTGCAAGTACACCCAACTCTTTCATGCTAAGCAGGAACCCTAAAATTCAGTTGTTTAAAGCACTAGCAGCAATACACAAATGTGCCCTCAGGAAGTGCAGAAAAGTGTTTTCGGGGAGCTAAACGATGGTTGCACCACAAAGTTGCTGCCGTCGGTCTCTGGATGATACAGTTCAGCTGTAAGAATGCAGGTATATATATTATTATAAGGCTAGTTTGTCAGCTTTGGGTTTTGTTTCATCAAACGTACAATAACTGGAATGGGCTTTACGCATAAGACAATGTACTGCAGGATAATGTTCTGCACAGTGAGCATCAGGACATTTGATGTCATCATCTTTCAATGTCCAAAATGCATTTTATGGATTTTCAGCTTTCCTGTCTTTGGGATTTGATCTCAGGCTGTTGTCTTGGGAATCTTAATGTTCATGTTGAACTGTTCCTTATGCTGGGATATTATTCGTTTTTATAGCTTTGACACTGTTTCACCACCTTGTTAACTCCCAGAGACAGCACTGGTGGAGGGCACTTTTTGATCCTGGGAGTGTGGCACCAATGTGTTTGCTTTTGTAAATTTGGCAAATGCAGGGCACATTGTGCCTGCCCCTTCTAAAGGTCCTCAGGTCAGACTTGAGAGTGGAAATGTTATTCGTCCCCTGTTTTATGCATTCAGTGCTTCACATGTTAGCTTAGTTTGCTGACAGTGTAGCCTTTTGGTCTGGCTGTTGAGATGACAGTAACTTTCTTCCTAGTGGTGAAAAGCTTGTGATTTTTGCCAAACCACATGTATACATTTCTTCAAACAATGTATAGACTGCAGACTTGAATGACTGATGTTTTACTGGATGTGCAATACATGTGACGTGTTTTCTTTTAATTTCTCCAAATATAAACCATATTGTGAGGGTGAAATACCCACTGTATCCACGGTGCCAGACTAAACTACAATTCAGACATGGGCAGAACAACAAAGAGCTGCTTGAATGGGAACCACAACTCCCTTGTAGTCGTAAATGAACAATCCCACTGCATACCAACGCATTCTGTGATTTAAAGGAAAAGGAGCATGGCATAGCCTTTATTCAGATATGTTCATTTTCGCTCTTGCATGGGTGAAGCACCATTCTGGTTTCGTGTTGCTCATTCGATTCTACTGGAATACGTATCTTCTATGTTGCTTTTAAGAACCTCAAAGCTGAGGCGCTCATGGGAAATAAGACAACACATTCTAGCCACTGTTGTCCACGTAGGATGTAGGACTGTCTGGTTAAATTGAGTAGGTACGGCAGCATGTAATATTGTGTGGTGACATTGAGTAGGTACGGCAGCCTGTAGTACTGTGTGGTGATAACACTGCGTTGGTTGGGCAGCATGTAGGACTGTGTGTGACATTGAGTAGGTACGGCAGCATGTAGTACTGTGTGGTGATAACACTGCGTTGGTTGGGCAGCATGTAGGACTGTGAGAGATTGAGTAGGTACGGCAGCATGTAGGACTGTGTGTGATATTGAGTAGGTACGGCAGCCTGTAGTACTGTGTGGTGATAACACTGAGTTGGTCGGGCAGCATGTAGGACTGTGTGTGACATTGAGTAGGTACGGCAGCATGTAGGACTGTGTGTGACATTGAGTAGGTACGGCAGCATGTAGGACTGTGTGTGACATTGAGTAGGTACGGCAGCATGTAGGACTGTGTGTGACATTGAGTAGGTACGGCAGCATGTAGTACTGTGTGGTGATAACACTGCGTTGGTTGGGCAGCATGTAGGACTGTGAGAGATTGAGTAGGTACGGCAGCATGTAGGACTTTGTGTGATATTGAGTAGGTACGGCAGCATGTAGGACTGTGTGTGATATTGAGTAGGTACGGCAGCCTGTAGTACTGTGTGGTGATAACACTGAGTTGGTCGGGCAGCATGTAGGACTGTGTGTGACATTGAGTAGGTACGGCAGCATGTAGGACTGTGTGTGACATTGAGTAGGTACGGCAGCATGTATGTCTGAGTGGGTACGGCAGCATGTAGGACTGTGTGGTGACATTGGGTAGGTATGGCAGCATGTAGGACTGTGTGGTGACATTGGGTAGGTATGGCAGCATGTAGGACTGTGTGGTGATACTGAGTAGGTATGGCCGCACGTGGTGCTGGATGGTGACATTCAGCAGATATGGCAGCATGTAGAACTGTGTGGTGAGATTTCTGCATGAAGATGTCAGGTTGCATTGCTGATGCTGCGTTATTAAAACACTCAGCTGTTCCAGGTACAATTCTGCAATACGCACATCGTTTAAAAGCATAGAGAACAATCATTTGCAATGCAATAGGCCTCGTGTTTGTTCGCGTTAGAGCTATTAGCATTGTAAATTTCTAACTGGAACTTTCTTGCCACACAAACTGAAAATAAAAAGTCAAACAGTTGACATAAGCGAGCTGATTCAAAGCAGCGCTGTGAGCGCGAAAGATAGAGACAAAAGGAAAAAGAAGTTCACTCACAGTCATAGTTATCGTCAATGGTGCAATTATCCATGCAAGGGTGGATGGCCAAGGCGGTAACAAAACCGCCCTAAGGAGGGACAAACGTAAAGCAGTTACCAACGACAGCAAAGGATTTTTGAAAGGAAAGCCCATGAACGAGTGGTAGTGAAGGGCGTGCGGTGGGCGTGGTTAAAAGTCCAGATACATACCAACAAGTTGGAAAAGCAGCGCTTGCGCTTTGCTATGAGCAACCTAAAAATGTGCAAGGCAATATGTAGTAATGTCAAATGAAATGTATATGCTACGTATATTTTGATGAAACTGCATATTCGCGTCGTTATGTTTGGGTATTGAAGAAGGCAGCAGATTTGATAACAATGCATGCCCATTTCCAAGAGTAATCAGTCAGTGCCAAACATTAAAACAACAGAAATATTTGCTGCATAAGTGACAAATTTTTATGAGCACCTACGTCCAACCTGTCTGGACTAATAAAATGTGGGAGCCAATGGAAGACCCTAAGTAATAGAACCTGTTACTGTGAAATATGAAAAGTAGTCATAGCAAAATCTGTCAGGACAGCTGATTTTCAGAAGTACTCAGTTTATGGTTTGGTTGGGAGTATGGGTGTTCCAACAGACAGGGAAAAGATTTGGTAACCAAGAAGGAAGTGCACAATTACAGTATTGTAAGTTTGTGGATATTCAGATAACTTTCCAATTGATTTTCCAATTGACTTTCCTTTCCATTAATTAGCCACTTAATATTGGAGTCAGTGTATGAATGACGTGGAATAGTTACACAATACCACTTTACTCCATATGGCTACTGTTAATGAATATTTATGCTCCTCTGGATTGTTTGTCTTTTAGACATTCTTCAGGAAAGGGTGTAGGACAGGAAGAGCACTCATGGTTTCTTGACTTGCCTAGAATTTCAAGGGTACATGGGAAGAAGTTTGTGAATTTCCAAAATGTTAAACATTTACTCAAATCATTTGAGAAAAACTATGATGGGTAAATTTCTAACTGTTTCAAATAAAAAAGAATGTGCATAGTATTTTTCTAACCGGTCGAACACCTCTCCTGATTCCTAAAAAGTGAAGTGGTTTGTTGTGGGCAACTTACAGCAATCATTTCATTGATGATCAATTGATTGATTTAAAACGTTATTGTGTTGATAATAAAAATTTTAATAATATAGCAAATGAATATATGTAAATGGCCGTGATTAGTCTTATGTTTGTTGTGCCAAAATAAAAGATAGATAGATAGATAGATAGATAGATAGATAGATAGATAGATAGATAGATAGATAGATAGATAGATAGATAGATAGATAGAAGAATTAACAAAAAATAACATTGCACAAATAAGTCAGATACTACAGACTTTAAAGAGCAGGTCAATCAATCACAGCTTTTAATTAGAATTTAACTCTAAACCATCAGCTACTAAGATAATTTTAAGTATGATATAAGTATTCTGTCTATTAAACTTAATGCTAGCTGCACTCATTTCATACTACAGGCAATTTTCCAAACTGATTGGAAGGTTTAGTAGATGAAAGAGTTGTTTTGCTACCAGCTTCACAAAAGATGTTTGCTTATATTTTAGGCATATCTCTCTCAGTGCTGGGCAGATACATAAGAAATACTTAATTGTTCCTGGGTAACTACTATTTAATCTAAAGTTTTTGTTCCTATGATTTTTAGTGCAGCATTTTCCTTTATAATGGTATAATGATATATACATAAATCAAAAACATAAAGTCATTTTTTAGATTCGGTTAAAGAGCACTGTTCAGTTAAGATGGATGCATAATGGAATAAAAATCCTTAATGTACTGAGAATCGCAGTACTTCTCACATTCATACAGATCTCGTATAAAACTAAATTCCATTAGAATGTTTTTGGGTCGTCTGAGTCTGTATTTTAATCCAAGCTGTCCATTATTTCCCAAATTTTATTTGACATTTCTCTAAGTACTTACCATATGTTTAGAATTGAATCTTACTAATTATATACAAATAACATGTTTTAATAAATGTGTATTTGTCCTTGCCTGCACTGCTTGAAATGTTATAAATCTCAGGTCTGCAGTTGCTGAATCAGCTCTCATACCTAACTTGAATTAGAGTGTGTTGGGTGTATTATAAAGTACTGAATAATTTACACACACAGAGTATACTAATAATATCTAAAAATTTGATTTGAGATTCAAAAAAGCAAGTGAGACATAAAACAGTGTTGGTATTATTTCGGTTTTGAGTGCAACAAGAGAACAGCATATTCAGAAATCTTGTAAGTTCTCAAAAATCGGTTGACAATGTGCAAAACGGATTCCAAATGAGTGGTCGAAAGGTGGTCTCTTTCCGTTTTTACTCCAAGATAAGGATATTCACAAACATTTTCAACCTTTTTATTGATAAGTGCAATCATATTTGAGAATATCATTATCTTGGCCCTGGTGAGATTTATGGTTAATAATTGTCCTTGTTGCATTCCTGCAACCTAAGCAGCATTCCTTCGGGAACTATGGGTGTCTTGGATATAGTAACCAAATAATCTTCATATGCAGCACCTAGCTTTGAGGAATGTTCATCCGCTGAGTCCCAAATCTTCAACAGGCCAGCTATGTTTAAGGAAAAGAGGAGTCATTCTCAATATATATTGTGGGAAAACGTTTATTAGAAGTTGATCATTTACTACACAGAATTGTTGAGAGTGCAATTCAACTGTAAGATGCAATAATGTGGGCTCAATAACCCAACATTTTAATTTTGCCCATGGCCTAGATCTGTCTACAGTATCAAATGCAGTAAGTAGTCATGCATATCTTGTCAAGGTATTGCATAAAATTACAGTGAGGGACATGTGTAATGTATAGCAAAGCAGCACAGTAGCTTCTTTGGTGCTTTTCCTGTCTTTGTTGCATGCAAATAGTCATCTCTGCAAATTACTTACCTACTTTCTCTTTACTTTCCAGTTGTGCAACACATCAAGAGACACAACATTGTGCTGAAGCGGGAGCTGGGAGAGGGGGCTTTTGGAAAGGTTTTCTTGGCTGAATGCTACAACCTTTATTTGGAGCAAGACAAGATACTGGTAGCAGTGAAGGTAACAGGCGAAAAACTTTATTAACTAATGGACGCGGTCTAATGCTGTACATGAGTGCTGATGAGTGTTTCTCTTTTGCAGAATGGGTAGTCAAATGGACAGACTAATTCCCTTATTTAGAGTTTGGCGGACAGAGTACTCCTTTAAAAAGCGTCTGATGTCCTATCCTGCCATGGATGTAACACACTTGTAATATGAGACACCCACCATGTTCTTACAGATTATCCCTTTCTTCCAAATTCTAAATAAAGTCCTACATGTGCTTGTAACAATTTGCGCTAGCAGGGGCAGCAGGCATTATGACATCAGAAGTCAACTCTAACATCAGATGTCATCAGAAACCTGTAGCGTTAGAATTCCATTGCAATAAGTTCTTACTGGCCACATGTGATAACACAAATATAATTATATTATGCAATTAGAGTCAGGTTATAATAAACCTATATCAGTATTTCAATCATCTTGTTACTTTCATTTGTTAGATTAGTTAGCTGTCCATGCTTCGCAGTCACCACGACAACTATGCGATGAGTACACCTAGAGTAAACCATTCTTGTGTAGTAACACGGGCATAATAATTTCTTGTTACAAAGCTGTTAGCAAAGCATTCGTTTCACCTGTCCTTTTTTGAAGGCATGAGGATCAAAAACATAGCCTAATAACCTGTTACATTTGCCTTACAATAGAAACAATCAGTGACTGAGAGCCTGTATGTCTGAGTGCTCGTGTGTTTGTGTGCGTGTGAGTATGTGTGTGCGTGCATGTGTGGGTGTACCTGTAAGGCAAAACCATTCAAGACGATATTGTGTGCACGGTTCGCCATGCCAATACACAAATCATTGAGTCTGCATGTATTTTATTAATACATAGATAAAAGGAGGGACAGACAGGAAACATTTTTTTTTTATTGTCCAGTCTATTGGTTTTTAAATGGCAGACGGTGCAAAACTAGTGCACAGGCCAGTCTTGCCTTCTTCTCTCTGCACTGCTCTCGGTTATGAGAGTGTTTTCACAGTGGGAATGTGTGAATCATTTGGGAAGTGAATCACCAGGAGAACAGGGAAACCATGGGGGCTAAGGAAGCATGAACATACTGAACATACTGTACTCTGGCACTGAACACATATGGCCCACGATGATTGGATGTACCGTGGAGCAGCAGAAGTTTCCCATGCCACAAGTGTTGACAGATCTCACCCGGTCTCAGCTTTATTTTCTTTTGTACCGAAACAAATTTGCCTTCAGGTACTTCACTAGTGGTCTGCATTTCCAAGGCAGCTTTGATGAGTATTTTTCAAATCACTGCACATTGTATCAGAGAGTTCTGTGATCGTTTGACGTAGACCTTTGTCCATGCCATGTAGACACCGTTTTCAGGTTTTTTTTTTGCTACTTTGCGCCTCATTAGCAAAACAAAAGTGAATAACTTCTTGGAAATCTTAAAACACCATAGCATCTTCACGGATATTCACATATTTGTATGTGTATAACTTAGAGAGCCCCAGCAGACACACACGTTCGACTACATCCAGAACCTTAGTTTCTTAGAAATAACCTCAAAATCAAAATTAAATTTACTGATGCCTTCATCTAAATACTACTAAATACTAAATTGTTCTTAGTTGTATGTTGGTTGATTTAAACAAAAACAAAAAAATTGTAGTAGATGCCGTTAGACCGAAAATCACTTTCCACGTTTGTGATATGTAATATTGTCGATGTGCCTGCAATGAGCCTTACTTTTTGGTAGGGAACCCTCACTGTCTTGCGCACGCATGCTGAAAGATTATGGACCTGATGTACAAAGACCCTTGTAACAAAGCAGCCCTTTTGGTTGCACAGACTGCTTAGCGAACCGTAGCTTCGCCTCGCTGTACAATAGGTACAACTACTGCAGCAAAAAATTACTTTCGGTATGATTCACAGAATTCTGCTCTATTAATATTAATAAAGTAGGGTCTGATCGCAAATTCTACCAAAAGGGCTGAGGATGCTGATGTCAAGGCCTGCGATGGAGTGCAGACCTCTATCTCTGCATTCTAAATCACAAACGTAACTTTTTTATTGCAAACCCTGTCCCTTAAAGGAAGAGAGGCAATAATTTGATGCGAGAATGAAGCCCCACCCAAAGTCCAGGGACCACATTCGCAAAGAGCAGGTCATCTCTCATGGACAGCATCCACTTTGCAAATTGATACCAGAGCCGGCTTATGGCTGCGTACATTCGCACCTGGTGCTGACATTTGGGCGGGGGTGCGCTGTTTAGAAAATAACTTGTGGTATTAAAAGCACCGTGCTGCATAGTTCCTTGTGTATCCAGCAGTTTTCAGACAGCATTAAATATAACAAGATAACTCTAGTGACTAATGTTCCTGCTGGAGAGAGATCTGAGTTTTGTCTAGTGGCTCTTTTGACTCGCCGTAAAGTAACACAGAGGGTTAGTTAACCGACTGCAAAGAATGCATACCATGCAGATCACAGAACTGTCTTTATGTGAACAGCTCAGTGGATTACTGCTTTTGAGTCAGACATCCTTTTGATTCAGCAGTTCATAAGTTACAATCCTAATACAGAACAGTGACTTATGGCACCAAAGAGCCGCATGCAAACTGCATAATATAGGCTTGCATGTTATCCCCCTCGGCCCCCAGTATTTCATAATCTAGTCCTAATTTTGCTAAAAATGGTTCATTTGGATAGATACACATTTTTAATAGTAAAGCCACCCTCAACGAGCGCCTCAAAACAAATGAAATTCATGTGAGAGAGGCGCTATGGAGAGATGAGGGGCACAGTTGGAGGCTGGTAGTGAGAGAATCCTGGCGCCACCATCTCTAAACTTAGCCCGACTGATACCCACTCTTTATTGTGTCAACTTCCAAACAGTGGTTTGCGATCACAACTATGGTGCAAACACTTAACGTTTATGATACCAAAGCACAAATTGTTAGAAAAGAGAGTCAACCGTTTTATACCCCCTTTCCTAACCATTTGTAATGGGTTGCAAAGTGTGCACTATAATTCACAAGGGCATTTGCAAATCGCTATGGGCATTTGATACATTACAGCTTCGGGCTTTCCGGTCGCAAAGCCTGTAATTTAGTGAACAACAGGCTTAGTGCCACAAAATCCATTTGCGCCCCGTGCCTTACTTTTATTTCGATTGTATTTTCTTCATTTTTCTCTTTCAGTCCATTTTCCTAAAAATGTTCTTCACTTAAATGCATACAACATTGAATTTGTGGTCAGAAATTATAAATTGTGACAGACAGACTCAGAATCAGAGTATTTTTAAAAGCACAACTCAACCTAATAACTGAGGAAGTCCACAAGTATAAATGATTTTCCACAGTTTCATCTTAGTGGAAGGGGTGAAAAAATGGAAAGTGGCGAGGACCAGAGGTCCCCATGGAAAATGCTGGGAAAATCCCCAAAAAAGTTGGAAGTTGGAATTCTGTGGGTGTTCACTAAAAGTTTGCATGGTGATATTAACCCTAGGAATAGGTGCTAATCTGCTCCTATAAAAGTGGGTAAGTCTTACCCCCACAATCTCACAATCATGACTACAACAGAGCTCGGTCTGTGGCTTCATTTCTCTAAATAGTCAGGAAACTCTTCAGTGATAGGCAATACCTTTATGTGGACAGTAGAAGTACATTATTTCATATAAGATGATGATGAATATATGATTTTTGTGACTGTTGTTCTTAAAAAAATCCTTGTTAACCATAGACACTAAGAGTTTGGCAGATGGGGGTTACTGCATCACAAATGTGATGGATGTACCGTCTGGGTTATTACGATTCCATTGTAGCCTATGGAGATTGTAATAAGGTTGACGGAATATCCATCACGTTTGCGACAGAGTAACCTGTCTGCCAACCTCTAAATCTGGCCCTACGAGTGAAACCTTGTGTTAATCAACGAATATTCCAGATTTCTTGTAACAACTATGTTTTAGCAGCCTGTGAACCTGTTCCTATCAGCGCCAGACCTAATGGTGTTGATTCATCAAGCGTTTATGGGAAGCAGTGCTGTTTTGCATACTCTTTCTTACATGCCTTTGTGAATCAGCCCTGAAATATCCAATTCATTATTACTAAAAGGGCGAGAAGATCACTGCCCCTTCTGTTTGTCTGTAAGTGAAATGGGTTGTCGTCTCTAACTGTCTGTCAGAGGTGTTTTGATGTCTAAGCAGAACATTCTGACAATCATACATGTTGTTAGGCTGGCAAGTGACAGCCTGCCACTCAACAAACTGTTCCATAGCTCTGGCAAAGCTTCTGGTTGTCACTGCCTTATTAATCTATGTAAAGTTCTGCTAAATGAAACGGATAATTAAAGGGCTCACTTGCGGTGTGGAAAGAGCACTGTGGTTTCCTGAATGCATTCCTGCGAGTCCTGGCTGTTCACCAGCACCGACCTAAAATGGCGCTCATGCATAAGTGATGATCCCCAGAACACCACAGACAGGGGCCTAAGCAGTGCACTTAAGATTTAGCTTATGGAGTCAGCCAGAGATTCATTGAGAATTTGCAGAGTTCCCTGGATAGAGGAAACTCGCCCCAAAGCAATCCAGTTATGTTTAATTCACTTGCCAATTCTTCTGATTATTCTAGGCAATACTGCTGCGTAGCGGCACGGGCCATCACATAGAAAGTGATCTGTCTCCGTGATACAGGGATCTACTTGTACTGTGGCTCAGTACGTTGGCACATAGTAAACACGCCAGATGGAAAAATGTAAATTTCATAAAAGAAAGAATACTCATATAACAATATTTCTCAAAGTGTCCATAAAGTGATTTTTAAACTTGTTTTTATTTTATTTCACTTTTTCCTGCTATTGAAAAAAAAATTCCTTGGCTATAGGCTTACAATGGAGTACTTAATCATAAACAAGAAAGCTGATGTGCAATATGAACTGCCATCTCCTGTTATAAAAAGGGTGACCTCACTTTTTTTTTGTTTCAAATGTAAATCCTAATATTATTAATATTTTGGTTGCCTACCATATTATGTACACAAGCCCAGCCGTCAAGATACAACGCTGTTTTTAAAGGTTATCTGATTTATCTGTTTTAGAAAGTGGACCCAATACTTTCAAGCCTCACTTGCATTTTGTGGAACTAACTCCAAATTAGCAGAATAATATTGCTGACAGCATGCCTTAAAAGGTTGGCACACAATTCCTCAATTATTGTTATTATTATTATTATTATTATTATTATTAAATAGAGGGCAGCAATAGAAGGGAAAAGAAGCATTAAGGGCGCCCTCCACTTACAATTAACACCCAACAGAAGCCCTTGTTACGCATCACACATCCAATAAATGCTTACGGGGTTCCCTCGTTTTCTTAAATTTCAAGCAGGTTCTTGTACATATCTATGAACCACCCCATTGTGTGTATTTAATTAAAAACAGGTCCCAAGCCTCTTGGTGAATACTAAATATAAGAGAAAAGTGTTAATATAGGAGTTCCTCACCTAAGCAGAAACCAATGAGCGAATGGCAGATTCTCGCCAACTTGCTCACTCTCTCATCAGCGGCAACTTTCCTATGTAGGGAATAGAACCAACTCCCAAGCTAGTGCAAAAAGAATGTTGTGTGTGTCTGTGTAACCTAAAAAACCTCTTCCACGAGTGGTGCACATCTGAGCCACTCTCTTATGGTCCCCATGAAGGAAGGATATACTTCTTCCTCACTAACAGGAAAAAAGATAAAAAATGAGTTGCGGTACCATGCTGCATACATCTTTAGTTTGTTGTGCCCGCACTCGTGGTTAAAAAATTCACACCATGTTCAGGCCATTTTAAGCAAAAAGGCCGACATGTTTTATTGCCATTTCGCTGTCTGGCAATTTCATAGCACAGGGAACCATTTGACCATTAAGTGCACCGGAACTGTAGATTAAAAGAAATAAGAGGGAACAACACACAGCATATAGAATACACATTCTTTAAAACACATTCCCAGGGTTATCCTTGCCCACAGAATGCAAGGGATAGTTACCATGTGGATAGCAGATGGGAGCCTACCAGTAGACCACAAGCAGGAAACAGGAGCAATCTTGGGAAACAATGATCAGTCGCCTGCAATTAAAATGATACATAACCAATCACATTTCATCTGTGATTATGCATTATCCTACCGTGACCATGTGTTCTATCTAGTGTCAAAAACCTCTATAAACACCCGGTCCTTTTCTATCATTTGCATACCACAACAGACTTTCCACACTTGCACAGCCTGTGGTGGATGTATTGTATTTTCAAAATTAATGAACAATGGACCATTGTAAAAACGCGCACACCTGGATTCGTGACCATATTTGATCACAGTCAGGCCAAGAAACAGAGCACACATACCATGCTGCTGCAGTGATTAAAACAAGACTGGGGCATTTCTACAAGTAACAAAAATATCCCAGGCTCATGGCCCACCTTCAGTACCCCCAATGAAGTGGCTCCTAGCATAAAGAGATCTGGCCCAGGACCAGGGTTCAATTCCCACCTCGGCAGGTCTTGGGCTCAATTCCCTTGGACCAGATAATTCTCGCCTCAGTGCCTAATCTAATTAATGGGTCCCACTCTGTAACTCTGGGCAATAGCTTGCTTAATCTCCACAACGGCCTTCACAGCACTTGGATGCTTGGCTTCACCCTGGGGCTGTCCAGGAGTGGGTGCCTCAGAGGGGAAAAGCCAGGAGGGGTTCCACAGCGGTATGCGTACAGCGCCTTGAGACCCTAACGGGTGAGTAATGCGCTATACAAGTGCAAAGTTTTTACAGTTTTACAGTTTATAAAGGATGGCCCCTCGCATATAGAATAGCATAATTTCAACACTAGAATGTGTGACTCCTAACTCTTGTGGACCTCTAGTACTCACCGCTAGGCTTGGCGTTTCAGCATTTGAGCAACCTGCCATCCAACGACGCACCCATCTGTTCAAAAAGAATGCAGCCTGCTGAAGAACGTAGCACAATCAACTGCTCATCTTAGACTAGTATCCTGGCCATGGATCTATCGACAAGTTTGTCCCTATGCTTCTTGCAAAAGGGTAGTTAAGTCACACGACCTACCTCCATTATCAGGCACCATTTTGTGGGCACCATACCCTAGGATAAGTATATAGCCTGCCCATACATGATCTTTATAAAGAAATTAAAAAATAACCCAGACACGTGACCCAGCCACCCACAGTGAGTGTCATATTACAGTGGCATCCACAACCCTGAAAAAACTCACAGGCACCCAAAGTGGATTTACAGTCTAATCCTACATGATCTTCCAAAAAGGTAAAAGAAGACAGGGTCCCAAATGCCTCATTTATTTTATCACATCCAAGACCATGTATGTGCAATTGGTGCAGGTACATATAGGGGATACAAGATAGCCAGGCCTGCCCTGTCTGCAACACTTGCCAGACCTCACCTGGACCCTCTCAACCCTTGTGTATTTATAATGCAGTGTTGTGGCTGAGAAGAGGCAGACCCACTATGTCTACTCCAACCTGGGGTTACCCTTGCAACGTTTGCCATTCAGTTACATCATTCAAACCTCCTTGATCTGTCTTCTCTGTATATATCTAAAAGTATCTCCTCATCCCTCAAACCACCTACATCCATCTTTTCCAATACTGACAACCATCCAAAATCCATGGGCCCATGGCTATTCTCCTGAAAATGCTTAACCAGTTGTGTTGTACGTTTTGCCTGCCTTGAGGGTACTAATATGGTCCTGAAACCTACTTTTACTTTCCGGGTGGTAAGGCCAAATAATGTAGGCCTCAAACACAAGTCAACCCATATATGACATGGTTTGAATTGCAATTGCTGAACTTGTTTTGAAACCAAGTGCAGTTGTCATTAAGAATCACACTCTTGGAAGCTTGCGTTTATCTACAAACTGTGCACCCTCCACAAGGGAAATGGGCAGATGGTACATTAGCAATGCACTTCTGGTGTCCTATCTGGTGAGTGTGAACCAGCCGGTCCCTCAAACTTGTTGCTCTCTTAAAAGCAACTCTAGACTGCAACATTTTGTTTAGGCCCACATCAAGAAGATGCTAGTTTTTTCCTGTTTGCGTGTGTGTTGCATTCTGCAACACGCGTGCATAGAAGAAATTGCCTCAAAGTATAATTTTTGTGCAGGAATGAAGGTCTTCCTGCACAAAACCTATGCTGACCATAACCCAGACAATGTTGCAGGATGGAGCAATAATATATAGATTGTTGCTTGGCTGCCAGAAGTGCATCAGCTCAGGAAGAGAGCAAAACTACGCAACTTCTCGTAGATATGGTGTAGTTTTGCTCTTTCCTGTTGTTGCAACTTATTTGCTGCCCTGCGTTGCTTGAACTTTTTGTAAATCCTGGCCTGCATGTGGGTCACAGGCGCAGTGCTCATCAGCCTGTTGGAGGAAGACTGTGTGATGAGGAGGTAAAGCTGAAAAATTGAGAAGTAAAGACATTTTGAATCTGGGATTTTAACCAGAATGCCACACAATTGGCCACTGGAGTTTTTCAAGAGTTAGTTAAGGTACGCTAACCAAGACTTGTAACCTTACATATAAACCTCCGGTCAAAGTTGGGTGTGAACAATAATGGAGGTATAGTTGTGAGGCAATGTATAGAACATACAATAATAGAAGAACCTCCAAATGTTCGATAAGGCCCCATCCTCTCCCACCTCCCATCTATCATCATAAATAATATTTTGATTGTGATTGCAAGTGCTTGTAAGCCTCTTTTTATTAGGAGTTTCCCTCCATCCCTGTGTCTAGCAGTCCAGACATGTCTGTACAGATTTCCTTTCCAGGCCCCACCTCGGGGAGCCAATTGGATCTACAACTCCTCGTCAATTCTGGCCCCGCATCTTCCATGTGTTAATGTATTTTTTTATGGACAGCCTCTGACCACATATATTGGCCACTCTAGTCTCATACACTGATCCATGCCTCTACTCCATTCCTCAGTGAAGGTAGGTCTTTATCTTTCCAGTGTCGGGCTACATCTCTTTTCACAACCACTAACCCTACCCACATCAAGGCCAGCCTATATCTGTTCGACTCTGGGTCATCCCCCATTTAACTAAGAAGTTTTATACAAATGCTGAAGCTTGATTCATACTTGATAAGTATATACAATGAAAAATAAATGATGAAAAAAGGAAAGCATAGGATTCGGGATATGGCAAAGACCAGGAAAGAGATGACAGGATTTCATGTGAGAAGGCAAGGTGTAGAATAAGGCACATTGTTCCAAGTATCAGGCATAGTGAGGTAAGCATTAAACGTGTCAAAATAACTACAGATTTAGAAGCATTTGCAAGATACATTCTTTCTGAAGCTGACATTACAAGCGACAAGGTGATATCATCAGCCTTAGACCATATTGCCAAGTGCATTGGTGACCATCTCCAAATGGTAATTGTGCGTTGGCTGCCATGATGGTTGTTTTTGTGAGAGTAGATATGTGGCCCCTTGCAGTGAAAAGGAAATGCTATGTGAGCAATGCATGAGAACTCCTTTGATTCGGGGCTATGATAGCCTACATCTGCTAGTTCATCTTACCTACCTGTCACGTGCGTGCAGAAGGCTCACTGCTGGGAGTGAACTGAACTATACTGAAAGACATATTCAGAGCATGAAACTAAGGTAAAGCAAGAGAAGTGGTGTCAAGCAGGGGAAGGCTGCAGGACAGACTTAGAAGCCATGAAGGCCTGAGGAGAATGGAGCAAACTAATTTACAGAGAAAGAAGAACATAGGGGCCAAGCTGTGGTCTTCACAAGAGTTATATGACTGCCTGAGTCTGAATCCATGCATTAAGTAATGATGCATTGTCATGACATATAGGCAGCAAACAGTAGAACTCTGACTAGTGATCAGTGTTACACTCTCTTATATTCTTATATCCCTGACTGTGGGACGTGCCCATGTCCTCAATATGCTTCATCAGTAATTTGTGATTGTATGTTCTTCCAAGTGTGCTGGGAATCGTGGAATCAATATAGTCACACTGGACTGAGAGTGATTAGGTAGTGGGGGTTTCCCTCCTAGCTCTGCCCTTAAAGTATTCCACATTCTCTGATGTAAGGCAGCACAGCAAGGTGACTTGCTGCACTGCCCTGGGCCACAAAACTCTTAAATATGCCCCTAAAATTGTTTTAACACCGCATCACATGGATCCACATGCTCCATAGATCTGGTTTAACTTTAGAGTTCTTGCTCATGATGAATGTTGTAGATTTCTTTGGAGACACATTATCTTACGATATTTATCTATTATTTTGCATTCTGATGTCTGTCTCTCTAGATCCTGGCCATGCTCATGCCTTGATTTCTTTTTTTTGCTTTGCAGACCTTGAAAGAAGCCAGTGACAATGCAAGGAAGGATTTCCATAGAGAGGCCGAGCTCCTCACTAACCTTCAACATGACCATATTGTGAAGTTCTATGGGGTCTGCGTGGAGGGAGATCCTCTCATCATGGTCTTTGAGTATATGAAGCATGGAGACCTCAACAAATTTCTCAGGTATGTTACAAAGCAGAAGACTACACCTATATGACTACATACCACACTCAGTCATTCTCATTGTGAAGAATAAGTGAAATGCCAAACTGAAGACATAGCGCTCATCATAAGCCCTCCCCCCAAACTAAAAAGAATATTTGATACTTGCAACAAAGGGGAAGCAGGGAAACTGCCACAGTAAGTCAAACAATTCATTCTTTTTTTTTATAAACTAGTGGTAATGTATTTAATAAACACTACCTGTAATATGCAGCAATACCACAATGACCTTAGGGGTAATTCGCTACAAACTGGTTTCTCACATCATGGCTTTGTCATGACATCTACTAGCTTTTATTCTCAGATGGACACGCTATTTTGTTCTCTACCTCTTTGTGATTTTCCCTGTACCCCTTCTTGTAACGCGGTGCCACTGTGCTTGCACAGCAGGACACTTGGTCAAGTATATCAGGAAACAAGCATCAACTCCTCCTCAGAAGGAGCCACTCTGCCCTCTAATCCGGCAGGCATTGCCACGCTCTTGGTGTGAACACCCTGATGAGTGCTGGAACACTCCTTGAAGGCTCCTTATGTAGAGGCGACAAGAGGAGGCACTGTGCATTTGCACTAGAAAAAGTTGTGTGGACACGCTGGTGGAAAGCCATTAGCACCTGAAACTCTACTTATCCCATTATGGCACATTCCTGCTTAGTCCATTGACCTCTACTACTCGACCATGCTTTCAGGATGCTCTCTCTGGGTGGTGTGTAGTAGCTGCCTGGTGGGGCCACTTCTAAAACGTATTAGGAGATTTGACTAAGCGCTCCAGTAATTTGAGCATCAAGATTTATCTGTGATACTTTGGCGAGATGGATGTTTTTGGAAATTTCTTCTGACACCACCTGCCATTTACTGCGCTCATGCTTAGCCCAAAATTGCCAGTGGTAAACTCTGCATATGCTCCATGGAGTCCTTCTGTATATGAACTAAGTCCTTTCCTGTGAGGCTTTCTTATCAAGGTTTCAACACCGAGTGATAATACAAGGGCTCATTATGTTTGCGACATACGCATACTGTGCATAATTGACATGATGTTCTCGAATCCGCAATTCTGTGATTTTACACACATGCTGATGAGCACCGTGAATATTTAGATGCACATAGCCCATCGCTGTTCTTTTAAAACTGCTTTGAATGCTTCAGAACATACTTTTACCACCCTTAAACAAATTCTCCCTTTCCACTTTCTGGACTATTATCTGCACATTTGACTCATTTTTACCTCTGCTGTTGCTTCTTCTGTGTAAATTTATGGAAATAGTCTTTCTCGTGCTATTTACTTCATCTGAGCTACCCTCTTTCAACTATGTTTACCTCATTTTCCGAGACCCCACAACAATGAGGCCTTGACTGAGTTATTCTGTTTCTTTGGCTCATACTGGGTTCCACCTTCATGTCGAGCCCTGCTCTCCTTTAACTCCTTTGGATTTCATGTTATTATCGTCTCAAACTCCCTTTCTATGTATGTTATCTGTTGAACCTCAGGCTCCCTTGCCTTACTCTTAAAGGTTTTTGACAAATTTCCTTCTACTTTCCTTGTTATCTGTTGAACGCTGGGTGCCCTTCTTGTTCACTGAAGTTGTTGACAAACTTGTGCCAGGCCTACACGTTCTCACTCGTTTTGGCCGACTTTAGTATGCAAATCCCTTTACCTCTTTCTTTCTCTCCTGTAATCATCATTCTGGCCTCTGATGACTTTATGTTTTTGAAATGCTACCCACACTCCTTCAAGGCACATACCTTAGTATGTTATTTTTTGCCCAGGAATTTTATTAAAATAACCTAACTACATATTGTACTTTCTTCTACAAACCTTGATGCTCATACTTTGCCTAACAAATTCACCTGTACCGCCCCTTCAATGCTGCTTTCCACATAGTGATTCATGACACACCTCTGGTCTGTACATTGCTTCCTCCATCTCCCCTAACCTACAACTGGGCTGTCGGTTCATCGTTAAATCAGCGTTTTACCACTTCTTCGAGTTTTCATTATTGACTTACAATATCACATGCAGAATATTGACTTGGTCACAACAGGCCTTATTTGCAAGAAAGGGGTGAATCAAAATCAATGCAGCAGTTTTCTTGTGCCAGCCCTGGTTCCCCTAGCGACACCATGGTAGCACTGTATTTCTGATACAGTGCTCCGTGGCACACGTTTCCACAGATGCGTCAGAAGTTCTGACGCATCTGTGGCGCTAAACGGACGCATTGCTAGACTATTGTCAAAAAAGATGAAGCTACTCCAGCAATGTGAGGGGGATCCAGTGTACAAAAAAAGAACAGCATCACTTTAATGCCTGCTCTGAGCAAGCATTAAAAAATTGATGCAGTGAAGGCGCAGCATGGCGCAGTGCAATCTTGTAGATTTTACTGTGCCAGTTCTGTGTGGCTTTTAATGGGGGAACGGGAATGACTACCTTCAATACATTATACCTGGTGCAGGTATAATGCGGCGCAAGGCTTTACAAACTGGCGCAATGGTCCCACTGCAACACTTTGTAAATGTGGGGCAGTGTAGGGGACTGCTTGCGCCACCGCAGTGTAAAAAAAAGTATTGTTAAGGCGGTGCAAGCCCCGGCATATCTTCAAGCGAGTTTAAGTATACTCTTTTTTGCTCCACATCTATGTGCTTTGATGATATATAAATCCAAGCTCTGTTTATTGCTTTGTGAGTTTCTCCCAATAGTTCAGGAGTGGAACTTCAGTACTGCTTCTTAAGAAATCAGCTCTTGCATCTTGCCTCCTCTCACCCTATCATTATATATCATTCCTCCTGTTACTGACTAAAATCATTGAGAACACTGTACACCTTCATTTGTCATCTCTGTACACACAACCTACCATCTTCACTGAAGCCTGAGCTTTGACCCGGCCACTTCACTGAAATATATGTCTTAATTGTGGGTTTCTGAAGAGGACAATTGAGAACGGAAGTCTGGAGAAATTGTGGCGGTATGGCCTCTGAAAGGAAAATCTAAACTAAATCATTGAAACTCTCATTGGATTGCTGCCTCTTTAAGATGTGAAAATTCAGTTTCCCAGTTTGCTGCATATATTGCCTCCCTGCTTCTCTGTTGATTTTCTGAAATGCCTAACAAATGTAGCTTCCCTGCTATGATCTTTTCAATGTCTTCCTATATCTTTTGTAGACTATCTTTGCTGGAACTGAGAATCTTCTTCAAAGTACTATTTATTGTATGCGATGTCTCAGGCATTTTTCTAGGATTAATCCACACCCAACACTGATATCACTAGCATTCCCCCAATACGATAAAATAGATTATATTACCCATTTCTTCCAGGATCATGTTAGTGAGGAACGCTACCATAAGAAAGCAAGTAGCACATCTGCAGGCTGGCCCCATGAGGCTCTGGAATAGATAGGGCATAGTAATGTAATGCACAAACATCAACCTTTCCCTAATCCAGAGGTCTTCAAACTGGGGGGCGGGTCCCCCTAGGGGGGCCTTAAGTGATCCCAGGGGGGGCCCCAGTCTCTGGCCAAAAGAAGCATTATACAGATTACAGGCCTTTATTGTAATCAGAAGCATGTTAATGCATTTTTAAAAAGGTAACAGTACTTAACTGCAATGTTTAAATAGGTCTAGACATATTCAAACATTGCCATCTTTATAAAATAAATGTGATAAATTCTGAGGGGAGCAATGATTTTTATTTTTCAACTGGGGGGAGCGGCATTAAAATGTTTGGAGACCACTGCCCTAACCCCTGATGATCTCTGTCCCTACTAAGGCGTATATAACACTAATGAGCCTTAGGTGCCAACCCAAGGAATTCACTTCTTTAGTATTATTATTACCAATTTCTCTTCACAGCGACAGGAGTGCATAGCACCTGATCTCATATGCTCCGGACTCACTTACATTATTATATGGGGATCATCAGTGTAGGAGTGGAATGGAAAATGGTGATCTTAAAAGATGTTCATCAGTGGCCTAACATAAGGACTGAATATGACTGGTAATGGTGCAGAGCCCAGAGGTGCCCTGGAGCATTTGGCTGAGGGCGAAGGATCCAGTTTTACTCAGTGCTCTCTGTTTTCCGGAAAGGTTGAAAAATAACCCAGGCAGGTGCCCTCAGTCCGTCCTACTCTTCTACATATGAGGGATAAACAGATTATGGTACACTGTATTTGATGGAGATGAAAGGTCTAAGAGGATCACAATACGAACATCGCTCTCATCCGAAATATGGAGTATGTCATCTATCACACACAACACTGCGGGATCCATGCTATGATCTGAAAAAGTCAATAGTCTTTGAGTCAGAATATTGTAAAGAGTCACTATTCATTCAACATGCATTTTGTTCCCTGGTTTCAACTTTCCAATATCTGTAGAGTGGTGGTCACTTTGTGGGCCTGGTTTTGTTCGGTGACGTCAGAAGTGTAGGCAATTGCAGACTCCTCACGGCTCTCACTCCCTGTGGGGAATTCACAGTGCAGTGCTTTCTGTAGGAGGGTGATGATAGGCTGTGCCTACAAAATGGAAGCAATGCCCCACTGAAGTGAGTGTGTGCTCAAGTGATTGACTCATCAGCCTTGCCCTCTACTTTGTCTTTCCTACGTCACACACTGCAAGCCTGTGGGAAAAATCCCTTTAACTCTACTTGTAAGAATAGGAGGGCTTAGAAACTGCACAATCCTTTGTGCATTGCTTTGGTGAAATGTATCTATGGCACAAAATTGTGAGTTTTGATATCAGAGCTTTTGTCTTAGTCGGGTTACAAAGAGGTTTGTGTAGTGTTTTCAAAGGAACGAATTAAAATGTAATGGAATTCACGTTTTAAATAATGCTCTTAACTTATTTCATTTACATTGAAAGTGCTTTATGGAAGCAAGACGTGTGATCTTTATGTCTTCTTTTCAGTTTACATACTTTTCTGCCCATTTTTCGTGAATTGGCTCCCAGGTTTGAGAGCCTCATTTCAAGATTACCAGTAATCTAGATGGGTCTGGAAGTAAGAGTTACCAGCCCCTTCATGGTTGCAAGATTCATGGGAACACTGAGGCTCATCAGTTTTTCACCGAGGCACGTTGCTTGCACAAAGTAGACAAAATGTCAGGGTCAAAAAAGACATGGAAATGGTAAAAGATATGAGGTAATCAGTGATGGAACACCAATTCCTGATTGTTATTCCCCATTATCTCGTTATCAGCACTACCCTGGAATTACAGTTTAACTGAGGCATCTTGGTTCTGGGATATTGGAATTATGCCTAAATTATTACTTGTAATCGCCACTAGTTTGTGAACTTTTCTCCATGTTGTGAACATTTCATGTATGTAATATTTTTTTTATTTCACTATTTTTATATGTTGTCAAACATCACACCTTGGGCCAATTTTGAAGAACTTTATTGCACTTGTGCCTATCCGTTAAGTTAGTAAATAAATGCAGGTGTGGTGAAGTGTACAGGTGCTGGACATCTTGTAGAAGTAGGGATGATCTGGCTACAGTGACCTTATTTGCAGAACCAAAAACCAGAATTGCCACAGACAGAGAAGTAGGACTAACTGTTGACACTGCTATTTGCATTGAAGGCCTACAATACTGCACTCACCTACATAGATGAAAGTCTACACTGCAACATCCGACAAACGTATAAAAAGACTACATATACAGAAGACCAGCATTTCTGATTATGTGGACTTCTATTTTATAAAGAAGGACAGCCCAAGAAAGAGCAAAGATTTCAAGCTGTCTAATATCACACATCGTTCACTTTGCTTAGCGTTTTGGACCTTGTGATCTTATGTTATAGTGGTACAACATGACTATAAGTGCCAGAAGGGAAAAGAATAAAAAAAATGAAACATTAGTAACCCATTTTCCGTGTTTTGTGCAAACCTCTGAAAACTATGCGACCCATGGTATGCCTTGGCTCGGTTGATGGGCTAACGTGCCACTGACTTACTCTTGTTTAAAACCCGCTGTGATGTGCATAAAGGTGAGGGAGCACAGAAGATGACTCTTTAAAGAATGTATTTTCTGTCTGTGGTGTGAGGAAGGGCGGGTGAAAATAGGGGCATGCAATTAATGTGCATCTTATCTGACCTTTTTCAGATAGCAGAACGTGTTAATTTAAGTTAAAAGTGACAGGACACTGGAACAGTCTCTGAACAACCAGGATTGTCCAGGCAAATCCAGGACGTCTTATCGCCCAAGATCTACAACCATGTTTTGGGGTTTAAAAATTACTGAAAGGGAGACTGCTTGTCAGTTGGTGAGGGAAAGCACGATTTGTGCTATGGTTTGAAGGCAGGTAGAGTATGGCTAAAATGCAAGGTGGGCCTCCGATCTGGCATTTAGGGGTACTAAGTCTTGCAGTACAGCTCACGAGTCAATGACTCATTGAATAGCTGATTGACGACAGTTAGCTTGTTCCCAAAAGTGTTTCATTTCTTAGTAGACAGTCCAATATCCTACTTCTGTTGAGCGGGAGATGTTGCTAGCATATCACCCCTGCATGAATAAGCCAATGGTGAACCAATTCGAATCGAAATATCTCCAAGGTATATTTTGCTGTTAGCAACAGTGGTCCCAGGCACCAGGGATCTCTTGCCTAAATCTTTCTGAAGGCTCCGTGATTAGGGTGACCAAGCATTTCGGATTTGACAGGACAGTGCCTGTTTTTTTACCACCTGTCCATGCAGATTTCATCACATTTGGCTCCCTTCCTGATGGACTGGTTGAAAAATGTTGGAGGCACTTTTGGCAACCAGCTCTTATCAGTAAGTGGTCCAATTAAGGCGTAATATAGTGGGCTAAAATTGCATCTATTAAATTTTTTTTCTTGTGTTTCTGTGTTAATAATGAGCGCTGTCATTATGTACGTTTCGGCCGAAGTAAAATTATAGTCCCTTTTCCGTTTTTTCGAATTGTCCCGGTTTTTGGTTTTCAAAATCCGGCCACCCTTGCCCTGAATCATTATGACGTTAGCAGGACCATTATTTTAAAGCACTGTCCCCCAGTCGAATCCGAGCTCTTGCGTGGGTTCTGAGGTGCCCCGCACACAGGCCCATATTTATACTTTTTGACGCAAAACTGCGCCAACGCAGTTTTGCGTCAAAAAAATTAGCGCCGGCTAACGCCATTCTGAACCGCCATGCGGGCGCCGTATTTATTGAATGACGTTAGCCGGCGTTAACCGCCGGCGCCATCTGGTGTGCGTTAAAAAAAACAACGTACACCAGGCAGCGCCGGCGTAGGGGGATATGGTGACTTCTGTCCCCTGGGCATGGTCATTGGGCATAGTGGCATGTAGGGGGGCACAAATCAGGCCCCCCTATGCCACAATTTTTTTTTTTTTAAAACACTTACCTGAACTTACCTTAATGTCCCTGGGATGGGTCCCTCCAGCCTTGAGTGTCCTCCTGGGGTGGGCATGGGTGACAGGGGGTGTCCCTGGGGGCATGGGAGGGCACCTCTGGGCTCCTTCAGAGCCCACAGGTCCCTTAACGCCTGCCTATTGCAGGCGCTAAAAAACGGCGCAAAAGCGGGCGTACGTCATTTTTTTTTACCCGCCCACTCCCGGGCGTGATTTTTGCCCGGGAGTATAAATCCCACGCACATGCCTCAGAGTCGATTTTTTAGACGGGAACGCCTACCTTGCATATAATTAACGCAAAGTAGGTGTCCACGCTAAAAAATGACGCTAACTCCATGGACTTTGGCGCTAGACGCGTCTAACGCCAAAGTATAAATATGGAGTTAGTTTTGCGTCGAAATTGCGTCAAAAAAAACGACGCAATTTCGGCGCAAACGGAGTATAAATATGCCCCACAATATCTAGCCATTTTAAAGCTGCGCATCCTGGTCCTCAAATAGAAATTCCAGAAGCCATCCGGAAGATGGACTTTCATAGCCCCAAGTGGCTGTTTGCCATCAGAGACGGTGCCCACGTTAGCGGGCCGTCAGGTGTCTCCCACAAGCCAGAAGCCCCTGGTTTGTATGCCAGCGCTGAGGCGGGCGAGGCAGCTTCTGTCTGAGGGCGCGCAGAGGGCAGAGCCGTGGAAGCGCGCAGTAATGCAGCGAGTGTCCGAGGAGGCGCCCGGGCTCCGTCCCCGCAGAGCATCCCGGGCTGATATGCCACAGGCTCCGTCTCCTGTCGGCGACTGTGAACTGGCGCATTCAGGGTAACCAGTAAACGCGGGCCCTGGGCTTCCTGTTGCTAGCAGCAGCTCTGCTCATTTTCTGGTGGCATAATAAAACATGGTAAATCGAGTATGAACTGAACAGCTCCTCTTCCGAGACCCTCCACACAGTGCAGCGTGTTACATTGAAAAGCATTGCGAAGTAAGACAAACTAAACATATTCACTCGATGACCCCTCAGCAATCTTTCAGAGCTCTAAGCATTCGTGCAGCTAGCGACGCATAAGAGTGTTTTATCTCGCTGAGTTAGCCCTTATACAATCGTTAGATTGCCTGACAATTCTGTTCTTATGGTGACATTCCGGTGCTTGAGTTCGCGCCACAAGGCGTGCGACAGTCGGAGTTGTGTTTTCGTGTCTCGCCCGTTTGCCGCATCTTGCGCTGGAGGAGCCGACAGGAGGCTGTGGTGAAACATCTGCAGAGCGCAACCTTTCCTTACCCTGCAGCGCCCCCGGCGGCCGCCGTGGGGATAGTAAACCTGCGCGTAATTAATCCTCGCGCATTCCGAGCCGGGCTTCCTGCCGCACAGATTCGGGTTTCAGAGGCTGGGAGCAGGTTGAAGGTCGGAGCGGCCTCCGCGCACAGCCTCTGCGTGGAGGGAAGCGGCGGCGCCCGCGCCTCGCTGCAGCTGCCTTGCCAGAGGATATTATTCTTTCAATTGGTAGGCAGAATTGGCAGAAATGAAATCTGCGCTCAGCATTAAAATACAATGAAATCACGTTTAATTAGCTGGGAATAATCTCTTCAAGGATGTTGTTTGAGCGCTGCCAGTGTTCTCAATTAAAGGAGCCTCTCAGCTACATCTGGGGATGTCTTTAAGAAAAACGTGCACAGCGAATGCCCAGTATTCTAATTCCATTGGCCCTTGATTAGGCCCACGTACTTCGCCATGTGCAAGAATTATTATAAACAAGGGCATCGCCGTTTCTGCCTGAACGTGTTACCGTTTTTCTGACTAACACTTCTATGAAGTCATTCTTTAATTTTGGAAAACGGAATAACGTTGTGCTCCGTTTAGCAGAGCAAGCAACCAGTGGTGTAACAAAACTTGCCCCAAACCTCCCCTTACGAAGTACCTGGAGGAGGCCCCCTTCCCCCGGACCCAGCCAGGGGCTTGCCGACCGTACACAGTTTTCTGTCCTGAAGGGATGGGAGGGGGCTGAGTTCTGGGGGGCCCTCTGCTTCGAGGGGGATGTGGGAGCCTTTGTTACGCGACTGCGGAGAGGAAAACGTCATGTCTATGGCTAGCACTTTGATAACAGGGAATTTGGATGAATGTTCCTGGACAGTGTCCGTTATGTCTAAGGTGTTTTTGAGTCACAGTGTATAAATTGTCCCTCCGTGCTAGTAGAATTGATTTCTGTCGTGAGACACATTAATCCAGTGTTTTAGAGAGAAGTATGATGGATAGATGGATTTTGGGGGTTAGGGGGAACAGGTAGGCAGAGAGTTGATAAAAAAAAATATAAATGAAGTGGAAGACCGAGGCCCATATTTACAAGCGGCCTGCACCGTCGGTCAGTCACTTTTTGTGACGCACTGGCGGCACAGGCTAGACACCTATATTTACAATGCCACACAAAGCCACATGACTTGTAGATATGGAGTAAGGCAACACAGCACAAGTCGCTGCATTGCCTTACTTTGCGACAGGGAGGTGTTTCCATGGGTGTTGTGTGGGTGTTCCCAGATTTTCAAGGTTTCGCAAACCTGGGAATGTGTCAAAAGCCTACACCTCCCCAGGGGTGGCGGAAAGTGATGCAACGTAGAGAAATGTCTTTATTTCTCCCAGTTTTTCCCTCTTTCTGTGTATGCTGCATTCTACAGCACACATCGAAGGAGGAAATCACCTCCATTGATTGTTTTTGTACATTAAGATTTCCCTTCCTGCACAAAAACAATCATCCCTACAATGCAAGTACGGTGCAAGGGTGCGTGCATTGACGCATGGCAGCAATTTGTGCACCAGCACAGGAGTAGAGGATAGAAATGCATCGTATCTTGTAGATAAGGTGATTTTCTGCTCTTTCCCAGTGGTGTAGGGTGACGCAGCAAGGTACCTGCTGCACCACCATGCGCCATGGGCCTTGTAAATATGGCCCATGTCTCTGTGTGTGTGTATGTATAGATGGTGGTGGATGTTGTGATAGAGTGTGAGATCTCATAAAACCAAAGAGAAAAGACAGCGATGGAGACAGAGACAGAGAGAATTACTGATAGAGATCATGCAGTGTTTCATCTGGCAGTGCTACATGCTCAAGAAGCATGTGATGTTTGTAAAAACTATCCTCATGACTTGGCATGAAATTAGAGGTTGAGTCTTAATATTGACAAGTCAAGAAAAATAAAGATCACTGAGGAACACTGAGGAAGCTGATCCCTCACTTTTATGTTATTCAGTTTCATTAGCAGTGTTTTCATATCAACAATACAGACCCTGGACTGCTTCAAAGCACTTTAAAAGTTAGGGAATAATGTCACAGGAAGTTAGGTGTTAGGAAACTCTTCCCCACAGATACCATGCAAGCAGACAGCCCAGTGTTACAGGCAGTCACCTTTCAAACAGTCCAAAGGCCTGTCCTAAAAGGTGTGAATTCAGGGCTTCCCCAGATCTTGGAAAATCTATTTCGAGGCAGAGGGGTCTGAAATGAGATCATTCCACCCTATTGAGCCCCGTGCATGCACCTAATGTTCATTTTGGGATGTCCATCTTAGGTGTCTGGTCAGCCGGTACATGTAGTGTGATTACATTTTAAAGGTAAGAAAGAGCACAGTTGTTTCAGGCCTTATGAAAAAGGGATAGTGTTTGCAATTCAAGAGAGTCAAACTGCTCTACATTATACTGGAGTTGACTTGTTGTTTCCTGCAATTGCACTTTGCCTGTGCGGAGGTTCTGGAAAGAAGTTGATTCATCTAGTGCATTGAACACTGTGTACACTTCCCACTTCCTCTAGGAGCATCTGCTCGCTGATGCAGAGCGTTTTCAAGAGAATTGCACTGCTGCAATACATCCAGGGGTCTGATAGGGGTCTGATGAAGCAATTACGATTTCCTGTTTAAAAAAAACAACTAAATTCAGCATAGACATTGGCCAGCACTGTTTGTGCTCCCTTTTCAAATAATGCAAAGATAAAGCACCTATGCCAGATCGGGGGAGTTGTTGTCCTCCGTAACAAATACTAAATGTTCCCCTATGTAGATTGACAGCAAATCAAATAGCACAATCAATTAGATAATCCTTCTTGAGACAAGGTATACTTTGGAAACCATGAAGGTTTATTAAATAATTAAAGTTCAATACGAAAAGCACAATGAAATTATTCTCAAAATCAGCAAAAATTCATATTAAATCATATATGGAGAATTAGCATAAGGCTCATTAAAATTGCAGCAGGTCTGACATAATGACTGCTCAGAAAAAATATCAAAATTATTCTAAGTCTTAAGCATGAGACAGACTAGTGTGGGTCTGCAGTCTAAAAGTCAGAGCAAGAAACTCCGGTTTGCCTCCAAAATGAGTCCTTTTTTACAGGAAAATGCACAACAAAAATTACACACCCAGCATGAGGTCAACAAAATGTTGCATGGGCTCAGCAAATCACATTACAGAATAAAATGCATCAATACCTAACACTATCCTAACACTATCTCTTAAACGAATAATAATTAGTCCATTGTGCACCAATGTCATCAGATTGTACAGCACAAATCTAGTTTGATATAATACATTAACAGACTTATGAAATAAATAAGCCCACTGAGCTCCGCCTGGAAGAACGGAAGACACATCAACATTTAAGAGGAAAGCTTCCCCATGAGCTTACAAAGGAAAACATTTTAATTCATAGAGAGCAAGCAGGGTTACACAAATTATTACATTCAATAATGCGTTCAATGCACATTTTGCTGCATGTGGGTTCAGTGAGAAATTAAAACATGGTCACTTTTTCAAATACATAATAGAGCCTGGGCCTAGTTAGGCCAAGCTAAGGAAACGCACTTCTGTAAAATCATTCATATCATTAAATAATCCTTATTATTTAAAAACCTGCTGTAACAACAGACACTGGCACAAGCACTGAAAGTATGTTGATTCATATACTGCACTGAGCCCCGCCATTCGAAATATAGTATATCCTTTAGTGACTGTCTGTTTTCTAATTCTAGGTCCGAACACACTGAGAAGCATTTATTAAATGAATCACAGAGGAAGAGTACAGGAAGTAAATATTTAGAGCTGTTTCCTTTTAATGAAGCTCATGCTCTCAGCCATTTTGCAGACAATAATATCTACATTGAAGACACAGACAGATCATTTTACATTCCTTTGTTCAACTAGGGAGAAGCCAATTAATTCCGATAATTCAGCGATTGATAATCATACGAAAGTTAAATTCACACACATGGAATATGTTTCATAAGTGATGCACAGCCAATGGGTGCTTTAATAAAAAAGTCAGAAATTGAAGCCGAATTGAAGAAAGAAATAAAAGTTGCTCATAAACTTCAAAAATAAGTTCCTTAACTAGAATAAGCTTGAGCACAGGCGTGAAGTTAGCCTCTTGCATAGCCAACATATTGTCCATGCCTTGAAGCTGGCCAAGCTGAGACTAAACTTGAAGCAGCAACCAAACCTTTCAGTGGCATCCATGAGTCCAGAGGGTGGCATGGTGCAGAGCACAGGTTTAAGGTGGGTCTGCAGAGCTGACACAGCTGCCTGTTATTGGTGGCTCTAATGTTTCGTGCAATTGTGGATCACAGACTATAAAATATGTTCTGTTTCAACCAGTGGGGTTAACACAAGACACAGGGGTCAGTCTGACACCAATTTTTATGGTGAAAATGAGGGTTTTATTGATCCAAATGAGATCTCCTCATCATAGTTTTGATGGAATGCAGCTAAAGCTAGAATATTGAAAAAAACAATAACTAGCAGTATTTTCAGTCTTTGCATTTATCCATCGCCAAAAGGTTATTTACAGTAGAGACAATAGGTTTTCCTTCTGTTTTGAATGGAACAAAAGTACCAGATTGAAGCTATTTCCCCCTCTTCTTAGTCAAATAACTGTAGCTGCTGAGCCTAAAAATGAAAATGGCAGGGTTTTTTGTTTTAGGTTTTTACCACTAATGGGTAACCAATACACACAATATTAATTATCACAAACGTTAGTTTCTCAAAAAATTAAATTCAGTTTGATGACTGGGATGTTACTCTCCAAAGGGATCATAGTCTTAGATATTGGACATACAGTTATACCCCCATGTCACGAAAGTTAAGATAAAATCACCTAAAATGAACAATCTACAATAAAAACTCTCAAGTTACATATTTAGCTGGGAGTCGCTGACAAATTTGATGCATTGAAAGGCACTTTGATTTTAAAATTGTTAATTGGAACATCTTTGATTTTGCTGGATGGCGTACTTGTTACCCCTATTTAGAAGCTGTTGACAAGTATCAATTATTTGCTCCAAGAAACTGGTCACTGCCCCAATATCTCTGCCAGGTTTTACTGTGGTATTTAATCTGTGACTGCTCCAGAAGACGTAGATCGACAGGGTGCCTCACTATTTGAATAAAAGATAACAATAAACTCAGTAGTAACATTAATAAGCTCTATACTAATACTATAATGACAGTAAACTCTGACTTGCATGGTCAGGCTACATTTAAAAGTCTAGTCATTTTTAATCTTTAATCTCGACCAAAGTGTTTGATTCATAAGGTTCTCGAAATACTCAAACTCACTATTTCAAATGTATGTGTACATTGTAAAGCTATACCTATATTTACTGGTGATGACTTAAATGCTAGGATTTATAGAGGTGCACCCTAGACCAATGCATATTTATCCGACCGAATTTATTGATGGCATAGTTGCACCAGTTGGCTGTAAAAGAGGTGAAAAAACATTTGGCAGCATTACTAATATCGGCCTAGTGATTCTAAATGGGAAGCATGCACCTGATCTGCCTCCAAGGTGAATTTGTACCAAAGGTCTTCACAGCCACCGTGTAGATGACATGCTGGTGGATGCTAAATTTGGCTATAATGTGGTTAAGGACTTTCATGCGTGAGGATGACTGCATACTTATAATTTCCTATCAATGCCACCCTAGCTCTGCAGTCTGAATCTCTAAGGTGAATTGAGGGGGATTTAATATTGAATAGTAATGTCAAAAAAGAGAATAGGAATAGAAGAATTCCTTATGATGGAGGTGTATTTTGAAACTAGTCCATTGTTGAGAAAGAATGAACATTGGTTCCTGCTGAAATGGATATTGATGCCCTACTGTGATCAGATCATGGAATTTGTTTTTAACAGTGCACCCACTGATGATATAAAGTGGACAAAACCAAAGATAAACTTCAGTATGACAAAGAGTGTATTTTTATCAAAAATCTTATAAAAAGACACTATGAAATTATGTTAAGACTCCAAGTGAATTCCTTCTGATTGTATATATGTTTAAGTCAACCACTTACAAGATCCGAGTGCAAGCATAGAAGAAAGAGGGAACACGGCGAGCCTGGCAGCTAATGGAAGCTGTTGTGAATATAAATGCTAGGGTTCATTTGTGGAAGTTAATGGAATTGGGATCTTGCCAGGAACAAGCAAACATTGTCTTCAAGAATACAAAAAATCAATGGAGGGAATGTAATACACAGCATTATAGAAACTCTAAAGATGTTGGGAACTCAGTGACCCCATTTCTAACTATGATGAATTTGTGTCAAAGATTAGTTTAAAGAGCATGATGGAAATTATAAGAGACATCCTTCAGAGTAAAGCAGCAGGCCTAGATAGCATATCTAATTTCTTTTAATGATATCTCCCTTTGTGTTATGTCCAGTTTATATGTATGTTGAGACAGCAGAGAACATTCCTGCTGTTTCATTGTGTCACTGCTAAAAGAATACACAAAAGAATGAACTTCACAAAGGCTTTCAACTAGTTAAACAGAAATCATATTTGGAGAAAGCTAGCAAGCTTGAACATTCCATCTAACTTTCTACGGACCATCAAATTATTATACTCCAAAACATGGGCTAAAGTCAAACTCGGATTGAACCGAGGGCTGTCATCAACAGTATTAACTAAGAAGGGTCAAAACAAGGATGTGTCCTTGCCCCAATGCTTTTCAACCTTTTTATTTCAGAGTTTACCACACATCTGGATGCAACCAAATTTCGCCCGCTAAGCCTGGGTCAACAGCAGGTGTCTTCTCTGCAAAACGCAGAAGATGTAGCCCTTACGAACATGGTTAGAATAGACCTGCAGAGGCTATTAAATAAATTACACACTTACTGCATAGAAACCAAACTGACTTTTGTTCTTTTTGAAGAACAATTAATAAGAAAGGCAGTTGGTCCATGGGAGGAAACCTATCTTCAGATGTACAAACTACAAATACCTTGCGGCCTGGCTACAAGATCAAATGTCCCATCACCTGAACGTAAACTCAACAAAGCCAAGGATCACTTCCCTGACTGCAGCATTCCAGTCCCTACAAAAGTAACCTCCACAGCCAAAGTTTGTCCCTACTTTAACAGTTATAAAGGCTACATTCATTCCAACAGGGGATGGAAGCTTTCCCTGAAAAGTAGGTTGCTTCTTGAATGTGGCACAAAGTAAGGTTTTCAGTCTCCTATTTCACCTCCCACAAAGCGCATCCATGTCGCGGATCCATTTGGAATTTAGTATAATTAAATAAGTCCTAGCACAAAAAGACTCATTATTTAGGTACATCATTACTGAGAAAGGCAGACCAGGGATCGCTGATATCTCAGATATGAAAAGAAATACAAGTAGGCCTGCAGACAAATTCTGATAGCTGGGAACTGCCTTTTGAGACAACACCGAATGACCTAAGTGCACTACACATGTGTCAACAGGCGTTGCCTCATAATTCTTTTAAAACAGCCCCGAATAAACAAAGAGGATCTCATGGAGCAGAGACAAACACAGTTTCAGTAAAAGAAGTCATGCATGGATGTCCATGAACACTTATAAACATCCCTCTCTGTAGAAATATTTAACAGCTTTACTTAAACGCTTCTACAAAATCAAGCTGCTCCATATACGATTTGTGTTTTTTTTCTACAATCGATTGTCTCCCAAAAAAGCATCAGAGGTTCCCATTAAGCAAGTGTAGACTCTATCATCAAAACAAGAAACCATTGGCACACTTATCCTACTGATATGCCCTGTTCTAGTCACAGAACATAAGACCATTGTAAGGAAATGCCTCCTTGGCATGGTTACCCCCTGACTTTTTGCCTTTGCTGATGCTATGTTTTGAATTGAAAGTGTGCTGAGGCCTGCTAACCAGGCCCCAGCACCAGTGTTCTTTCCCTAACCTGTACTTTTGATTCCACAATTGGCACACCCTGGCACCCAGATAAGTCCCTTGTAACTGGTACCTCTGGTACCAAGGGCCCTGATGCCAGGGAAGGTCTCTAAGGGCTGCAGCATGTATTATGCCACCCTAGAGACCCCTCACCCAGCACAGACACACTGCTTACCAGCTTGTGTGTGCTAGTGAGAACAAAATGAGTAAGTCGACATGGCACTCCACCCAGGGTGCCATGCCAGCCTCTCACTGCCTATGCAGTATAGGTAAGACACCCCTCTAGCAGGCCTTACAGCCCTAAGGCAGGGTGCACTATACCATGGGTGAGGGTACCAGTGCATGAGCACTGTGCCCCTACAGTGTCTAAGCAAAACCTTAGACATTGTAAGTGCAGGGTAGCCATAAGAGTATATGGTCTGGGAGTCTGTTTTACACGAACTCCACAGCACCATAATGGCTACACTGAAAACTGGGAAGTTTGGTATCAAACTTCTCAGCACAATAAATGCACACTGATGCCAGTGTGCATTTTATTGTAAAGTACACCACAGAGGGCACCTTAGAGGTGCCCCCTGAAACTTAACCGACTACCTGTGTAGGCTGACTGGTTCCAGCAGCCTGCCACACTAGAGACATGTTGCTGGCCTCATGGGGAGAGTGCCTTTGTCACTCTGAGGCCAGTAACAAAGCCTGCACTGGGTGGAGATGCTAACACCTCCCCCAGGCAGGAGCTGTAACATCTGGCGGTGAGCCTCAAAGGCTCACCCCTTTGTCACAGCACCGCAGGACACTCCAGCTAGTGGAGTTGCCCGCCCCCTCCGGCCCGGCCCCCACTTTTGGCGGCAAGGCCGGAGAAAATAATGAGAATAACAAGGAGGAGTCACTGGCCAGTCAGGACAGCCCCTAAGGTGTCCTGAGCTGAGGTGACTCTAACTTTTAGAAATCCTCCATCTTGCAGATGGAGGATTCCCCCAATAGGATTAGGGATGTGACCCCCTCCCCTTGGGAGGAGGCACAAAGAGGGTGTACTCACCCTCAGGGCTAGTAGCCATTGGCTACTAACCCCCCAGACCTAAACACGCCCTTAAATTTAGTATTTAAGGGCTTCCCTGAACCTAAGATTTTAGATTCCTGCAACAACAAGAAGAAGGACTGCCTAGCTGAAAACCCCTGCAGAGGAAGACCAGAAGACAACAACTGCCTTGGCTCCAGAAACTCACCGGCCTGTCTCCTGCCTTCCAAAGAACTCTGCTCCAGCGACGCCTTCCAAAGGGACCAGCGACCTCTGCATCCTCTGAGGACTGCCCTGCTTCGACGACGACAAGAAATTCCCGAGGACAGCGGACCTGCTCCAAAAAGACTGCAACTTTATCCAAAGGAGCAGCTTTAAAGAACCCTGCAATCTCCCCGCAAGAAGCGTGAGACTTGCAACCCTGCACCCGGCGACCCCGACTCGGCTGGTGGAGAACCAACACCTCAGGGAGGACCCCCGGACTACTCTACGACTGTGAGTACCAAAACCTGTCCCCCCTGAGCTCCCACAGCGCCGCCTGCAGAGGGAATCCCGAGGCTTCCCCTGACCGCGACTCTCTGAAACCTAAGTCCCGACGCCTGGAAAAGACCCTGCACCCGCAGCCCCCAGGACCTGAAGGACCGGACTTTCACTGCAGAAGTGACCCCCAGGAGTCCCTCTCCCTTGCCCAAGTGGAGGTTTCCCCGAGGAAGCCCCCCCTTGCCTGCCTGCAGCGCTGAAGAGATCCCTTGATCTCTCATTGACTTCCATTGCGAACCCGACGCTTGTTCTAACACTGCACCTGGCCGCCCCCGCGCCGCTGAGGGTGAAATTTCTGTGTGGGCTTGTGTCCCCCCCGGTGCCCTACAAAACCCCCCTGGTCTGCCCCCCGAAGACGCGGGTACATACCTGCTGGCAGACTGGAACCGGGGCACCCCCTTCTCTCCATTGGAGCCTATGCGTTTTGGGCACCACTTTGAACTCTGCACCTGACCGGCCCTGAGCTGCTGGTGTGGTAACTTTGGGGTTGCTCTGAACCCCCAACAGTGGGCTACCTTGGACCAAGGACTGAACCCTGTAAGGGTCTTACTTACCTGGTAAAACTAACAAAAACTTACCTCCCCCAGGAACTGTGAAAATTGCACTGTGTCCACTTTTAAAATAGCTATTTGTGAATAACTTGAAAAGTATACATGCAATTGAAATGATTCAAAGTTCCTAATGTACTTACCTGCAATACCTTTCAAACAAGATATTACATGTTAAATTTGAACCTGTGGTTCTTAAAATAAACTAAGAAAAGATATTTTTCTATACAAAACCTATTGGCTGGATTTGTCTCTGAGTGTGTGTACCTCATTTATTGTCTATGTGTATGTACAACAAATGCTTAACACTACTCCTTGGATAAGCCTACTGCTCGACCACACTACCACAAAATAGAGCATTAGTATTATCTCTTTTTACCACTATTTTACCTCTAAGGGGAACCCTTGGACTCTGTGCATGCTATTCCTTACTTTGAAATAGCACATACAGAGCCAACTTCCTACAACCATATTGTGGGACATCCACGGATGGCTCCTCCGTTAGGGCAGAGGACCGTCGCCCTCCCCCCCCACCCCTCCCACCAGCAGCAGGACAGGATAGGAGCATGTGCCTGGAGTGCGACAGCGGAAATGCGGGAGCAGCGCAGCGATGTGCTAAGTAGATTTTAAATATATATATATATATATTTGTTTTGCCTCGGCCCCCGCCCCCACCCTGTCACCTTGCCGAGTCGCCAGCTGCGACTAGGAACATCTTTTATCAACATGGCATACATTCCTGCCGCCATCCTCTTCCGTTCTGCATTAAAAGGAGACTCCCCCCAAGCGACTGCATCTTTTATAAAGTTCATGCTAAAGACAAATAAACTGCTGCCAGCTGAGGGTTTAAGCAGCACAAACATATCATAAACCCTAAATCTGCAACTTATTGCACGGCCTGCACTTTCACTTTCACCTTTTCACCACAATCTTTGCACTTTCTTTTTGAGCGATAACACATGATATGATGATATATGTCCAAAAGCACCAGAAGGACTCCGCGCCATAAGACCTCCCATTAATCTCAGACTTTTTATTGGTTTTATGTCACTTATACGTTTTTATAAGCTTAGAAACTTCTGACGCCTCTATTTTTACTCTTTTGAACAGTATTGAAACTTTGAAAATTTAAAATATTATAATGTATAAAATGATTATGATTTTGAAAAATTGAAATAAACATACCAATTTAGCTACTTTACTTAGGCAAATAAGGGTAGCCTGGTTGATCCATGAACCTGTGAGCTTATTTCTCTGTTGGAATGTTTATCTAAAATATTTTCTAGAATAATCTTGGAAGTATTGGAAGAATGGGTTCAAACTTAGAATTTAAACTGGCAGGGTTTAGACTCCAACTAGGTATGACTCATCAGATTTTTTGCATTAAATTGTGTTAGATGCAAATATAACGCTGGTGGAATCCCTGTTGCCTGCTTTATCTATTCTTGGTCAGCTTTTGACTGCGTCAACCTTGGAATATTATGGAAAAATTTGGATGGACTATGGATACCCCCTGGCTTTTTAGCTATTTTAATGAGTCTCCTTGATGAAACCTAGTCACGGAAATAGCTGTCCACGATAGAGAGAATGACTGGAATGACTGAGACCTAAAATGGCCTTCAGCAAGGCTGTGTCTGAGTTCCATTACTGTTCATTTTATTTTTTGATGACTTAGCGTTTTCCTTTAGAGGTGTAGTTGGTGGCTGAGCTGTCACTGTTTTACTATATGATGACGATTTGGCTTTATTTGACTGCATTCCAGTTGGAATACACGTCAACTTAATGCTTCAGCAGAATACTGTTTTGCTAACAATTTGATTATGTGAGCAAGACCAAGATTACATAATTTGATAAGGTAAACAGTGCTTTTGGGGGGATATTAGCTAATGAAAAGATCGTGATTACTAATAATTAGATATACTTGGGAGTTACTTGTGATAAGACTCTCAATTGGTTAGACCATTATGCAACAATAACACAAAAAGCCATTGAGACCACTCAGTTCCTTTGTACAGTTAACCAGCAGTTTGCAAGCTACACTTTGCAACCATTCATTAAGATTTATGATCACAAAATGTATGCGATTTTATTGTCTAAGTGCATTTACTCTGGAACCACAGCATAATGCTGAAAAATGGAAAGTAAAAAGGTTAGTTAGTAGGTGTGCCACCTTCTGTTCCAGTGGAGGTCTTGCGCATTGAGCTTGGCCTGCCTATTTTAAATGTATATGTTACAATGTTAATGATTGTTTATTAATACGTTGGTAAAGTCAGAAGAAGTATCCCTTATTCGTAGAATGCACCATAGGTAATAAACGGCTCCAGACAGGCTGCAGATTGCTGGTAGCAGTGTTGGTTCTAAAATACCATATTCATTGGTGCATAAGTGAAACCTAAGGTTGTCGCAGAGGTTTAGGGGTGGGGTCACCACCACAATTGCAGAAGGAGGGTTTGCTTGAAATCTTGAAAAGTTCTTTGGTGGAATCTGTCTCTTCAGATATGCAACCTTGGAGAGATCCTTTTCTGGACCGAAGGTTTTACAACTAATGTGCCAGGCTGTAGAGTTGACAGAAATATTGGACGGTCTCGACCTTCTCTCCAAAGCACTGACATTCCAGGAGATAGAGCCCTTTGTAGAAGTATTTGTTTTTCAGTAACTTAGCCTTGCTTTGCCACAGGGGTGCCACATGGCCCCATTACAGTGATGAGGTTCCTATTCAATAAAACCAGATTTGCTGGTGTTGTAAGTATGAAATGAGAACTGTTGAGGGGTAACACTTGATATTTTTATTATGTCAAAAGCTTGATGTTAAAGATTGCACAGAACCAGAGGATTCATTACTTACATCGGGGCAAAATTAGAAGTCTCTTTACAAAACAACTAGACACGCTGACAAATACACTGATTCTGCAGAACACCCCCAGAGATTACGTGAATGCAGGTGCTCAAATGTGCAGTGATTTTGGACTGTATTACTAGAGCAATCTCTATTACCTGAGCATACGAAACAGTATGTGCCCCAGTGTGTATATTCAGGCCCGCCCCTATTAACAGAGGTTGACAATGATTTGCGGGACAAAGGGGACAGTATGTGGCTCCTGGGCCGTGGCACAGTTGCCATCATTGTGTGCTCCCATCTTAAACGAAGCGTTGTTCATGCTAAAAGTTTAGTCTTGACCTGCGGAGTTCAATGCATTTATAGGAGGTTTCCTTCGACCCCCGTGAACTTGTTTCACTAATCCTTTTTATAAAATACTTTTGGACACATTTACAAGTCCTTGTGCCACATTAGCATCATTTTCTTGATGCTAATGTGGCGTTAGCTAGGCATTTCCAACGCGCCATATTTACAAAGTGGTGCAATGCTTGCACCACTTTGTAACCCCTTGTGCCACATTATGCCTGCTCCAGGAATAATGTATGCAAAGGGGGGCTTTCCGGCTCTGTGAAGCCCAAAAAAATGGTGCAGTTAAATTGACAAGATTTCACTGCTCCATTTTGTGCGTCATTTTAAACCCTGCTCCAAGCAGGCCTTAAATGACGCGCCCATTATGTTCAGTGGGCCTCCTTGTGCTTTGCTGCACTAGCGTCAACATTTTCGACGCTAGTGTAGCAAAGCGCCACAATAGCGTCCAAAAATTGGACACTATTGTATTAACAACCGCCATGATGCACCATATTGTAAATACGGCACAACCATGGTGTTGTTAGGTGCCGGTGGGGGGGGGCGCAAGAAAAGTAGCGCATCATCTTGTAAATATGCTCCTTTGTTCCTCAGGCTATTAAAGTAAGTAAAGATGAGGAAGCAGGGTGGCAATATCTCAAATTCATTTCAGTTATGAGTACCATAAAATAGTATGTAGTATTTGGCAGCACCAGCAAATGACGTTTGGTGAAAGCATGTTACCTTTTGAAGTTTGATGTTTCTGTATATATCACATTTACTGCGTGTGTACATACACGAAATGTCTGCCTTAGGCATTTATAGAACTTTTCACAATCCCAAACAAGGAGCAATTCAATCTATTTAGAACATTGCTGTAAATGTAACATTATAGTACCAGTCTAAAGTCATAAATTGCGCTCGTCTGGGAATCATTAACTTTAACATTTCCACCACCCACTGTATTTATATTTGTACTTATTCATAGATGTACTCTTCATATTTTAACAGCAATGCATGGAGTTATTTTCATAGTTAAACATTTTACAGTTTTCAAGACATAAATCAGGAAAAGAATGTATTTGAGCCATGTATGTGTGCCTCAGTTGTATTTTGTAGGGAGTGAAAATGCATACTGACGTGAATCTATTGCATTGTACAATATTTGTGAAATGAAAGGGACGTGGAACAATTTTGAAATTTTTAAATTCATTTTATTTTGCTAAACTATGTAGTTGAAAAAAATATTTTGTCAGAATACATGCCACTTTAATGCCAGCAGTAAAATTGTCCATAGGTTCCTGACGTATGATTCATTTCACCACTCCTTCTTTCTTAAATGCAGGTCACACGGGCCCGACGCTGTGCTGATGGCAGAAGGAACTCTGCTTGCAGAGCTGACCCAGTCGCAGATGTTGCACATCGCCCAGCAGATTGCGTCTGGCATGGTGTACCTGGCATCGCAGCACTTTGTTCACCGTGACCTTGCTACCAGGAATTGCTTGGTGGGAGAAAATCTTCTTGTGAAGATTGGAGATTTTGGGATGTCCAGAGATGTCTACAGCACGGATTACTACAGGGTAAGTGGAGATTCCAATTTTTGTTCTTTATGCAAAATCAGAATGCTGAGTGCCAATGTTGGGATGACGGAGGAGCCAGCAGCTGAAAAATAAAACAATATTTAAATTTATTTTTCAGCTGCTGGCTCAGCAGACCCAGCGTGTGAAGGGAGGGGCAGGGATGAGCCATGGGGGGAGGGAAAGGGGGGGTGGATTGGAGTGCACTTAAAAGTGCATGTTAGCTTGGCCGGCAGTCTTAAACTGGTCAAACTGACATGCGCACTTTGGTTTCTCCAGACCAGTCCTGGCACGCTTCTCATGCTAGGGATAGCATGAGAGCAGCACCAGGATTGCATGGGGAGCATGTGCTGGTGTCCCAGGGACTGCTGGGACTCCATCAGAAGAGGAGTGTGAGGTGGCCGGCAGCATCAGGACAGGTGACCCCCTCCCTCCCCTTTTCCCCCAGATCCTTCCCTTTGAGATTTGCAGCGGCCGCTCCTGCCAATTGGTTGATGGCAGAACAGTGCCTAGCATGGATATTGACACCAAATCAAAGTTCTTCCCTCGTGTTCCTGCTGTCCATATCACTAAGCACAGTTTATCTCAGAGATGCGTACAATATAGCAGAAATATTTTCATTCAATATGATGTGCGAATTGAGTCATTTCACTACTGCTTGTCAAAGCATAGCATCTGCACATGTTAACATGAGCAGAAGTAGACAGGTTAGCTCAGAAGTGTGCTGTCATTCTTTCCCTGCTAGGAGAACTATTTTGTCTAACACACTAGAAGGATAGTAATGGCTTCTGAAGTTACGTTGAGTTTGTTATAGATTTTGTTTAGATTTGTAGCAATTGTGGTAAAAATGTTACAGTGTAAGTGTTCATTGCACTTGATTGCCCCTAGTATGAGAAATCGCTGCTCACATTGAATTGATGCTTTATCCCTTTAGAAGGTAATATGTTCATGTCTCCGCTAAAGGAAAATTGTAGTTAAGAAAGAAAAAGAGGATAGTCGAGGGACGGAAAAGTGGCTTTACATAAACTTCAGCAGGTAGCACCATCAAAGTGAGTTCGATGTATGTGGCCAATAGTTTGGATGCAATTTAAATAAATGTGTTTTCGGTTCCTTTTTGAAGCCCAACAGGGAGAGAGTTCCAAGGAGTGATTGTTGTGCTCAAGAAGGAGTGTTTTAAAGATAGTGGTGTTCTTTAAATATTTGTATTTCCAGTAGCAGCAGTTCTTTCTTATACATGCTCGTTTACCTCTGGATATTGTCAGTAGTTTGCTCAGATATCACGGTATGGGTGAATGTCTTTGAAGCCAAGTCACACAGTTTATTTTTTCTTAGAACAGTGGTTCTCAACCTTTTGACTTCACTTTATCATTACTGGTACCCAGGGACACCCCACTTAATCATTATGGGAATCCGGGGACCCCCCACTGAGTCATTACTGAAAGCTGGGGACCTAATCTGTTAATATTAATTAATTTTCTAAGCAGTTGTGGCCCCCTGAGGAGGCTTTGTGGACCACAGGTTGGGAACCACTGTCCTAGGCAAATGTAAGGAGTTTTTCTCCATTCAGTGGCTTCAGTTGACAGATCATGAAGGCCATCTTTGAACTGTGCTATTACCAATAATCTATATTTGATCACATTGAAGAAAATATATTGAAAGCGCAAACCTTTCATACAATTTAATAGACTTCTCTGTATATGTTAAAGTGCTGCCTGGCTTCATTTCAATTGTCATTTCAACAGCAAATTACCAGCGAATTATTTCCTTTTCAATAACATTTGCTGTAAAATGTATGAAACAGGAGAGTCCGGTGCAAGATACTTCTGAAAAAGAGAAAAAAATGCAATTCTCAATTTTATGCAGAGGTTTCTATCTGCTCTATAGGCAAATTACAGTAATACACTTTTTGTGGTGTTCTTTTCTAGTCCCCTTACATGTCTATAGTGCTGTGTCTTTTGATTGAAGCTCTTTCCATGCTTTTATTTCATATCAAAATAAATATATTTTGCGGACAAAGCAGTTTGGAATAGCGATATTGTTCATTTCATCCGAAAATACTGTCTCGTTTTTGCTTAATGGTGACTTTGCTAAAATACAGTGTGAAATAATATAGAAGGATGAAACCAGAGCACAGTATTGACTGGCTCTTCTGCTCAACGAAGGCAGAATGAAAAACGACAATACTTTTGTTATTGCAAGTGAACTATTGAGGGTGGGTGATTGCTAGTAGTTCAGTGTGGGTAAGCCTGTAAACGGCTTAGGTTAAGTAATACAGCACTAATTATGAAGGTTTGTATCCAGCACATAATCACAATTAGAGATATATAATGTTTAGCCCTGTTTCTTTTCCAACATTTGGGTTCTTTTTGTTTATGAGACAATGGCTGGAGTGGCTGGTAGTTGAGTGTACTACAGTGTTGTACGTATATTTTATATTTATATTGTGGGCACTGTGCTCCTTGTTGTGGGCGTAAGCTTTTATTGGCATACTAAAAATGCTACCATCCACTGGCATCACACGACCACCTGCATTTACAAATTTGGAATTCTTTCATGTTTGCCCAAGCCCATGTATATCTGAAGAGGAGGGAAGAATAGGTATAGCAGAGTTTCTATTTTTATGATTGTGGTAAACTAATTTCATATTTCCAATACACACCCTTTTCTAACGTAAGTAGCATCCAATTCCACCTTATCATTATGTCTACCCAAAAACACAAAGGTATAGATTGGTATTCAGGAGTAACTGCCTCTAGATTTGGATTTATTGGTGGACATGGCAATGCACACATGGACTTTATGTAGGATCTATAGAACTATGAATCTAAAAGAAAACACCTCTGGCTTTTGAATGGCCAGTTGTCGGAACGTTGTTTAATTGCCTTTTTGTATGTATGCTGCTGCTGTCTTATGTTTTCACAGAATGGGGTAGTTTTTTAAAATGAAATTGTGAAACTGCTGATGTTTTTCAACTGTGAAACCTTAAGGAAATGCATCTGACTCTACATACACAATACTAAAGCAATACATTTAAATGGGTGGTATTAGGACCTCTTCCAAACTCCATAGAAGAGAATCTATTCAAGTTAACATTACTTCTTGATATCTTACAATAGTCACATGACCTTGTCGTATTTTAAATGTACCCACAGGAAAACACCAACATAAATAAATGTGCAAATGTACATTTCCATCAAGTTTCCATAAGCATAATTTTCCAGCTTATGAATACTGTCATGCATATAGTAACCACAATTATGTACTCCTCAAAAACAACAACTATCGTGGATTTCCAGGAGTACTTCGGGGACTCGTCGTAAATCTCACAAAATGTGAACATTTATTTCAAACATATTAGTAAAGCCATGGGAGCAAAACGTTGACTTTATTTCCCCGCAAGAGAATATGGTCACATCTGTGATTTCTTCATTCCATGCTCCTTTGTTTTTGAGCTAAACCTTGAAGCAACACTTTCCATGTCATGGCAGAGGACACGACTGCACCTAAAAAGTATACCTAATGTATGCATGAACATATGTATCTTACGAAAATAGTGCAAATCTAGCTAAAATGCAACAGATGGCTTGATTGGAGATGTGTAGTAAACATAAGTAGGGGCATCGAATACAATGGAGATTTACTAGGGAGTTCCTAGAAGGTGGAGCCAGAGATACACAATATGAGTAGGAGTGAGACAGAGGGGGTATGCAATACTACAATCAAGCATTATTTGAAGAGATGAGCATTAAACCCCTTACAGAAGTCAAGAAGGCACAGACCATGCCAGATTTGAACTGGAGTGGTGCAAAGGGAGAATGCTTGGTGCCCGGAATTTTTATCAAATAGTAACACACAAAATCTGTTTCCAATATACTTAATGTAAAATGCTGAATTATATTTGTACTCGCTTGGATAATAATGGCCCTTCTCCCACACACCACCCCCCCTGCTGGTCATTGTTTTGCCCAGTGAGGAGGGGCACATTGACTCCCTGGCCCAAATTTAAGAGGGCCTAGCACCTCCTTGCACCACATTAGCGTAATTTTTTATGATGCTAATGTGGCTCAACAAGGCCATGCTCGCCACGCCATATTTACAAAGTGACGCAATGCGTGCATTGCGCCACTTTGTAACCCCTTGCGCCACATTATACCTGCATCAGGCATAATGTATGCAAGTGGGGCGTTCTCCCTTTCAGGGGCATGCAAAAATGGCACAGTGCAACCTATAAGATTCCATTGTGACATTTTTCGCTGCATTTTTTAACCCCTGCACAGAGCAGGAGTCAAAAGGAGGCACATCATTATTTATAATGAGCCTCTATTGACTTTGCAGGATTAACGCAGCAAAGTGCAACAATAGTGTCAACAATTGACAGTGCACACATGCTGGCATTAGGGGGCGCTAAGGGGCAGAAAAAAAGTGGCACTGCATATAATGCAGCGCCACTTTTCTCAAATTTGGGCCCCTGTGTTTTGTCTATACATTTTGTTTAGCATGTAAAAAGTCTTGACTTCTTGTGAGAGTCCACTTTAGTAGCAAAATCTCTTTTGAGATCACTTACTAGACCAGGTGCTGCCTTTAATGTCACTTGAGCAGCACCAGCTGTGTTGGGGTCACTTGCCGCACTCAAGTTTCATAATGGAAATGGTTCCTATGTTGCCTTCCCATCATTCTAGCAGCTGTAGTTTGTGCAAAACAGGCCGGTGAGTGGGCTGAAATGAATGAACTGGTGTTTGTGGCAAGACAACCCTTGGACTAGCTCTTTTTTGCATGCAAAATTACCAGTAAAGATATCTGATCAGTTCATGAATTGGACCATAGCTACATCTCCATGAAGGCTAATTCACCCCTTGAAATTCCAATTCACAATTAAAGTGGAATAACTAAAAAGTGTTGATTTTCTCTGAAGCCCAATACAAAATCAGAGACAGATTCTCCATCTTGGAACACAGACTTGAATATTCTGTGGCGGCCAACAAGCCTCATGTTCAGATCTGATCTTTCAATGTAGAGGAAAGATTGAGCTACTTATAAGGATTTGTTTTCTAACTTGAAAATGTGCAATCAAACATCCTCTAGCTAACAGACATAGGCCTTTTTCCGATCAACAATTAACTATCTATGAGCCCTTTTAGTGCAGTTGGTGCCAACTTCTCTATTTTTAAAACGTTTTGGCAAAAAAAATGGTTTATAGAATATGATAGTGGAGAATTGAGAGTCTTTGCTGTATCCCTTGACTGCAAGAAGTATCCACACTTCTGATGCAACTCTTAAATATCTTCGACACAAATAAGAGTCTCCCATCTACTTTATACTGGTAAAGAGTGATAAAATATACTTACTACCTGAAGAAAATCTCCAGTAATATTGGAACTTAGAAGTTAGTTTTCCTCCTCCTCTTCATCTCTCAACGTGCAAGAACCGTAATGGCATTTCATAGCATTCACATTCTGTCTGTGCCCTTCCTATCACAGTAACTATGGAGTGTGGCTAATCTTTTAAGCCACACCTTTTTGGCAAACGGGTTCTGAAAGCAGTCATTTGTTCTGTCCCTTGTTGGGGTGCGACCTTCTCATAGATGCAGTATGGTTTGAGTCCAACTATAAGGTTCTTACATCTATGAAACATAGAGTGATGCTTCGCGATATGCACCAAAGTGTCCCAGAGGGCACAATTTTAGCCCAGATATCTGACCTCATAGGTGGCCTTTACTTTTTGCTTTATATGTCCTCCCTCTAGGTGTCAGGGTGGAATTGTAGGCATCTTTCATAGAATTGAATGAAATGGAGCTAGAGTATTTGTTGTGGTGTTTGGAAACAGAACATTTTGACAGATTTCTATGTTTACTCCTTTATTTATAACAGGAAGAATTTTTTTTCTGAGAATGACCAACATGTTCCTTCTTCTTAGGTGCCCGTGTGTTGTTTTCAATTTGACACTTTTGTCATATTCTAGTTTTCTTGAAGGATTAGAAAACACTTTCATAGAGTGACCAATATTCACCTCCTGAACAGGTCCGTTTTACACAGTGTCACTGCAGTGAGGCCTACAGGTCACTCACCATCTTAAACGTTTTCCTACTTTGTGCTTAACTTACCACTGGCCTACATCAGGTTGATGTGGAAGTGCAAGCGTGGTACAAACAAGCTGAGTGGTTGTGCACTCACATGAAGCATACTACACTAAGGGCGAAATGTGGTACAGTGTGCACATGGAAAATGTGTGTGTGCTGGTAGTGTGTGTTTTTAATGTAACACACTGTTACAGCACAGAGAGACTGCAGTAGTGAACAGTGTGCGCAGACTGAATGCATGTGCCGCATGTGGATATGCTGGTGGTGACATAATACATGAGGATAACAGTGCTGTGCAGTAAGAGTGCTGTGGATGTACACTGAGTGCAAATGTGCCTGTACTGTTACAGGCCCTTGGGTTCCATCTTGGGAAGTCCATGCAGGCCTGGGACAGACATGAGGAGTAAAGGAATCCCCCAGACAGATTTGTGTATTACTAAATTCTTGTAATCTAGGTGGAACATGCACTGGAGAATGGGAGAGCCTGGCTCTCTCTGCGCATTTCAGAGGGCTCTTTGATTCAGTGATAGAGCTCAAGGACGGGGCCTGCATACATCTCAGGAAGAGAGAGATCAGGCTGATACCAGGATCATAAAGAGTAGGGCTAAGGGCCCAGGATTAACCTTTTGATGCACATATCACTGTGGATGACATTCAGATGTGAATTCTGGTCACTCCCATGAATCATGTTGTGGGTTAATCAACTTGGGAATCCTGTCTCTATGAAAGACATACTTCAGGAAGAAGATGAAAGGGGAGATATGTCCATTTCAAGGAACACAATCCCATCATAAAACTTCAAAGACCCAGACACTAAATTACATTTTGTGTCTGGAAAAGGACTATATGTAGGGGAGTCTGAGACCTCAAAACTTTGTCATCTGGTGAGCAGCCGGGGGGATTTCTGTGAGGAGGGGAATCTATGGAAGACTTCTGCCTGTGACTAGGACTACGGGATGAAGCCTGCTAGTCTCTCTGCTGGGTGAGGGGACATCACCCAGGGTAACTGAGACCACCTGCCTTGAAGCCTGAAGCACCAGTGCCTTCCTGCTCACCAAGACCAGTGTGCCTCGGGAGGGAGGGCATTGGAGGGTGTAAGATACAGAGGGGAGCTCTAGCATGAGGCATCTCTGTGCAAGGTGAGAGGAATCCCCTCCTGCAGATATGGCCATAACCCATATGCTGGACTGGCTCAGCGGCTCCCTATGCCAGGAAGGACTACAGTGGACTGAGCTAAGGTACGAGGTGGGAGAAACCTGCTCCTGCTCCTTTTGAGCCAAGGTGGGAAAAACGCACTCCTGCACTGATTTGGGTCATCAACTGAGAAACTGCGGCTGTGACCAAGGTGGGACCAGCCTGCATTCTGTGAACTGAACTGAAGGAGGCCCTAGGATCAACGGGACACCACTGGAGCCCTGTTGGAGCAAGATGACCACACCCTCTGAGAGGGGAAAGTGACATACTGCATGATCGTCGGAGCAGGACAACACCGATCATCAGAGCCTGCTGGTAGCATGGCTCGAGGGAGAGAGCTGCCATGTGCTGCTGCATGTGACCACACGCAGCCAGTCATTACAGATGAGGAGCAACACTGCGTTGCACCACTGAAGGGTTCCAGTGGGTAAGAATTGGGCCTTTGTGGCCCAGGGGGTACCACCACTGGTGCTACAACCCCATAGACTCGAGTGACTGAACTTACCAAAAGAGTCTGAGGGGAGAAATCTTGAATATGGCCTAATAATTTACATTCCTTGGATGTGATCATCAGTGAATGGGGAATAACTTAAAACCCATTATGCTGGAGGTAGGATGTCAGGGAGTGGCCTAACAACTACTAGAGTCCCAACCTCAAGGAGGATTGTATTATTGCTTTTGAATGTCTTTTACCTTTACATGTGTAGAGTTAAAATTAAAACACTTCTCTTTATGTAAAGCCAAGTATTTGACTGGACATTGATTTATTGTTTGCGCTGCTTGCACATTGAGTTAAGAGTCACTAATCTGTATCTGTGCGTCCTCCTGAAGGAGTCTTGACTGCTCATCCAATACTACCCAACTGAGAGTCAGGTGCAAAAGAAGGTGCTTGGCCCAGTTGAGCGAACTCCAAAGTAAGGAGGCCCCCAGGACATCTGGAGTAAAAGGCCTCAACCACCATGGTTGTGCCCAGTAACTCCTGCTTGCCCCTTGGCCCTCTGAACAGTTTCTGACATTTCACTAATAGGTTATAGAGTTATGGTAATATTAGATTAGCATAGTATGACTTGCTTGAAATAATTTGTTCATTTAAATGCTAGTAGTGGGATCGTGGGACAGGTTTCTATGAATGTTTATCCTCCAGGAGGATTGTCTACAGGGCCCTGTGAATCTTGCATCAGACTTATAGCTGGGGTTGGGAGGTGGCCAGCCAAAGGATATAAGCATTTACCTGTTTTTCTCTGTATGGCAGAAGTTTATTTCAAGGCATTCCTATAGTTCTATGAATTTGAGTAAATAAGGCATCTCTCACAGTGTGATGTTCTTCCTGACTATGATCGATAGAGTTGGAGATATTTGCACCACCTAAGCAAAACTCCAAAATAAAGAGTAGCCTAGTATAAGTAACTTCCTTGCAAGATGGCTTTTATGAACGGTACCTTGATACTTGTAAATCCGGTTCTTTGCAGTGGTACATCTATGCCTCTCTGTATTAACATGCTTTGCAGGATTTACGTTATTAGCAGGAACCTTTATTTTTTCTACTCTGTTAATTTCCGAAAGGGGTAATAAGTTATATGTAGTGATTCAGTGTAAAACAAGGGCACAATGATGGCCTCCACGAACTACTGACTCCATTAAAGGCGGCGCGGACCTACCCACCACAATATCCTCTAATTATTGTTGTCCAATATACTAAAAACATGGGACTAGATGATTCACAACTAAGCGAATCTTCCCCTAGCTTCAAATGAATGCTATTACAGATCGAATCAGCGAATTAGCAAGCCTGACCACTTTAATGCCTTCCTTACTCATTTTTATGAATGGTTTAATGATTTCGAATTTATGACATGGTATGTTTTGTCTGTCAGACCATCCTGCTCTAGTGCTTTTACTGTATATAGTGGGCTTATTACCACAGGGACTTCATTAGTAGTAAATCACGTCTAGCTGTTTGCGGCGTTCTCTTGTTAGCGTTTTACAGTGCATCCTTTCGGTGCCGAGCAGACAGAGCCATCTAAACAGAATTTCAGAAATTATCATTTGAACTGAAAATAAAAAAAATCAATACTTGATGTTTCAATATTTAATTTCGTTAATATTTTCTAATTGCTTTTTTTCTTAAGTGCTATGCTTATAATTTCCCTTTTTATCACTTCCTGTATGTTTTAGCAATCCAAACAGTGACAGTAAACAGACTCTGGCCCTGACTCATAGAAGGACATAACATGCAGATTTCACCACTTTCTTTAAATGTTACCAGTCGGTGAAATATAATTATGTCTCTCTTTCCCTATCATTCTACTGCATGAGTTTAAGTGAGTCTAGTTTGTGATGGATCCAGCACGGTCGCCCTGATTAATTACTAGCTCTGATAATGGTTGCTAAGGGACCACCTTCACGTTTCTTACAATTTCAGTTTTGTACTGAACACATTTTATTTCCACTTTTAGGTGCATGAATTTGCAAGCTTGTATTTATACCTTGATAAAAATAATATCTTGAAACCTTTGGATCAGGAGCAGTTGATTACGTTGTTTTATCAAACTAAACGTCGCCCTTTGATCTTAACGCTGAAAACTAGAGAGCATGAAAGATTATCGGTTGTACTCACAAACCAGTACACAATCATATTTTACATGTGGACTAAATTTAAAGTTTCTTCTTAAAACATCACTATCATGATAACGCGAGAGGCATTACTTTTGCTATTTGTCTGTTCCAGATTTTGTGTATATAGTGTTAGCCTCTTTTTTGCCCCCCCTAGTGTTTGCAGATAAGGTAATGACGATGCGCAGAGAACCAAAAAATGCACCCATTGGTCATGCGGGGTAAAGACCAGTGTGGGAAACTTTGCTAAGATGATAAGATATAACACTGCAGAGGGGGCAGGAATAACACGATTGCAAAACTGGCATAAAGAAGGGTCTTGCTATTAGATGTAAGGGAGTGTGCAGATGTTACTAGGATGGGTAGGCAGATTTAGAATTCCCTTTCCCTAGTTCTTTTCCTGGATGCTTACACAGCAGACAACAGCATGTCCTGCATTTCTACTGCTTTTCTAGATATCGCTTACAAATTTGACTTTAGACCAACTGGTCAACTAAATGTGGTATGTAGCACTCAGTAGCAGACTATGGCTTGCAATAGGCCACAACCCATTCATACTTAAGGTAAGTAGCTCATCTGACTCGGCATCATGGCAGGCTTTGGTTAGGGTGTAGTTCCTCCCCGAAGGGATGTGTCACGCATCAGACCTTCCCGTCAGGCTTGAGTGTGTCACCACACAGCTGTGCGCTTGTATGTGGGAGGGTTTGTCAGGAGCTCGGCAGAACAAAAACAAGAAAAGATGTGCAAAGCGCCAAGCCGCCTTGACAAGATATCCTGTGGGTGTGAGCACAGAACTGGCACAGTTTGAAGGTTTTTATTAGAATCTCTTTTTAATGCCTGCAGTTCATATAAAACTTTATCTTAATGCCTACAATTAAAATGTATTTCCCACCTTATTGTGAAGGTTCGTGTTCAATATCTACAGCATAGCTACAGTTATACCCTGTTGTAAGGTTTCAAATATGACATCTTATTTCTCGAATGATGTAAGATGGGGTAAGCATACCTTTAATTATGTCAAAGTAGCTGTGCAAATTCAGTGAATTCCGTACTTCACAAAAAAGTTCAAAGTTTTGCGATTTGCTCAAAGTTGGTATAGTTTAACTTCACCTCCCCAAAAGCTACACTTCCACCAAAGAAGATGGGGCATCGGGCTCCACGTATCTGCTTCCCAGCTGTCACAAGAGTGCCCATGGGAAACTCAGTGGTCAATGTTTGGCAACTCGTTTCTGGTCCCTACATCCTGAAGTTCTATCCTGAGACTCCCGGCAGTGGAGAAGGTGGGATAACTGAATATTGTACCAATCTCACGTGACATAAATATTGTGTGTTAAATTTGATTCACAAAAATATTACCCATTGGGGTTATTAATAGGAAATGCATACCCAGTGGGATACTGTTTTGCAAACAATATTTAAGACACACTATTTTTATCAGACGATATTTCTGTACATGATATTCTGACATGCTGCTATGAGGAAAGAAAAAGGGCACACTTCTAGAATTAGAAAAAAGTAAACGTCCGCCACTCTGACTGTGCAAGTGTGGAATGTTCCCCCTGCGTGAAGGGTCCCTTTTTAGCCCCAGTTTTTTTAAATTGTGCCAACTTTGGTTTTAATCTGATGCATTGCACTACCTAATGAAGCTACTATATTTGTTCTTGTGTCAGATTCCTCATTATGTGAGGCAGAGGAATTTCACACATTTCTTTCTTGTGCTAAATTGGTTCAAAAATGCCATATACTGTTCTGTTATCTGCTAGTTGAGGGGTGTGTGTGAGGATGACCTAAGTCCATGCTAAGATGGAAGAAGGGAACAAAGGAGTCCTAAGAAGAGGCGCGGAAGGATATGCAATTATTCCACCCCGCATTTCTCAATATATCAGTAATTAGTGGCATCAAATCACGAAGCTCCTCACTGTCCACTGTAGTCTCAAAAAATTGAGGAAGCTTACTGCATTTTATTTTCTTCTAACACGTTTTAAAAGAGAGAATTCCAAAGACTAACAGATGATTCTTACATAAAATTACTATTTATGCACAAACCAGAAGCCACATTCTGTTTCAGCACTACAGTTGTATGGGCTTAGATATCAATAGTTTGCAAAGGCAAGTCTTCAGTATATAAAGAGAAAATCAATCTGGTGATATTGGGCAATTCGAGTAAATTGGCAAAGCACATCTTTCCGCTGGGTGATTTGATTCAGTAGCTCGATTTACAAAGTGAGTCAGCGTATTGTGTATTTCCCAGTCATTTATTCTCGACTTGTCCACAAGTCCGAGGATTTTTAGCTCAACAGCCCCTCCACACACATATACATTTGGGTTGGGAAATTAAAATAAAAAATGGAAAATATACAGTGTCCCAGTGAAAATTCCAGTGGCCTAGTTGCAAATGACGTCTGCTGGATGCTATTGTTGAAGGGGTTTTTTAGCAATGGACTTCACGAGCTCAGATTTAAAATAATTACGGTTTCACTGGTAACAAAACTGAAAACAATAGGCACTCTTATACAGCAGCAATCCGTTCCAATATGGAATTAGAGTAGATTGGAAATGTTCTTTCGTAATTTACAGGGAGCAGCATATAGTGTCGTGATTCACAGAATCGGGATTTGTGGACTTGAAGGGCTACAAAATCCGTGTATCACTGATTTTCTACAGTAGAAAGCAGGCAAAGCTATGGGTAACTGGGCGTTCCAATGTGAGTGGACACTAGGAATGTTGGAGAAAAAAACAAAGTACTAACGTTCACAAACATTCCCAATTATAATCTCTGCAATATTTTCACACATAACTTTAGATCTGAAAAAGAATTATGGGGCAGATCGTGCAGCGCCATTTTTCTTAAGCCCCTTAGCGCCCACCTAATGGCACCATGTGTGCGCCGTATTTACTATACAGCATACCATGGCAGTAGTTAGTTCGGCACTTTGCAGGAATAGCGTCATAAATTTTTACTCTCATCCTGCAAGCATCCAGAGGCCCATCAAAAACAATGGGAGACTCCTTTAAATGCCTGCTCTGAGCAGGCGTTAAAAATCCCTGAAAAAATGACGCCAAGAAATCTGTAATTTTTACAGCCCTCCTAATGGGGGAAAGCCCCTCTTGCAGGCATACTGTGGTGTAAGGGGTTACAAAGAGGTGCAAGGAATGCATTGCGCCACTTTGTAAATATGGCACAGTGTTTTTGGCCTTTTAACGCCACATTAGTGTAAAAAAAAATGACGCTGATGTGGAGTTGGAATGGCACTAGGCCCTCTTAAATCTTAGCTTAAGTGTGCAAATGGGGTACAAAACTACTTACAATGCTGTAGTATTTTATGTGGACGTCGAGGGATGCTTTTCTCCACGTGAAAAAATACCTCCACGTTCAAAAATAGGGAAAAGAGTGGAATGGATAATATACTTTTTCAGCATCATAACAGTTGCAAATCGTCGGCACTGCAGAAAATACCGGTTTAGGGACTGGGGCTTCCACCTGGAAATCTCTTCGATTAGCAAATAATTCTGGCACCTACTTCTTGGATTTGTGAGAATGCCGGAAAAATACAGGAAATCTATGCAAAACGTCAATGTGCAGATTTCCTACTTTTTAATTAATTGGCACTTTATATCTAAAAACCTGCACGTTACAAATGGATGGACTGAAAACATTTACAAATAGTCAGTTGTCTTGTTTTTAAGTTCTAAGTATGTCCCTTTTAGAGGTAACTCTAGGCCTCGTGCATATAAAAAAAAGGGGGAAATACACAATTTTCCTATAATAAACACTTAAGCACTGAGTGATTGCTACGCAAACCACAGGCCTAGGAACAGTAGGAACATACTGTGAGACCATGTTCTGGCATGGTACCAATGTGCAGGGGGTGCAGGCTGTATTCCCTTTGTAGCAAACACAGTGCAACGCGCTTCACTGAAAGGGATACAAGTGGGCATTGGTGGGAGGGTTCCTGGAAAGGAGAGTGGGGAATGAGATTTCTTTCTGTAATGGCGGGGCCCAGGGAGCTCTCAGCAGAGTCCTTGTAAAGCCCCCGCCGAGAGCCCTCTTATTATGCAAATAATTGATGTCCTTGAAATGAAGGGACCTGGTTGCTAGGCAGCAGAGAGAAGCATTTTTTCTAGTTTATTTCCAAGGACAACACAGCCCTTGCTTCACATGGACAGAGCCAGATAATAAGAAAGCGCAAAGACTATAAGTGTGTGATGGGAAAACCAACGGAGACCTACACATGGTGGAAGCACAGGGTATATGTATCTGTTGGTCGTGATGAAATGGAAACAATCCAGGTGAATGCATTTGTACAAAAAGAATACTAAACAGGCTCATGTTGATGAGGGCTAGTTAAAGGAAATGTAAGATCAGTAAAGTTTAATAATTTCCAACTCAGATCTGACCACTTGCTTTCTAACACTTACTACCGAAAACAATCCCAAATCACGTGACCTAATCTTAACTGCATTCTCAACAGCACTGATAAAGCTTTATCACTCGATAATGGCCATCTATTAACTTTTCAACATTTTAATCATCGTTACAAAAATGAACGGCCCTCCCAGCGTGATTCCTGGCTATCTGAAACCAACACAAAATGATATTTTCCACCTTTCAGCTAATACGTCATTTGACACCTGCAATACCACACTCATAATGGCCTTCAACTCCCACCACTCCATGGAGATCTTCACAGCGATTCTGTCCTCACTCTCATGGTGTCTAAGCATCTTACATCTGCCTGTTACATTGTCACTTTCTTCTTGCACAAAAAGTAAAGGAATATGATTCAAGTCTAGCATTCGTCTGGAATAATTAGTGTGCCCCATCTCCACTGCTGCTGGCTTTCAACTCCACAATGCCAGAAACATCTACTGCACTTTCCCTTTTCTGTAACCATGTCCCCGATCAATCACGTAGTCATGTGTATACTTCTTTCTTGTAATACCATTACAACTCCAGCATGCCACCTTTGTCCTTGATCAAATTAACTGTGACTGTCTGACATCCACTGATGTCATCCTACCAAAACCAGCTAGCATGGCTCTCCACCCAAGATGGGGTTACTTCAAATGATTTCATCTTTTGTTCTGTGCAATTGATGGCGCTTCTTCTGGCTACTTGTTTGGTCCGATTCCATGTTGTTCTTATTCTTGGCCATAATACAAATCGTAATCAGCTAGTTGGAGGCAGATGTACCATGATTCTTTAGATTTTTGATCTTTTGGAGTACTTGATCTACAACTCTGGAACACACTCCATAATCAGCCCAGCTAGCACTATTTTCATGATCAAAAGAGCCCTGAAAGCTTAAATAACCCAGCTTCTCTTTTTCCGTTTGGCCCTCGCATTCTCATTTCTCCACCACTCCCCACAACTGCCAAAATCATTAGCCAGACTAATGGCTTGCACTATCATTAAGTTATGAATATAGAATCTATGTAAATATCACAAAGCTCCTACGTAGCTTGTCCATCTCCCTATATAAAACAATGTCTCCACGCGTGCATGTCCATTACTAACCTCAATGTGTAAATAACCTAATGTACCACCTTTTGTTCGGTGGATTCAAACCTAAATAAGTATTTGTACACTCACTGCCATTGTTTTAAGACCAAGACCTACATCCTTACAGCAGGTTAAGCAGCAAAGTTAACACATTTCAAAAATCTTCAATAGATAATCAACTTTCACAAATTTTTCTTGGCTATTTTACAAATCTGCATCTATTGTCAACTGCTGCCCTATAAAAATGAAAACAATGCTGATGCCTACCTAGAAGACAGGCACTGTGTGACATACACCAGAAGCAGGAGATGAGGCACTGACTTAGGGCTGCAAGCATATCTAAGCCACTCAGCGGATTACTTTTGATTGACCGCATTTGTGTTTTTGTCTGAATCGGCTAAATTCCTGGACAATTGGACATCACTTTGTGGTACTATGAGACTTGTGCACCTTAAGCCTAGCAGAAGCCTCTCATTTCTAAGTATGACAAACTGATCACAAAGATGTAAGCAGGGACCAGGCATGGTTTCTGTAAATGTGTAAAGCTTGACTGCGAAAACTGAGATTAGGGTGATGTGAAACAATGTGACATAATTGCTGATTGGTTGAATGCTGCAATATGAATCTGTATGCAATCGACTTTTGAATACTGCTTGTTTTCCAGAGAGGATATTGGCTGTGGTTCATGACACACCGTGGCTTGTGACTGGAAGAGATATCTAGGGTTGCCTGTTGGGTGAGGAAAGTATATGAGCCTCTGAGACTATTTATTTCAGAGACCACCCCTCAGTTGTCATAACTCCTGTTCCCAGTCTGATCATTTATCTCGACTTGCAGAAGTTTGCATTTCAATCCTGACTATGTAAGATGCTTTCACTGGTGCCAGACTCCTCTTCAGTCCACATATGTTGTCCTTCAGAATCTACACACTGAATTTCAACATAGCCTTTTGCCAGTAAGGCCGCTGCGAGTAGCCCCGTAGTTAAATTGTGAAGCAGGGCCATTAAGCATCCCTGATGCCAAGGATCCCTCAGTGGAAGGCTAAGGGCTCCCATGTTCTTGGAAGCACATCAATAGCGAGAAGTCTGCATTTATTACTCAAAATAGTTTACTGAGATATTTTTAGTGTATTGGAACAGAAAACACTGACGCAATCCAAATAAATCATGTAAATTATTATAAAAAAAGTGAGGATGATCATGTCGCAATAAATCGTTTATAAGGGCCAAGTACTAAGAAATAAGAAATTCTGGAAAGGAAAGGAAATTGCACAAGTTACTCATCTAAAAAGTTTTATTAGTATTCCATTCATTGACTAAGCCATCTGTCAGACAATTTTGTGTTTGTGCTTTGTGGGTATTTACATACTGCATGAAGAAAACGTGCTCTGAAGAGAAAGGTTGTGCATGGATTGTGTAGGTGTGCATACTAAATATCAAAGTTAGAATATCTATGGTACTAAATATCAACGACAAAATTAAAAACAAATATTGACAGGTTAGTCTAGATTTTCTATATCTAACTCCACATCTGTGTACCCATGTCATGCATATATCTTCAAGGTACGCAAATGTGTATTTAGGAATAGTAAATATATAGTTTCCTACATGCACTTACCTTTTAATGTTTTGTCCCTCAGTATGCTGTCCTTGATCCTGTGGTACTATGATATTCTTCATGCTGCTTTTTAGTAGTACAATTGATTGTGTATGTATCTTATTTGTGGAACTCATCTATCATCTCAAATGGCCTCTTGGCGCTGTGCCTTTGAAGTAGTTATGATATGTATGCATACAGAGCCATGGTTGTAATTTTTTCTTACATTAAAAGTAGTTTTCGGTTTAAGCCTAGTGGCAAGCTGTGATAGTCTGGCCTCCCAAAATAAGAACAAGCAGTCACTTGCTGACAAGATCGCAAAATGGGATTAGAAATGCATAGCGAATCACAATTTGGAATTGTTTAGGTCACCTCTTGTAAATTACAATTTGGGACGTTCTATATCAATGACTTGCAACCTCAATTTTTTCTTTAAAGTATATCCATTTCCTTTATGGAAAACGGGCTGCGTTACAAAAAATTGTACTTTATTTAAATGTGATCATGACTTGGTGGTCTGCTGACCTCAGCAAGCTACTATGCCTGTGATGGCGTTCTGTCAGAGTGAGTTTCAATTTGTGACTTACCTGATCAGTACTGATGAGGTAGGTGGAATTGCGACAAACTTCGAGTGGTGATTTTGCAAACCACCCTATTAGTACATGCACATAGTTCGGCTCACAAAATCAGAATTGTGCCACAAAAATACAGTGCACAATTTGAAACAACTTTTTAGGAATTGATTCTCTGTAAATTTGCCCCACAGTTCCCTAAATTATACACTTCTAGCCCCTGGGATCGACTGAAGAGTTGTGAGTGCTGAGTTCTGAAGTCTCTGCCATTGTTGATCAATTGGACTGAAAGCCCCAGATGCATATTTGCACAATTCATATAGCAGCCTAGACTGTTTGGGTAGGGGAGAGCAGGGGGATTTCAGGATTTCATTTACAAAAATCCTTTCTTAACCACTGCAAGAAATTCTGGACTCACAATACATTGTTGCTTTATTTTAACTTATTATGTTGAGTTTTTGCAGAATGTGACACAATAGTAAATCACTTTCAGCATGATACATGCAAATCTGGCACAGTGCGAGTGACATTATGTTTTGGTATAGTGTCCCGCTGCAGCTGGTCTGAGCGGTCAGGAGAAAACGATGCAAACTAACCTGTGACAACTGTTACAATGGAGAATGTAAAACATGCTGGTGGTGCTTTGCGTGTGATTTCCATGAGGGTTGCTGGTGAGCATTGGGTTTGTGCGGTGTTGGGGGTGTTTCGCTTGGTGGCAGGGAGCTGCGGGTGGGGGTAAATGTTATTGCCCATGGGTTGGTGCTAGACTGCTGTGCTGGAGAATGTCATAAGTGCTGATTAGGGCTCTCAGCTTTCTGGTCCAGCAACTCCTGCATCCTGTGCTCTGCTTTGCCCTCAGTGGCTGAAGCTCCTCGATTGGGATAGTGGGTGGAGTAGTGTTGTCTCGCTGTTCAGAAAGTGTCCAAGCAGCGAGAGCAGAATATGTATCAAAGCGGTGGGTGTAATTTTTCATTTAAGTGTTAGTGATATAAGTCTCCCAGCATTCCGACCTGTTCTGTTGCCCCATGTCTGGAGCATGTTAAGAATATGAGCTTCTGCGCGTGCCCATGTCAGTAATGCAGCCAACCATTAACAAGGGTCTGGTGCTGTGGGAGCCTTCCACAACATCACTATCTGTTGCTGATTAGTCAATGGTCAACAGGTCAATGAATCTGTGTAGGTGTTTGTCTACCTTTGCTTTAGGGCGAAGATCTAACAGGCAATACTGGGGTGTTGGTGTGAGGGCTGTCCCACGAGTTCCGGCTGCGGTAGTGGTGAACTTGTGCCAAGCCACTTGTAATACCAGGCCCTCACACTTCAAGGGGTAGAATCCAGCTTCTGCTAATTTACAAATGGGGCACTCGGGAGTTAGGGCCGGGAACATGTGCTTAATGTATTGCGGCAATAGGTAGGCTTAATGCACTTCATTAAATTGCATGAGTTGGAATCTAGGATTGCGGATGCTTCTTTCACCTGCTGAAGCACTTTTGACCAGGCCTTGGGTGTGGAACAATGCTATTCCACCTGGTCTGCGTTTCGTTTGCATATCCTGTGGGGCTAGGATTAAGGGAAATATATATAGAGTGGCAATGACGTGGGTCGTGGTTCCTTGAGTTAGGACAGTGTGTAGATTGGGGGACGAGGTTGATTCTGCTTCTGCAGTATAGGGCATATGTATGGCGTTGAATCCTAGGAAGTGGCCAGTTCCCATGCCATATGCATCCATGATATCTTGGTAGGACATGAGGGTGCCATCGTGATAAAGATCTCCTACCTGTTCAAACCCTGCTTCCCTCCACAGGTCCAAGTCATGCCAATGCATTACCCTGTGGAGTCTCAGTAAGCTCCATATCTCTATGCATGGGGCGAAGAGGATGTGGGCCTTTTGCTATGTACAAATCTACGCCAGCATAGGCGGGCCACTATCATCTGGGGGAGTTCCCACTGTGGGCAACAGCGAGGTGCAGATGCTCAGTTCCCCCAGGATCACTCACACTGCTGACTTCTCAGGGCATGCAGTCACCTGTAGCCAGTGCATTGCTTACTGTATTTCTGCCGCTGCATATTATAGCTTAAAGTCAGATGCACAGAGTCGGCCCTCGACAAGTGGTCATTGTAGAGTAATGAGTGCAACCCAACGTCGGCTGTCGATCAATATTAGTTCTGACAGGAGGTTGTGGAGTTCATGGAAAAAGCACCCAGGGAGCGCAAACTGCAGTGCTGCAAAAAAGTAAAGTACACAGGGAAGCACCAAAAACTTGGAAGCTGCCTCTTGAACCAGTGGGGAGAAGGGCAGTGAGCGCCAGAAGGTTACAGACTTACGGCTAGATCCCATCACTTTGTTGCCCTCTTTAATGTTCCTTTCTGAATGATTAATTTGGACCCATAAGTATTTAAAGGTGTTGTAGCACCACTGGAGCCGGGTCTCAGATGGGGAAATCCTATCTAGTTCAAGGATTGCTGCCAGAGGAAATAGGCATGATTTGGGCCAGTTTACCTTCAGTCCTGACATGTCACCAAATTCGTCCAGTAAGATCTTCAGTTCGGGTACTATGGTCCGCGCTTTCGGTAAGAAGATCAGGGCATCATCTGCATATAGTGAGGTCATGTGGTGTATGTCCAGTTCTGGGATCCCCCATTGAAGGGCATGCCATCACAGTTGGCAGGCTAGTGGTTCCATTGTGAAGGAAAAGATCAACAGGGAGAAAGGGCAGAGAGGCCATCCGTACCTGGTGCCCCTTTGTAGTGCCAAACTGTCGGATAGCCACTGGCCTGTCCTGATCCTCGCTGCTGGGTTCTTATACAGTGTACGGATCCAGTCTAAGTTCCCTATGCCCAACCCCATGTGTTCGAGGGAAGTTCCAGCTTAGGGTACGGAATGCTTTTTAAATATCTAGGGATACCACCACACTCGGTCACAGGCATTGGGGTTGTCTTGTATCAGGCGTGTCAGGCAATAGATGTTAAGAATGTACTGTGCCCATGTATGACCCCTAATTGGTTTTCATGAACAAGAGTGTTGATCACAGGTAGTAGTCTATTCGCTAGTACTCTACCTAGAATTTTGTAGTCCAGGTTTAGGAGCAATAATGGTTGGTAGGAGCAAACATTTAGCCGGTCACAACTGGATTTTGGCAAAATCATGATCAGGGCTTCACAAAGCGAGTACGGGAGATGTCCCGTCACCCTAGCTTTATTGTACATCTTCATTAAGTGTTGAGTAATACAAGTGGAGAAGGTGGCATGATAATCGATCGGAAGCCCATCGGTGCCTGGCATGATGTTGCAGGCAATTTGAGCGATAGCTGCTAGTAATTCCTCTAGTTGTAGAGGTTCATCTAGGTTAGCCTACTGTAGCGGAGTCAGTTTATCTACCTGCAAGTTCTGTAGGAAGCCTTGTGTCTGCTATGGTGGTGTGAAGCCCAGCGCTCTATAGAGTGATTGGCAATAGACCCGGAATGCAGTGTTGATAGCCGACTGCGTGGTGGCTAGTGTGTCACCCTCCGTTCTAATAGCTCCTATCGGAAGCCATTGCTGATCTTCCTTTATCAGCCAGGCCAGGAACCTCCCAGAGTGCTTCCCCTCAGCATCTAGCATGGTCAAGCACTGTTTATAATCATATTTCCCCAGGCGCGCCTTTGTGTCATTGTGCTGTTTGCACAGTTGTTGGAGTTGCTCAGATGTTGCAGTACGGTTTGAGACCCTTGTCCTTAAGGGCAAAACTCATGTTTAAGTGCCAACAGTTCCTTTTGTAAGTGGTGGCATATACCCATCTGGCTGCCTTACAGTGATTCCAGATGACCACTTAGTGCACATCCCATTCCACTGCCTGGGTTGGGGTGGATCCTTTATTTAAGTCGAACTGTTGATAACACACTTTGTTAGGTCTTCCAGAAATCGAGGATGTAAGAGCGCTTCTGTTTGCAGTCTCCAGTTGGATATTCTGGGTCCTGGCCTACCTCATTGTCCTGTAGGGGGTGGTGATCTGCATGTTGAGTGCCATGTATTCCAGTTGAATTAATTGTGTGCCCAATCGTTCCGTACATAGAAAAAAGTCTGTTCTGGTATACATGTCATAGACTGGGGAGTAAAATGAAAATTTGCACTCCAGTGGGTGTCTGATGTACATCATACAAGCACCAGTGGTTGAGCTAAGTTTTAAAGTGTTGTGACGCGCGGATGCATGAAGGAGTCTGCAGTTGGGGGACAGAGCTGTCGTGGTCTGTGTATGGCACACAGTTGAACTTGCTGCCCCAGAGCCCTGGAAATTGTAAGTCATGGAAAACTGCAGGAGTGAGGAGTGAGCGTGTCCAGAAAGCCCGATTAGTAGTATGGGGGTGTACACCGCCACCAATGTGAGTGGAGCCCAATCAAGGTGTTCTTTTGTGAATACAAATCCCCCTCCAACGGTTACCTTATGATTAGCCACCACATAGCGGACCCCTGGGGCAATCCAGATGAGTACTCCTTGAGCGTATGCTAATGTGGATGTGCCATATATTTTTCTCCTTCATTTTGCAGGGACCTTCTGTAATTTAGCTAGTGTTAGGTGTGTTTCCAACAATATTGCAAAGTGCGTGTGACAGTGTTTGAGGTAGTCATGAATGTGATAGCTCTTGGCAGGAGTGGTCATGCCACGCATGTTCCAAGCTAGGATATTATATTGTGGGGTATGTCCATCTGTGTGGGTTCCCATTGTTCATGCTGGTGGTATGCAGTGCCTGTAGTGTTCCCATGTGCCCGCGCCTTGAGCATATGATGCCCCACCCCAAGTGACTACCTTTCTCTCAGTAAGTCGGTCTCTGTGACAGTGTGTGGAGGACCAGCAGCAACTTGGCACGTCACAAGTAAATCAATACCAACAACAGTCAAATCAAAGAACCTGTGTGGCCATTTCCCCGAAGGCCAGGAGAGACTGGTGTCCCTGGCCATAAAATCCCAACTTGTAAACAGTAACTGAAGGAACTAAGTAACATTAAGTATGAGTCCTCTTTGGAGTTTGTTTAGGACATGACATCTCCTTTGCCGTTGCTCTGCGCCAGCTTGACCCACATTGCATAGTTCAATGTCTAGCCTGCTGCTGTACTCATCAGTGACAATGTTAGAACATGGTTAGGTTGGTCTCCCCCTTTTGGGGTTCAGTGTATAGTCTCAGGAGAGCCTTCACAGTAGATCACCTGTGGTACGTGGCCTGAACTTTGGTCCATGGTCAGTGCTGGTGGTTGAGGATCTGGATTCGCCAGTGTCTGAACCAGAGTCTGGGGCTTGTATGGAGTGTAGCAGGGCAAAAGGGTTTGTGCTATGTACTTGTTCCACGGACACCTGGCCCTGAGTACCCGAAGGCATGCTGTATTGCATTTCCTGCATTTAGGGTGGGGGAATCATCCAGTTCCTGTCCTCCCGGGATTGCTTGGTGTTTTGAGCTAAGCCTTTTGTGTGAAGCCAGGTCCACACATCTTCAGGTATTGGGGAGATGTGGGAGGTCTCTCCGTCCATTACTTTGAGCTTCACTGATATTAGGAGTGTGTATTTCAGTTGTAATTCCTGGAGATGTTTCTTGACTGTCGTGTATGTGCCTTGGAGTTGCTCTACTTCTCCCATAAAGTCAGGATATGCTGTAATTTCCATGTTTTCATATCGCCAAGGACACTTCATTTGAAATTTCTGCAGGACTAAGTCATGGTCAAGGTAATTCAGAAGACGACCATTGAGTGGTTGCGGAGGCACCCCAGGTGGTGGTGGCGCGCCGGGTATCCAGTGCGTCCGATGTCCGGAGAATAGCTTCAGAACTTTGTTTTCCAGCATGGTGGTCATTAGTCAGTTTTTAATGAAGAGCTCAGCACTGGGACCTTCTGAGTGTTCTGGGAAACCCAGGAAGCGGATGTTGTTATGCCATGAGTGCCTTTCAGTGCCCTCTGCCCTGCGGTGCAGTGAGGCTACCTCCTCTTTCAAAGCACTTAATTGCGCACACTGTGGGGCTCATGGAAGTCAGTTCATACACTGTGGGGTTCATGGAGGTCAGAGTTGATTCCGCTTCATCCATGCATTCAGCCAGCTTACAATGATCTGCTCTCAAAAGTTTCACATCTAAGGAGACCGTATCTATTTTGGCGTCTAATTATGTTTTGATATCCAGGATGGCATGGGGAAGGGTGTGTGTTGAGGGTGGTTTCCATACTTGCAGGGCACCCCTAGTTTGATCTGGGGAGGTATAGTATAGTGTGGATTTGCCAGAACCTGTGGTTGAGTTCTTGACCAGTGTGGGTTTCCCTATCATGGCATTGTTGAGCTCCAGAGTGACTGATGTTTCAGTTGTAATGTGCGTGATTCAGCAATCTTGCTATCCTTCCCCAGTCCCACTGGTGGTCAGAGAGCTCTGTGAAACAGTTGCTGACACCTGCCTTTTAAGCGGCTTCCGGTGATTGAGTAGTCTAGTTGTAGGTGTGTTTCCTTAGGTCAACAAGCCCCAGTCCTCCTTAGCCCACTGACCCAATGATCCAGTCATGAAAGCGTTGGGTAGAACTCCACCCTAGGTTAGCTATATGTGTCTAGGAGATCACTCCTTCTTATGGGTGCACAGCCCGGGCACTGTGGAGGTCACTCTTTACACTTTTTCACTGGTAATATTTTGTCTGCAACAGTGTGGGCTTCGCCAACCATAGTCTACTGCTGTAAGGTGGGGAGGAAGGCCCTTAAGCATGTTTCACGGTTGTCTGAACAAAGGCAGCACCGGGGGGGGGGCACTCGCTTGCCGATGCAGGGTAGGTCTGTTTGTATTATGGTAGCGGTCCGTGGTGGGCTGGCAGACTACAGGGAGAGAAACAGAGATTCAGCCTCGGGTGGGGGGTGTCCCGGCCCTTATGTGTGCCCAGTGCTGTAATATTTAGGGGGTCAGGTTCTGTCCACCACCCCACCTCTATCTTTGGGGTTTGTGCCCCGCCATACAAGCATTCGGTTTGAAGAGGTACTGCTGATTTGCTGCATGTTGTTGCAGAGGTAGGAATTCTGCTCAAGTCCTCCAAGTGTCCTGTGCATAGCTAGTTGTAGTATTAGGCCCTAGAGGTGCAGCCAGCGTGACTTTTGTCACGGTGACGCAGTCACAGCGATTTGTTTGGGGAATCATGCATGCAACATTGTGCTCCCCTCCTGTGGGTTTCTCAGAAGTGGGGGTCAGCCACTGTGCATTTGTCTCAGGGCAGCCCAGAGCCCTATGCGGGTCCTGAGGTGTAGCGGTTAGGATCATTAGGGGTATCCCGCTCTGTCTGGCATGATCTCTCCGACGAATTGGGTGGGATTCCCGCACTGCTAATGTGGTTCAGTTCCTGGTGGCCCTCTCCGAGGGGCTCAACCCAATTCCTGGTCGGCAGTCGCACCACCAAGCACACAGCGCAAGCACTTGCCCCTCTCATTGCTCTCCTGTCATACTGGGCTCTGCAATGCTCCTCAGGTGTGATGGGTGGTTTCTCTTCAGGGCGCTGTTTCTGGTGCTGTCCCACTGGTGATTTAGGTGTTGTTGATTTGGCCCAGCTCCTTTCGAGCCCCACTGGGGGCCGATGCAGGCCGCAGTCGGCAGCCATACCGTTGAATCTGCAGAGCAGGGGCTCAGTCCTCCTGCGGCCCTGTCACCTTACCAGGCCTTGCACCAGTCCACAGACGTTACCGGAGTCCTCCCTCAGGTCACTCCCAGGGCGACGCACTGCCAATACATTGTTCCTATGGCAGTGGTCCTTGTCGGAGATCCAGTCGTAGGATGCACTCGATGAGCACACCACTGAACCTGCACTGCTGGCACATAGCTTCTCTGCGGCTCTCTCAGTTTATGTCCGTAGTGAAGGTGACCAATTCTTGTATTTTGCTGTGGTAGCCTGCCAGATAGCATGGATAATTGTAGGCCCAGAGCTCACTCAGACAGCATGAGATGCGGCCGCCATCTTGGCCTTGCCTGCAATATATTGCTGTTATTAAGATAGTCCTGCCTTATTCAGCATCTAAATGGGCTTAGACCATTGATCAGGTGCAATGAACCTGAAAGTTGTTTTAGATGGATTCATATTTACACCAATGGTGGTCGTCCATTCAGAGTTATAACACAGGTACTTAGTGAATGATTAATAGAAGCTATCATCATGGTTATATATGTTGATGCTCGTGGGGCATATTTGCATAACAAGAGGTAGTAGGTAAATATAAGGAAATATCAGGGAAATGGCACTGTATCACAATGACACTCTCTGGGTTCTCAAGGAAAGAGGTGAAGAGATTGATCTCAGGGCAGTACCAGGGATTACAATGCCCTGAAGACAACAAGAAGTACAGTATGATTAAAGACATCAAATTAAGGACAGCTTCAATACATTAAATATTTATGCACTTCCCAAGTCTTACTCAGGCCTAAGGCCACCCAATATGGTCATTATCACTAATTAAATACCTCATAGTGGGCGGGCTCCTTAGTAGGCTTGCAGCAACCAATCATTGAAGTTCACATATGACTGGAGACATTCCACAACTGCTCATTCTATACTCTGCGGTACCCAGCAGTAATAGAGGTCATGGAACCACAAATTATGTAAGGGCAGCGTGGTGCAAGGGTGCCAAGTGTTGAGCAGTGCCAGCAAAACAAATAGAGCAGCTGTTGAGTGTCTGAGGTGAATTCATGCAGTCTTACCTAGTTAAAACATTGGACCCTACTTTCTATATGAATCACCCATCAGGTGGTGACCCAAGAAGGTGGCTTTTGTCGAAGGCCTGGACAATGAAGACAGTGGTCCAGTTGCAGGACTTTAAATTTCACCATACTCTCTGTGTCTGATATCCCTCACAGTAAAGACAAATAGTAAAGGATAGCATTTCTACTGAGCCATTGGCACGGAACTCTTTCCAGACACAGGGGCAAAACATCCACAATTTGCCTCCCCTTGCCATTGTTTATAGAAGGGAAATGATAGAAATAGAAACCAGTTGGCTCTAATGAAAACATTACAATTCTTTACTGTAGAGGAGCTGTAGTTTAAAAGCGTAAAGCAGTCTCTGAGAGTGTTCAAGCAGGAGAGAGACGAATATTGACAAAACCAATTTCTTGATTTTTTTGGAATGCTTAAGCAACATACTGATTGTTAGAACATTTTATGTTCAACCAGCATTTTTTAATTCTCTGGTGGGCTATAAGGCACCGGATTTAGGAGACCTGTAAATAGTGCTACATCTGAGGCATAGACCATTCATCCACCTAAGATCATTTTATAATGTACCCTTTATAGTTCTCTCTCTCTAAGAGCTTTAGCTGTCTACTGACAACTGAGCTTTTGTATGCCATATAGACTGTCTCTTAGGACCCTGGATCTACTCCTTACTCATGATTTAATGGATCTCTTGTCCCTCAGTGCCTGATCCCGATTTGATGGCTTTCCTGCCTATTTTTCTGTTTGTCCATGCTAAAGGAGCGTTGGTCTCCTGGTGTTTGTATGTATTATTTGTGCGCTTCCACTTCTAACATTAGATCCTTGCACTGGAATGCATGATGGACTATTTTCTGCCCCTCGTTCCCTCCTTGCTCTACCTGCTCCCCTCTTCTTCTCTTTTCTTAAAAATATTTGGTTCGCCCTAGTGCCTGTTTATCCCTCCCCCACTCTTTCATTTTATCTTCATCTCTCTCCTTGCCACCCCCACTTTCCCTACCACGCTCTCTTTATTTAAATAGTTGCTGTCCCCCAGTGATGCATGACCCTGCTCCTCTTGCTCAATCATACGTGAGCATGCAATGCAGCTGTCTTGGAATGCTTTTTTTTAAACACTAAGAAAAAGCATTGCAAGATGCCACAGTGCATGTGCACTGCAAAAGCCAATAGGTCTGTGCCTTGGTGTCACAACTGAGACCTACTGGCTTCGCCAATGCAAGCTCCAATTGTTACAGTAACATCCTCGCTGCACCTACTAAGGCTATGATAAAATGCCTTCATGGGTCAAACGTGGTGTTACGAACCATCAGGGGAGTGTGTTAGAAGTGTGTTCTTTAGTTTGCTACAGAACGTCATCCAAACATACACACAAGATAGACGGTTAGAAGGTTGCCCACATGACAAACTGCTTACTTGCCTAATTGACTTCTTTCCGTAAGTGAATATCTATAACAAGCACAAGTCTTTGGGTAGAGATGTTTGGTAGTTATTCAGCATTTTCCCATACTCTTCCATAGTTAAAATATTGACCGTGTGCTAGTGACTGGAGTGTGCTTTGTCTTTCAATTGAATTATTGTATGTAATTATTACTCAAACTGATTGTACAGATATTGTCAACTTTAGAAGATGGAGTGATTTCAGTGACGATTTGAACTTGTGAACTGCAAATTACACACTGATATATGTGATTTTCACTAGTCCTAACAAGATACCTATCAATTGGCATTTGTATAGTGCTTTGTTGACACTGGTGTGGCTGTGAAGCTCTTGGGGGCATGCAGGTGCCTCCAAGTGCCGATAAGAAAGATGCTAGTTGATGTGGCCCATATTTAGACCAGTTGTTTGGGTGAGTGTTGGAGAGGTGTACCAGTCGTATTGCAGACCGAATGTAACAATTTAGCATCTATATGCTATGGGTTAAACAGGGCCCAGATTTGGTTATGTGTGAGCTTGTCATGGCGGGGCACTTAGGTTATGGGAGCAGTGTGTTGAGAACTTTAGAGTAAGTCAGGTGCTCATAAGGTTCTTGATGTAGTCAAGAAGGATGTTGGCGGATATTTAATTTATGAATGTTGAGCCTCCAACTCATGATCTGTTGATGTTGAGAATTTGATTTAAAGGTGGGTCTCTAAGCATTTCTGTATGGACTGATAGGCCTGCACTTTCCTCTGGATAAAGAAATATCCAATGCAGCTTTCAGAGACGTAGGCAGACACGGGCCTGTTGCTAAAGATGTAGTGGAAATCATTCCTCACGTTCCGTTGTATTTCTGATTGATGGTATGATGACTCTTGGTTGTAGATTTTTTAGGCACTGTGTTTCTGCTGTGATCCAAAATGGAATTATTTGATTTGAGCTGAGTTTTGTTTAACATTTTACCTGGAGCTTTGGAAATTGCAGCGACTACACTGCTGCCCATAACTAAGTAATCAAGGGAACCTGTGTTACAAAAGTTTATGACTTACATAATACATTCTGTTAAGTTAAGGGTAGGCAAATTGGGGCACAGAATTTTAAGAGGTCTTTTGGATTTGAGTAGCATAGTTTTTCCAAGATGAAGTCCTATTCCGCTGAGTTGTTTGCATTAAGATGGGGGTAAATTAGTAGGTGGACTTGAAGAGAGGACAGGGTTAGTGTGCTTTCATGTATTGAGGTTTGGAGAAGATTGCATTTAAGGTTAGTTCAGCTGTATGAATGGGCCCAGAGATATGTTGCTGAAGATTTGACACGTTCACAGGAGATGAGATTGCTTATGCAGTGGATCAATGAGGATGGCCAAAGCATAAGTGGAATTTGTCAAGATGATTATGGCAGGGTGGTTCAGAACCATCACTCAATGAAGTTGCGGAAAGTGTCTGATAAAGTACAGTTCAAAGAGGAAGTTGTTAAATCAGTGGAAACAAAGAGAGGATTGTGAGGATTTGTTGCATTATATGAGGGGGAATTTACATTCAGTGACAACATCTGTAGTGACAGGAAGGACTAATTACAGAGAACTGTCAAAAATAGCAAGAACTCTGTCCTTTTTTATGTGGTCAATTGTAGATGAAATTCTTGAAGCCACAAGAGTTTGGTTTGCAAATAAATGGGAGTACCATCATCCCCAACCCACATTTTACTGATGAAGTATAGGTCTGGTCTGACATCAACAAGAGATTTGTAATACTAATTATTAGACATAGATCTAACATTGATGACGAATAAAAGTCAAAGATGAAAAAAGATTGATGGAATTTCATAGTATTAGAGGGTTAAGGATGGGTGATGGGAGAACGTGAAGGTGTATAGATTGTAAGAATATGCAAGCGGTTGTCTTGGAGGGTCTAGCACTGTTTATAGATATTCGTTTGCGTACTCAGGATGAGCGGAGGAAAAACTGGAAGTAGAAAGAGGACAGGCCAGATGGTAAAAAAGCTGGAAGAATTTTGGGGGTGATTGTGAAGTTGAAGTGTTAGGACTGGATAGTTCATCATCAAACTAAAGTGGCAGCCAATAAGAAAGCTTGGATGTGTGGGTTGTGGCAGGCCTAGTGATGTGAGATGGTGGCTGTCATAAAAAAAAAGGGAGGGAGTTAGATGTTGGCTGGACATCAGTTGAGAGACATGTGCCAGAGAAGAAGTATCAAAGACAGCAGTGCGTCTGAGGATGGTAGATGGAAGGAACGGAGGAGAGATTAGACTGTTTGGGAAGGGAGAAGAGAAGGGTTATGGGTAGCATGGAGTGATAAACATGATTCACAGGTGGGGTCATTTAAACGCCGATAGGAAGATAAGCGTAGGGGTGATAGAGCGAGGACAGACAAGGAACTGAAAGGAGGAGGGAGCAGAACGATGGGCTGGGGTCAAACCTTGGTAACAGAGGCATGTATTGGAATGGGTGAGCTGGGGGGAGGATCTAAGAAGGATGATATGATATAGGAGACTGGTTAAGGAAGTGAAGCAATATGGGTCAGAGCAGAGAGTAGGGTGAGAGAGACGTTAAGTGAGAAAGAGGGTTCAGAGTGAGGTGGTGGGTTGAGATCAAAGAGTTGGGAGGGCGCAAAGTACAGCGAAGAGGGACAGGAGTGAGACAATGCTGTTCGATGAGATAGTACAGGAGTGACATATATTGAGTTAGACAATATTGTGGAGAGGGACTGAAGGTGGGAGAAGTGGGCACAGGATTGAGGTGCTGGAGGTGAGAGAAAGTGGAGAAAAGGTGAAGGTCTGGGGATAGAAGGGTACAGGGGGTAAACGTTGTAGGATACATGTGAAAACTATCCCTAGTGAGAGCTAGTTGTGGAACTGGAGGGGAATCGCTGGCAAAGAAGGTACATTTTGGGGCAAACTGCTCCCACAAGCAATGTAGACCGAAAAACATGCCTGGGTGACATAAAGAGGGGGGAATTTTAGGTCCTGAGCAGAAATTGGAGCTGGAGACCTTAGGCTGGATGTATGAATGAATAGGAATGTGGCATGGATGAAAGTGGGTAGCAGTAGCACTATTACTTCATAAATCTTGATTTTATCAAAAATCTAAATAGGTTGGTTTCTAATAGTGATATAACGGTAAGGAATGCAACTTCTGTAGCCCATTTATGCCTATATGCCTATTTATTTCCATATGCTAATGTAGTGTAGTATGGATACTGCCACAGCAAAACTTATACTGCCCATAAACTACTCAAAGGAGGCAGTAACAAGCCTATATGCAAAGGTGTAGTAAGCAATATAGAAACGTAGTTCTTAACCTGTAGTCTGTGGACTCCTGGGAGTCTGCGGCTCCTACACAGGCGGTCTACAACTCCTCAGAAAATGTAATATTATTTATAGATTAATAAAGTATATTTAAATAAAGAAGAAAAATGTAAAATGTGAAATTATTCTTTAGTGTGAAGAAATGTTAAATTGGAGGCTACAAATTAAGATGGTATCCTCAGATTGATTTGTGGGAGCAATGCAAGTACATGAAATAGAATATAGTATTGACAACGGCTGACCTCAAATGGATTTAGAAATCTCCATGTTTCCCATTAAAATTAAAATTGCAATTTTATCATACTTGTTAGAGAATTAAGTACAATATTTCTCATCATTTGTGTATGTGTTTGATGATGGATTGCTTCTAAACTGTTGTATATTGTTTTGAGGCTTAAATCATTAAAATTGTTTAGGCCAGCGTCCCCGCCTTCCGGTTACGTCTCATTAGGGGGGACCCAGATTCCAATAACGATTAACTGGGGTCCCTGGATTTCAGAAATGATTAGGCAGGTGTCCGCAGAAGTCAACAGGTTAAGAATCACTGCTTTAGCGGATATCTAGACCATCTGCTCTAGATGTCTTAGAACTTCCCCCAGATGCATAAATACTAGAACCCTAACTTTGGGCCTCCAATCCCGACAAGAGACAAACATTTTATTTTCTAATTGAAGCAGAGCGTGCAGGTCCTAATACAAATACATGGTCCTTACGTGTGCTGCAGAAATAAAACCCATAATCATTGGTGCTATAGATGACATTACGCACATAATTTTTGCAGTCCATGGGCGCTCCTGAACTGAACACATAGGATAGATCGACTGAACAAGTGGAAAACTTTACATGTTGTTGCAGATCAGCGAGGCCACATGGATGTAAACTACTTTGTAGACTTGCAAAATTGGAAGTGTATTAGATGTGAGTGAAATGATATAATGAAGCTGTGGCTATCAAACTTATTGCACTGACGCCTTACCAACAAACACAGCATTTTTACAGAAAGTTACATTTTGAGTGTATCAAAGGTTAGGAATTCCAATAGGATTGTGAATATAGACCCATATGCACCCACTGCAGAGTTAGCAAGATAGATAGATAGATAGATAGATAGATAGATAGATAGATAGATAGATAGATAGATAGATAGATAGATAGATAGATAGATAGATAGATTATACTGCAAAGTTACATTGTTCTGTAATCATTTTAAATTATGCATTGTTTTTTTAGGAATATCCGGAAGGAACCCATTGAAGTGTTCAGTCTTGAAAACTTGAACATTTTTGTAACGGTTGACTGATTTGGCCACGCTTAAGATTCAAGATGCCAAATACATAATAAATCAATCAGAAGTATTACGTTTTTAACACTGTCGACCACTGCTGGAGATAGCACTCATTCTTGGGGCCAGCTATCCTTTGGTCATAGTGTGGTATTATCACCCGGTAGAATATGCTCCATTTGACTTCAGTTCGTTTTTACATAATTCACACTTATTCAATGCTCAGTGGCAAAATGAAAAACATTATCCGGTAAGGGGCAGTCTTTAGAGGTTTTTATCCGAATATGAGTGTTATCTGCAAAATGAAGAAAGTGTACTGCTAGAGGGTGTTGCTTTCACTTTGATGGATTTGTGCAGATGTTAAAATACATGTAGGACAATGCAGAACTTTGAGGCACACAATAGGTGGAAATGATGATTGAAAGGGGGCAGAAATGTCACCTGTGATCTCTCTGGTAAAAGAGATCTAAAGAGTGATGCTGTCCAAACTACACCCCTCCAGACTGAGCAGTAGGGTGGCATGGTTGATGTTCTTGAATCGTGGTCATACCAAGCAGAATTAATGTTCTGCCACTGCCACCGTCTAACTTTATTCTCGAGTTATCGCAGATGGCAATAATGACAGGCGCTGTATCATGGAATTGATTAAATCCGTCGTGGAAGGAATTCAAAAGACTATTTCCCTCAATTAATTCTTGTCATTTACGTTAACTAAGTTTTATAGCAGATTAACTGGGTAGGTAAATTCATAGTTTGAGTGAGGTTTTTAGTGTCAGTGGTATCAGTTTGTGTGTTTAAGCAAAAGCATCACTGAAGCTGCCTGGCAGCTGTAACTATCATGGCACAGGTTATAGATGCATTACAAATGTTTCTAAAGGTTGAAGCCATGCTTGGTGTGAGGGAGGTGTTTTAAAGAAATACCTTATGTGGAAGACGTGAAGCTGAGCTACTATTAACTAGTGACATCAATGCATGACATATAGGAGACCCTGATACGATTCCCCTTTTGTAATTTGTGAAACTGACTGTCCGATAAAAAAAGAGATTTCTAGATGACTGATTGAAATATCCAGACCACATATTCCATATCGACATCATCAATGGCTTTTGGTAGTGCCTTGAAGAGCTCATTGGCTGTTTCGCTGGTGCAAAGTATGTGTTGACTGTAAATGTGCACAATAAATACACAAACTATAACTACTTGAAATAACGAGAATTATTTTCAAAATTACAATCGAGTGAACTCAGTCAAGTGGGCAAGGGTTGTAAGAAAAAAAGCAGGGAAGGGTGGGGGAAGCAACAGGTGCGTGTGGAGGTGGGAGCGCAACATGGAGAGTGCAAGAGGTTGGTGTCTAAAGAGTGAAACAGCATTTAGAGGGCTGCACACCCATAGGGAGCTATAAGTGAAAGAAAAAAGTAATTCCCTGAGCACGTCAGGAAAGGATACAAGTCACCCTGTCAAAAAGGTAGGCAAAAACCAATGCTCTAGAAGAGGGACAAACGCACAAAGAGGAAGGAAAGCCATTGCATAAGAAGCAAGCAAATACAATGGTCGAAAGAGCCAGTCCGTGATATACAATCATAAGCTCACTGTAAGTGGTATTGGCACTATAGGTCTTTCAATATAAGACAGTTAAAAGTTGTCATTAGGCGTGACCTAAATTTAGAAAATTAGGTGACTCTGGTAGTCAGGCTTCCCCAGCCTCCCTCTTCATGTTTGCCACAGCGCCGTAAAAGGTGTATGAGAAGTACAAGCAAAAGCCGACATCTTTGCCTTTCTACAGTGCCATCCCCTTCCCTCCGAGCTCTCCCTTTTATGAATTCCACCAACGGAATTTGCTGTGGACGCTGACGCTGGATTGGGTTCTAAGCAGTCAGGGGCTTGGTTTCCATGGCAGTAAGCTCGTCTGCTTAGAGAAGGCGTTTCGAAAGAGAGGGAGAGGAGAGAAAAAAGTCATTTCGGTCTTGTCAATTAGTATGCAGCAGCAGGGCTGCCGTTACCACGCGCTCACACAGCGAACCGGCATTGCGCAGTCCGCGCCCATAACACCACACTGACTCGCCAAGATGGCTTGTCTGCTTCTCGCTAAGCAAAGGCCTCGCGCAAGAACGAGGCGTTCGAGGTTAGAATTATATGGCAGACTGTGAGCAAAATGGAGTCCATCAAAAATCCACGTTCCAGGTGGTGAACTGATCCATATACATCGTCCTTATATTCAATGCTTTAAATGGAAAAATAGAAGTGCAGGTACTCTGTACCAGAGTACCTGCTTGTTTCTGAGAAGTGCCGGTACTCTCCAATTAAAAGTATTACGTTTTTCTGGGGAAATGCCGGTACTCTCCCTCTCAAAATAAAAAAGTGCCGGTACTCAGTACCGGAGAGTACCGGCCCATTTAAAGCACTGCTTATATTTATATTGTGGTTAACTGGAAAATAAAGGTATCTGCAGCAAATACAAATAACGACACGTGCAAATAATTTAAAAGGCAGTGTTCACATAAATAGTATGACCATGAAGATGTTTTCTATGAGCTTCTGACTACATTTTGTTATAATTGTTTCATCAGTGCGCTCGAGACTGGCACTCAGATCTGTGCATTGATTATTCCATAGTACTTGGACCACAGACTGAACTGTGAAGAACAACATCCTCATCAATAGCTGCAGGAGGAAATCGGTGCCAATGCTCAATTTGATAGAAATCAAATCCACGGGTGGAGGGGATCCGGATTTGGGTCTGGGACACGATTATGAATAGAAGCAGAATAAGTAACCTAGTTTCAAATATTTTCACTGGTAAAGCATTTATCCGCTTTTATAGGAATAAAGTAAATATCACTATGGCATGGCTGTATTAACCAACGAAAGTTCTGTACTAACAGAACTGTGCCGGTTATCCCGGATGAAACTGAGAAGGGAACAGAAAAAATGTGAGAGCAATATTTTGCATTTTCTGTATTGAAAAATATTTTTTTTCTGGCCGTGTGTATTCCAATGGTCAGAAAGTCTGAATCATTATCAACCAGAATTTAGGAGATTTACCCCCACTTGGTTAAAGAGTTATATCCCATCTCTTGTTTACAACACACAACCTTTCAGGAAATGTAGAGGTCAGTCATCATTCTGCTATAGCACTAGCTATGACAAAATGCAAGGTAAGGTCCATTTGAAGCACACACAAACATGCACACTTACAGAAATCTCATGTATTTGGCATTTTCAATTAGAGAGAGAAACACCTATCATTGACTTTAGTTATACAAAATCATAGCAGTAGCGCACAGTTAAGTGCCCTTTGAAACCCTGGTGACATCACATAGGAAGACATCACATGAACTTTTCCCATGATGCCATCATAAAAAGAGGCATCATGCAGCATTTCACTATGATGATGTGAAAGCAGAACCCCAATAATTTATTGAACCCCTATATTTTATGCATCCCCATTTTTACCTCAATTATGCTGGCTCTCTAATTCTCATTGATCTAGCGGAAAGAGGCACTACTCTCCCCAACAGAGAGCAGAGTTAAATTCAAATAAGAACTGAGACCACTCAATTGCTGCGTTCTAGATTGAAAGTGAGTTACAAATATTTATTGCAGAGTTGGTAATATAAACAATACATAGAAATGCATAGTTTTCCATGAAGGCCAAGATACAGAATGAATCATAAAATCTTAGCACAAATCGCTATTTAAACAGTTAAATATCACCAGATTCAAAGTGTCAAACTCATAAAGAGTACTGACAGCATTCTAAAGGGGAAGAAGAAAGTCTCAAAATAATTGGACAGACTCGTGGGTGAAAAATAAGAAGTTGCCCCCGAACCTTCAAAACTAGTGGTTTTTATACACATTTTATGCATAAACAAATAGTAAAACTGCAGATTCAGCACAACATGATCCTGATTAGATCGCACTGGCAAACCAAAAGCCACTTGTAATAATTAAAACTCCTAGCACCAACCCATTTCTCAAGGTAAAAGTAATGTTCTCCTTTCCTCCTCAGCAGTTGCTCTCCGGAGATGTATAATACAACATGAAACATTTCTCAAACAAAAGCTCATATAATTATATTCTTCTGCAGGCCTACGTTGGAACTTCTAGAAGAAATCCTTCAAAATTATACTTAGGGTACACTGTGGAAAGTTTAATTCACAATATGTGTCTTCTAAGCACAATCAGCACGGACCTGCAGAAACTGTGAGGAGAGAAGACGTGCAGGGGTCTGTGACTGGGAGGGCAAGGAGTAGGAGCAAGATGTGCAGAACATCAGAAACGTCACTCATTCCATTAAAATGGAGTCAAACACAAACATGTGGCTTAACTTTATTGCATTATTAATCGCACCTCTATCCCACCAAACAAAGTAGTTTCAAGTGCATCTTGATTAGAGCATCAGTTAGGAAGATATGCATCATTATAATCAACAATTCACACAACTAATTTGTCACCCAAATTTCCACATAAGAAAAAGCTTTAACAATGGAATAACGGGACATTGATAAAATAAATTATACAAACAGTGTAAAACAAATATCTTCAAATTACCACGGAACTGATAAAAAGCAGACATCCCAGTTGCAGGAGAGGGGGTTGTTAGGAGTTGCAAATGCATCCCTTGTCAATCCCTACACAATGTTCTGTTATCAGTTGCTCTACCACTTATTTGTCAGTTTCTTGTTGTCTCCTGTTGGTGGTGGAAGTGGACAAAAACACTCAGATCTCCACTCCCATGTGTGCAAGACACTGAAGAGACACCTCACCTTACTACTGCAAGGGGGTGACTAGGAACACTATGGGGGGGGGGGGGAGTCACGAAAGCAGCCCTTGTTGGACCCTAAATGGCATCGTTTATGACCAACAGGCTGAGCTTTAGTGGTGCGGCCACTGCAGGGAACGGACATCTCATACAACATGCCGTCACTTGGCAAAATGAATGCTATGCTTGCAATTCAATGCAGAGGTGACTACAGTACTTCTCAAAACATATCTGCTCAAATTCTTCTCAGAGCACTTAGAAGGTGCAGAAATCTGTTTATCTGAGGGGAGGCAGACTTCTTTGATCCATGATTGCTGCAATCTCCAGAACAAGATGTAATACAATAGCTCTGTAATGCAGGTGTTGCTCTTTCAAGTCCAGCCAAAGACAGTTCAACCGGTAAAACGTGATTATTAATCTTACAGCTTAATTTGTTCAACTCATAATGCACTTCGGAGTGAAAGATCCCAATATAGCAAATGACTGTTCTTTTATTGATTATGGCGCCTGACATGGTGAGAGCAAAGCTTGTGTGGCATCATCAGCAGTGGTGGCGTGCTGATGTAAAATGGTGTTCTCTTAGCATGGTTTAAAGTATGGAAATAATAAAGATTTGCCATGATTAAGTACATTATCTGAAGCCTGGTAAGTGACACCCTTGTCTCTATACATTTTCTGTTAGAAAGGATTGCCTGCATTTTCAGCAGACTAAGGGGGTGATTCTGACCCCGGCGGTTCCTTACCGCCGGGGCCAGGGTCGGCGGGAGCACCGCCAACAGGCTGGCGGTGCCCCGCAGGGCATTCTGACCGCGGCGGTTCAGCCGCGGTCAGAAGAGGAAAACCGGCGGTCTCCCGCCAGTTTTCCGCTGCCCTGGGAATCCCCCATGGCGGCGCAGCTTGCTGCGCCGCCATGGGGGATTCTGACAGCCCATACCGCCATCCTGTTCCTGGCGGTTCTCCCGCCGGGAACAGGATGGCGGTATGGGTTGTCGTGGGGCCCCTGGGGGCCCCTGCAGTGCCCATGCCAATGGCATGGGCACTGCAGGGGCCCCCGAAAGAGGGCCCCACTTTGTATTTCAGTGTCTGCATTGCAGACACTGAAATACGCGACGGGTGCCACTGCACCCGTCGCACCTTCCCACTCCGCCGGCTCAATTCTGAGCCGGCGTCCTAGTGGGAAGGGTTTTTGCACTGGGCTGGCGGGCGGTATTTTGGAGGGGGGAAGTCTGGCGGGCGGCCTCTGCCGCCCGCCAGACTTAGAATGACCCCCGAAATCCGTCCCTGCTTGTTCTGGTTCATTGCACTGAATTTTACATTCAGTAACAGGGTGCTGTTCCCCTCTGAAAAAAAGGTGAATACATTCTAACTCTATTTCTGCAAAAAACACAATAAGCTCATAAGCCCGGCTTTGGATCCCTCTGTATGCGCACTCTTTAAGGAATATGTTTGTAGGCACCATCAGCATGGGCGGGTCTGCTGCTGGGACTCCCTAATGCCATTTTAAACATTTCTAGTGATAACATGTGGTCGGAATTAGCATCAGACTGTGTCTAATTATGTTTGTAGCACACAAAGGGCCCTCCACTGACACTAATGTCTCTCTAGGCCTGTGTAAGCTGTAGGTGCTGTCATCCAATCCTCTCTGCTAAACAAAGAAATAAGGACCACCCAGTGAAGCTATTAATAGTCACAACTTGACTTCCTGTTTTAGCATTTCCATCTTGCCCTCTGATCTTCGGGAAATTCAGTCAACGTGAGCCCAATTTGAGAGATCGGCATTGGTGCAGGAGCTGCCAATGCTGCTTGCCACTTTCAATATGTACTCCAGTGCTGTAGAGAAACCCTGAACTATTCAAATAGAATTCCCATGTACTTTTTCAATTATTTAATTTATTTTTTACAATGTATCATTTTTATTCCTCACAATGAATGGGTGACAACGCCTAAACAAATAAAGCAGTTTTTGACATTAATTGATTAAAAACCAACCCCTTTACAAAACATGGGCAATTACAGGGGGCAGCAGATGGCTAACTAGAGGAGGGCATTGTGGGCCTGAACCACACAAGAAAGGGAATTGCCAAAGACTTCCAGACGTATGCTTAAAACCCCTTTGAGAATCATCAGTTCAAGTAGGCAAAGGCACGTCCTCGTGAAACTGTACACAGTGTACAATGGCACATCAGGGAAAAGCTGAGACATTTGTTCAATGACACTTCTTTTATTAGCTTAAAAAAAGAAGGAAATATTTTCCCTTTAGAGAAAACCCTCCCTCTGCACTCCATCTATTTTGGGTGTGCTCGTCTCTTTTCCGCATTGATAAGGAATTTACTACTGCCACTAGCAGGAGTAAATCTCTGATTTTTTCCAGTGTGTGAAAGGGTCTGAAAAACATTGTGAATACCCACAAACACTTCAGTTCACTAGTGTTACCAGACTTTCCCTGGAACACTCCCTCTCTGCCCCTGCAATGATCTTGCTCAAATGCAACATTACCCCATTCTGTACATGAGGAGACCGATTCCTGAGTTCGATGTCACCTTTTGTGAGATAGTGCAGTCATCGATCAAAGGTTTTGTGCATGTAAGTTGAAATAACAACAGCTGAATTGGTCTTGGATTTAGACATTATAAAGGGGAACCGTGAGAAAAGTGACTTTTGCAAATATTTAATGTGATGTTTTGGTGAGCTGATATGCCACTGCATTAATCGCTTTGCATCCCGTGAGCCCTGCTCCTCTCTGCTGATTCTCAGATTTCCACCATAAGTATTCCTTAATTCATACTGGTGCTGTAGCTGCCCATCCTGACACACCGTACTTCCATTGCTCAGATTAGCAACCATTACCATTGATACCGAGGCCTCCCTTTCACAAGCACCATTTTACCATGGTTGCCATGTTGTGGAAGGCAGTTGTGGAAAGCTAGTGGTGAAATAATCAAAGAGATAAGGTGATTCCACTGGATACATCTTTCTACGCAAATAGCATGTATCATCTGTTATAGTGAGCTGTAGGTGTTGCCCTGCTTTCATGGTTACCCCTTACTTTTTTATCATTTAATATTTCATCCAACTGGGGTGTGATCTCTGGCCAAGCTGCAACCACAGTTCTTGTCAGGGTAAGGCACAAGCAAACCCCAAATTAATCTGTGCTCATCCTCTGGCATGTAGGCACATAGCAATCAATCTTAACTTGAAGGCAAGGTGTAAAGTATTTGTTTAACACTTCAAACAATAAAACAGTGAAAACACCACACAAAAAGGATCCCACACAAGGTTGGGAAAATGGAAATTAATTTAATAAATAAAACAAGACAAAAAAAGGCAAAAATCCATTAGGTAGAACTTCAGTTATATGGCTTTTTAAAGGTTAAACTGTAAAACTTTAAAACAGTGCTTAGAAACAAGAAGCACCAACTTGGAATATCTGGTTGTGCTGGTCTGGGTCAAAGTCAAAAGTTCAGGCTGACTGTGATGGAACGTGGGCTGGATAGAGGGACCCTGTTAGGCCAGCTGAACGAAAGTACCTTAAATCCTCATTGCGTAGTGTTGCATGGATCTGAAATAAAGATGTCTCATGCATCAAAGAGGATGCATTGGTTCCGAGATGCGGTGAGGCTGTGGTGTGAGATCCTGATGCATCAATGTCAAGGATCCTGTTGACAGGGCTTGCAATGGGAAGACCGATATCGAGGATGCGTGGCACAGTTGAGACAATGCGTTGGTTTCAATCTAGGAAGTAGCAGTGATGCAAAGGTTTGGCATCATAATCAAGGCTGTTATCATTGAGAGATACGAGGAGCTTGTGCCAAGGAAAGGGTCATGCAGCGCGCAGTTCCATAGGAGATGCGCCAGTCCCAAGCTGCAGCGATGCAAGTCTGTTGCGTCCGTTCCGACCCACACAGTAGCGATGATGCACCGGCTCTACTCCACGCAACAGTGCTAATGCACCAGTTCTGATCCTCCAGCGGAGGATGATTCAGTTCTGCTGGAGAAAGCACGTTAGGCCCACTTCCGAGGGTCCAGATCTGGGGTGACACCATATGGCAGGGCAGACTCAAAGATGCCAGAGTCCAGGTGCAGAAGCAGGGTGGTTGGAAGTCTTTTATGTCCCTGAGACTTCAGATCAGGGTCAAGTGAGGTTGTGCCTATCTTCTCCCTCCATTCTGCTCAGGATGGCTCATCAAGACCCATCAGGTCACACCTAAGCTCCCATTGTGCATGGCTGTCTAAGAGGAAGGCACAAAGCCCAGCTGTCGCCCCACCTCAGACATATGAGCAGAGACAGGCAGCAGGCACCAAGGGGCAGATGTATCAAGCGTTTTTGCATTCGCAAACGGTGCGAATGGCCATTTGCAAATGCAAAAATGCCTTTCAGTATGTATGAAAGGCATTCACTATGCAATGTTAAGGAATCGTTAAAACATTGCGAGCCCGTTTAGAGAATCGCAAATTGCGATTCTCTAAATAAGAAATCACAAATAAGGAATCCTTATTTGCGATTTCTCAATCACATGTATCAAGCTTTTCCTTAATGTGAATTGGGCATTAAAGAGTCACAATTACCACCAAGTAGAACTTGGTGGTAACCATATGCAAATTTTACAAATGCATTTTTAAAATTGACATGTAACGCACACATGCCCCTTTGGCAAGTGTGCACCTTACATGTCCTAAAATATTTTTTTGGGGTGCAGGGGCTTAGGCCCCCAGAACCCTAGGATTTTGCATTTCCTAAATTGTGAATTCCAGTTAGGAATTCGCAATTTGGGAAAAGCAAGGCCCTACAGGCCCACAGGTGCAAATGGGCTCAGAATCGCTATTTGTGATTCGGTAATAGCATTTGCGATTTTTAAGAAATCGCTATTACCGAATCGCAAATATGATACATAACATTTTGCGAATCAGAAATAGCGATTTCTTAAAAATCGCTATTAAAGAATCGCAAAGTGGATTCTTCATACATCTGGCTCCAAATGTCTAAAATAAGAAAATGCTAACTTTCTAAAAGTGGCATTTTCAGAATTGCAATTTCAAATCTAACTTCACCATAAGTTGTGATTTTACATTGTGATTCCAGAGATACCAAACTTGGAAGACCCATCTCTTTTCTATTTGAAGGTATATTTATGAATGTTTATAGGGCAACTCCAATGTTATCCTATGGGAGAGATAGCCCTTGCAGTAGAGAAAAACAAATTTAAGGGATTTTCATACCAAGACATGTAAAACTTAAAAGTATATGTCCAACTTTTTAAATACTCTGCACCCTGCCCTTGGGGCTAACTAGGGCCTACCTTAGGGCTGCCTTATATGCATTTAAAAGGAAGCTGTGGGAATGGCAGAGGGGTTATTTTATCAGGTCAGCATGGCAGTTCAAAACTGCACACACAGTTTTGGAATGGCAAGTGTGAGTCATGTTTAAAGGACTTCTTATGTGGGTAGCACAATCAGTGCTACAGGCCCACTATTCACATTTAATCTACTGGCCCTGGGCACATGTTATGCACTTTACTACAGACTTATAGATAGATTAGGCATGCCATTTGGGTGTATGCCAATCTAATCATGCTTTAGGGAAACAGCACAAACACTTTTTATCACTGGTTAGCAGTGGTAAACTGTGCAGAATCCTGGGGGCAGGAAAAACAAAGTTGACAAAAACAGGTCTGAAGGCAAAATATTATTGGAATCCATGCCAAGGATGCCATGTCTAACGAGGACCAACAGGGCAAGCTCTTTCTCTGAGGACTATAAAGAAGCATCTATACCACAAGATACTATGTTGGAATCAGCTAATTAGTTTTTCAGATTATTAGAATAGAGGTATAGAGGAAAATCCAGTATTGGGAGCTTTAGCTCTCAGACCTAGGTAGTAACTAAAGGGACTTAAATTACCTAGCAGGTTTCAGCCATTTTGACTTTTGGTGTCTCAAAATGACCCATTTCTGTTGACCTATTGAACTTTTATACAAGAATGTGGATACGTTCTGGGGAAACGTCCAAGGCCCTAGTCAGAACTTTGTCAGTCAACCTGTAAAGTTGAAGCAAAGGTGACATGGTCTCTTGGATTTTTGATTTCCCTTTGTCTGTGCCTTCTTATATTATTTTCTTGCAAACTCACAACTTGTCAATGCAAGTACTAATGCCTCCTCATAAGTGCTAGATAGTGCTGAAAATGGATGCGGCTTTTTTCTTGCAACTCACCTGTAAAGCCATCTTGCTCACTGCTTTGAAGCTGGGTGGTTGTAGTTGTCGTTTTCCTCTTGAAATTATTGAAAAGGGGGGCACTAACATCCACATTTTAAATTTACGGGTTTGAAAATCTGTTATTCTTTCTGTGCTCCCACCACAGGATTTATAGAGGAACTGAAGCTCAATTACCCAATTTCTGGACATTTCCAATTACAAACATAAGACAAAGTGCCCGAAATTATGAGAGATCAAGCAAGTGTAGCTGAAATTTTGACCGAGCCTAATTGTAACGGGAAAACGCACATGAAGAAAACTGCATAAACCATTCGTAGTACTTGTAGAGTTTTAGAGAATTATGAGAATATAGCAAGAGGAAAAGTGCAGGCCCCTTTGTGTTGAAGTACTGTGTCTTGGAGTAAAAGTTTAAATAAGGTCAGATTTTTATGGTGTTGATAGTTTGCAACATTCACAAATTTACATATTGCATTCTCATATGCTTTTTGTGTAGCCTTGCATCATACAAATAACGAAATCTTTATAAATAGGTTCCTAGTTTGAGAGAGAGTTTGCAAGAGATTGTGCTTTCAGTTATATGTATAGGAAAATGTGGAAGATTGAACTAGGCCTAAAGTGCTTGTCTTATCGCACCAGTATACATTTTCCATACAGCATGTTTTCATGTGGGCGAATTAAAGATAATTTCTGAAGTTCCAGATGAAAGAACCTCTATCCTGAACAAATGCTTAGATTGTATATAAAAACATTCCGGTGCCCAAAGCTCTCCACTGAAACACGTGGCTGCTCTAAACAAACGTGGAAGCACAAAATACTGAGGCAGCTACTCCTGAAGCCATCTCGGACCTCTTTAATCCTTTTGCAGCCACTCCCTGCCCCTTCAGCTTACTCTTGCAGCTTTCTGCTTTCTCCCTTTGTGACACTTTTTCGTTTTTCTCTTCCTCCGTCTTTCAAATATGTCTCTTTTGCTCGCACTAAATGACTAAGGCAGAAAAATAATTGCTGCCCTCGAAAATAAGTGCCGGTGATCCGCAAAGGAAAACACCGGCTCAAATTAAGCACTGGTTACACTGTAGAGTGGTGCAATGAAGGCTTACCCATAGTGCAGATTGTTCATGTCCTGCTACGATGTGCGGTGGTACCTTCTGTTGTTAATAATCCCAGTTATTGTAATTGTATATCAACCAGAGTAAGAAGGTGTGTGAAATATGGAAGTCAAAGCAGTTCCTCAGTTCCTTCAGGGTACATATCCGTGCTGTTGCTTTTCAATGGCGTTAATGCAATGTGCTATGTAATGAACAAGAGCCACCAAGAACTCACACATCCACGTAGCTTGGAAGTAAATTCTCTGTTGTTGGTTGTAGCAAACTGCTCACCTCTCTAACAGAGGGGCTTTATTTGATGTATGTTTTGCATTAGGAGGACATATATTATTTCAGACCCTCTTTTCAGAGCATATCCTATGCTACCTGGTGGGCTATTGCTATAGAACCAGTGCTTAATTTGTGCTTGTTGTTTCCGGTGCTGAGCACCGCCACTTATTTTCGAGGGCCGGGGCTTACTCTTCTGCCTAAAGCATCTGCTACGAGCACAAGACACATATGGGGAAGACGAAGGAAGGGAAAAACGAAAAACCGTCACAAAGGAAGAAAGCAGAAAGCTGCAGGAGTGAGCAGAAGGGGCAGGGAGTGGCTTTATATGGACTGAAGTGGCCTGAGATGGCTTCAGGATTACGGCGCCTCTGTAGTCTGTGTTCACACATTTAATTGCAGCAGCTGCGTGTTTAAGAGGAGGGCTTTGAGCACCGGCACCTTTTTATTTACAAATTAAGCACTGTATAGAACACAATATCCTTTTTGCCACTGGCATGAAGATGGCTGTGTGCACACAGGTTTGTGTCTATGGGTTTCATGAGGCTGTTAGACAATTAATATTATTCTGTTTTTATGAAAACAGTTTTGTCTAGGAAGGTGATTCAATAGATATAGTGTTTATCGACTGGCGGAAGGTAGTAAGATCTGCAGGAAACTTGTTGTCAAATCTGAACAACCAAACTCCATAGGTTAGAAGTTGGGTCATGGTGTTCTTATCTGTAAGGGGCATCTGTTGGAACGGAATAGTCCTCTGCATGGTGAGATGTGGACTCATGCCCTGAGTGCCCAACTGTATTGTTGTCTGGATCCTGAATGCCGATTTTTTGTCATAGTCGAACACAGGTCATGGCTGTGCGCCATCACGTGGGTCTTCTGGACAAGCTGAGTTGGACTGAATGCAGTCACACACGGCAGCACATAGCAGGCACCGGCTCTCTTCCTTGAGCCACCATACTTGCGAATTCAGATAGACAGGGTGCTCTGGCTCAAGCGGTAATTCACTTCTACCTAGGCAGGGATAGGTCCCCTTGCTCCGACGGGGCTCTGTTAGTGCAGTCCATGCAATGCAGTTGGGTCCCTCCTTGGTCACAGCAGTTTCTTAGTCCCAGATGATGAACCTGACCTCTCTGGGATATGGGATCGCCAAGTCACTTTGGCACACAGGCGACGTGCCAGTCTGTGTAGGAAGTAGTTTCCTCCTACTGTGCTCCTCAAGTTAGTTTCACAGAGGCCCCGCCTGGCATCCGTGATCGCTGATGCAGTCTGGTACATGGGTTACGGTCCAATCAGTGCAGGGAGTGGGTCCCTCCCACTGTGCTCCTTGAGTTTCGGTCACTGTGGCTGCTCCTGGCATATGGAGTCGCCAGTTCAGTCTGGTAGACGGGCTACGGCCTGATCGGTGCAGTAACAGATTCCTCACACCTCGCACAGGGAATCTTCGTGCCATGGCTTCCTTCTAGACCGCGCTCCTCCAACGCTTTCCTCTTTCTCACGGGTACACTGATCTTGGAGAGCAGGCTGACATTGGTTCTTCAAGGTGATTTTGGCTTCCTGGTTGATGTCCCCTCACCTAGCATGGAGACCAGCAGGCTGGGCCCCTTGTCCTGGTCACAAGCAAAAGTCTTGCAGAGCTTCCCCTCCTCACACAGCCCAGCCCCTGCTGGGCAGATGACAAAGTTGGGGGACTCAGACTCCCCTACTTATAGTCCTTTTCCAGACACAAAATGTAATTTAGTGTCTGGTTCTTTACAGTTTTATTTTGGGTTCCGTTTCTTTGGAATGGACATATCTCTCATTTCTTCTTCCTCCTGAAGGATGTCTGTCATAGCAGAGGGGTCTCCGAAGTTGATCAACTAACAACAAGATTCATGAGAGTGACCTGGGTGGCAACCACTGTGATATGTGCATCAAAAGGTTAATCCTGAGCCCTCATCCCTACTCTGTATGTTTCCCTTATCAGCCCCATTTCCTTCTTTCTGAGATGTGCAGAGGCCCTATCCTTGTGATATGTCACTGAATCAGAGAACCCTTTAAAATGAAATGCACAGGTAGGGTAGAGCCTGGCTCTCTCCTCTGCCACTGCTTGTCCCGCGAAGCTCACAGGAATACAGCAATACACAAATATGTCTGTGGGCATTCCTATACTCCTTATGTTTTCACCAGGCAGACTTGGACTTCCCAAAATGAAACCCAAGGTTCTTCATGTTATGTACTAGAGCAGGCACTTCTGCACTCAGTATACATTCATAGGACACTACACTGCCTAGTTTTGTTATCCTCATGTGTTATGCTAGCAGCAGCATCCCCACATGCAGCACACACACTCAGCCTGCGCACACTGTTCAGTACTTCAGTCTCTCTGTACTAGGACAGAGTGTGTTATTTGAAAAGCACACCCTGCCAGCACACACACATTTACCATGTGTGCACTATACCACATTTCACCCTTGCTGTAGTTTATTTAGTGTGTGCTCAGCACGTTTTCATCATGCATGCGCTCCCATATCAACCTGATGTAGTCCAGGGGTGAGTTAAGTACTCAGTAGTGGAACTCTTTAGGTTTAAGATCTCTTTTATTGATTTTTGGATACAACCTCCCACCTATCTCCGAAATGTCATTTGAATTCAACAAGGAAGTGAGGAACAGAGGTATTATGAGAAACAGGTGAGGGAGTAGGTCAGGAAGCAACACCCATGTGATGAACTTGAAACATCCAAAAGAGTATAAGAGGAGGGGGACATGTGTGACAGTTTGGACAGAGGGCAGATCTCACACAATCAACCCCCATCCAACTATGTCTGACCGCTGTCTCTATGAGTTAGGTGAAGAATATGCAAGTAAAATGGGCACGTCAATTCCCGGAATTCATCTGAGAGATAACAAATTCAAGGCCTGCCAATGTCCTGCCAAATAGTTGCAATGACTATGTCACATCTGCAGTCTGTTTCTCCAACTCCAATAAATCCCATATTTTATGGAGCTAATCTTTGAAGTTTGGTATTGAATCCGAACCCCACCGAGAAATCATTAGCTGTTTAGCAACCCCCAGTGCCAAAGTAATGGTGCAGCCTTTAGTAGACCTAAGAGTGTATGTTTGTGAGTTCAGAAGCCCCAATAAGAGGTAACTGGGGAATCGTGGGATGTCTGTCATAGATCTCATCTATCGCTTTAAGTACGTCCTGCCAGAAGGAACTGATTTTGGGACACTGCCACAGTATATGAGTAAGGGTACACCTCTGACCACAATGTCGTCAACATGCATTGTCAATCCCCGCTTTCCACTCAGCAGTCCTTGCTGGGGTTTAGTGCCAGTAGTGGGCTATTTCAAGGAGCAGTTCCTTACTAGACGTGTTACATGCTGAGATGCGAGTGCAGTGCAGTATATCACACAATTCTCAGTCCATAAAGGTGCATTCACATTCCATCTCCCAACTAAGTCATGCAGATGATTTGGTCGGCTGTAATGGTATGATGAGAAAGGCATAGATATCAGATAGAAGTCATTTATCAGAAGTGCGGGTGAGCAGCCATTTCTCAAACTGGGTAAGTGGTCTGCTGGCATGGGGTGAATCGAGGGCAGGGATACCCAGTGGCAAACAGCTAAGTATTGGAAGTAGGCAGCCCATAACCTGACTGGAGCTGGGTGAAGTCCATAAGTCTGTCAACATCGAAGAGATCACCTATTCTTTTACAGTTAGCCTCCTGCCACGTAATTGAGGCGGTATCAGTCAGAGCGGGTGGAAAGGCTGGGTTCCTTAACAATGATATCTAGGGAGAGATTGGATAGACAGGCCCCTCCGTGTTTGTACCCAGTCCCATACCCCCTTCGTAGCTCTGAGTATGGGGAAGATGTACACTCAGACAGTCGGTGCACTCTTGGTAGCCATGGCACCTTCCTGATGTGCACACCTGCCACTGCCTGATCAATAAAGCACCAATGTTTTTCAGTGCTCGGACAGGACCATTCCACCATTTAGGGGGTTATTCTAACTTTGGAGGAGGTGTTAATCCGTCCCAAAAGTGACGGAAAAGTGACGGATTTACCACCAGCCGTATTACGAGTCCATTATATCCTATGGAACTCGTAATACGGCTGGTGGCATATCCGTCACTTTACCGTCACTTTTGGGACGGATTAACACTCCTCCAAAGTTAGAATAACCCCCTTAGTGCCATTGGGCGGCCTGATAATAGCTCATGAGGTGGGGGACTACCAAACCTCCCTCCGCCCGTGGTAAATAAGCCTGTCCCTTCGCCATCCTCGCCTTCTTGTCCTCCCAAAGGAACTCCCGCATGAGACTCTACAACATAACCAACATTTGATGGGGAGGCTGTAGCAGCAACGTCTGCATAACATGTAAAACCTTCAGTAAAAGCATCATCTTGACCGCCACCAACTGGCACAGCCAAGAGAGACCATAACTTTTTCACTTAGACAAATCAGAGTGAGCACTCAGCAGGCACGTGGCATAATTGCGTTCTACTGTGGACGCAGGTGTGGGATATATTTGTAAGCCCAAATATTTCACCCCCACTTGGCTCAGGTGAATGGAAAGGTGGTTTCTAGTAAGGCTTTGTCAACTTCGGGCACGGTGAGGTTGATGGATGATTGAAAGGATGATTTATGTAAATTAAACCCAGATATCTACCCAAAACTCGACAGTTCCTCCATGACCTCTGGCAGTGAGACCTGCGCTGTGTCGATAAAAGAAGCAGAACTTCATCTGCATAGAGTGCCAGTTTGTGCACCATACCTACTATAGTTATGCCCGATATATGCGGATGACTGTGTATCCGTTCAGCAAAAGGCTCCATGTACAGGACAAATAACAGTGGGGACATGGGACAGCCCTGACGATGCCCCTAATGATAGAAAAGTGTCTGGACAAGGTACCGTTAACTTATACCATAGCCTTGGGTGATGCATAGCTGCATTGGATCACTTGTGAAAAAGCAGGCCCAGGGCACATCGAGCCAGGACTGCGTAAAGGAATGGCCAGTGTACTCGATCAAATGCCCTTCTACGCATCCATGGACAGGAGGAGGGCAGGCACGTAGGAGCACTGTGTCTTGTCCAGGAGGTAGCAGAGGCACTTGGTGTTCTCACTACAAATCCTTTCAGGGATCAACCCAGTTTGGTCTGGGTCCACCAATCCCTGCATATAAGGGGTAAGCCGTTTGGCTAGGATCCTCGTAAATTTCTTTGCATACACATTTAAAAGTGATATAGGATGATATGAGTAGCAACACTGGGGGACCTTCCTCGGACTGGGAATAATTGCAATCATTGCCAGTTGCGTCATGGGAGTGAGTGAGCCAGTGACACCGAAATCCTTATGCAGTCTTGCCAATAGGGTTCCAGAAGCGTCCCAAATGCTTTATAAAATTCCACACTGTACCCGTCGTAGCCAGGAGCATTACCAGGTTGGAGACGTTGTAGTACCATAAGGACTTCATTGGGAGTTATATCCTTATCTAAACAGGCGACACCCATTGGGGGAACATGATGCAGCGCGACCAAGTCCAGAAATGCCTTGATTCCACTATCTTCGAGCTCGTCCGTGGCATAGAGGGTAACGTAGAATGTTTCAAACTCCTTAGCAATCAGTTCCTCCTGACAGGTCAGGGTACCATCGGCTATCCTCAACTCCTCCACCCTCCATTGCACAGCTTGTGAGCGGATGCGGTGAGCCAAAAGGCGTCCTGCTTTATTTCCTCACATGTAATATTTTTACTTCAACTGCAATAGTCCATATCTATTGCTGTCAGTTACCTATGAGTTCTGGGTAGCTGTCACTGGTAGCTAAGGAGCCAGTGCGTCTATGTAGGGTCTTTAGCTCCATGACTGTATGTTCCAGCTGCGTGCGTTTATTGCAATTATCTATGTTCAGGCACACTGCAATGGCAATTAACCGGCCCCTTACAATTGCCTTCAGGGTATTTCCACAGTAGTGCAGTGGTTGTAGTCAGAGTGTCATTCATGGCCAGAAAGGCCTTTATTGCGGCCTTAACTTCTGTAAGTGTGTTATCATAGGTGAGGAGATTATTATTGAGATGCCAAGAACATGGAGTCGATGTGGAATTAGCAGTGTGAATCTCAGGGTGATGGGTGAATGGTCAGAAAGGGCAGCCACTCCAATATCCACCATGGGTGTCACACTAGTGATTCACCGCAAAGTCAGAAAAAAGTCTATTCGGATATACATTTGGTGTGCTGCAGAGAAAATAGATCTCCATCGGATATGTTGCTAGATGCCCATCAACCCCATCTAGGTCAGTCGACTCCGAAAAACTGGAGACAATGTTCCAACCTGTCTTGGATGGATCTGTCTACCTGTGAGTCAGGGACAATGTTAGAGACAACGTCTATAATAATATCAGCATCTGGTGTATTAAGGACTCGTCCCAGTGCGTTGCGAATAAAGCTTTCCTGATACTCATCAGGGCCATAAAGATTTGTTAATGTAAACCTATGTCCTTGTATGGCAATCCGTCTGGACAGGAGACTCCTATGTATCTCAGTATGTGTTTGCGTCACCCTCCCCCGAAAGTGAGTCACCACTAATATAGCCACCCTAGCTTATTTCCCCGGTCCCGAAGAGAGATACTGTCAGGGAAACCACCGGGAACTCAACTAATTCCAGTCGGCCCTGAGCAGATGTGTTTCTCGTATGAGGCAAATGCCTCATTTGGCTTCTCTAATAAGGGAGAGGAGCTCCGCTGCACGGATCACTACCAACAGCAGGAGGCCACCCACTAGTAAACATGTCCATCCATAAAGGTGGTTGTAAAGCTCCACAGCAAAAACAGCCAGTGGTCAAATCAACTAGACAGAACAATTTGGGATGCTGCAGATCTCAGTCTCCGAGGGCTTCTGCAGTTTCCCTTTCCTTGGGCGAGCTGGGTGGCGTTGGTCCGCCACAGGTGTAGCCAACTCCTGCAATGACTCTCAAGACAGGGGGTCTCCACCCAGGGATGGCATATCTCTCAGCGAGCGGGTCTTCTCCAATGTGCAAAAGCTATGCGTCTCATTATTCCAGACAAATTGGAGGTGAAAAGGGTGTCCCCTTTGTATCTGATCCCTTTCTCGTGGAGGAAGTCTGTCAGAGGACAGAGGGACTGGCGGCTCTGCAGCGTCACAGACAAGAGGTCCTGTTACAATCCTATTTTGAGTCCTTCAAAGTCTATGGGACTGTGATCATGGACTGCAGACAGAATGACCTCTTTTTTGTTTATGATGATGCATGCACATGAGGATGTGCTGTGCGTAGCCAGGGGAGAGGACTATGTCCTGGCCTTTAAGCGCCAGGCCCACATGACAGAAAAGATGGATGGCAAACTCTTCAAGGCTCCCCGATATCGCCTGCAGAGGAACTCCTTTAATATGGATGTTGGAGTGTTGGGATTGGTTCTCCAAATCCTCCAGGTGGTATTCCATTTCCAGATTCTTGTCTCACAGTGCAAGCAGTTCACGATGATGATTGTCCAGTTCCAGTTCCTATTAACGGGCATCGTGAGTCTGTTCAAGTGAGTCTACTCGTTGGTCCAACTCACCAATGTCTCTTTTGAGTTCTGTGACTTCTGACGCTATCTCCTGTTTAAGGGTTGCAAAATCCTCCCTGAGGACTCTGAAGAGTTGTTCCAAAAATGATTGCATAATCGGGACAGCATCGCCTTCTAGCCCCGCTGCCTCCTCTGTGGCACCCAGGCCTGCAGCATTTTCTTTTGTTGAGTCCGCCCTTCTTCCCTGGGTTTTTAGTAAACATATCCTTAAGGGTGCCCTCGTTTTTGTCGTGGTGCTGGGAGGCCCTTGCGGCCTGGAATAGGCCTATTTTTTACCAAGGGGGCACAGGCCCAAGCACCAGAGGGGTGTCAGCACGTCCACCACCACCAGGGTAAGCAGCTCCGTCCCCCAGAAAACCCCCTGCATCCACCTCGGTCCAGCAGGCTCCTCTCCATTAATTCGGGGACAAGGAGTACACCACTGCACAGCTTATATTAGAACTTTGCGGGGCACTGTGTGCAAAGAGTTCCTCCCGGCCTGTCCCTCCCCCAGACCGGGGGTAGGGCCCTGGTAGCAATAAGCAGCAAGGCCAGGGATTGCCAACGTGCAAGTAAGTGGCTGCGCCTGTTAAAGGTGCCCCGAAACTGCCTCCTGGGATGTGTTCAATCCAGGCCTAACAGGCCTCACACATGCAAGTCTGGACTCTTCAGCGGGGGGGACACCACCCTAAGGCCATCCCACTAGTTCAGTGTCTATCTGCTCATTCTCCGACAGCATCAGGCACTTCAGACTCCACAAAAGTCAGCAGCCAGACTTCCTAGGGTCCACACAGTTCCCCTGCTTCACCCCAGGTAGCCAATAGTTGTTTCTGTGCATACCCTCCTGCGCCAGCAAGGTGAGTGTGTCACGTGGCACCGACTCAGAATTCCTTAAGCCTCCATCCAGTTCCCAAACAGGCCCCACTCGGCACCAGTCCCTCAGGAGCCCAGAGGTCCCAGATTAAAGTTCCATGCACCTCATGCATGTAGCTGTGAGCATCATAGTCTGACCTGCATTCGTGCGCAGTCCTCTGATCTATGTCGCAGGCCGCTTACCGCTTCCCGTGGGCCTCAGGCAGAGCACCATCGCTCTCACTTTATAAGTCCCTTGACAGCTTGCGGTTTTAATAGGGCTGCCCGAAGAGTTCAGCCACCAGGCCCAAGGTGTCTGCTATGTTACAGGAGACACAGCTGGTCTGGCCAGGCCACATCGCCGTACCCCTGCCCCACTGTCATTGTCAGGGTGGGTGGCTCTCAGACACGGGCTGCTTGTCAGGGACCGCACAGGGAACAAACCGGCCTAAAGATGGTATGTGGGCAGCCAGATCTGCTCTGATTGAAAAAGCCTGCATTTAAGCTCCCTAAAGACCCTCTCACTCAAGCACCATCTTGGCCACCACCCTAGTGGAACTTTTTAAAAGGTGAGTGGGCCTGTAGGCTGTTTAATTCTTGGTAAATGCTGTAGCCTTCCACAAATATGAGGGTAGCCCTTTGGGTGCCCCTCCTGGTCCAACAAGACTGCAGTCCTTGAGACAGGCCTATGTCATGGACCACATGCATAATCCGTGTTCGCCTATGACAAAAAATCAGCATTAGGGATCCAGATGAAAATACAATTGAGTACTCAGGGCAGGGGTACACTTCTCTTACCATGCAGAGCACTTTTCCATCCCTACACTAGTTTAGTGGGTAATATCTGTCCAGATAATGACCATTGTTTCTTTTAATGCAAATACACCAAAGCTGCTTGCAGGTTTTGCTTCAGGGCTGTATCTCCAGTACAGCTCGCTATCCATGACCTGCCAGGGAAACTGTGTCACCTCCTCCTGCTGTCACACACTCCGCAAACTCCGAAAGATCTTCAGATGGATCCCAGCAGACTGTCACAGAACTGTCACCCCCACCTTATTCACACGCAAGCTCGACTACGGCAACGCCCTCTACACCGGCACCTCAACTAGGAACACCAAAAAACTTCAACTCATCCGGAACGCCGCCGCCAGACTAATTCTGGACCTCTCTCACCGAGAACACATCTCCCAACACCTGAGGACCCTCCATTGGCTACCGTTCGAGAAGCAAATCACCTCCAAGCTTCTCACCCACACGTACAAGGCCATACACAACGCAGGATCAGCCTACCTGAACCACTGTGCCTCCTTCCATACCCCCGACAAATCCCTCCGCTCTGCCCTGGTGGCCCTCGCCACCGTCCCTCGCATCCGCATAACTACCGCCGGAGGACGATCTTTTACCTACACTGCAGCGAAGAGCTGGAACAACCTCCCTCTGCACCTCAGACAAAGCCCGTCGCTCACCATCTTCAGGAAGAACCTTAAGACGTGGCTCTTCAGATTAGGCCTTTTCCCTCCCCCCCAGCACGTTGAGACCCTCCCAGGTGAGTAGCCGCAAATACTGATTGATTGATATAAAAGGGTGGGTGCCATGATATTCCCACACCTGTCCACTTTCTCTGCAGAGAGGACTTATCTGTGAGAGTGCAGTTGTGTGCAAGTGATTCAATGAGTTGTGTCACAGTACTACATAAAAAATAGTCTTAGTGGCCATCATTTATGGCAAGACCTGTCCAGTTTTACAAGTCACTAATATCACATGAAAGGCTGGAATTTACTATCTAAAGAATGTTTATCGATTTATGAAGACAAATTTGGAAACTGGGTGAACTCTTGTTGCAGCATGTGCTTCTACAAAGCTCATAGAAAGCGGCTGTGACAAGCGTTTGCACTCCACATTCGAGGGGCTATGTACAGTGCCTGTTTTTCTCCATTGTCTGCTTAATTGTGGCTATTTGGTGAACAAATCAATTGTTAAACATTATTGCAGCTTACATTAATACATGTTGAACTGAATGTGGATGTAATACAGTCTCTTTTTGATTAAATTAGCACAAAGTTGTTCGTTTCAGTTGAGGCTTGACTGCGACTTGGCATTTTAAGCAAGCTTACCATTGCTAAATACCCCTTCTAGAGATCCGCCCTACTGTCATTCAGATATCTATTAAGCGCCAAAAAACCTTAGGTCCTCATTAGTAAGTAGGTTTAACATAACAACTAGTTCTTATCAATGCCTTCAAATGAGTTGACTAGTTTGAGCTCCCCTGGCTACAGACAGATCAATGGCTTGCATGTCACAGGTTCACACCCCAAATTCTTCAAGCCAGCTTTTCATTCTTCATTGTTAAAATATATAATCCAGTCTGTGGATGGTCAAAGTTAAAGCGTGTAAATTTTCAGAGAAAAATATCCATCCTATGAAATGCAAAGGGTTAGATATCTAAGTATCCTCCAAATAGCGTATAAAGCAATAAGTGGTTTACTCTTAAAAGTCTGATCGCAAACGTAGTGACACCTCTTAATTCTGATGCTAGATTCTAGCTTGTAAGTGAGGGCTGCACACGAGAAGAAAGAGTATATAAAACATAATTGGAAGGCAATTATTGGAATCCTTAAAAATGCCATAGTTTTTCCTTGAAATGTAGCAGGGGAAAAACTTTCTGACCAAAGATTTGTATGACATGTTTTGTCATTCTTTCAGCATTTCATCATTTTTAAAAACTGTACTTTTAAGAGAAACGACAAATAAAAAAACTTCCAATCAATGAAAAATAAGTTCGCCATGATCAATCTACTCACCCTGCAGCTCAATTTTCGTTATTTTAACTCAAAATCAAGGCATATTTTTGAAATTACAATAATGCACATTATCGGTAGGAAATGTTTTCTCTTTAGCTTCAATGGCACAAGCAAGCCCTTAGATTAATACCTCCAACTACAGGTAATGCCAATTTAATAACAAAAACCAGACACATCAAAGATTATACAGTGTAGGAATCTCATGGGTTTGGCTTAATTTAAATGAAATTAAATTTAAGGGCGGGCTCGTCGTACACATCGTTAAACAAATAGACAAAATAATCCAATGTACTGTTGTGTTTTCATCTGGCACTTGTATAGCATACAGCTTTGTGGCACTCTGTCTGGAACGAGTATAACTGGATCTGTATGTTTGGTTGTGGAACTGTGCTATTGTAATATGACCTTTGTGGGGAGATTTGTGTGAAGTATGTGAGGTCCTGACGTGGTCTGGTCACGTTGTGGCAATCTTGGAGTTGCTCCCATGCACAATCATGCTTGAAGGGCATGTGAGAGAGATAGACTGCATTTCATGCAGCTTTACTTCACCTAACAATTTCTAGAGTACTTCAACAGACGATGTATCATCCGGTTTTGCATTCTGGTTCACTAATTTCATGCTTTATTGGAATACTTGGTTTTGCTTCCGTGAAGTAAAAAAATCTATTCCACATGAAATTTTATGGACCATACCATACAGCTCTTTATTGAATAACTTCACCCAAAGATCACACCTTGGGCATGAGCGATAGGTTTGCAAATTGTTCATTAGAGATATCATTTTATAGCTACATATAGCCCAAGCAAAGTCTCAGAATTTTCTTACTTGCTGCCTTGCTGGCAAAGGCCTCTGATGGAGGGGTGGGGAATGTTGGGCAGGAGCAGGAAGTGCAGGCTGGAGTTGAGCAGATAGATACATGTTTTTCACCTCTCACTCTGGTGCAGCTCCCTCCAAGCTGCTGCACCCACCAGAGCCCCATTATAAGATGGTCAGTAACTAGGTGAGGACATATGGGGCTGGGAGCTACAGATTCTGGCCAATGTGGCCTGTGCCCCCATCAGTTATCGCCCAGCATGAGTGTTCAAGGAGTAATATCCTGGAGCCAAAATGATCAGGTCTTTTAAGCATCTGACTCCCCAATTGAAGGCTCCTTTCGGCAGATATATGTGTGGAAGAGCATTTAATTTTACTGGGTGCATTACCGCACCTGGGAAAAGCGCGGACTCATGTCACGTGATACCACTCCGAAATACTCACAAGATCAGAATTCAAACAAGAAAATGATCTTACCTACTGAGCTTTCCTTAAAATGCTATACTGTGCTCAGCGTGTACACATGGCGCATTGTGTTACGCATCACTCAATATTTTTTTTATTGCATCCTAATGTTGCCTCATACATCTATATGTCACACCAAAGAAGGTTTTCGGACGGGTAGCACGCTACATTGTGCGGGAGTCCGTGGGTGTACACTGCGCCATTTGATGTGATTCAGCCCATAGTGTTCTGAAACAAGGCTTCTTCATTCATCACTAAAAACATACTCGGACCTATTGTATAATGAAAACTTTGCATTTCCGTAAAAGAGAACCAAGCATGGACCAAAGGATGTGCTGCATCGATTGCCCAGCCCGGCATGATAATGAAGCAGTCCGTACATTGCGCTGCAGCTCGCCAACATGGCCGCTCCGATCAGATCACCGATGTTAGCTGTATTAACAGCTCTGTAAAAAGCTGCCGTTATATCTCAGGAGAGGGCCAGAAAGGAGTTTACAACCTTGAAGGGTTTCAAGATGGCTATAAAGATCAACAGCTTCCCCTCCTTCCCGTCCCCAGGCCCCCCGCCATCATGCACTCAGGAGCATCCTCCACAGACTGCAGTCTGAGGCAGCGGGCTCATTACAGGGGAAAGGAGAGCAATTACATGTGTGGTGCATTCTCCTACATCTGGGTATCGATTGCCTTGATGGGAGTTTTCCACCGGAGAGGGCAGTGCATTTAATGAAAAGTGCTACGCAGAAGCCGTGGGCCTCTATACAGAAGTGCACAGCAGGATTAATTCAAAATGCCCACACTGCCTTCTGGTAGCAAGAAGCCGCGGCAGAGCCGGGGTGTTCTGCACATCTCAGTGTTGGCTCCTCGGTACACCGCAGCGCAGGAAACCTACGCAGGTGACAAAGGGCAGTCTGCACCCGTGCACAGCAAGAGTTATGCAAGATGTCCGGATGCCATCTTGTAGAGAGGAAACCACAGTAGGACTGGAGGCGTTCTACCCATCTCGGTGCTGTCACCTCACTGCGGCTCAGCATGGGAAACTTATCTTAGTGTCAATGTGCATCCAATTAAAAAAAATAAAAGCTAAAATCAATTGGTGTATTTTACACCTCAATTTTTCAGAGAACTTGGATAACGAGCCACTGGTATTAAAGGCAGTTCAGAAAGAGTAATATTGACATATTAATACTTCTAAATTGGTGAATCAGGGCAACTATTGCAAGGCCAGTGTAGGGTCGAAGGAATCTGCCCAAGGACATTTTGATTAAGATGATCTCAAACATTTCATGTCATAACTTTCCAAATAAATTGGCTAAAGCAACACTGATATGTGTGTGTGTGTAAATATATATATATATATATATATATATATATATATATATATATATATATATATATTCTTTTTTTTTTAAAGTGAACCCATTAAATATTCATTTTCTTCTAGCCTACCTTTTTCCCATAGTGTCTTTTCCAAACCTCATGGCATTCTCCCATTGAGTCACAGCAGATATTAGACTGAGAGAATTAGAGAAATGCACTCTCATGGAGTGTTTTTAGAAAAATAAAAAAAGTTATTGAAAAGGAGATACTTATGAAAGGATAAAAGGAGCCAATTGGAGACATGGTAAAAAGGCTATGCTCCATGGGCGGGTCAAAGAGTTGATAGACAACATAAAATAAATAAATCCATTTAATATATAGCAAAAAATAAGAGAGACAAAACAAAAAGGCAATGAAAAGCAATAGGGAGACTAGCTTTCCAGGTCCGCTATTGACATGCCCCTTGACAGTCTTTTGCAACCAGACAGCTATACTGACTGCAGGCATCGCCCTAAAAAGACCCCTTGTCCTCACTGCTTCCTGCTTTTAGCCTCTCAGGGAGTGAACTTTCATGTTTGTGGGCTCTGCTGTGTACCTGGGAGTTCCCATTTGGATATATATATATATATATGTGTGTGTATGTGCGCACATGTATATACATTTTTTTAGAAATAAATAAAAGTTATAGAGACGTTATAGTTAGGTTCAGCTCTTACACACACAAAACCTTAGAAATTCAGCATTTGTATTTATACTTATCTCAAGAAGGTATAACTTGTGGCCTGAGGTAACCACAACCATAACTCTAGCCCCTGTCATGCACAGTTGTCTCATCAATAATTTTATTGCAAATGTTGAAGTGATATTATCAATGATGTCATAGAAGATATCAGGACTGATATAGTATATGTGGTAATTAGCAGTGCATGGGGAGGGTGTGAGTTAAAGTTACCTTAGGGCACGAGTTATGTATACAAGATATATATATATATATATATATATATATATATATATATATATATATATACAGACAACATGTGGGAGAGTAGTGCACAACCTGCGTGGAAAAGTAATTGTTTCTGTAATAGAAGTTATGTTTTTATTCAATTAAGTATCCATGCTTATAAAGAATTCATCATAAGACAGAAAAGTTTACTGGAAGATGTGGTGAAAACATGCCTTACTCTCTTGACAGCAGCTAAATATGTGCATCAGCTTAACATGAAATGTTCCACTGAAAGAGAAGGTTATTGTTACCTTTTCATCACAAAGAGATCTGGCAGTGGTCTAAGTTCTTTCCTCTCTGATGTAAATAATAATATGATCTGTAATGCAGATTAAATAAGAAAACAATAATATAGCAGGGCAGTAAATCTACTCCAGTCTTCTTGAATGAGTAGCCCTCCTGTGTGTAGACCACCAGTAAATTAGAAGCTTTTGCATGGCTAGATTAATATATGTACACTACAATGGTAAAATATATATTCCAAATGGAAATGTGTTTATTTTTAGAACTCCTAAGCCTGTGTTTGGAGAAAAACTGTTGGACTTCCAAAATATATTTTAAGGTGAAATTTGAATGATAATTAATTTGGTGTTGGGAAGACTTAGTGCAAATATTACCTTGGAGCCAGGGGTGTTTGCAAATCTGACTCTCTTTATTACTCAAGTAAAGGCATTCTAAATTGACACATTATTTTTTTACATTACTTCTGGAAGTCTGTCCTGATGCTCTGAGGTTATCACTGGTGCTAATTTTCGTAGGACGGCCACCAATATAATTTTGTCTGATGTGGCCACAATTACAATACTACAATGTTACTAATAATGTTTGTATCTCAGGAAGATTTTAATTAAACATTAGTAGCTCTTATTAGGTAAAAGGTTTTAGACCCCAGGTCTAATCTATAACCCAGTCTCCCACATCAGGTTTGCGAAGGAATAGATGCATTCTGCAAAACAGATACAACTATCATCGTTACTGATTCTAATTCACTCCTTAATTATGGAAAATTACACTTTGTAGGATCCCTACATTGGGGTTACCCTTATTAGCAGACCTGCCAATAAAGGAAACGTCACAAGATTTGCACCTATATAGTCTATTAAAACTAGGCCCTCATACTGAAAATGGATATGAGGTGCAGTCAGTGTTTTGGCCAAATCATAAAATCCAGTGAGAACAGGAGCTTGCTATTCAATATTTTTCCACCAATTTCCATGCCACGTGATTACTTATGCTAGATACAAGTCTGTAGGGTAATGTTACCTAATATTTTAGGCCACGGAATCTTTCCAGCACCACAGATTAATTTATTGAAGTAGGAAAATGGGATACTGTGCTTGGCCAACTCAACAATATAACAGAAATCAGGTCTTTGTTATGGAGCATGGTCAATAAGTACTCCTGATATAACTTTCTTTTTATCTCTAAGTTATTCCAGACTATATGTCCTACATCTCACAAATATATTTTTCATAGAGAGGAGTAAGTAAGTACAGATACAAGAGTTTGGATAAGACAGTCATTTCGATGAGGGATGGTCTCCCTACCATTGAAAAGGGGAAACACATTCCATCAGTCCATTTTCTCTTCAAACAGCTCCAGTGTCTTTCAGTTAGCCCAGATGCTACCTACATAACGGATTCCGGCACATCCATATAAAATAGTAATGACCCTCACACCTTGGGAGAAAAATCCCGGGGGCAGGGAACCATTATTTTTTTCCGTCAGAAAAGAAAAAAATTACCTTCGCTACCTTGATGGACGTTAGCCTACCTGCCATTTCTTAAACCACGCCCTAAGTGTGAGAGTGAACATTTCAGACTCACTCAGTTTATTTCTAAACCCTGGAATTCACCATATTATATCCTGGCCTATATTTGGGACAGTAACATCTTGCTCTCTGATCTACCTAGAGTGCAGTCTGTGTACAATAATGTCTTGTAACTACTCAGTTGCAGTCCTCTGCATCCATGTTTCTGTCATATTAGTGCAGCTATTTTGGCACTCAGAGTACACAGTATTGCTTCCATTTTCTTACGATAATGGCATTACTCCTAGTCCTACTCCCTCGCCTTCCTTTTAACCAATGAGGCCTCCCGCCTCCCCTCTAGACCCTCCCTTCCCCTTTCAAAAACCCCCCCCACCCTTATCCCCTCCTGTACAAAAACCAAGCCCAAGCTGCAACTCGGACAGTCCGTACCGGGAGGGTGGGAGGGAACGGAAAAGGAAGGCGAGGGAGTAGGACTAGGAGTAATGCCATTATCGTAAGAAAATGGAAGCATTACCTCCCGTCCCTCCCTCGCCTTCCTTTTAACCAATGAGACATAGCAAGAAAACACACAGGAGACGGACATCGAGTTGCAAGACCTTTATTTAATATCCTGCACCAAGAACATCCCAAACATTATCTCATAGAGGATAAGACCCGGTGACCTAACACCGACTCCAAACTACCCAAGTCCGACAGCCTATAATGACGCACAAACGTCGAAGGAGAAGCCCAAGTGGCGGCCCTGCAAATTTCCACCACGGAAGTCCCCTGAAGCTCCGCCACCGTAGCCGCCATGCCTCTGGTAGATCTCCCCTGAATCCCTTGAGGAGGAACCACCTCTTTCAAGGAATAGGCCAACAGAATTAAAGATCGAACCCACCGACTCAAGGAAGCCGTGGAAGGTTTCTCACCTTTGCGAGCCGGACCAAAATTAACAAACAGTGAATCCCCTTTACGAAAAGGAGCCACCACCCGCAGATACTCCAACAAAACCCTGCGCACATCCAACGAATGCAAACGGACCTCCTCCCTTGAGGAGGGATTCGGACAAAATGAAGGAAGGATGACCTCCTGCCGGGAATGGAACGAAGAATTGACTTTAGGAATAAAGGAAGGTACCGGAACCAGAACCACCCGATCGTGAAAAATCTTACAAAAAGGAAAGGAACAAGCCAATGCCCCCAATTCCCCCAACCGACGAGCCGAAGTAATGGCTACCAAAAAGAATGTCTTCAAAGATAGATGGCGCAAATCACAGTCCCCCAAAGGTTCAAAAGGGGGCTCCGTCAACACATCCAAAACCAAGGACAGATCCCATGAAGGAAAAGAACGTACCGGGCGAGGAAATAAATTAACAAGCCCTTGAAAAAATCTCGGCATCAAGCGCCCTTCATCCTGAAGATTACGCCATGGTCCTCTGAATGCCTGAATAGCCGCCCACTGCACCCGAAGAGATGCCACTGACAACCCTAAATGAGCACCGTCCTGCAGGAACTGCATCACCTCAAAGATAGAAGCGCAGGTAGGATCTAACTCACGACTTAAGCACCATGACGAAAACACCTTCCACTGTCTACCATAAGAAAGTAAAGTGGAACGTCTCCTCGAAGCCAGCAATGTAGAACTCAAAGCTACCGGCACCCCCAGACCTGTCAATCCCCGTCGTTCAACTTCCAGGCCGTCAAGTGTAACCTTCTCAATGACCCCAATGGGAGGCAGGGAAACTCCAGGGGAGACGGACAAAGAGGCAGAGGCCACATCCTCCCGTCCGCCATCAGCCTCAACAAGGGGAACCAATTCGCCCTCGGCCAAAGTGGCGCAATTAGGACAACCCTGGACCCCAGATCCCTCACACGTAACAGAAACGCCCTGAGTAGTTGAAAAGGAGGGAACGCATACAAAAGGCCCTGCGGCCAAGGACATGACATCCCGTCCACCTCCCATGCTTGGGGACATCGAAACCGGGAGCAGAAACGATCCACTTTCGCATTCCCTACTGACGCAAACACATCCAGCACTGGAAGACCCCAAAGCCGAACCAGATGCTGAAACAGAGACTTCCGGAGAGAGAAAAGTTGAGAGGAAGGAATCACTCTGCTCAGCCGATCCGCCCGAACATTCACCACCCCCCGAATGTACGTAGCCCTGAGAGAAGGAACCCACTCCTGAGCCCACACAAAAATCTCCCTGACTAGATTGAACAGAGCCCTTGACCTGGTCCCTCCTTGCCGATTGACATAAGCCTTGGCCACTAAGTTGTCTGTGCGAACCAGAACCGCCGAACCCCTCAGTGAATCCTGAAAATGGACCAGAGCCAGGAATACTGCCCGCAATTCGCGCCAATTCGACGACCGACTCGCCTCCCGAGGGGACCAAAACCCCTGAATCTGAGCCGACCCCATCCATGCCCCCCAACCGGAGAGGCTGGCATCCGTCGTCACCACCACGGGTCTCAGAGGCGATAAAGAAACCCCTATCCTCAGGTGGTCTGCCTCCAACCACCATTGCAACTCTCTGTGAATCAATCCGGACCCTGGAACCCTGTCCTTCAGAGAACCGGACCCTGGTGTCCACCTTCTCAAGAACCATGTCATCAAGCACAGGAGATGGAAACGTGCCCAAGGAACCAGAAATATCACCGACGCCAAATTACCCTGCAGACGCAACCATAGAAGAGCTCGGGGAGCAGACTGCAACAATACCTTCTTTACCAAAGCCTGTAGGACACCCAACCGTTTTTCTGACACAGTCACCAACCCAAGAAGAGTCTGAAACCGAGCTCCCAGAAAAACCAGATCCTGGGACGGCACTAAGTCTGACTTCTCCCAATTGATTAAAAACCCGTGGTTTTGCAGGACCCCCAGAACATGGACCACCTGCTTCTGCAAAAGGTCTCGTGATTGGGCATGAATCAAAATGTCGTCTAGATAAGGATGCAGAAATACCCCTTCTGAATGAAGCAAAGCCACTAGAGGAGCCAGCACCTTTGTGAAAATTCGAGGAGAAGTTTTTAGACCGAAAGGCAGAACGCAAAACTGATAATGGTCCTGACCCACAGCAAACCTCAGGAACTTTTGAGAGGATCTTGCCACCGGTACGTGTAGGTAAGCATCCTGCAGATCCAGTGACACCAGAAAGTCCCCGTGTCTGACAAATGGAAAAATAGTCTGAATGGACAGCATGCGGAAATGCACTGTCCTGATCCAGGTATTCACCTCCTTTAGATTGAGCACCGGCCGAAATCCCCCTGAAACTTTCTGCACAAGAAACAAGACCGAATAAGTGCCCTGACCCCGCTCGTCTAGCGGAACGTGGGAAATGGCCCCCTTGACCAGTAAGTCCCTCACTCCGTCCAATAATGCTCTTCTCCGTGACCCCTCTGAAGGCAGAGGTGTGGGACGTACCCCTGAATCTGGAGGAACCACCACAAAATCTATGACATAACCATTGGCCACAATGTCTAGTACCCAATGATCGTTTACACTGTCCTTCCAAGCCGAAAGAAAGTGACTCAGTCTTCCCCCAACCGGCCCTCTGCCAGGCCCACCGTGATTGTCAGGACCCCTTCTTGAAACCACCCCGGGTCGCAGGAGCAGACTTCTTAGGTGAAAAACGCGGCTGAAAACGCCGTTTCCTAAATGAAAAGGATTTAGCATCCCTAGTAGGAGAAGATCTGGAATGTTTTTTCCACCCTTTACTCGAAGAAGAACCCCCTTTATAAGGTAAGGCATGCTTCCGTTCCTTAAAAGCCTTGGAAAGCATGGATGGCAATTGTTCTCCAAACAAGGTACGACCTTCAAACGGCAGTCTCAACAAGGCCGCCTTTTCCCCCGGATCAGCCTTCCAGGAACGCAACCAGAGGGACCTACGAGCCCCAATCAAAGACCCCGATGCCAGAGCCGAAGTACGGACCACATCCGAAGACACATCAGCCAACAATCTGGCCTGCTGCTCCATACCAGCCAGGAGCTCCGAACATTCCGCCCCTTCCTGTACAGCCACCGCCAGTTTATCAAAGTCTTGAACCAATGACTGTGACGCATATGCAGAATAAATCCCTGCCCTCAGCGCCAGATTTTCCGCAGCAAAAGCCCTCTTAAGACCCGAATCCACTTTACGGTCAGTGGCATCCGTAGGCACACAATCCTCCGGATTGACTGCCGTTTTGCCAATCAGAGTAGCCAAAATAGAGTCCAGGCGTACTGAAGGAGGCAAAACCTCCTCACCCTCAAGTAAGTAAAGTTTCTGAAGGAATCGTGGAACCTGAGCCTTATCCACATCCTTCCACTCACGAAACACCATATCCCTCACAGGTCCCTGAAAAGGCATGGCAAACTTTGAAGGTGTCTTATATTGAGGAAATAAATGAGAATCCGAGTCTGCAGGTTGAAACACTGGGAAACCCAAATTGTCCCGAACATGTGCCATCACTTCCCACATATCTTCTCTGGAAACATATTTCCCCCCAGATGACGTCGATGGGGCCTCATCCTCACTCTCCGATGAGGATTTCCTAGTTGCTACCGATGAATGCTCACATTTAGACTGACCAGTCCTGGCCACGCCTGCTTGTAGTGCCCTGGTCACCGCCACCTCAATCATATCCTGAACCTCCTCTCTGGACATGAGGGGAGTACCCCTGCCAGGTACCTGTGAGTTCTCCGGAGTAGTAATGCTAGCCTCACCCCCCTCCTCCTCCGAGGAAGAAGAGACAATCCTACGTCTCTTTGCTGGAACTTTAGGCATGGTAAACAAATAATCACTGACTTGAACCCCAAAAAACTACCCCCTATATAGGCACCTGGTCCTCCCCCCAATCAGGGCTCCACCAATCCCTAAAGAGGTCACCTATTTCATCAAAATACATAAAAACCACGGGCCGAACGCCCGTCCTACCTGAGAGCATCTCAGAGTTGAAGTCCCTCGGTTCCCCGCGGCTCCGCGGCGCTGAAACCCGGAAATCAACGTCCCAGCCACAGAGGGCCAGCTGACCCCGTCAGCCGGCCTCCAGGACACGCCTCTCGAGCAACCATGCTGCACGTTCAAGACGCGACCCAGCCGTAGCACTCCTCGCGGAGCTCTGCGTCCCGAGGAATGCCTCCATCGACGACCTCCAGGCCCCGCCGTGCAGGTAAGAAAGGGAAAGAAAACCGTCTAGCGTGGGCTAGACAAAAGAACAGGAGGGGATAAGGGTGGGGGGGGTTTTTGAAAGGGGAAGGGAGGGTCTAGAGGGGAGGCGGGAGGCCTCATTGGTTAAAAGGAAGGCGAGGGAGGGACGGGAGGTAATGCTAATAAAAGACGGCTTTGACAATTCCTAATATCTTTTGCATATACAAGAGATATTAGGCTTTGTCAGTTTTTTTAGCCATGTTGGTCAGCAGTGCGGCTGCTGTGCAGCATGGTTGTAAGTATAAAGAAAAGTGCTATGAGCCTGCCAATATTAACCGCATATTAACTTTTTTTTTACTTTTGGCCGTGCTGCAAAGCAGCTGTGGTTCTACACAAAATGAATAAGAAAACAACTTCGACAAAGTCAATAGATCTCACATAGTCGAGGCTTATAGGCTTTGTCAATGCTTGTTAGGTCTGGTAGGACAGCACAGCTGTCTGGGTGACATATTTTTAGCAACTCTTTAAAATATGCAGAGAGTGGGCTCTGACTTGGCTTTACCCAAAGGAAAATGACTCTTTCATCTCATGCTATCAGCTGGTGATGATCATTCTGCCTTTCAGGAAGTGTTTTCATTAGAATGCACAAGAGATTATTCTAAATCTGAAAAATAAACTCAACTATGCTGTTTGTCACATTCAGTTCTTTCCTCTTATACGCATTCGATACCAAACTTAATATTTTTGCTATTTTTTCCCAGCATTGGCGAAGCCAGCAGGACATGCTTTAATGTGCTAAACCTAATTTGTTCATACAATATTTGCAAACTCCATTTGTGAATGCCTGAGATTTGATTTCTGGGGGCATGCTGTTCCACAGTTTTGCTCATTGTATTCTGAAGGTTCTACCACACCATTTTGGGATTTAAAACAGGGCCTATCAACGTTGGGCTTGTTGGAGGGTCAATGGTGTGTGGAATAGTATGAAATTTGTTTAAAAAACTTTAAGGGCCGATTTGAATATAAGACGTGCAGATTTGAAAGTAATGCCCTGTCTCACCAGGTCCCAGAGTAATTGGTGAATGTAATCAGAGTAGTATTTTTTTAGGTTGAAAATTGCTCTAACTAGAGTATTCTGAATTTTTTGTTGGCGATTAAAGGGTTTTTGCAGGACGGCCGGATAGGCTTAGTTTCCATGGCCTTGGCAAGACCGGGCAAATGCATTTGTCAAGATAATCCTGTGGGGAAAAGAAATGGCATACTTTATCTAAGGGCAAGAAACTACATGGAACACAATTTTGTGATATTCTAAAACTTTTTATCAAGGTGAAGATCGGAGTTTATTTGGACTCCTAGATTTCGGGCTAAAAGGGCTAGGTTGGCGCAAATGCCTAAATTTGTGAGCTACTGGGATGAGTCACAAAGGTTTGTGATGTTGGAGACAGGGAAAATGTCATTTCATTTTTTGAAGGGATGAGCTTAAGGCAATTGTTTTGTTTTACAAACATGAAACAATGGTAGTCACTACGGCAGAGATTAAGCTGATGATGATTTGGGTGTCATTTGCGTATAGATATGTTTTGACTGAATTGTTTGAGTAGAGTGTCACCTTTTAATGCCTGCTCTGAGCAGGCGTTAAAAATAGCTGCAAAAAATGATGCATTTTTGTGGTCCCCCTAATGGAGGAGCGCCGCCTCTGCATACATTGTGCATGGCGCATGCATAATGTGGCGCAAAGGGTTACAAAGTGGCGCAATGCATGCATTGAGTCACTTTGTAAATATGACGCAGTGATTTTTTAAGTCTAACGCCACATTAGCGTAAAAAATCTATGCTAATATGGCACTAGAGCTTCATAAATCGTGGGCCTTTGTTTTTGTCTGATGGTGTCCCTGGAGCTGCAGGCAGACTGAGTGGGGCTGGTAGTGCCTCTCGACCGCGTGGCGCCCCTAGCCTCATGTGCAGAGGTAAGAACCCTGCTTGAAATGTTGTTGCAGGAAAATAACTGATAATGGGCGATGGGATATTACCACCCTTGTCAAAAAGAATTTTGGGTGTCAAACGTTTATGAATGTATTTTATTTACATTTTGGCCGCACAGATTCCTAAGAGCTGCAGGTACAGAAACACACTAAATATAACACAGACACGTTTGCTGTAGACCCTAGCACAGTTCTGCAGTGTGTAGCAGGATCACCAGGTTTTATTTCAAGAAACATTTATTTCCCAAGTTGAAAGAATCTCACACTCGTGCAACAGTCAAAATTCGAAGCTCCACGTTCACCAGTCATGGACCAGCTGGAAGGAAGAGTCCTCTCACAAGACTGTACTTTTTAGTGTAAAAAAAGTTCGAGCCAGCAGTTAAATAGCTTCGAGGTAACAGTACAGCAGCAGCACTGGCAGAGTTGCAGATCCATGAGTACTGCCTACTGTGCAGCTTCTCCCAACCTCTGGCCTGCCCTGCTGGGACTGACCGTACAATGTACTGCACAACACCAGTGGGCAGGCTGCCTGGCTGTGGAGTGAGTTTGCAGAGTTTGAGGCGGGTGGAAGAAGTCTTCTCATGTCTTGCATTGACTGGAGCACTTAAAACAACATGTGAGTTCTTCAGCTACTCAGTTAAGTGGTCTGTTTTCAGAAAGGAGGCAAATGTTTTCATTTTACAAGTAGTTAGTATACACCCAACATGCATGGCCTGGCTGAACTTGTGCTCTGCTCCATATGAGCTCTGTCAGTTCTGTAGCTTGACTAAGCAATTCAGGAGTGCCACAACTGTTTTAAATTCCTTTGTAGACCCAAACGCTAAGATTTTAGATATGTATATCCTTTTCCTGCTCCTGATAATGCCTCACGCAAAGTGCCATACAAATTTCACACATAAGTGCTCTCCAGCCTTGGAAAGGTCACTCATGAGCAGCTTGAAAACTTGGCAGCTATAGTAAGTCAGTGTTTTTCTCCTCTTCATTGCTTGATTTTGCTCGTGAGATAGTGTTACTCATATTCTTTAAAAATGTCATTCATTAATACACTGAAATTATGACAATGTCACACATAGTAATCTGAAACCTTGTCAGCTATGTTTTTACATAGTATGACAGAAGCCCACTCTTACACGCTTCCAGTGCGTTCTAAGCCTATGTTGACTAATAACCTTTAAATATGTATTCTGAAGAAGGGAAAATGAAAGGGCAACTAATTGCCCAGGAGGTCTACAATGTATTACAAAACAGAAAAAAGCTTTCCAAAATAAGCCGTCGTCGGTCCTGACAGAATGGGGAAGTTTACTGTAGGATTGATTCTTATCGAGGCTCTTCACCGCCATCTAGGGCCTTTTCTGAGTACTGCATCTCTTGGTACTGATAAACCACGGACAAGATTTACAAAGGTTTTGCATCAAGTTAAACCCCACGCAAAACCATTTTGGAGAAGGAGCGTAAATTGCTCAATAAGATTGAGGGAGAAGGGGGAACGGGTTGAGGTGTGCGCTTCAGATCTTTTAACAATCAGACTGGCAGATAATGTTTAACTACATTATACCAGAAGCAGGGTGCATGAGAAGGGACCTAAGGGCAGGGGCGTAGCTTGGTGAGTAAGATTGGGGGGGTGTAAGCTTCAAATTTCCCAACAATCACGCTGGCACTGATAATGGTAAAATACATTATATGACAAACGGGGTGCACAAGAGGGGCTTAAGGTGCAGTGAAAATAGAAAGGAATGTTAATTGGTAGGTGTACTAAGTGAGAATAAACACGTTGGGCCATATGTGCAGGTCCCATGGAGCAGCGCAGCGAGTGCCTTGAGGACAGACAGAGGAGGATAGAAATGTGCTGTATCTTGTAGATACAGCACATTTCTGCGCTGGTGCACAATGGGCTTCCATGCGCCAATGCAGGCATCCTTGCACCATGGTGCCTGTATTCTGGGGGTGATTGTTTTTGTGCCGGAAAGAGCGCTTGTAAATATGGCCCATTATTTTGCGAAATAACCTCTGGTTTTGAAGTCTTTCCAAACAGAAAGGGAGAGAGTGCATGTGTGTGCTTTTGTCTCTGTGTAAAAATTCCTGGTGAAATCCGTCAGACATCCCACCAGACCCGACTGAAAGCACATGTACCAGACCTGCTAATACACACGGTGCCACTGTGTGACACACAATATTGGCTTCCGTCACACAGTCATCCGGTGAGGAGCTAACTTAACACAGTGGCATGGAAAACGAGCTGAAAACCACTGTAAATAGTGGTTTTCAGCTTGTTTTCAGAAGCTTTTTACTGCCCATGTCATTAATAGGTATGAGAACATCCCAGGACTTTGGCAACAGCCTCAAAATGCTTTTTTTGTTTTTAGAAGAGAGGTTTTGGGGCTGGGGTTCAGGCAAAAATGCCTCTTAGGTGGCTCTGAGGGCCACTCCAAGGTCCCGCCCCCTCCTCACATTATGAGATTTTTGTTGAAGCTGGCAGGTCTGCTGAGCTTAACTATTTACCACAAAATACATTTATGGGGAGGGAGGTGTGACACCCAAACATTCCCCCTAAATTTACGCCCCTGCTTAGGGGGGAGTGAAAAGGAAGAGGAATGCGGATTGGTAGGGGTACTAAATGAGACAAAACACATTATTTTGTAAAATAACCAAAATTTTGAAGACTTTAAAAACAGAGGAGAGAATGTATGTGCTGATTTATCTGTGTGTATTTAAAAATTCCTGGTGAAATTGGACAGACACCTCACCGTACCCGACTGAAAGCACCTGCACCCAACTATTTATCAGAAAATACATTTATTGGGGTAAGGGGGTGTAACACCTCAGACACACCCATGAAGCTATACCCTGTTTGGGGATTTACAAACCAATGCAAATTGGTATTTGCTTTGGTTTAGAAGGAAAAGTGATGCAAATCGGTGCTAAGCGCTGCTTGTTACATGGGTGGTACATGGATGTTCTCATGTAACCACCCATGTTTTTTACGCAAAACCCTATCTACTAGCATTAGGAGACAGGGTTTTGTGCCAAGAAATAACACTGCTGGAAAGCAGGCGTTAAAAGGAGAAATGTTTTCATTTCTTCTTTCTCTTCCAACTTTGCATGTGTGCTGCACTTTACAGCTCACATACAATACAGGAAACATTTAACACTTGTATAGGCATGGTATTTTGTACTCGAGCGGTGCCCTTCCAATACAAAAGCTATGCGAGACTCACACACACACCCTTGCACTATGGTGCAAGGGTGTACATGGTGCTCTGCAGCAAAATTCTGTGCCGGTGCTAAGGAGAGGGGAGGAGAGCGTCATATCTCGGCAGATAAGGTGCTGCCCTGCTCTCCCTGTCAATGAACGCAGCACAGAAACTTAGGGTGCTGCGTTGTGTGACACCTTTGTAAATCTGAGCCAACATTTCACAATGCTTTTCACAAACACTTTCAAGGCTGGATAGAGTTGGAGAGTGCATGGAGTTTTGTAGGCGCGATGACGTACATATCTTCTTTTTATATCAACTTACCGCTGAAGTGCACAGTTATACTAGAGTTCGGGTTGTGTGAAGTGTGAATTTACAAACGTCAACCATCCCCTTCACTCATATGAAGCCAAGGAAGGCTGCTGCACCTGCAGCATTCACAGCTCTAATGTGCCTGAAAAGGATCTGCTTTGCATCCCGAAGGGCTCTTATTTATTATTGCATTTCAAGATTTTCATGAGGTGTCATGAAGCGCCAGGGTGCTTTACAGTAAATAAACATTAATTGCAAATCAGTGCATAAAACTCCACGACAAATCCCCCTGCAACTAAGCAGAGTTTGATTTACTAATCTCTAAAAAAAAATACATCTTGCCTTCCTGTACAATACAAGTTCACAGTATTGTGCTATGGTTTATGAAACACACAGCCACGCTAACACAGTGCCCGAGTAATAAAAATGCCAAAACATTAATAGCAGTACGGCTTTCACAGGGTCTTTGACTGTTGACATACCTGACAGAGGACACAGCTTGAGGTAGAAAAAGGAAATCTGAACGTATTCGCAGAAAGTGTGGTTTCCCTTTAGGAACAGTCCTTTGTGTTAGTTCTTGACGCAGGCAGCAGTTTGACACTGTGTGGGTCACGTTTGTTGACTGGTATCAAGTGGCTCATCACTGATGGACACGATCCTTTTATTTTTATTTAAGATTATCGTTATTATAGTGTTACAGAAAAGTTCATGGATATACTGTACACCGCTAAGGACAGTGGTGGAAGCGGTGTCTCCCTGTCTTAGCTGTAAACGGATGTCCATTCCTGCTAAGTAACCAAGAGCAAACATCTGGGGCCGTATGAAGCATCCTAGCACCACAGACTACTTCCGGTTCGCAATATGACCACGCCCCGCAGTGCATCCGCAAGCAGCTGCATTGCAAAGTGCCCTACAAGCCCTCACAGAAATGGTTTTACCTTCTTTGTGCATATAGAGATGTTCTTTTTTACACAATGCGGGAATCCGTAGCATGGTTGCCCAGTTCCAGCCGTGGCACAATGGTGGTAATTCTTAGCACATTGTTGGTATCCGTCTCATGAAGTTACCAAATCTTGGCACGAGTGTCTCACATCCTAACATATTGTGGGCACCAGTGGCAGAACAGTGCACATTTCTGGCTAATGGTAGTCCTGGCATAAGCGTGATAATTCTTGGAATATTGTGGGCATGTATTTATCAATTACACACAAGTAAAAATGTGGCTAGCCTTTGTCATATTGAGAAACATGTGCCCCTTGAGTCGTAATTCGCTGATGATAAGTGAAGCCTCCAAGCAACATGCATGCTTTTGACAACCCTAACTCGTTCACCCACCTATGCACCCATTTAGTCATCATTTCAAAAACTCAGTCACCCATTCATGCTTGTATGGACTCATCTATAAGTACAGCCATCAATTAATACTCTGACATGCCATTAATGAACTCGTCGAGCACCCATGTGCTCAATTTCTTATCTATCCATTCACACAGTCATCCACCCATTATTTCAACCATGACTCCCCTCAAATAGAACCCACTCATTCATATAAACACACGCAAACGTTCTAATTAAATAAGGTACACATCGATTTGCAAATAGTCAAAACATTTTACCTTTGTCAACACGTGCTTATATGTATGAGATACTGTTTATCACTTAAAATAAAAGTATACAAATTCACTCAAGATCTGAAGATAAAAAAATCTGATTAAAAACCCAGTCATATCCAGAATCACAATGGAGACAGACAGTTTAGCTCACGTAGTGACTCACATCACTGTGCATTTGGGATGCTTTCGCTCAGAAAGCAGCACACCCCACTTGAGGAAGAGAAGTGCATGCTTTAAAGAATCCTTAATATGTTAGTAGGGCAGTGGCATTACCAGTGGCATAACAGGCCCCCGCAGCCTATGTTATGCAGGGGGCTGAGCTCCAGGGGCCCCCTCAGCACAGCAGCACGGCCTGAGAGCTCCTAACTGAGTCTGGAGGGCCGCCCCTCTTTGTACTTTGCAGGGTGCCCCCCTCAATTTTCATTACACCACTGGGTATAATGCAAAATTACGGGGGCCCCCTGCACAGTGCCCCTGAATCTCCTATATTCCACAGATATTCATTGTGCTGTGGCTTAATATAAGCCCCATGACGGATTAGGGGGGCCCTAAAGGGCTGGAGGGGTCTATGTTACACCTCTGAAGTAAGGGCTCTGCCTGGCATTGCACTAGAAGTGATAAATCATTCAGCCTTCCCCAAACTTGTTTTAATATAGCACTTATTACTTCTGTTTTGCCACTTTGTAGCTCTGTAAATAACAGGTGTTATTTTCACCTATTTGAAGGTACTTGATGTACAGACCAAGGAAGGACGAGAAGCTAAGGCAGAATTCAAACTTGTGACTGGCAGGTTACATACAGATGTCTTCAGTGACCCTTAGAACACCGAGCAATCGTACCTATTAATTAAATGCATTTTACTTAAATGCCAAAAATAAAATGTAAGTTGAGGCATGATAAAGCATTATCTAAAAGTCTCAGGGCCTGATTTCGAGTTTGGCGAATGGTGTTAATCTGTCACAAACGTGACGGATATCGCGTCCACCATATTACTAACCCATTATATCCTCTGGTAATCATAATACGTATTACTATCCCAGTATATCCTATAGTAATCATAATATGCCAGAAGGGATATCAATCACGTTTGTGATGGAGTAACCCATCCACCAAACTCTAGTTCAGGCCTTCAGTGAGACAACATGTTATAGAAAATATCAGAGCAAGCTTTTGCAAAGCCAATTGATCTCACTTTTGATAACTTTTAGCCTGGCCAATGGTTTCTAGCAAAGCTGCACATCATCCCTGATGGTTTTTAGCCATGCTGTACAGCATCCCTGAAGATGTGTAGCACGGCTAAAGAATTTACTGAAAGTCCCCGATGCGGCCGACGACTTCTTTTTGTAGGTGTATTCACCATGCATATGTTTCTAAGAAATGACGCAGGAACTTATCTTTCTCTTTAGTTACCAATTCAAGTTGTAGCAGTAACTAAAAAATTACAAAAAATACACAAGTGTTTTTTTTTTAAAAAGCGGGTGAGATGTGGAATCCAGAGACAACACAGAAGTGCGAAAGAACAAAGGGGGTAGGAAGCAATGGAGGCAAAAGCAACAGGAAGGGTGTGAGTGTTTGTGGGGAGGAGAAGCAATGGGCAAGACAGCAAGGGGAAGCAGGTAGCAAGAAGGATACAGACAAGGAGACAATGGGGGTGTACGGGGTAAGTAGAAGAAGCAATGGGTAAGAGAAGAGAGCAACGGTTTGGGAAGCAACACAGAAGGCAGAGGTCCAGATGAGAAGCAAGGAGTGAGATGAAAACATCAAGGGGGCCCAGGAGAAGCTCACCGGTAAGAAAGCAATGGGGGAACTACCTGAGGGTGCGTGCAACACGGAGTACAGGGGGAGTGAAGTACATGAAGGAGACAACTAGAAAAAAGCATGCACTCCTGTGGAGTGCTCTATCAAAAAGAAAAAAGTAGTGCTTGAAGAACAAACAGAGGAAGCACAGAGGCCAGCAATCAAAAACAACATGAAACAGGTAATGCTTCATGAAATTAAGAAACATAATATTGACAATCTGGAACACAAATATGAAGCAGGCAAATGAGAGTAACTAGAAACCTGGTCAGGGTCCCAGATCATGTATATTCTTGTTTTGCATATATATATATATATATATATATATATATATATATATATATATTCACCTACAAAATCTAAAAAAAACAAAGGTTCCAGGGACATTATAGTTAGGTTCACATTTTGCTCACACAAAACCATACACATTCAGCAGTTATAGTTATGGTTATGGTTATCTCAAGTAACTATAACTCATGACCTAAGGTAACTATACCTCCTGCCCCTGCCATACACAGTTTCTCCTCAGTAATGTAGTCAGACCCTGTGGCCAACCCCCTATAAGCACCAAACTGTGGGCCTTTAGCAGTGTGCAGCAGGGGTAGGCCATAGCCTGAGGCCAACCCCCTAAAAGCACAAAGCCCTGCTTCATGCACAGCCTTTGGTCATGCTTGGGAGGGGTTGGCTGCAGGGCCAGGCCTGTGGCCAGACCCTACAACCTACCCCCTATATACACTTAACCCTACACCACGCACATCCAATGCAGGGGTTAGCCACAGGGCCTGGCCTGTGGTCAGGCCCTGCACCCTACCCCTATAAGCACCCAACCACACATGGCCTTTGGCTGTCCATGGTCGGGGTTGGCTACTCGGAGGCCCCTCCTGTAGGTTCTTTGAGCCCTGGAGATCACTTCCCCAGGGCATGATTATTATTACAAAAGGGGGGCGTGCAGGCTCTCCTCCTGTAATCTCTTTGATCCCTGGGGACTGGGTGTGTGACTAGGTGTGTGAGTGTCTTGGTGTCACACTGGGTGTGAGAGTGTGTGTCTGGGTGTCACAGTGGGCATAAAAGAGTCTGTGTGGGTGTGTGAGTGGGTGTGAGAGTGTCTGTCTGGATGTCACAGTCGATGTGAGTGTCCCTCCGGGTAGCAGAGTGGGTGTGTGAATTTCTTTTTTTTCCGATTCACAGCAAGATCTACAGATCTGTCGCTCATTTAAACAGGGGCCGCACAGAGCCCCACAGCAGATCTTCAGATCTCGTGAAAAGGTCAAAAAAATCATTTTAAGGCATTTTGGTGCCCCTAAAACTTAGTTTTGCCACCTAGATAACACAAACATGGAGTCAAGGACCCTCTGCTCTGACACCTTCATATGATTTGCAGCCCACATTTCATTCCTGGGTACACTTTTCTGGTACATAAAATGGGGTACGCTACTTTCTGCTCAGGTTGCAGCCAGCCTATCAGGTACTTGTTGTGGCACGAGAATTTGCAAATCCGCCGCAAGTGGATTTGCGGAGGGTCTGTGTCCCTAAATATACAAATTTGGTTTTCTTTTAATATCTGAAAAACTGCTGAACAGATTTACACCAAATCACAAAAAGGGCACTTTTTGGACCAAGTACTACCTTTTTGGCAAATTTGGTGTGATTCCATCCAGCGGTTCGGACTGTAGTTATGTTATAATCGCTATAGGAAATTGCAGTAGGAAACTGTGTTTTGGGAACCCCCTTTTTCTCAGCCCCTGCTTGACGAATCAACCCGAAACTTTCAAGACAGCAGCAGAACTAACTGTTGATTTAGTTTTGTAAATTTTGTGAAGATTCATCAAGCAGCGCCAAAGTTATTGACAAAACAAAAAACACTTTTCCTATGAAAAGTAGGTTCTAACTATAACTACCTACTGGTGACCAGCAGTAGGTAATACTGATTTAGATCTTAGCGGGGGAATACTCCATCACAAACATGACAGATATTCCTTCCACCTTATTACAAACCTATTATATCCTATGGAGATCGTAATACGGAGATGGGATATCCGTCACATTTGTGATGGAGTATTCCATCCGCTAAGATCTAAATCAGACCCTTGGTCTCTTTAAATTTACATTCGCAGTGGCAGGATTCACCTCTATTTGAAAGCGTTGTGGTCATTATGCAGAGAACAGAAGAAACAAACGTGCTCCATTCAGTGTTTTCCTGTTGATCAGTCTTCTCAGTGGCTCTTTATTAAATGATTCGTTGCCTTTAATAAAATGCCTTACCAGGGATTTACACCACAAATTGCAACATCATGAAATCTTAATGTTAAAAAAAGGAAGCAGCTTGTGGGAAGATGTTAATGGCTGTCGATTAGCCGCAAGTGTTTCCACGATTCCTTTTCTCCCTGCGCCTTGCTGTGAAGAATCTGGTTCCTGCTTGGTCGTGGGCAGTCGCCAGTGGGTTTACGGTCAGTGTGGGTCTTTCTGCAGCTCTCTTTGTCACTGGAATTCTAGATGAGCTGCATTCAGCGCTGTACATTATGCAAGCATAAAAGTCCCATTAGAGGACAGGATGAAGATAAACGATGGAGCTTGAGCTGCTGTGAGCTCGGAGAAACATGCTGCCGGGCGCCTTCCCAGTAAGGCCTTCCTCTCACCTACTTCACTGTGGCTGCGAGAGCACTAGTTGGTTCTTAGATGTCCACTTACAGGCTAACCTATGCATGCTGAATGGGTGTGCTTGTATACACATCTGTGGACTTCTGTGCACGCATGTGTGTGGGCATGTTGACAGGGGCATTGCTGGCATGCATGCATGTGTGGGTCTGTGCACATAGAGATGCATGGTTCGAAGACAGGAGAGCTCTGTGTCTCGTGGCTAGGATGAAGAACCCATTGCTTTTTTGGCATGGCATCAGTGCCACATATGATGGCCACTTGAATGAGGGCGAGAGAGGTTACCAACCAGTGCACATTCCATCTTTACCCATATAGATTGCAGTATCTCCCATAATTCCATGGTTCGCTATCACACAATACACAGCTGGGAGTGGCACTGCTGGCGGGCACACGAGAGAACTTCCTGCAGATGCCTGGGAATACCTAACTTTTATTATTATTATTATTATTATTATTGTTGTTATCATTACCATTGTTATTCTTTTCATTATTATTACTATTTTATATTACATTATTATGATTATTGTACGACTGCGGAAACATGTTGTTACTTTTTTAATCCAAACTCAAAACGGTTGTCCTTGAGACCCCGTGCATTGCTACGTTATTGTGCAGCAAGTCTTGTTGCGTGGCAGTTTTAAGAAGGTGATCTGAGGCAAAAACCTCAGCATGCACACACGTTGACACGTGACAACACAGGAACAGTGACCAGAAGGATTGGCCTGTGAGTGGACAGAGGAGGATGGTGGGGAGGGGTGGTCATTTGAACAAAATAAATTATAGATTAGAATCCTTCAAGCTCTTCAGAAGCACAAGATACAGTTGCATTAAAAGAGAATATGCAGTACAGTGGTAAAATAGATTGACGTTTGTCTAGCTGCATAAAGATGAGCTCCTATCTTTGAAAATGGTTAAAAAAAGTGGTGAAAATATTTAACAGGATAGATTCGAGTAGTGGAAATCTGTTACCACTTGTTACCTCTCACCTTGACCTCTAAGAGTGGAGAGCAGTGGCGACTAACTAGTGGACATAAGACAGTGACTGAAGCAATGTGAATTCTAGATGACACTATGTATGGGTTAAGGGACCTAAATGTATCAATGTAGAGACAGACAGCGGTGCACTCCATTCCCGTTGTGGCTCCTGTCTATACAAGGAAGCCGCAAAAAGGAAGACGGGGGGCTTGCTAGAGGCAGACAATTACCCTGACAACAAACTTGCACATAGAGGCAAGTTCTGACCAACTGTGCTTAACCGTGTCCTGGTCTCATGTTACGTGAATATCTTTAATCCAGTCCTGGATTGTCAGCCAGCAGCACGAATAGGCTCATAAAGTCCTTAGAATGGGAAAAATTTAAGTACAAAACCCCCATGCTTAATGCTTTCGATTGAAAAATACATCTGAAAGCCTCAAAGTCTCCCTTATGATATATACCCAGTTATAGCATCGCAGTGCAGATTGGATCCAACCTATAACACTTCTTGTTGAGGTCTGGTTCCCCAGGTCTGTGCAGGCATATGTGTGCCATTGTGTTAATCACTACATACCCTTCGTGCATACCACTGCACTACACATAACCTTATTCACAGTGAGGTCAGGGTGGCAGACTATACACCAGTGGCACAGTCGGCTGTTGAAGCACTGACCTATTATGATGTGCCTCTTCGCTTGGAAGACTTGGGAGCGGCTTCGCCACAGCAAAAGTGCTTCATATATCTTGCATCAAGGTGTGTTAGAAACTAAACAAGCATGAAAACCTAAAAGAGGACAACCAAAACACAAAATAAGAAGCTGATGGCCAATCAGTAAGTAATGCTCACCATGTTATGAACCCCACACGCTGCTGTCCACATGTTAACTGGAGGAAAGCACAACCATAGGCATTGGCTAAGCAAGGAACACAACTTGTTGCCAGAGTAAGGACAGGGAGCGCTTCTACAGCGAGACACAGGACTTCTGGGCGCAGAACCGAAGACTCTGCTGTACATAGTCACAAAGAAGTGACAACATAAACAATTATAGTATTCGATGCTGGTTAAATGAATGCACTTTAGCTGCACCTGCTTAAAAACAGAATGCCAAAGGGTACAGGTTCATCCATCCCTAACTTCACTGGGGTGCTAAAGACGCAATCTGCACTTGGCGAATCTAGCGCGCTCATGAATGTTTTACAACCACCAGAGGAAACTCTGAAGCCACAGTCGCCACCCTGGAGAGGCAGACTAAGAGCGCCTCTTTAATATTTCACAAGACCAAAGGCTTCTGGCGATTAATCACCTCCTAATGGCACTTGCCCTTTGGCCAGCTTTCCTGTGCCTGAGTGAGTAAAGTTGTAGCTCCGGGGCGAGTTATTGTCATGAACACCGTAAGTAGAGGCAGAATAGTGGGCGCTTTTACGGTTCTGTTCGTTTCATCCAACTCTGCACCAGATTGGACAACGACTGCTCCCTTGAACATTGCGCAAAACAGGAAAAGGCAAACGCTGTACTTGCCCCTCACACGACTGCTGAGAGGTTCTGCTCTACCATCCTACTAGCTACTTATATTAGGATGCTCATTTTATTGAACTTATGCCAAACATGTCATTCAATGCGATCCACCTATTGATTCCAACATCCTCAAACAATCAGTACGCCTTTACCGGCAACGTTATTGTATATAGTACACCGAGCCCAAACTGTTTTTCCTGTACAGAGATCCTGATTGTCCACTGACTCCAACCTATTTTCCTTTACAGAGATCATTAGATCTGCTAATTGTACACGGAGCCAGACTCACTTTCCTGTACAGCGATCTCGAGATCTGCTTATTGTGCCGAGCCCAGGCTAGATTTCCCTTACAGGGATCCTGAGAGCTCCTAATTGGGCAATTAATTCACCCTCCTTTTCCTATACAGAGATAACGAGATCTGCTGAATGCACACTGATCCCAACCTCTTTTTCCTAAAAAGAGATCCACAGATCTGCTAATTGTTCACTGACCCTGTACCTCTTTTTGCTACACAGGGATCCGGACTTCTGCTATTTGTACACCGAACGTAGATCACAAGATCTGCTATTAGTGCTCTCACACGTGGAAATCACTGCCCCCACTGATCACACCCCCACCCCAAGAAGGAAATCACAATAATGATGGTTTAACGAAGGTGTAGCCTTTTATTGGAAAGTATCAGGGAGGAAAATAGTCCTTGTTCAGCAGTCATTAAGTCATAAGAATGCATGACGCCACAAACACAACATTCAACTAGAAGCTTAAACATCAAATACCACATTTGGGACACTTAACGTCGCATTGAACCACAACAATATGCTGAATACATTGTGCCAGAAGGCCTCAATTGTGATACGTCTCCAATGCCCGCCACCGAGGGCATCTGTCAACTATTATGCGAAGAAAATATTTGGCTGGCAGACTTTAGTAACAACATCACCACATCCCCTGCATCCCACACAGTTACCATCCAAACACATACACCAGGGTACCGCATAGTGCCCCTGTTGACTTTGCGGTACCCTGGTGTATGTTCCACTCCAGACATCACAGGGGAGGGCAGAAAGGTTCCGGACCACCAGCCGTTTAGTCCCCCCTCCCTCCTGCCAGCCCCAGTGACCACACAAATCATCACTCGCCAAGGGGTCAGTCCAGTAAAGGAGTCCAATTCTAGGATAGCCCCGTTTCTATGCTGCCAACGATTCCTCCACAGGGCAAGGAGGTCCTTGTCGATCTCGCCCTATTCCCGCCAGCAATGCAAAATTTGGGTAACAACCCCCAAGATAGTCTGAATGAAGAGCTCATGATCTCTGAAATACAAGTGAGTACTTATGGAACAACTCTGCCCTGGATAGCTGGATCACATTGTGCTTGATCGTGCCCATAGAGGAGTCCAATGGAATTTTGTGCACCAAGCGATTAAGCTTTTTCACTGAAATATTCATCATCCTAGTCGGCACCCCACCCCCCCCCCGGGCAAGGCTGACCGCGATATGACCACAGACCCCAGAATCTCAGTAGCCTGGAGTCACTTTCTCACTTTAGAAAGGAAAAAGAATAATGCCTCCCACACACCCTGCCTACCCAATAGGACCACATAGTTGCCCCCAGTATGGATAAGAAAATCCGAAGGTGGGCAAACCTTCCTTCTCGAGCCGCACCTCGGAAGTGTTCAAAAAGTTTCTCCAGTCAGAGCTCCCCAATCCCCATCCAATGATGCTTGACTCCTGCTGCTAGTTGGGTCCTCTCGAGCCTGGATCCACAAAACTGTCCGGCCGTTCTATAGACCAATGAGTGACCACACCAGCAAACATTCACCAACCTTTGCTTGGAGGCTGCAGAAAAAGACAATAAACAACTGTTACAGGTGTTATCAGTTCCCTTGGTCTGGCATACGCCTGTACCCCTAGACCACACGTGGCCTGACGTAAAGCTTGAGGCATTTGATAGCTTCATGGTATAGGCCTAATGCTGCTGCAGTAGTGGCTTTGTCGGTACAGAAAGCATGGGATCTAAGGTGCACTGTCTCTTCACTCAGCAGGGCCAAAGAGCATTTGCATATTTTCATGAACTCGAAACGCGTGAGAGGGACACCATCTACAGCAGTGGTCTTCAAACTTTTTAATGCCGCGCCCCCCCAGTTGAAAAATAAAAATCATTGGCCCCCCCCTCAGAATTTTTCACAATTATTTTAGAAAGATGGCAATGTTTAAATAGGTCTAAACCTATTCAAACATTGCAGTTAAGTACTGTTACCTTTTTAAAACTGCAATAACATGCTTTTTTGCTTAAAACAAAGGCATGTTAACTGGGGGAACATCCTATTTTACGACTTTTTTTTTCCGAAAGTCGTGGTTAACGAAAGCGCAACAACGCTTTTTTTAACCACGACTCCGTTTATTTGTGCCTTAACTACGTATGTTCTGAACAACGAACATGCGTGGTTAAGGTACAAAGAAGTGAGTTGGCGAAGGTAAGTGGTGGGTTTAGGTTTTGGGGAGGGGGTGGGGGGTCAGGGGGTTTTAGGTTTTGGGGTGGGGTTGGGGGGGTGGGGCGTTTTTGGTTTTGGGGAGTGGGTGGGGGGTCAGGGGGTTTTAGGTTTTAGGGTGGGGTTGGGGGGGTGGGGCGTTTTTGGTTTTGGGGAGTGGGCGGGGGGTCAGGGGGTTTTAGGTTTTAGGGTGGGGTTGGGGGGGTGGGGCGTTTTTGGTTTTGGGGAGTGGGTGGGGGGTCAGGGGGTTTTAGGTTTTGGGGTGGGGTTGGGGGGGTGGGGCGTTTTTGGTTTTGGGGAGTGGGTGGGGGTCAGGGGGTTTGAGGTTTTGGGGTGTGGTTGGGGGGGTGGGGCGTTTTTGGTTTTGGGGAGTGGGTGGGGGGTCAGAGGGTTTTAGGTTTTGGGGTGGGGTTGGGGGGGGTGGGGTGAGGGATGTAGGGTGAATGGTGCCTATTGCTAATGATTTTATCAGGAATGCCTTTACAACGAAATATCGTTGTTAAGGCATTCATGGTAAAATCATTAGTAGTAGCAACGAGGTCGGTGTTCCGACCTCGTTGTTAAGGCAGTAGGTGTTTTTGAAGTCGTTGTTTCGTCGTACAGTCTGTTATCTGTATAATATTTATTTTGGCCAGAGTTTGGCGCCCCCCCCCCCTGGGATCACTTGAGGCCCCCCAAGGGGGGCCCGACCCCCAGTTTGAAGACCTCTGAATCTACAGCTACCAGAAGATTGGTATATCCACTTTGGGGGTGACATAGAAGTAAATCCTGCATCAGGGCCACAAGGCAATAAGCAGTACCAGGAACTGCACAGAGGTGCACCCAGGTCCCTCGCCCTATTGGATTTGTCTTAAACCTCCTCATTCTCACCCATGTAGAGTTCTCCGACACTATTATATCAGAAACATCAATCCTCGTAGTCTGCCCTCCTTGGAGGTCGCTACAAACTTTGAGATCCTGAACACCCCAAAGAAAGCAAGAGAGGAGGCCAGACTAAATAACTGTACTTCGTATTGAGATGAGCACACATGGGGCAGCATGACAATAATGCGCGAAAGCCGAGCTAGATTAATTGGTCTTCTGTTGTCCTGCATCACAGGGACGAGGCGCTCTCATCCCTTGATGGCCCTCCACGCTCTTATGTTCTTGGCCGGATCCCCAACACCCCAGGGACCCACGAAGAAGGCGACTGCAGGCAGTTGCCTTCATACCAATGGTAGGGACTTACCCCATGCCCTCTGCTTAGCCAAGAACTGCAAGACAACCTCCGGGGTAAAACATTTGGAGCTATCAGGAGAACTAAAAGATGCATTGTAAGCTCGTCGTGATGTTTTGTCCTGGTAGTCAGGGATGCTTCAGTTAACTCTGGGACAAAGGGGGACCAAGCTTCCTCAATGCCTTGGGGAAGTCCCTTGTCCACCTTCGGCCACAGTGCACTGAACTCTACCAACTTATAATGGGATGGGGCATCAGTTACTGTATTTTGTTTATCCCTGGAACATGCTTGGCAGACAAATACACATTAGATGTGTGGCAACTAAGGATGAGACCCTTGAGCAGTCTCACCACAAAAGAGCATCTAGCGCTCTGATTCTTAATTGCCACCTCCGCTGACATGCTATCGGACCAGAAGATGGTCCTTCTATTGGCTAGAAGAGTGCCCCAAATCTGCAGAGGCATTAAGATTGGGAACAGGTCCAGGAATGTAGTGTTCCGGGTGAGACCAGATGACACTCACTCATCCGGTCAATGTTTCATGCACCACTTGGTGCCCAAAAACATCCCGAAACCTATGCTGCCCACAACGTCTGTGTAGAGAGCCAGATTTGCATTGGATTGGTCCAGTTGATGCCATAAGAGCATTCCATTAACGTTTGAAAGGAAGTCACTCCATATGTACAAGTCCTCCCTGACCTCAGGAGATAGCCTAGTATGGTGGTGTTGGGCCTGGAGACTGGACATGACCCTGGCATTATTTTTTTAGAACACCCTTAGTTGTTGGGCTCTCCATCCTGTCCTCAGCCAAAGGTACCCCCAATGCTTTCATCAGTTTGCGAAAGTCCAGAAGGGCCTTCACGCAAGCCGAGGAGCCCAGGGGCCCCATGAAAACAAAAAGTCATCTAGGTAAGGCACTTCATCATCGGAGACCACCAGGTCTTTGACCGCCCACTCCAAGAGCCTACTAAAGGTCTCAAACAAGGAACATGCAATGGCACACCCCATGGGCATACACAAGTCAAAGTACAATTGCCCCTCAAACATGAAACCGAGAAGACGGTGTCGTCCGGGTATACCGGAAAGAAGTGAAAAGCTGCCTCAGTACAAGATTTGTCCATCAATCCTCGCCTCCAGCTTCTGCAGCTTGCAAATTGCGTCATCAAAGGTAGTGGAACGCGCTACTCACAATTTCGGTTCCAGACCTTTGTTGACAGACAACCCAGGGGAAAGGACAAGTTGTGGGTCAGTCAGAACTTGCCTGGCTTTTTCTTTGGGACCAACCCTAAAGGAGAGCAGACCAGGGCTGCACATGGTGGGAAATCAAAAGGACACGCCATCCTCCTGGCCCACACTTCTTTCTGTATCTTCTCCCAAGCAATCTCTGGTTGGCGCATCACAGGCATTTGATTATTAGGCGGGTCTGGAGTTGGAGTGGCATTTGAAGGGATGCAAAACCTGTCCCTAAAACCATAGCAATGTAGGTGAGCAATGTGGTTATTTTTATATTTGCTGAGAAGGTGAGGTAACACATGCAAGCGGATGAATGACCGGAGCTTGGTTGATGACAGGAGTGTGTTACTGACTTTTGGAGGCAGGCTGCTCCTTTGGCTTCCCATGTTTTTTGAAGCATTTGATCTCGGGGTGCCCCTGGGCTACCCAGAAGGAGCATGTCCTGCCAGCAGGTGGACTTTTTGGCCCCAAGGCCCTTTTCCGACCAAAAGAACTGGGAATATTTTCACAAGAAAGAAGCCATGTTTAATTCGGAGTGCCAATATTAATCTCCCTTTGACCCCAAGATACCTAGTCTTGATTGCCTTCATCTGCCTAAATTTGATGTCATATTGTGACCAAGCTGTCTCCTAGAACTCAGACACAGCACTGCGTACTAGCGACAAATATCCAAAGAACTAGGGTGGTAAGGCATGGAACTTTTCTGTCAGGATAGCTGAGTAAATGAAAATTGATGGCACAGTTGCGGAGAGGTTATTTTAATAATTATTTACATACTTAATATATATTATTTGTTAACAATTGCATGAGGTGCTAAAACTGTCGTAACTGGCTTCAGGGTGTTATAAGGACTTCATAAACAATTACAGAGAAATCATTACAACAAATAAAAGCAGTGATGCATAATGAACCATGTGGAAAAATACTTTCTTGAGGAAGCTGTTGTGATCTAAGTCTTGGTTTCTTTATTTCCAGTGGGAGTTTGTTTAACAGGAGGGTCCACAGCACGCCATTGTTTTTTTTTGTTTTTTTAAATATAGACATTTACATTCAAGAGAGAGTCTAGCATAAAATATTTCCTTGGCATTTGTACAGCTTGTTTTCTGCTTGCAGCATTCAAACAAAAAACACAATGCAGCCCCACTTTTCTTAAATATGCCCCATTGCCTTTTAAGTTAAGCCTGTCTGCTCCGTGCTAAGCTACCAGAAGTTGAGCATATGCTAATTTAGGGTGTGTTTGTGATTTACACTGACTGGGATTGTGGTTCCTGCTTGATCAGAGTACATACCCCTGTCAACCAGAAACCACATTTCTAGCAATTGCACTTTGATGGGGCAATGAAAACATCAATTGAGCCTCAGGAACCAATGAACACAGCCTCAGTCCTGGGCAGTCCTTGGTAGCTCCATTGAAGAGTAGGTGAAGATTACCACCCAAGCCGCTGCAAGTTTTGGGTTCTGTACAACTTGCTCTAGTCTATTTTTATCCAATGAAACAACATGGATCTGAGACAAACTGTTTATAGTGTAATATGTTGGGCGTCAATTCTAGCTGTCTTTAAGTGCAGTCAATATAACTGTAATTTTCTACCTACTAACATATATTTTTAACATCCAAAGTTGAAGAAGTGCGCCATTGAGTACTTAAGAGGGTTATGATGTATTCACTGTACAAATTGTCTTCTAAATTTCATATTAAATAATTTTGAAAATGTAATTTATTGAAATAAGCTTTTTGAGATGCATAACATATGTTCACTCTCAATGATCTATTTCTATAAAGTGACCATCTAACTCTCCTTCATAAGCAACAATGAGGCATCATGTCAGCAGAATAGTGAACCGTGTCATTTTGGCAACAAAAACATTTACAAGTTGACACTAAAAAGGACATACTATGATATATGGATGTGTTCCTGCAGTGTTGTGGTAGCTAACACACACAATACTCCTTAAGATCTAACTAAACAATTAAAATGCTTCTCAAACCTCGAATTCGTTTTATCCTTTCTGATGAGATGATGGGTTTAATGGCCTATGTGCCAGGGTCTAAGTTAGTGTAGGACCCTGTGGTTTTTAGGTTGCATCCTACCGGACAGCACAACTGTCTGGTTTGCTAAAGCCATCTTGGAGACGTTCAGAAAACTGATCTAGGAATGCATTCCTCCTACTGCTTGCTATTGGCTTTGTGGTTCGTAACTCACAATTTCTTGTCTTCAAATCTTTTTCTTATCTCTTCACATTTGGTGTGCATTCAAAGACAGTTCAAATGTCAGACGTTGTCTTCCGGAGGTGCATCTTCCGTTTTCACTCTCTGACTTCAAAGTGAGAGGATTTATGTTACAATCTTGCTGCATACTGGGGGTAGGGAAGAGTTTCTTTTCTAGCACATGACAACGTTTAAATGAACTGTGTAAGTATTTCAGAATATATCAGAATTAGGACAACACAATGAAGCACATTTTTGTTATTTCTGAAGTGAGTTGGAAACAATTCGTTAATATGATCAAATCAAATCATTACACCAGGTGATGCAATATCCACACATTTTTATCTGGTCATAGTATAGTTTTATTAGTAAAACCCTATGTCTGTGCAAATGTAATGGTCATATCAATTGAAAATGTGTTGTCTGTAATGGCAGTGTGCTACCACACCATGAATACTCCATTCTACTCTGAACCACTCCACTTTACACCACTCCACTTCACTGCACTCTGAACCACATAACTCTACACAACTACATGCTACACTTCTGTGCTCTACCCTGTACCACTCTAATTTGTGCCAATGCAGTTTTTGCCACTGCAGCCTACACCATTCCAAACTAGGCTACACCGATCTATTCTGCACAACGTCACTCTACGCCACTCTGCAACACTGCACTCTATGATGATGCACTCTATGCCAATACACTGTACGCAAATGCACTTTATTCTGTAACACTCAACTCTATGCCCCTCCACTCTACACTAATCCACTGTGCACCCCTCTAATCTACTCTGTACCACTGCACTCTACACCACTTTACTCTATGCAGTTACACTCTATGCTACTCTATGCTACTGCCCTACACGCCACTTCACTCTACTCCAAAACAATCTACTCTATGCCACTGCACTCTATACCACTGTACTCCACTCTACACCACTCCACTCTATGCCACTGAACACTATGCCACTCTACTCCGAATCACTGTACTATACCTTAGTGCATACAACTGCACTCTGTCACTGCACTCTATGCCAGTACACTCTACTCTATATCATTGTATTCTATGCCACTGCGCTCAACGCCACTCGACACCACTGCACTCTGACACTCTACTTTGCAATACTGCACTCTCTGCCACTGAACTCTACAATACTCTACTGTGCACTTTTCCATTCTACCCTACTCCACTCTATACCACTGCACTCTATGCCACTGCACTCTACAGCACTATACTCTGCACCACTCTATGCTTCTCTACTCTCCACAACTCTATGTCACTACACTCTATGCCACTTGACTCTACTCTACATGCTATGCCACTGCACCCTATGTCACTCGACTCTACTCTGCATCACTGCTGTCTGCATCACTCAACTCTATTCCACTCCACTCTGCACCACTATATGCCACTCTGTTCTACTCTGTCCCACATCACTCTGCTTCACTCCACTCTGTACCACTGCACTCTACTTTTCACCATTCTAATCTACGCCACTGCATTCTACGACACTGCATTGTATGGCACTGACTTCAATGTCACTGCACTCTATGCCACTGCACTCTATACTAGTGTACTCTGCAACACTCTACGCCAATGCACTCTACACCAGCCCACCATACTCTATGCCTCCCAGTGTACCCCACTCAACACAACTCCACTCCAATACACAACACTCTCTGCCATTCTACCCTACAACACTACTCCACTCTTCACCATTCCATTCTACAACACTCCATGCCTCTCTCCTTTACACCACTAACTTTTAGCCATGCTGAACAGCAGCCACGCTGGTGGTCTAACATGGTTAAAACACATTTGCAAAGCCAATAGCTTTTGCCTAGGCGAGACCTATTGCCTTTGCCAATGCATGTTTTCAGCAGCATCACATGCCTCATTGTGCTTAGCCATCAAGCGCTCCCATATTATCACCACAATGAGCAGAAAGCAGTGACACTGTCTCTTCTTAGTGCCCTGTGTAGATTTACTTCTACGATTTCAATCAATCTTGTTTTCTCCTTAATTCTACATATTTGAAGCCCTGTAATTCTGCCAAGCTTTTCCCCTTCTATGTTTCCCTAATGCTGAGCTTAAGTTAATGGTCTTTGTAAGCAGTTTCTGACTTAAGTGTATATTTCTTCATTTACAGAAGTGGTACTTGCGGTCTGACATAGAGTTGCACTGGCAGGTATACAATAAAATGTTTTTTTCTCTTTGTTTCAGGTGGGCGGCCACACCATGCTTCCAATACGCTGGATGCCGCCGGAAAGCATCATGTACAGAAAGTTCACCACAGAAAGTGATGTGTGGAGCTTGGGAGTTGTGCTATGGGAAATCTTCACCTATGGAAAACAGCCGTGGTACCAACTTTCAAACAATGAGGTGTGTACGGCTCATGAAAATGGGTGTCTGCCTGTAAAATGATCACAACTATACATTCTATTCTCTGCAGGAAAAATAATTAAAAATACCCATGGGTAAAATCAGGCAGTCGGTGTTGGATACAGATTGTTGTGTTCTATGCTAGTGATTTTCAAACTTTTTAATGCCACGCCACCCCCATTGAGGGAAAAAATCATCGCCCCCCCCTCAATTGTTCACAATTATTCTATTGAGTTGGCAATGATTAAATATGTCTAGATTTTTTTAAACATTACAGTTAAGTTCTGTTACCTTTTTAAAAATGCTATAAATATTTTCTGCTTAAAACAAAGCACTGTTATCTGCATGATGCTTCTTTTGAGCAGTGCATGGTGCCCCACCCCCGGCATCACTTGAGGCCCCCCTCGAAGAAACTACCACAGTTGAACCCTAAAAAAGTTTTAATGTTTTGCAAGGAGTTTTGTGTGATACTGCATAGGGGTCTAAATCGTGTTACTTGCCAGATTCCCTTTTAACATTCATTCTAAAGAAGAAATTGCAAAAGCGAGATCTGGTTTTGTAGAAATGTTCAATCAGGGCATATCTAGGTTCAGCAAAATTTACCTAGATCAGTAAATGAGTGAGTCAGTGAGTGAGTCAGCAAGAAACTGAAGTATTTAGTTCAGCGAAGGCACTTGTTGCGGAAGAATTGGTATCACGAAGATGCGTGTTTCAGCTCCTCCCTACGGTCCAGGTGATGCTCTTCAAAGGCAATGTCAGCAAGAAGCACGTTCCCTAAAATGGCTCTCTGACATAGTGCCACTCTGTTTTCTGGAGACAGCGAGTTGTCAGGTGTCTGTGTGCAGACTTTAGGTGGTGGAAGAGAGTGAGATTCGAGAGGATTAGTTTTTCATTTTACTGCTGAAGTACTTGAGTGTTTTCCCTTAGATATGTCAGTGGTGCAGGTAGAATTCTTCAATGCAGCTCATGTATTCAGGTTTTTGCGATGAAGTGTTTCAAGGATGGTAATGGTGGGATATCGGCCTGTCCTGGTGTTTTTCCGATTTACCAAAAAAGCTGTAAAATTCTGCATGACGGAAAGACTTAGGGATTATTTTTTTCAAATAGCTGGTCTAGAAGAAATCTGAGTTCAGGAGGCAGGAGTTTATGGTGGCCCTCTGCTGCGACTGATTTCTCTCCAGGGGAAGACCTAAAGGAATTACGTGCCATAAATATGCATATAATTGTGGCACGTTTTTATTTGGGATCACTAATCGGATGACTTAGTCACAACAGTGCGGTCACTATTGATTAACTGTGCTTAGAACTGCACCAACCCAGTGGTGAGAACGAAGACTGTGTTGCCTGTATTGCCTCAGTTTGAGGTTTGTTTACTCGGGAAGGGACATAAAAGAAATCCACCCTATTGTCATACATCCAAGAATCATACTGGACCAACAGAATACCAATGCAAGCTACATTCAATATGCCGAGCTGTTATTGAGTGTGTACAACGATCAGAATACGGACAGGAAATTAAGGACCTTACTTCATTTGGCATCTCAAAGGCTGAGTCCGTAGGCTTATGATGGGTCTTCACCTTACTGGGATCAAAAGTGGATGGAGGCACTTCAGTTCAGAATTGGAAATGAGTTCCCCCAATTTCTGAAGAATCTCCACTGGTAGGAAAAGAGATGTAGCACGACCTCAGCAGAGAACAATGCAAGCAAGGCATCAGAAAGTACTCTTGACTTGATTATAACTCCAATAATTAGAGCGCACCAGAGGGCATGTTAAAAAAACTTACACTTGCTTAAATCAGTAATAAAAAATCGGAAACAAAGATCAGGGGAATGAGTCTAGTGGTAGTAAAAAAGAATCCACGATTCACAGAAGCAAAATGTCAAATGGCCCAAGCTCTTGTCTTCTTTCTAAGATGTGTAAAACATCTTTTGTTGTATCATCTGCACTTTTTAGATGATTTTCGTAAAAACTTTACGATCCTTGTCAGTGGTATGGTAGATGAGCAGCCCATAACACCTGAGGTTATATGAAACTCTAAATGTGTGATGGGTGTGGGGCAGGGCCATATGTGGTTGGTAGAAGGTTTCCTGTCAAAGCTCACAAAACCTGCATGTAGACATTCGCTTGCCACTCCTCGAGGAAATATCAGCAGTGCAATCTGTATTAGAGAGCTGTTGAGGGAGGTATAGCGGACCGACAACCAATGAGGACTGAGCTTCTTGGTACACAGGTTGAATAGATGTTAAGAGGGGTGGGAACAGGGCACCCCATACTCTTTTTTGGCTGAGCCCACTCTACAATGACAATCGCACCCCCACCCTCATCAAAACACACAGGGGGTCATTCTGACCCTGGCGGTCATGGACCGCCAGGGCCAACGACCGCGGGAGCACCGCCAACAGGCTGGCGGTGCTCCCATGGGCATTCTGACCGCGGCGGTACAGCCGCGGTCAGAAACGGGAAACCGGCGGTGTCCCGCCGGTTTCCCGCTGCCCAAGGGAATCCTCCATGGCGGCGCTGCAAGCAGCGCCGCCATGGGGATTCCGACCCCCTTACCGCCAGCCTGGTTCTGGCGGTTTTGACCGCCAGAACCTGGCTGGCGGTAACGGGTGTCGTGGGGCCCCTGGGGGCCCCACCAAGATTTTCAGTGTCTGCCAAGCAGACACTGAAAATCGCGACGTTTGCAACTGCACCCGTCGCACCCCTTCCACTCCGCCGGCTCCATTCGGAGCCGGCATCCTCATGGAAGGGGGTTTCCCGCTGGGCTGGCGGGCGGCCTTCTGGCGGTCGCCCGCCAGCCCAGCGGGAAACTCAGAATTACCGCGGCGGTCTTTTGACCGCGCAGCGGTATTCTGCCGGCAGGACTTTGGCGGGCGGCCTCCGCCGCCCGTCAAAGTCAGAATGACCCCCACAGTCTTTAGATTTGCTGGCATCCTCCTACCTCCATTCACACAATGCAGGGGCTTGGACAGGGATGCACACATGAGATCTCACAAATTGTTACACTCTGTGTGAATGGAAGGTAACATGGTGCATTACCAATATCCCACTGCATTCCATAACACTGAGGAAGGTAGACTTAGTCAGTGAGTACATCTGCATATTTTTTGCTGAATTAGCATTATTTCTACCAATGTCTTGGCACAGATATGAAAACTCCCTTCCAGATCCATGTTTTTATTTTCCCTGGTTCCACTAGAATTGAGCACTGAACTATACTCATTGTTGGGAAGGTGGCGGGGGCTGGTGCTGGAAACAATGGTAGAGTGCACGTTCTGACCTGTGTTTTGAGACCTGTTTTCTTAGATTTCTAGGGCTTCTGTGCTGAGTGGACTCGTTGAGATGTTGAAATTAGACGTACAAGAGAGCATTTCAATGTTTTAATATATGTCCTAGACCTGTTGATTTACACTTTTTCTCTGCTCCCACTACAGGTGATCGAGTGCATCACGCAGGGCAGAGTCCTGCAGCGACCGCGCACCTGTCCCAAGGAAGTGTACGACCTGATGTTGGGCTGCTGGCAACGGGAGCCTCACATGAGGCTGAACATCAAGGAAATCCACAGCCTCCTTCAGAACTTGGCCAAGGCTTCTCCAGTCTACCTGGATATTCTGGGCTAGCGGCCCCAAGCATTTCCTCCATTGGCTGTGAGCATGTGTGCTCAGCAGCCCTTGAACTCCATAGTGTGTGTTCTTGGTTCTGACAGTATTAAGTACAAAGAGGAGGAGAAACAGCGTTCAAAGGGCAAGCAACATGCACTTCTCCATCCTTAGACACAGTATTGACTTTTTTGATACAACCAAGTCTTATCTTCTCTCTCTCATGCTCTCTTGCTCCCCTCCTCGCATCCTCTCTATTTCAACTTCCTTCTGTTCTCTACCTCGTCCCACTTCCTCTTTTCCTCTATTTACTCCCATCCTCCAATATTTACAAAGCTCTCCTTCCCTTGTGGTTTTAATTCAACCCCGCTGTATTTACTGTAACTCTGCATAGATAAAGGCCTTAAAACCCAGTCTGTATAATCGGCAGGGGCACACGCCAGGCCACCACATCCCACAATGCCTTTGTGGGCTCCTGCCTTCGATGTGGATAAAAAGGGAAACAAACATTTGACGTCGAACTTTGCGACTTCCGCTGTGCATACACTGGAGTTACCGCGGATTCCACTTTGCTGTGACTTTGTTCTTCGGCGTGCAGGAAGACAGACGCTGCGCCGAGCGTGGGACGCACCCATCTCTGGGAGTGACGGAGAGCGAGCTTGAAGCGCAGCATTGTACGCGGCTGTGCTCCGTGCGAAAACTGTCAGTCTGCCTTCAGGCTTGGAGGCCATCTGTGAGAAGGATGTGGCACGCGCCAGGGGGGAGCTTTTCTGTGGGCAGTGCCAGCTACGGAGAGTAAAAACTGGGGCAGTCCCAGCTGGGGCTGAATTATGGTGTGAACAGTGCAAGAGCAGAGCAGTGCAAGCGCGGGTCGATGCAAATATGGCCCACGTTAGTGCTTCTCAGTGCCACACACAGTGTTACACAGCAGAGGGAATAGGAACAGAGAGCCAGATAGGGGGAACGGACATATTACGGGATAGAAAGCGGGAGGAGCTGGAAAGAGAGGGAGCGAGAGAGCTGCTACCGATTTAGCTTTCATTACAACACTATAGGCTCAGCCCTGCTCCCCGCCAGGCTCCTGTCTTTGTATGATATAGTGATTACAGTGGTGAAAGGTGTGCCACAGACTGGCGCTGGGCCCACACGTGTACAGTGTTCAGACCCCGCGCGGACATCCCCACAAAGAGGGGAGGCGCAGATGGCAGCGTGGTGCAACCATGCTAGTCAAGCAGCACACCCCACTCGTACAACCTTGCGATCAGTTGTTGTGCATGGTCTTTTTGTCGGCAACCCCGTGTGTCAGGCCCAACCCCCTGTGTCAGACCCCCTCAGCTCACGCTGTTGTGTAACCTAAGAAACACCGCGTTCACCCGGTTTAAAGCGCGACACGTCTTATTGCGTGAAGCTGATGGGGGCCCTAGGCTGTCTGTACCTTCATGGCGTTGCTAGGATGGTCCGCTGAGACAAAAAACCAAACAAACAAAAAACCCCAACAACTAAATAGGACATACTCAGCTGAAACACGGACATTGGGTGGGGGTGTCAAGCTTCTCCTTTGTAAACTAAACTGTATAAGTTTCTAGAAAACGTTTAAAGTTATGCTGTGGCCATCGCGTGATATTTATCCCCAGTGTTAGCACCATATATTTCACGTTGGTGTTTTGTGCCATTCTCAGCATAAATTGCGGGGTGATGTTTCTTCCGACAGGCATCCCATGCATGCATTCTCGGACACGCCGAAGGTGAGTGGGCAGGCTGCTGGGGCAGACCGCTACACAGCTCGAGCTTCAGAACAGACCTAACGGAACGCACATTTCAGGATGTTTTTTTTTTTCTTCATGGGACGCGCGCACAAACACACGAGCAAGCAACCACCTACCTGTTACGCAAACATTTGGCTCCCTCTGTGAGGGGATGTTGCTGCAAAAACGAGAAATGAATGTGTGTATTTATTTATTTAATTTATGCTAAAAGACAGATCAAATTCAAAGCTCCTGATGTGATTTTATTTCTGTGAAAGTTGTATTTTTTTCCCTCCAAGTCCTTCATGTTTGTAAATACGCTCTATTTCTGTGTCTTACATTGCTGCCACGCAGAACTATGTTGATTTTGGCATGATTATGCGGAATGGAGGCCGGTTAAAATGTTCCGAGTATAATATAAAAAAATGCAGACAACCCAGCTGTTGTTTGTCCAGTTCATAGGAGAAGACCCTGCGATCAAACTAGCCTACCAAGGGGGTTTACAAACAAATATGGCACAATCTTTCAAACTTATACCCACTTCCAGGATGTTTTTTTTTTTTAAGAAAAAAAGAAAATTGTTAATGCACGCTGTGAAACGAGAATGGACAGACCGAGGGAAATCCACTGAGCCCTACCTCGCGCGCATTAGCCTCCAAAAGGCCATTCTCTAAAGAATATTATATAAACCTCCTTAAATTGTGTCTCTTGAAATAAAATCATCATTCTAATCTGTACGGTTCACTGAGTAGTCATTTCCAACTAGGCAATGCTACTCCGAGTGAGTTTGGAGTAGGTCAGAGTACACAGGAACATTTGTGCTTGTTAGCGGTATTTCATAAGGTACCTCGTTGCTGAATGGTTCATGGGACAGTGAAGTGAGCCAGAACATTAGCAATATACCAGCACCTAAATGTTACTGATTTGTGTGGAGGGGAGAGTACTGTGTTGAGTTATCATGGCTTGCTTTTGTGAACTCAGGATAAGTCAAGCTTTCCGGTGCAGTGACACGCGCACTAGTATTGCACACAACCTTTAGACGGCCAGCCTTCAGCCTATGGGGGATGACTATTTTTACTGGAAGAGTTTTAAGTGTACCTAGAAAAGAGAGAGGCAATCCTTGTGTTTTGCCTTTACAGGTAGGTGCAGCTTCTCTTTCTGGATACCCTATATTCTGGATACCCTATAAAGCTGGACGACCATCTGGGGCCTTTTCTACGCATTTCGTTCAGTCTACCAACTAAGAAGAACAAAAATGAATCAGTGCGAGTCAAGGTTTCCGGCAAATGATAGAATGACCGTACTTGGGGCACATGCACACATTTGCACAAGCTGCGTACGCTGGTCACACGAGGCATCAGGTCCAATCATTATGTCCTTATTACCATTTGTCATGGAAAGCCATGCCCACAGATATTGGAATAGGCCTATTCTGCAGTGCCGTAGAGCTCAGTGATGCATTCTGTGGCAAAGCTGGTTTTGGGTATACTGCAAAGTGAGTACAGTTGGGGGTATACCGCAGAGTAACAAATGTGCTGCACATGTTCATGCCCATCAAGATTTTCCAGGAACTAAATTGATGTTCCTAAACCAACCTGTTCTATCAATAGCAGCAGTAACACAGGTTCACCACAAGGATGACAGTATGTGACATGAACATGTTATGTTCTAATGTTAAAAACATGAAATGCGAGTTAGGGTTACCGTAGGCCATGAGTTATAGTTACTTGGGATAACTGATGACTTTCAGTGGTTTTGTACATTTAAAACGTTACGTTGTCACTGAAATTGTTACCTAACTCTAATGTTACTTTAAACTTTGTTGTTTTCAGTGAATATATATACATATATATATACCACCCACCACCAACCTTACACAGTATTCACAATGATTTGCAGAACATTAAATGCCTTCCCTTTGCATACATGTATCTCAAATGTGCGCCAGACATCTCAGGGCTGTTGTGACGCGAAACCTTGTGAATATGGTAAAAGAGAGCAAGTGCTCCCCTGGGATGTTTGGACACATCTCAATCTGCTTTGGAGCAGAAATCTGTGAATATGGGCCATTGTGTTTTTTAACATGCCAGCAGCCCTTTTTCTTGTAAAAATGATCCTTGTGGGAAGTTAATAATCAGTATCTCTGCCAGTCAGTAAAAAAATAACAAAATATTGACACAACAGCATCCAAATATATACTGTGGCACACAAGTGTTAAATGCTGTGTTAACACATGTGACATCTTTTTGCCTGTTCTTTTATCAAAGCCGTGGGCAAGAGCTACATATGAAGAGATGTCAGTGGTTAGAAGCATATGTTTTATTATTGAAGTCATACTGTAAGAGCTGTTTATCAGTGTTAATTGCAAGTTGACTGTGTGATGCACTGTGATAACCCACAATGCATTGCAGTATATTGCGATGCATTGTAATATGTGATGCATTTGAATGTTGATGCAATCTGTATAAAGAGGTGGGTGAGAGGGACATGCCTTCTAGACATACACAAAATGTACTTCTTATACTGGTTCCTTCCCAAGTGTGGACATCACTACTTTTGGGGACATCCACACTAACTGTAAAAGGAAGTGAAAGGCCTATTCTAAGAATATGGAGTCACTAAACAGCCAGCTCGAAGCAGAAGCTTAAGTATAATTGTGAAGAGTTACACTTGCAAAGCTTTTGTCTATCATGACTGCTGCTTTTGTGAAAGTATGCAGCACGCTCATCATATAAGACAATCAAGTTCTTTTAGCAATCATTTCTAAACTACTAGCAGCCCAGCCATGACAAAGAATGTCCATTACATACATATAAGTTTGCATGTGTAAACATATGAATGTATATACGAGCAGATCAATAAATGTGGTTATATATTTTGTATATGGATTTGTGTATGTATATATCTATGTCTGTTTGTATGTCTGCATGTGTAAAATATACTTTTTAAAACTCCAGATCAGGGAATCTACTACAGAGTCAGAATTCCATATTTTATTTATACCAAATCTCTGCAGGTAGCAATGGTATCATAAAAGAACACACTGGTATTTATTTGATGTTTTAATAAGCTCCATTTAAATTTTTCTTTTAACCCGAATTATAATTCCTGAGTCACTAGGGGCCAGATGTATTAATCAAATTCACAAACTAGGAATGTACAATCTGCACATGGACTGGATTGCAACTGTGAATAAACTTTGCGATTCAATTTATGGACATCGAAAATGGCAAACAGGTGCATCTCAAATTGTCCATTGCATGATACATATTAATTAGGCAGTTAGCAGTTTTCTACCCCATGTGATTGGCTTCCAACGCAGGGACACAGGTGTGCATGGCAAACCTCCATCCCTGCATTTGCTTTCCAAAGTGGAACACGTTATGTTTAAAGCAGCCCATGTCCTTTACATTCCAGTTACCAGTGCTGCTGTTTGGGTGGACATCGGGGGTGTGGGGGCGGTGGAGGGAAGCCTTTTTTGAGTTTCATAAAATTGCTTTTGTACACAACGATAAGCTCTTTTTCATCACAAACCCTGTGAGTTTGTGACTTCCAGGATTTGTGACTACAAAATGCTTTGTACATCTGGCCCTCAGTGTCTGCACTGACAGTGCATAGTGCTCTGTTGTGCTCTGTACACAACAACAGGAGAAAGCTTCTTATGGCACTGCACTGGCAGAACCACAGAAGCCACAGACACACAAGAGAGCTACTATAAATACACGTCTGCATATTTGTACATATGTTCATACAGACAGCTATATTTGCACTGTTTTCATGATACAAGGGGGTGGTGCTATTGTAATGGATTAACATATGGAACCATACTCTTTATTATTGCAGTGGACAATATTATTTGCACAATGTTTATATTTTGCACAAACAAGGATGTAATCTGAACCGAAAATGGCATAGTTATTTTGAAGAATTACACGTTGTCAGATAAGTCTTCAGAAGTAGATTTCATAACTTAATCACATTACAGTAATAGATAAAAATAGGATGTAAGTGTAGAGCTTTAGCAACTGGATGGATGTTTGTTTCTCAGTTAGTTTGGGGCTTCAAAGCAGCTGAAAACAAACATGCTACCGACATGGGCACATTGTTAAATGATATTAACATCATCACATTGGTACTTGTTAAGGCAGTAATGATATTTAGTATTGTTGATGAAAACACAAAAATGACAATGTCACCATTTCACAATATCCTTTATGTAGTCCAGAAAAGCCAAACTGACTCTGAAGGTCAACCGTGCAACTGTGTTCATTCACACTGTTGATCGTATCTTCTCCCTCATCTCCTATGATCTCTCATGCCCTTCATCGAATAATCCTTACTCATCAACAGCTCCTGACTTGTTCAGCTCCTCTCTCTACAAAGTAATCAATTTGCCAATAATCCAAATACCACCAACCACTCTTGGTCCAAGCTAAGCTTCCTTACAGTCATACTGACTTCAAACTTGAGTTTCCCCTTCATTACTCTCCTGCCATCATCTCTGATCTCTCATCTGCCTTCCATTACTTTAACTCAAAATCATTGTCTTCTTATCACTTCACGTCGAAGTTCTTCTTTCCCCTGTCATGCCAACTATACCCTCTGTTGCCTTCTCCATTCATCTAACATAGAGGTCGACTTTCTTCATAACACTCTAGCTTCAAGCTCATTAAGTCCCTCCCCCCTGTTTCTGCATGACACCTCAGGGGTCCATCCCCTCCCGACTCCTTCCACTCTATTAACTACATTTTTTTAAATCACTGTTCTACTGCAAGTGTCACTGATGGGTAAGCCATCTGTCAGGGTGATCACATTTACAGGCAGGGAATCACTAGGAATACTGTGCATTTAGAAGGGCTTTACTTCCAGTTATCCTAGGTTTACATTTCATAGATGCTATTTCCTAGAATGAGCAGCTGTTTTTTGGGGTTTTTTATATTATTGTGCTACTTTTCTTTAGTTCTGCCCCACTTTAGGCTTGATTGTTTACATAGTAACATTCAGGGCCTGATTTAGAACTCTGCGGAGTAGTTACTCCGTCCTAACGGTGACTGATATCCCGTCTGACGAAATCTAAATCCCATCATGATCAGGCACTAAGGCCCATATTTATACTTTTTTAGAGCCGCATTTGCGTAATTTTTTTTACGCAAACGGAGTGCAGACTTACAAAATACAATTGTATTTTGTACGTTTGCGCTGCTTTTGTGTCAAAAAGTGGCGCAAATGAGGCGCCAAAAAAGTATAAATATGAGCCTAAGTGTTGTCACATAGGTCTTACAATACACTGTCCCCATTGATCACATTGCAAAAGAAGAGCCTATTCTTCACTTTAGAATTGACAACAGAGCCCCATACACACCAGTTGAACTGTGAGTAACAATACCTTATGTCATGTAAGAAGTCGTCATGATCCTTGTCACGTAACTGTCACATTTTCATGACCTGTAAGAACCACTGTAATTGTACTGCTGTCATTGAGAATTCACACTTACCAGTCTTTATTCCCCCCTCCTTCACGTACAGAAAGGTATTGAGTGGCTTGACACCTGTTGTATAAAACGTTTTCAGCGCCTGTTCAGGGGTACAATGTCCTATATAAGTGCAATTACGAATCTTTGCAAATCAATATGAGCAGGCTTTGCGAAGTCTCAGACTGTCATTCTCACAGCACGCCACGCCCAACCTATACCACCTTAATCCAGGCAGCTTTACATGGTATATTTTCCACCTTACATGTACGCTATCACCAATTCTGTATTACACAATTGAGAAAGCCTTGTAGATGCCTCTCGAGCTTTCGACCCATTTTTTTCTAGTGATTCTTTAAAAAAAAAATATTACTACTGTGGGACTCTGTCAGAAACTAATGTTCGTCATGGCAAGAGTGTTGCTAAGCCAGGGAAATATATTTCAGTGTTGCCGGGCTCAAGGGGATTTTGTATCAGTACGGATGCTTTCCACTCAGAAGCTCACTGAGCAGCGTTTTCTGGCGACGAGGAAAGGCATGGCCGTGAGGAAAGGCATAACTGTTAGGAATACTTATAGTTAAACGGTCTTCATTTGGCTTTTCCAGCTTTTAAACATAAATGGTGATACAACTAGGAAACAAACAAGACAGTGCAGGAAAACCACTGTATTTCACATAGCGCCTTTGAGGTGTCTATTTTGCCATTCTACAAATCTCAGGAGAAAAAATAATAATGACAGGAAATCATTCTTTCACCGTCCATGTTTCTGTTTGCCTAAAGCATGAACCAAATACATATAAGCTGCACATGCATCATACGCATTGGGGATGCTTTATGCCGCCCAGCGCAGTTCAAACGCTTTTCAGCAGTGTCACCGTACATAGCCAATAAAGACTGTAACAAACAGATTTTCGGGGGCGGCCATCTTGCAACAGTACATCTTGCAGGTTTTGCTGAATCTTACAACGCTAGAACACGATAACGCGTGGGGATGTTTTCTAAATGTCCAACTCAAATTCACTACAAACTGCCCAGGACAAAAGATATTGAAAGCGATTATCAAGTGAAAATTCAACAACTTGTGACAGCCCTACCTACAATCGTTCTTCCCTGCAATTGTGACGTGGTTGACGTTTTTTTTGCTGGTTCCTTTTATTTTTCATCAATGTGATGTCTCTGTGCAGATATCTCGTGGTTCTTGTACTGTTGTTTTTTATAGAAGTTCATTGCATCTTGACTGATTTTGAAAGTTGACACCTAAATATAGGTGTTTACGTTTTGTTTGTGAACCATGCCACAGCTTCTCAGCCTGACATTGAACGTCTCTTGTACTAAAGTGTATTTAATAATAAAAAGAAACGCCTAACAATAAACAATGTTCCAAAATGAGAGAAAGTGATGCTTTACTGATTGGCATAGAGAGGCATGCATACTCTCTGTGTAAGGTTATGATGTGCAGCGAGCGTATCACGGGTAACACTACAGCTTTTAGATGAAAACTGCATTTTTATGGATTAAGCCTTTGTGGTGTCAAACACATAATTGAATGGGTAAAAGAGTAAATACATATGAAAGCGTGAATGAATGAATGAATGAATGGATAACTGAAAGAAGAGATTATGAGACCCATTATAAGAGGTCCTCTATTCATTGCAAAAAGAGCCATAAAGTATGATATATATATATATATATATATATATATATATATATATATACACATATATATATATATATATATATATGGTATATATAGCTAAAAACAGTAAAAACTATCACAGACATCATAAAAAATTATCTATTCATAGGTATTACATATCATGGTTTTGTACAAACAGCCATAAGCCAGTAGAAAGGGACAAGTCAAGCATAAGAACTGGTTAGACATCAGAACTTATGATGAGACACAACATTTTGTGGCAAATACAGCGTAAAGTGCAGTGTGCAAATAAAAGATAAAAAGCCCCTGCATGGTTTCACCCTCGCTTCTTATTGGGATAGTAACGCCTTTCTTCTTATGAGCCACATTCGAACCCAAGAATTTGGCAACCGAACAAGCATACAGGAGGCAACAGTCCGATCTTAAAATTCTACGAGCAATACAATGGTACCGTGTACCCGTCTCTTTGCATAGGGGCTTTATCCTTATGTGCCGTCGTCAAGCATAAGCTGAACAAGCAATAAAACATGGGATACAGATTCATCTGCAATATTACAAACTGGGCATAATACAGAGTCAGTACCCCCCTATTTACAATTAAGACCCAAATTTAAGAAAAGTGGTGCTGTATTATATGCAGTGCCACTTTTCTTGCACCCATCTGTGCCCCCTCCCGCCACCATGTGTGCGATGTATTCAACATATGGCGCACCATGGCGCAGGTTAGGAACAATAGCGTCAACATTTTTTACGCTATTGTAGTACATTGCGGGATTAGCACCAACAATATTGACGCTAATCCTGCAAGGTACAGAGGGGCCCATTATAAATAATGATGTGCCCTCTTTTAACGCCTGCTCTGTGCAGGCGTTAAAAATAGCCACTAAGGGCCATATTTATACTTTTTGACGCAAAACTGCGCTAACGCAGTTTTGCGTCAAAAAAATTAGCGCCGGCTAACGCCATTCTGAAGCGCCATGCGGGCGCCGTATTTATTGAATGACGTTAGCTGGCGTTAGCCGCCGGCGCTGTCTGGTGTGCGTTAAAAAAAATGACGTACACTAGGCAGCGCCGGCGTAGGGGAAAATGGAGCTTGGCCGCCAAAAAATGGGTCAAGTCAGGCTGAGGCAAAAATTGCGCCGCAACCCGATTTGCACCATTTTTTTTTTACTCCCAACCCCCATTGACATGACTTCTGTCTTAGCAAAGACAGGAGTCATGCCCCCTTGCCCAATGGCCATGCCCAGGGGACTTCTGTCCCCTGGGCATGGTCATTGGGCATAGTGGCATGTAGGGGGGCACAAATCAGGCCCTCCTATGCCACAAAAATAAAATAAAAAAATGACTTACCTGAACTTACCTTAATGTCCCTGGGATGGGTCCCTCCAGCCTTGGGTATCCTCCTGGGGTGGGCAAGGGTGACATGGGGGGTCCCTGGGGGCATGGGAGGGCCCCTCTGGGCTCCTTCAGAGCCCACAGGTCCCTTAACGCCTGCCTTTTGCAGGCGCTAAAAAACGGCACAAAAGCGGCCGTACGTCATTTTTTTTGACCCGCCCACTCCCAGGCGTGAATTTTGCCCGGGAGTGTAAATACGGCACACATGCCGCGGAGTCACTTTTTTAGACGGGAACGCCTACCTTGCATATAATTAACGCAAAGTAGGTGTCCATGCTAAAAAAGGACGCAATCTCCATGGACTTTGGCGCTAGACGCGTCTAACGGCAAAGTATAAATATAGAGTTAGTTTTGCGTCGAAATTGCGTAAAAAAAAATGACGCAATTCCGGCGCAAACGGAGTATAAATATGCCCCTCAGGGCCATATTTATACTTTTTGACGCAAAACTGCGCTAACGCAGTGTTGCGTCAAAAAAATTAGCGCCAGCTAACGCCATTCTGAAGCACCATGCGGGCGCCGTATTTATTGAATGACGTTAGCCGGCGTTAGCCGCCGGCGCTGTCTGGTGTGCGCTAAAAAAAATGACGTACACCAGGCAGCGCCGGCGTAGGCGAAAATGGAGCTTGGCCGCCAAAAAATGGGGCAAGTCAGGCTGAGGCAAAATTTGCGCCGCAACCCGATTTGCGCCATTTTTTTTTTACTCCCAACCCCCATTGACATGACTCCTGTCTTAGCAAAGACAGGAGTCATGCCCCCTTGCCCAATGGCCATGCCCAGGGGACTTCTGTCCCCTGGGCATGGTCATTGGGCATAGTGGCATGTAGGGGGGCACAAATCAGGCCCCCCTATGCCACAAATTAAAATAAAAAAATGACTTACCTGAACTTACCTTAATGTCCCTGGGATGGGTCCCTCCAGCCTTGGGTGTCCTCCTGGGCTGGGCAAGGGTGACAGCGGGGGTGCCTGGGGGCATGGGAGGGCACCTCTGGGCTCCTTCAGAGCCCACAGGTCCCTTAACGCCTGCCTTTTGCAGGCGCTAAAAAATGGCGCAAAAGCGGCCGTACGTCATTTTTTTTGACCCGCCCACTCCCGGGCATGAATTTTGCCCGGGAGTGTAAATACGGCGCACATGCCGCGGAGTCACTTTTTTAGACGGGAACGCCTACCTTGCATATAATTAACGCAAAGTAGGTGTCCACGCTAAAAAAGGACGCAAACTCCATGGACTTTGGCGCTAGACGCGTCTAACGCCAAAGTATAAATATGGAGTTAGTTTTGTGTCGAAATTGCGTCAAAAAAAACGACGCAATTCCGGCGCAAACGGAGTATAAATATGCCCCTCAATCTCATAGATTCCACTGCACCATTTTTGCAGTCTCCCTAATGGGGGACTGCCCCTCCCTTGCATACATTATGCCTGGAACAGGCATAATGTGACAAAAGGGGTTACAAAGTGGCACAGTTCATGCATTGTGCCACTTTGTAAGTATGACGCAGCAAATATGGTCCATTGAGCATCATAAAAAATGACGCTAACGTGGTGCAAGGAGGCGCTAGGCCCGAATTGAGTCGTTTTTTTTGACGCAATTCCGACGCAAAACTAACTCCATATTTATACTTTGGCGTTAGACGCGTCTAGCGCCAAAGTCCATGTCTTGCGTCATTTTTTAGCGTGGACACCTACTTTGCGTTAATGATATGCAAGGTAGGCGTTCCCGTCTAAAAAATTAACTCCGAGGCATGTGCGTCGTATTTACACTCCCGGGCAAAATTCGCCCCCGGGAGTGGGCGGGTCAAAAAAAATGACTTCCGGCCACTTTTGCGCCGTTTTTTAGCGCCTGGTCAGGGCATGCGTTAAGGGACCTGTGGGCTCGGAAGCAGCCCAGAGGTGCCCTCCCAAGCTCCCAGGGACACCCCCTGCCATCCCCTGCCACCCTTGCCCACCCCAGGAGGACACCCAAGGCTGGAGGGACCCATCCCAGGGACATTAAGGTAAGTTCAGGTAAGTTTTTTTAATTTATTTTTTTGTGGCATAGGGGGGCCTGATTTGTGCCCCCCTACATGCCACTATGCCCAATGACCATGCCCAGGGGACATAAGTTCCCTGGGCATGGATATTGGGCAAGGGGGCATGACTCCTGTCTTTGCTAAGACAGGAGTCATTTCAATGGGGGTTGGGAGTCGAAAAAAATGGCGCAAATCGGGTTGAGGCGAAAAATTTGCCTCAGCCTGACTTGCCCCATTTTTTGGCACCCAAGCTCCATATCCCCCTACGCCGGCGCTGCCTGGTGTACGTCGTTTTTTTTCACGCACACCAGGCAGCGCCGGCGGCTAACGCCGGCTAACGTCATTGAATAAATACGGCGCCTGCATGGCGCTTCAGAATGGCGTTAGCCGGCGCTAATTTTTTTTACGCAAAACTGCGTTAGCGCAGTTTTGCGTCAAAAAGTATAAATATGGCCCTAAATGTTTTCAGAGGTAAAGCACCAATCCTTAATATAGCCAGCTACGATGTTCCAATATTGCTCAAAGGCACTAGTACATTAGAAATCAAGAAGTATTTTAAGAGCTCTTTAGAAGGAATAGGGTCTTGAGACAGAGTCTCCTAGAGCTCGTACATGCCCATAGAAGTCAACAGCTTTTTGATGTTCAAAAGCAAGGAGATTTTTTTGAATCTATCTGCTTTAATGACATCCTGCAAGGCTACAGCGTAGTGGGCAAGTTAGGGGTGTACCATACCCTCCTCCAAAATAAAAGTGGGCGCAGTCTAGCTTTTTTTTCATCGCTTTCCTTCCCATGTCTAGTGTCAATGTGGAAGGAGGGCTACATTCTAAGCCGCAAGAACATCAGAACTCCTCAAAATGGTTCAGGAGTTGCTGAAGACCGCTTAATAAGGTGCTGTCAGCAAAAAGAAGAGTAGGTGTCCTCACTTTGGCTAGAGTGGGGCGTTAGTGGGGTGCTGGGAAAGAAAATACACTATGTCATTTAGGTATGAAGAAAACACTGTAAGAACTAAGACACAGCCCTGACGGACTCGTTTACTCACAGAAATCCGATCAGTAAGCTGGCCTTGCATATCCCATCAAATTCTTGCATAGATATCTTCATGCAAGCGAATAACTAATAATAAAATGTAAGGGGGCATGCCCATGTCTCAATGTACCTGCCATAACTTTGGAAGGGGGAACTAGGTCAAAAGCAGATTTGAGATCAACGAAGGCAACTTACAAGTTGCCTCCGCCGATAAGTATCATCTTCCAATATAGGAGTAAAAAACAAAAGAACTAATCAATTATGCTGGTGTTTTTATTTAAAAGGATGTCAGTATATCTTTTTCATCGATACAGTCCTGATTTTTTATCAGTACTAGACGGCAGAAAACCTTTTGGATATAATTTATCAGGCAGATTGGTCTGTAACTTACTGGTGCATTTCTATTGCCCTTTTAAAGATTGGTATCACTTCAGAACCCTTCCATGAATCCGGGATTGGGTCTCCCTTTGCAATTGCATTGGCAAGGATAAGAATGTACCAGTTTCTGACCAATTTCCTTTGTCATAGACAAATATATCTGCTGTTATGCCATCTAACCCAGGAGCCCTGCCACTCGTAATGGCATCAAGAGAAGTAATGATATCAGAGAGCTCAAACATTGGGGCAACATGGCTAGAGGATTTCATTACTAGAGACAACCCATCAATAAGGACGAAAGTTTAATCGGAGTACAAATTCATAAGGTGTTCAGACCAAACTAAAGGAGAAATATAATTTGTGAGAGGGGCGCAGAGCCATTGCCACTCCAAGTGAACAAAAAGTCCAAAACTTGGTAGAGTCATTGGCAGAGCATGCTTCTTTTAGGTTCAGCCACCTCTGTTCATCCCAACAATCCCTTTTCGCTTTGGACAGGCTCATCTTGTAATCCTTTCTAGAGGAATGGATCTGAGTTTTATCCTTAAATTTAATGGCCAAAGCAAGGAGTCTTCTAAGATGTGTACATTCTGTGTTAAGCCAGGTACTAGGATTGTGAACACAGGAACAATAACATATGATAAAGTGTGCTCAAAGGAGTAATTATGTTGGTCGCTTAATGATGTGAAGTCAGTTTCCGTGCTTGAGCAGGTGTTCAACTGTGCTAGTACTACTTGTAGATCAGAACTGATGGCAGGTAAGATATCAGGGTGGGCAGCTACTTGGTTTTATTTGAGATGGTGTGTATCAGTAGATAGTTAAAGACTCCCAGTAAGGGAAGGTGAGAGGGGATAAGATGTATGCTTTCCACAGAATGCTGACATGCTAAAGCACAATGGGTTGTGGTTGCTCTCCGTTTTTTTCCATAACAATCATATCATTGACGTAGGGCCAAGGCCCCAGGTCACCGAATATATAGTCAATGCGACTCATATGGTTAGGTTTGTTGAACGTAAAGATCCCCTTTATATCTGATTTATTCCGACCCTTAGCAGCCCTAACCCCTAGTTCTAAAGATAAATCCTTCAACTGTAAAGCAGCCTGAAGCCACCTTTTTATGGGAGCTAAGTCCAACTGATAGATGACCCATTTCTCATTCTCCTCACTAGCTAACCTAATGTCGTCTCTATCCAGGGGCTCAAATGTGGTATTGAAGTCCCCCAAAAGGATGAGAGGGGATTGATGCCGGTTCCTTTCCAGGTAATTTTCAAGGAATTGTAAAGTTTTCAACACCAGGCCACCTTTGACCCTTCTGGCATATATATTAACCATTCATATACTGAATTGCTTGTCATTCTCTATCTGAATGCCTAGGATGTCTGGGCAGTCAATATCTATTTGGCGAATTTTACAATTTAAATAGTCTCTGAACCAGATCGTTAGCCCTCCAGAAAGTCTCACAAATGAGCCTGGATTCGCTGGGACATAGAAGTTTAAATAATCTTCTTTAAAAATTGGGTCACTACACCTTGTTACTTGTAACAGACAAAATGTTGTGTTTGTCGATGAGCTTGTTCCAATCAGGTAGGGCTATTTTTGACTTTAGGCCAGCCACATTCCATGAGACAAATGTTACCATTGACAGCTTGTGCACTGTTGTAATCAAATTGGGAGCACTTATCTGAATCAGAGATTCTTTAATAGGTATAACAACACTAGCATCTAGTGAACGTGGCAAATTGTTGTGTTGTGGGACATTAGCTAAAGTGGCGTTTACACTATGAATTATCCTAACTCATTGTAAAGGGCAAGGGATAGCTGATAGCTTGAAAGTTCCATCGTCGAGCTACTGTCAGTTTTCGGTGAAATTGAGCAACGAGTTAATAAGTGGATTCTAGGTGCACACAGTCAATCTACTTCATGCAAAGGAGAAGATCCAAATGCAGGGCATGAGATGTTACACAGAGTTCCAGAAGGCCTCTCGTCTACCCACTGATAATTAAACGGAATGTTTGAATTATTAGGAGAAAAAGACCTAGGGCCTCATTCCGACCCTGGCGGTCTCTGACCGCCAGGGCGGAGGGCAGCGGAAGCACCGCCAACAGGCTGGCGGTGCTTCCTGGGCTATTCTGACCGCGGCGGTAAAGCCGCGGTCAGAAAAGGGGAACCGGCGGTTTCCCGATGGTTTTCCCCTGGCCCAGGGAATCCTCCGTGGCGGCGCTGCTTGCAGCGCCACCATGGGGATTCCGACCCCCTTCCCGCCAGCCTGTTTCTGGCGGTTTTCACCGCCAGAACCAGGATGGCGGGAACGGGTGTCGTGGGGCATGGGCAGTGCAGGGGCCCCCTAACAAGGCCCCATACAGATTTTCACTGTCTGCTTTGCAGACAGTGAAAAACGCGACGGGTGCCACCGCACCCGTCGCACCCCTGCAACTCCGCCGGCTCCATTCGGAGCCGGCTTCCTCGTTGCAGGGGCTTTCCCGCTGGGCCGGCGGGCGGCCTTTTGGCGGTCGCCCGCCGGCCCAGCGGGAAAGTTGCAATGGCCGCCGCGGTCTTTTGACTGCGGGGCGGTCATTCGGCGGTAAACGCATGACGGGCGGCAAACCGCCGCCCGCCGCAGTCAGAATGACCGCTCTAGTGTCAAAAGCCACCAAACTGTCAACCATTTACCCATCCATAAGAAGTAGTTCTGTACTGTCAAAGTTCTGATTTCTTGGTGAGTGTCTTTTGGTGCGGAGAACGTCATCTCGAATTACTGAGCAGTAACTCCTCACATATCGGATCTAGTGAATGCCTTTGTTTTTTAAACGATCCTCCCCTTTATACCATATAAAGGACATGAGTTCTGTTACCTTAACCATAAAATTTGAACTAGCGGAGGGGAGCACCTATTACTGGCCTTAGATAAGGGCTGGTGACATATATTGCGCACTAGCCTATTGGCTCTGCTCCTGTAGAGGCACTAACTAGTTTTGCTTGTTGGAAAATGCCAGAGTGTCTGGGTGGCCTATGTTCTCTGGCGGGCTCTGGCCTCCAAGGCCCCCAGGCAAGATCTTTACCTAGTCTTGTGCAAATGCTGTTGGATAATCCTGAAGTGGTGAATCCTGAAGTAGGCCTATCTGACTGCTCACGTGGTACTTCGTGGGGTTTGTTAGTACTAACATTCTTAGCAGTTAATAATTGACTCATCATACTAAATAGACATATTATCAAAAGCTTTATTTCCACTACCTCTGCCCTCAGTTCCTTAGTGTGTAACATGTAACTTGCTATGTCACCAGACGAAGGAAGCAATGGGGTTAACCAGGGTTGGTTGCTCCATGGAAGTATCAGATCGCTGTCCCCCTGTATTTGTTCACCCTGACAACCATATTAAATGTAAAAAAATAATAATAATTGTCTTTTTGCCATGCAGCAGCTGTGCTTTTCATTTCATCTCATGGGTGCCTTTACTGCCTGAATTAGGACTGGTGGGGGTAGGCCTTTACAGGCTCAGGTGGGTCACTTGCTTGAAGTGCAGTGAAGTGCGCATGTCAGGTTGGATGGGTGCCTTTCACCATCCAGCCCGACATGCACACTCTTCTCACCTGCAATTAGTGAGCCGGTGTCGAGGGAATAAATAGCAAGGAAGCGGCATCTGGATTGGCTCAGGGGGCGAAGGTAGGCTTAGTTATCTGGCTATCACAGCCCTAGACCGCTGCTCCGATGCATCACGATCCAGATGGGCATCTTTCTATATCAGTGAAGAACTCATTCTAATCACATCACAGTATCATTGTCTAAATACGATTCCACACAAGCCTCCGTACTTCGTGTTCACATCTATTACAAGGTTTAGAAAACAGAACAAGCAGCATGACATCCAATCTAAATACCCAGGTAATCTAAATGAAAAGGAGATTAACAGAAAAAGTAATTTTTTGTACTAATATATGAAAGTATATCATACAAGTTGTTTAACGGTGTATTTCATACAAAGAGGAATGTGCAGCCAACCTTAACCAGTGGAACTATCTTTCGCAAGGAGAGCATTAAAGAAAGGATCTAGGGGCCCGATGTACCAAAGTACTTTGCATTCGCAAACGGGTGCGAATCGCAAAATTCCAACTTTTCCTAATGCAAAATAGCCTTTCCAAATATATGAAAGGCATTGATAGTCCCATTTTAGGGATTCACCATTTTTTGCGATTTCCTAAAATTGCGACTCTAAGTAGGGAATCGCAATTTACGATTCCCTAAATATGAAATCACAAATAGGGATTGCTTATTTTCGATTTCATAAGCACATGTATCAAGAATTTGCTAAATGCGAAATGGGCATTTAGGAAATGTTATTACCATTAACTTCAAGTTGATGGTAACCAGGTGCAATTTAAAAAAATGCATTAAAGTGCCATGTACCGCACACATGCCACTAGGGCATGTGTAGACTTCACATGTGCACAATTAGTTTTTGGGGTGCATCAAAGGGTGACTTAGGCCCTCGGCACCCTTTGTTTTGCATTTCCTAATTTGCAATTTCCTAGTAAGGAATTGCAAATTAGGAAATGCAAAACCATTCGCACCTATGGGCCTGAAGGCACATTGGAATGAATGGAGTCACATTTCTTAATAGCGATTCCCTAATTGCAATTGCGACACTATAGGAATGGCTATTAAGGAATCACTATTTTGTTCCATTCCATTTTGCATTTCCTGAATATTGATTACTTAAAATTACCTATTTAGGAAATGCAAAATGGAACTTTGATACATCTGGCCCTTAGTTAATCTGAATATAACTTAAAGGCCTTCATGCTGAATGGTACAGAGTTGTATGTCAACAGGGGATACAAGCCCACACAATTCTGAGTTTTACCGAGTATGATGTGTTTCTGCACCTGTTAACTTCCTGATAAAATCATGAAGACAATGTGCCTATAAAAGTGCCAAAATCATGGAAACAACATGTGGTGAAATACTTGTCATTCAGTATTCATCATGTTAGTCACCAGTCGAGATACCGTAATTCACAATAGCCCTTGCCAGAGGAGTGGATAAGACACAGAATCAGTCACTCCATGCTCACTACCTGCCCTCCAGTTACTGGCCAGCTCCCAATTGGCACCTAAATGGTTAAACTCATGGTTGAAGTCAATTAAGTAATAGGTTGAAAGATCATAAAACATCATTCAAAAATTCATATGTGGTTGCAGTGAAATACATTTTCAACAATGCACAGTTTCCAAATTCATTAGTCATTTTTTTCGTTTGTTTAATATTTATCATGCGCAAATAAATACCAGGGCCGCAGCTACAAGGAGCCATAAACAATGCAACAAATGTAAATCGTATAATTAATAAGGTGACCCTGGACATATAGGGAATTCCAGCGTAGAGTTATATAGGCAACATAAAGAACTGCATTTCTTAAATTAAATTGTGAGGCGGTAGACTACAAGAAACGTATGTTGTGCAGATTAAGTTGGGCTTGGAGCGAGAGATGGGCCAGGAAATAGTTTTATACAGTGTATACTGGAGAGGATAATCTGAAGTCATCACATTGCTCGTGCTTGCTTTAGTTTCTTCATACAGATGGTGAAGCTGCTGCTGAATTTTCAAGGAGATGATTTCAGATTTTTGTTCCTGCCAGTTCTAATGATCTATCAAATTTGCATAAGCTCAATTTTGGGGAGATCAATTTTTTTTGTCCGTGCTGAATCACAGGGCTCTAGCAGGTTGGAGGGACTGCAGGAGGTATGTGACACTTTCCTACTGGTCACTTCCCTAATCATGTTTGGTATTATCTATTGTTCCTGGTACTCCATGGTGACCATGGATAGTTTGAATTGTCTAGTCCAGAACAGAACATGAGGCAGCTCTGGGGTGGAGGCTCAGGTTAGGTTCACAGAATGTGCCCAATCACTGGTTGGCTTTATTACAAAGCTCTGCAGAGATTGGCCATTTTCTGTACCATGCTCTCTTCTCTCTTCGTGTCAGTGCCAGTAATGGCATTGTGCACAAAGTAGTGGCAAGAGCTATTCCCATCTGACCTTGCACTCCACTTAACTGTCATCTTCCAGCTCTGCGATGGATTATTTGGCTGGCTGATGTCCAGCTGTCCCATCAGCACTGTCTGCACTCCTTGCGCAGAATTATGGAACAGATTGACCACTGAATCCCAATTGTGTGTGAAAGAGGCCGCTTTATTGAAACAGGTGTGCATCACAAATAACCATCTGGCCATGAGGCCTTACAAAACTAAAAAAAACTTACTATACAATAATAAATCTCCTAACACCTACCCACTCCACTCTTAAATAACCCACCCTCCCCTTAAACTTTCCAGCCATTGCATAAATCATGACCTATTGGCCTCCAAACCTGTAACATTTGATCTTCCCCCGTTTAACCTTAAACTTGGTTGTGTGCCTACATACAAACCTCCTGTGAGGTGACTTCCTGCTCTGTTTCTGATGTGCTATTGCTCAGTCACGGTCTTCCAGACTGTTTCTCCAATGTCAAACCCCAATAACCTTCTGTAAAGCCCTGCAAACATTTCAACCACCCTCCCTTTAACCTGCTGTGATCTATCTATGTTAGGAGCCTTAAAGTCCCCCTGAGAAACTCCCTGATCCTTAACAGATATAGCCAAGTGTGAAAGATGAACACCATCACTACAAAAGAATTCCACTGCCTCATAACATAAATCTGGGTGAGATATTCGACCTATACCTGTGCCCCTGCAGAACCGCCTCATTTCCCTAATAATTTTCCATCTAGCTTTATCTATCACTGTTGGTTTGTGAGCACCTCTCCATACTTTCCTGGGGACAACTTCTGTCCAGCAAACAAATCAACCATTGCCTTTTCATCTCCTACAGATCCCTCTTTATCACGCGGAGGAGGGATAAACCTTTTTCCTGAACTACATCATTCTCCCCCAAATGAATTAGCAAAATGTCCAGACATGCTGCCTTCTGCCACAAAATATTCAGTCATGTTAGCAATTCTCTCCATTTCATCCCACCTTTTCCGTGCCACATAACAGAAACTATGTGCTCCTGTAGACCCAAATTCTGACCACCGATGAAATTGCTGGTTTCTCTTGCAGCCCATATAATGAACAAATGTCCCACGATCCAGACCATCATACTAGGTAACAGAAGGCCCCGAACTGAACCTGCAAAATAAACTGCAGTTATATGTATGACTTACCCTAGCATTCTGTCTCTACCCTCTCTGTTGTTCATAATGCTGAAAACAGCTGGAAGACCATCTTACTAATCTCATTATTTTTTCTTTTGGCCATCTCCTCTTTCCTGCCTCAGTGGCTGCTCCAACATGGAAAGAATGCGTTCAATAAACATTACCTGGAAGGCCTATCTGTCTTAAAGCTTTGCGCAACAGCCCGAGGAGCTGCAAGCATATGACTCTCTCCCCCGTTGTCATGCTGAAACATCAGACCCACCTCTTGAAATACGATGCCCTTTAATCGCCTCCCTCATGTCCAAGGGCAAAAAGCCTCCCTTTCATGTCTTGGTACAAATACCCATTTTCCCTGACATCTTTGATCCATTTTGGAGCTGTGCAAATACACTCCCACCCCTTCCCTGTGTATACTCACTTCTCCCCTATGCAAACCTTGATTCTGCTGAAGGCTCACCAACTCTAAAACCCAAAATGCACTGAAAGACATCCATATTATTTGTGCTGAAACCAGTGTAGCCCTATAAGGTGTGTAAGCAATCTCCTGTAGCTTCCCCAACAGTTACTTGCATCTGTACAATGTCAAAGGTCTCCTTAGTTTACCCAACTTACCTTTTTCTCTTTCCCACCCTTCTAAGATCCACTTACCAAGTTCTCCTGTCGAAGGTGTGTAGCTCCACCACATCTTCCTGTGAATGCAATGCTTGACAATGTGCCCGTTATAGTTACCAGTGACGAACTCCACTAGACCCATTATATGTTGTACTACATCTTCTACCTGCTCCCACTCTGTTGACCTCCTACTTGCCCCCAATTGCAGAAACTCATCCCATACTTGATCATAGGTTTTCTGTGTTGATACTGACAGTGACTCTACTGCCAAATGGAGCATCCTTTTTCTCCAGTTTTCCAAAATTCCGGTGGCATTGGAGTCTTGTTGACTTCCGCCTCGGTGGCCAGTCCACGGAACATCTCCCACTGTGAACGAGACAAAGCATCCTCAATGCTATTGTCCACTCCTGGCAGATGTTTGGCTTTAAACAGGATATTACATCTCAGACAAGTCTTCACAAATACGCTCAGCAACTTCAAAACTTGTGGGTCCCTTGCTGATTGTCTATTTACTACTTGTACTACTGCCATGTTATCCACTCTAAACAGCACTATCTTGTGTTGCAAACACTGACCCCCACAAGTGTACTGCTACCACTAGGGGAAACAGTTCCAAAAATGTGATGCTCTATCCCCCCATCTTCCATGTCTGTGGCCACTCCTTCACACATCATCTTCCCTGCTAGTAAATCCCAAACCGAATACCCCTGGATGCATCTGAAAACATCTGAATGTCCCATTCCATTTCTTGGGTTTTGTTTATAGTTATCCCATTAAAGAAATCCAAAAATATACACCACATTTGCAGATCCTCCTTTACTCCTGCCAACAACCGGATATGGTGATGCTGCAGGGACTGTCCAGAGTGGTTCATCCCCAATCATCTACAAAACGTTCTGCCTGCCCTCACTACTCTGCACATGAAGTTGAGTTGTCCCAATAGAACCTACACTTCCCTGACCGTGGCCTTCTTTTTTGCCAGCATTGCATCTAGTAACATCTGCATCCCTATTTTCTTGCCCCACCGAAGGCGTGCCTCCATGTTTAATGAATCCAACTCAATGCCCCAAAATGATTTTCTTTCCGCTGGTCTCATTGTCTTTTCCAGTTTCAGTGGCACCCCTGCATCCTCCATGAACTCCTGAAAACTTACCAGTAATCTCTGGCAGTCCACAGATCCAACATCTATGCCCAGAAAAGAATAATCCAGTTAATGTGTTGTCAACTCATGTCCCATATTCCATGTACACAATAATTGTAAAAAGGAACTGAACTTAACAAACAAGGCACATGACGTGGAGCAGCCCATTGGCAATGCCTTATCCACATACCAGTTACCCGCAAATTGAATCCCTTATAACTGGAATTCCTCCAGGTGCACTGGTAGCAGACAAAAAGCAGACTTAGGGGGTCATTCTGACCCTGGCGGTCATTGACCGCCAGAGTCAACGACCACGAGAGCACCGCCAACAGGCTGGCGGTGCTCTCAAGGGCATTCTGACCGCAGCGGTTTGGCCGCGGTCAGAAAGGGAAAACCGGCGGTCTTCCGCCGGTTTTCCGCTGCCCTCGGGAATCCTCCATGGCGGCGCAGCTTGCTGCGCCACCATGGGGATTCCTACACCCCATACCGCCATCCTGTTCCTGGCGGTTCGCCCGCCAGGAACAGGATGGCGGTATGGGGTGTCGTGGGGCCCCTGGGGGCCCCTGCAGTGCCCATGCCAATGGCATGGGCACTGCAGGGGCCCCCGTAAGAGGGCCCCACAAAGAATTTCAGTGTCTGCTTAGCAGACACTGAAATTCGCGACGGGTGCAACTGCACCCGTCGCACCTTCCCACTCCGCCGGCTCCATTCGGAGCCGGCTTCCTCGTGGGAAGGGGTTTCCCGCTGGGCTGGCGGGCGGCCTTCTGGCGGTCGCCCGCCAGCCCAGCGGGAAACACAGAATCACTGCAGCGGTCTTCAGACCGCGGAGAGGTGTTCTGTCGGGGGAACTCTGGCGGGCGGCCTCCGCCGCCCGCCAGAGTTAGAATGACCCCCTTAATGTCACACTTTGCCATCGATGCTCCACGCCCTGCTTTTGCCACTAAGCCCATCGCTACGTCCACTGAGGAGTAGGACAATGACGATACCTCTTCACTTATGAAATCATTTAGTGAGATCCCTTCTGGCCATGACAAATGTTGTATTAGCCTGGATTCCCTGGTTCCTTCTTTGGGACTCCTCCAATGGGAGAGATGATCTAATTAGTCACTGGCCAGTCACTGAAAGGGCCTGCCATTCTCCTTTCTCTGACTTCCTTCTCCAATTTCTCTTGTATCACTTGTATATGTTCTTTTGTTGATCTTGTGTTTTTAACCCACCTCCTTTCCTTAGGGCCCTCATAACCCAATTTAAAACCCTCTCTGAAACCCTGTATAATTGTTTGGCAGCTGTTTTATTTGGATAGAAATGCAGCCAATACTCCAGCCAATACTCCAGCCTTTCTACTTTAACCGAAGTAAGAGCCTTTTTCCTTGAGCTCCCTTTGCTTTCCTGCCTCCCCTGACATTCCCACTTCCTGTTGATTGCTGCCATGTTTTCCTGCGCATTCATGCCTGAATTTACAATACTCCCTTGTGCACAATCCCTTGTTGAAATCCCAGCAAGACCCAACAGCTCCCTGTGATTTATTGCCATTGCCCACCCCTACCTGAGTGGGATGGCCCTGAGAGAGCCAGTGTACAATCGGTAAACCACTAACCATAAAGACCGTTTTACCAAATTTTGTTGGACCCACGGTGTGCTGCCATAGATCAGTGTTAATTTCGCCCCACTTTACTTCTCGGTCCACTGCCATTCTCGCCTGAAACTCCTCATAATGCTGTGCCCACGCATTGCCCCCAAAAGATATTGAGCCTTGCGGATCACATCCATGTATTTAAACAGGGCTACACTTCTGTCGGGATGTTGTTCACATTATACACTGGCATATGTTAAAAATTTAGCCGTCCAGCTGTCAATCGTCATGGGATCCCTGGGGCATTTAGCAAGACCATACATTTCCACATACTCCCCCTTCCCAATCTTCTCCTTTGTTGCCAACTGCTGCCTTGCTAGTGAGCATTTGCTGTCCCCTGTCAACTGATCCCCTTGCTGTGTTCGATCTCGTTGTATGACCTGCAGCATAGCACTGCAGGAGGTGTTAGTTGTACCCCTCCTGCCCCGGCATATTGCCCATGTTCCACACCTCTTGGACCCGGGTTCTCCACAGTTTTTCCCTCTTCTGGACTATCCTGATCATAGTCGAGCTCCTTCACACCCATGTGTTTCTTCTGGACCATGGCCTTTTGTGCCCGGGCACACCTGCTGTGGGGCAACTCACGTTGAGGAGCCATATTAAATTCACTCAATATTGATTGTGCTGCCTGAAACCTTCTATAAGAGGATGATGTACCCTCTAGATCATCCCCTCCACGTGAGATCTCCACAGACCACCGCGGTGTGCTCAAGACCTGGTCCCTCGTTGTGGTTCGGCCATCTGCACTGCACCATACCTCCTCCTCCCCATCTGGTGTGTGAGCCACATTATGCTCTCCAGAGACCGCAGAACTGCTACCACCTGTCACCTGCAAAAAATTTGGTAAGTCCGGTGTGCAGCACCTACCGCTCCCAACTATGTCCTGTGTAACTAAAGCTTTGTATTGTTGGTCCTGCACAAATCTGCTATTGTCCCTGTGCCGTCTATCTACACCTTCCCTTTTAACACAAATATACTTTCAGTGCCGTACTCCTGTCTCCCCTCTCAGGGCCAACACTTCCTTCATTCTCACTCCACACCAGGTCCAGCACTGACAGTGCAGTTTTTTCCCCCTGGTGTACATCCACCCTGGTCGTCTGAGCCTGCGGTAGGGCCATCCCCTGCCCAGTCACTTGCTCTTCATCCCTATTCATGCTCTGCCTGACCGCACCCTCTGACATCCCCAATGAACCTGCATCTTTCCACTGCTCTTTTAGGCCAGCTGGGGCCCTGGGCAGCCAATCCCACAATCCTAGGTTTAACTCTGGCAAACCTAATTGAACAATTGGGCTTGCATGCAACCCTTGCTGCCAATCTTCCCATCCCCCAGCCTGCTGCCTCTCTATTATGTCCCCCACCAAAGATGGCCACCCCCTGTCCCCTTCAGTCGGTCCCTCCTTCACCTGCACTGGCTGGTCCTTGCCTTCCTCCCTCTATCCTTCCTCCCTCAATCTCCTGCCCTTTGCTGTCTTTGTGGACAAGGATGGGCCCTGTCCCTATAATGGGGGTGCTCTGTAGGCAGTGCTCCCTCCTGCCTGCTCTGTTTCACTTGGGAATTTTCACCATCGCCTTTCTCTGCCGCTTATGCCCTCTGGCCCCTCCCCTGCCCTCACTTTTCACACTCTTTTGGTCCACCCCACGTGTAGACGAGCGGTCCCTAGCACTTACTGCCGGTGAAGGCATTCCTCCTTGCCTTCCTCGCGGCGATGAGCATGCAAGGATCAGTCCCGATAATCCGCTGGAGGTGCGCCATGGTGGCCAAGTCACGCTGACCGATGCAACCAGATCCATGCACCCGGGGATGCTCTGGAAGCCTTTGTTTTCAGGTATGTGGAGAAAAAGAAATGCTAAGCTAATCTCAATGGGACTGCCACAGGGTTAAATTCCCACAAAATGGTGGTTGGCAGCCCCAAAATGAAGCATAAATATCTACTGGGCTACATCCTTTATCGGATGTAGCCAAAGTAGCACAATCGTCTATGCCCAAATGCCCCCGTGGGACAGACCTCATTGCCGGTCGGCTGTCACCTAAGCCTCCCATTGTGGTGGAAAATGCATAAGAGGTAAAATTAAATAATAAATTCAGGGCTTTGAGTAATAATCTGTTCTTCAGCGTTTATAATAATACTAAAGTCTTTGGATGGTGTTTTATTCCTCTGCCCCTTTGCCCCCTTCCCTCAAAATTAGGGATATTACGGTTATCTCTTTCTACCTAACATACTTATGGTGCAGCTTTTTTTATTATTACACCTTGAGCACATGAGGTGCAAGCCATGACAGTATTGTATGATCAACAATATTCACCTGTGTAGCTTTTATTGCGTTCCTGTATTTCATATCCTTTAAATTATAAATGACACCTTAAAGCACAGGCTATTTCAGAAGTGTTATCACCTTGCACGCTCTCTAAAAAACAATTCCACAGTAGATTGAAGAGTGATTGTGGCCAGGGCTGATTTGAATTCCCCACCAAAGCTCTATATTCTATTTGACACAGATAACAGAAAAGCATTACATTCAAGGACAGAGGTCTCCCTGCCCATCCCTAGTTATGGGCCACACAGCGCAAGCGTAGACAGTCTGTGCTTGCATTGAGCAGCCCATAAATGGGCTGCAGTGCGCACCGGCAACAGATCCAGGGCCAGGCCTCCCTCTGCCAGGAGAAGGTACAGAGTGCGGCACACCTCACAAACACTTATTTGTATACATAAAAAAATATACAATACGTAATTTTGAGGAAATCAAATATCCACTTTTAGTAAACATTAGAAGAGTCCATTCCTGTTTGAAGATTTTGAATAGTCTTCTCATATGTTTGAACGCATCTCCAATAATAGTACAACTCAAGCCATGTTTGAAAACACTTTCATAATGATACAACTCAAGCCAACACGTGTTTCGTCATGGGAAATCCTCGTTCAAATCCCCAACGACTTCTTCAGGGCTAAAATTGTAAATGTATTCATTGAGTTAGAAACCAAAATACTAGAACTTTGTCCTTGAAAAAAAGTAAAAGTTGAGTAGAGAACTCAAATTTAGACCCAAAAAAGAATAACTGAAGTAATTAACCAAACAGTGTCCCTTATATTGAAAAATCACCCAAAAGCGTGAAATAGGATCAACCAAGCAAGAGAAAATAAGTTCATCTGACTTCAGACAACAAAACAAGGCGTTTAGAGACAGCCTCTATTATTTAAAGGATAAACCACTCACGGTGTGTGCTGACCACAAACTTAAAAATCCATACAATAAATACACCCCTGTGCCAATCAACATGCTAATTATGATTTGAAGTCATACCTCCTAATTTATACGATTGAGCAACTTTATATGTCATCAACAGTGTTCATTGAATTCGATCTGATAGGCAAATTGTGGACTGAGCTCCTATATACAGCACGAGAAAACGTAAAAAGAGAAAAAGCGTACATAAAGTAAGTAATATTATATGCTGTAGCCCAATGCTCAAAGGCTGTTCAAAGTCACATGGGTCAACAATACCATGCTACAATTACCTTGTCACAGAGTCCACATCCTTAAAGGCACGAAGAGTAATCGACCCACACATCAGTGAATATTAGGTAAACAAACGATTTTCTAAATTCCAGATCTGGCGTGAAAACCAAGCAGAACAAACACAATTCATTAGCAAGCATGCCCAATATTATGGCCACAAAGTTAGAGAATAACAGTGGATCAAAGCTAAAACCACATCCAGAAATCAGGTCCAAAAGCAAACAAGTATCCTAATAATTGTATATAGCTTCAAAAGATGCCGTGAACTGGCGACTAGGAGGCTGCTGAGGATAAGCCACAGTCGCAGGAGACCGTGACCGAGTCTCCTGTCACAAGTCGGCATTGTTGACACACATAAAAAAATACACTAAACACCTATGAGCCCACACTCACCGTATAGCCGGTCAACTCGCTGTATGTTCCAATATCGGAGAGTGAGGAGACGCGAGTACGTGACTCCCATGTTCCGCGTCTGTAACCCGGAAGTTGAGAGGACGTCCGGTTAAAGGCTTACGCGCAATGTAGTAAATCTCGAAAACGGACTACGAATAGTCACGGTGGTAAACCAACAAGCGATACCATAAAGCTGGAAAACAGACTACCATTCATAAAGGATGAAAACTACACCGGTATTTCAGAGGCCCTAGCAGCTACGAACTATGATTAAGATATGAAAAACCATTATCTATTTCGCCACAGATGTTGAAAAACTAATTCAAAGGATATCAAAATATCCGACCCGTATAAAATTAAAGACCAAATTAGCAAATATATACCCTGATGACACTGTTGAAGGATTTTGATTATTAACTCAATGTTGAGTCCACATTAGATATGGTAAACATATTTACATCACAAATAACATATTTTTCAGATCACAAAGCAGATGACACATAGCTTAACTAATTTCAATGTCATGAATATATAAAATACATCATCAGTCAACAAGGAAGAATTCCAACTCTCTATCAGAGTTGAGACCTGATTCAATGGCCCTCAATCTCATGATCCAGAGTGCCTCTCTTTGACGCAGGGCTAGTTCTCTATTACCACCCCTCGGGTCTTTCGGGATGTGTTCCAGCCCAAAAAATTAAAAACTCTTATGATTTGTTTGTGAGTTACAGTTCACTATGTGTGCTACTATTGGATATTTTATATCCAGATTATTCAGCGCTCAGACATGTTCACCAATTCTGATCTTAAGTGCACGAATTGTACTGCCCACATAGATCTTTAAGCATTTGCACCGTATGATGTATACCACAAAAGTAGTGTTACAATTGATAAATGAACAGATTCTGAATTGTCTTTTTCCATCCGAGAACTCCTTAATATTATGACAGGCCCAGCGGCACACTCCACAGCCTCCGCATTTGAAAAAGCCCAACATTTTTGTAGATAACCATGTCTTAACAGGAGGTATAGCAGTGAAACTGGGACTCAACATACTTTTCAAATTTCTGCCTCTTCGATATACTATTGGTATTCTTTCTGGTATCATATCTTTCAGTGATTCATCCTGAGTCAATAGACCCCAGTGTTTATTCATGCATTTCTTTAGAATTAATGAAGCATCATTATAGTCTGTAATAAATCGAACCACATTAGGTTGATCATTCCCCTTGTTTCTATTCACATTCTTTAGCGTATCGCATCTCTTTAAGCATTTAGCTTTAAGATGAGTCTTCTTAACCATTTTGTTAGAGTAGCCTTGTTCTAGGAATCTTCTACCCATCTCATCTATTTCATGGGAGAACTCTTCATCCAGACTGCAATTGCGTCTAGCCCTCAGGAATTCTGCAAAAGGGATAGATGCTATTTGATGCCTGGGGTGTGAACTATCGGCATGAAGAATAGAATTACAAGCTGTGGCCTTACGAAACAGTCTACTCTGGATCTTACCTTCAGCAATGAAAATTTCCACATCAAGAAATTCAATACTCGTAGAACTATACTGGTATGTGAATTTCACGTTCATATTATTAGAATTCAAAAACTCACAGAATTCTAATAGTTTCTGTTCCCCACCTGTCCATATCAAAAAACAATCATCTATATACCTCCCCCAGAACAATATGAAAGTTTGCCATTCGATTGCATCTGAGCCCCAAATCCATTTATGCTCAAACCACCCCATGAAAAGATTTGCGTATGAGGGGGAGAATTTGGAGCCCATCGCCACACCCTGCTTTTGTCTGAACCAGTCACTGTTGAACAGAAAAAAATTATTGGTCAGAATAAGGTTCATCATTTCAATCAACATAGCAGTATGTTCCCAAAAGCTAGCTGATCTTCTATGTAAAAAGAACCGAATAGCGTCTTGTCCTAGATCATGGTTGATGCATGTGTATAATGAAACCACATCCAGTGTCACCAACAACATATCATTGTCCCACTCTACATCATTCAAAATACTCAAAATGTGTGTGGTATCTTTAATAAAGGATGGTAAATTACACACCAATGGTTGCAAAAAACAATCAACAAATTCAGAAAGTTTCTCAGTGGGACCAGAAATACCTGATACAATAGGTCTGCCTGGTGGAAAAGGCAAACCCTTGTGTACTTTAGGTAACGTATATAGGCAAGGATGCCTGGGATGATCCACTTTTAAGTACAAGTATTCATCTTTATTCAGTAGCCCCTTCTCCCTCCAGGCCATCAACTTTTTATTTATTGTGTGAGTGAGATTAGGGATCTGATTCCCACATACCTTCTCATAACAAATTGTATCATTAAGTTGTGATAAAATTTCATTGTCATAGTCAATCTTGTTCATAAGAAACACATTTCCTCCTTTATCTGCTTGCCTGATAATAATATCTTGGTCTTGCTTCAATATTGTAAGTGCAGCCGATTCATCCAGATTCAGATTGTTAGTGAATTTCCTATAATTGATCTTAGCCAAGTGCTTATTGAAATCCTGGCAAACCAAGTCAAATAATTTATCAAAACAATTCAGATTCCAAGATTTTGGTGTCCAGCAAGATCTCTTCTTTAAACCACTAGAGATACTCATATCAGATTCAACTTCGAGATCCTGCAACATTCTTGAGAGAATACCCGGATCTTCGTCTCTTTCTGCTAGGGAAACAATAAGGCCCATATTTATACTTTTTGACGCTAAACTGCGCTAACGCAGTTTAGCGTCAAAAAATTAGCGCCGTCTAACGCCATTCTGAAGCGCCATGCGGGCGCCGTATTTATGGAATGGCGTTAGCCGGCGCTAGCAGACCGGCGCTGCCTGGTGTGCGTGGAAAAAAAACACGTAGACCAGGCAGCGCCGGCGTAGGGGGAAAATGGCGCTAGGGCGTCTTAAAATGGCGCAAGTCGGGTTGACGCTAAAAAATCGTCTTAACCCGATTTGCGCCATTTTTTAGACGCCCAGACGCCATTTAAATGACTCCTGTCTTAGTAAAGACAGGAGTCATGCCCCCTTGCCCAATGGCCATGCCCAGGGGACTTATGTCCCCTGGGCATGGTCATTGGGCATAGTGGCATGTAGGGGGGCACAAATAAGGCCCCCCTATGCCACCCAAAAAAATTTGAAAAATATAAAAAATTATACTTACGTGAACTTACCTGAATGTCCCTGGGGTGGGTCCCTCCATCCTTGGGTGTCCTCCTGGGGTGGGCAGGGGTGGCAGGGGGGGGTCCCTGGGGGCAGGGGAGGGCACCTGTGGGCTCATTTTGAGCCCACAGGCCCCTTAACGCCTACCCTGACCCAGGCGTTAAAAAGTGGCGCAAATGTGGGGTTTTTTGACCCGCCACCTCCCGGGCGTGATTTTTGCCCGGGAGTATAAATACGACGCATTTGCGTCGCCGTCATTTTTTTAGACGGGAACGCCTTCCTTGCATCTCATTAACGCAAGGAAGGCGTTCACGCAAAAAAATGACGCTCTTTGCCCATACTTTGGCGCTAGACGCGTCTAACGCCAAAGTATAAATATGGCGTTAGTTTTGCGCCGAATTTGCGTCGAAAAAAACGACGCTAATTCGGCGCAAACGGAGTATAAATACGGGCCTAAGTGCGGTGTCATGTGCTTCTTCGATGGACAGAGTACTGAGGGCAGATATGCATGGATCAGAACTAGAACTTATCATCGGGTGCTGTTGAAAATGTTTTTTAAGTTTGAGTTTACGGACAAATTTGAATAAATCAATCTTCGATCTACAGGGGTCCCCAAAAGATCTGGGGCAGAAGTTGAGTCCTCTGGCCAGAAGGCTCCTTGCCCCTGTAGTAAGTTCAAATTTAGAATAATTAATCACATTAATGAAGGATGATCTCTCAACATCTAAGTTTTTCTGTTGTCCCGGGATCTCGTTGTGACCCCATCTCGATCTCTTATCTTTACTACTTTTTCCTCTACTGCCCCTTCTTGTTTTTTTGCACTTCTGTTTTGGATGAACTTGCCTCGTTTCATCCTCATTAATTCCTGTAAAAAAGTGGAATTGCCCTCTGTACTGGCATCCACAAGGGCAGGTAAATTTGCAGCCCCATCTAATTCACTATCACTAGTGGCCGGAGTACTAATGGATGTTGAATCTGAAAAGTTAGATATGCTAGAGCTCCTAGGTGTCAAGTTAATATGGATCAAATGATCGTATTTGCTGGAAAAGGTGAAGACCCTCCCTGACAGGTAATCTTTTTCATCCCTTTTCAATTTACGTGCTTTTCTCTGTGTAATCTCTTCTTGGAATTTGAGTATAATCTCCTCTAAAATTTTGTAATTTTTGTTGGTAGATTCTTTCAGATTCAAACCCTCGATTTCTTTCTCAAGAGTTTCAATCTCAGCCTGTAGTTTGGTCACTTTCCTTTCGGCATTAATGATCAAAATCTCCATGAGTCTCATTGAGCTGGTTGTTAGCTCCTTATCCCACAGAGCTAACAGATCTGGATCTAAATCATCGTATGTGGGAAAAATCTGGGATCTCAAACCCCTAGGAATATGATTCAATTTGATGTATTGTTTCAATGTGGCCCCGTCCCACCATTTGGACAATTCATTTTTCTTAAGTTTTTCTAGTCTGATAAATTTACTTCTTAATCCTTCATTTTGTAAACGTACATTATCACGCCACGTGCTTTGGAGGTGCAACCCCCCTAGCTAGACTATCAAACAGATCTTCTGCTAATTTGTTCCTATCCATGATCAAGTGTCAAGATATGCTCAGGCGTAGATCCAAGCAGCCCCCCCTACAAATACTAGGACTCCAATGGTGGGGTGAAAACTCGGGGTTGTGTAGGCGCTCAGGATCAAATTGGCACAGATTCAATTCAAACAATAGTGGGAGCAAAAAACAGAAAGGGTGCCAGCACAAGGGAACACCCCATCCCTTACAGGTTTAAACAACCCAACAAACAAAGGTACAGAGTGCGGCACACCTCACAAACACTTATTTGTATACATATAAAAATATACAATACGTAATTTTGAGGAAATCAAATATCCACTTTTAATAAACATTAGAAGAGTTCATTCCTGTTTGAAGATTTTGAATAGTCTTCTCATATGTTTGAACGCATCTCCAATAATAGTACAACTCAAGCCATGTTTGAAAACACTTTCATAATGGTACAACTCAAGCCAACACGTGTTTCGTCATGGGAAATCCTCGTTCAAATCCCCAACGACTTCTTCAGGGCTAAAATTGTAAATGTATTCATTGAGTTAGAAACCAAAATACTAGAACTTTGTCCTTGAAAAAAAGTAAAAGTTGAGTAGAGAACTCAAATTTAGACCCAAAAAAGAATAACTGAAGTAATTAACCAAACAGTGTCCCTTATATTGAAAAATCACCCAAAAGGGTGGAATAGGATCAACCAAGCAAGAGAAAATAAGTTCATCTGACTTCAGACACCAAAACAAGGCGTTTAGAGACAGCCTCTATTATTTAAAGGATAAACCACTCACGGTGTGTGCTGACCACAAACTTAAAAATCCATACAATAAATACACCCCTGTGCCAATCAACATGCTAATTATGATTTGAAGTCATACCTCCTAATTTATACGATTGAGCAACTTTATATGTCATCAACAGTGTTCATTGAATTCGATCTGATAGGCAAATTGTGGACTGAGCTCCTATATACAGCACGAGAAAACGTAAAAAGAGAAAAAGCGTACATAAAGTAAGTAATATTATATGCTGTAGCCCAATGCTCAAAGGCTGTTCAAAGTCACATGGGTCAACAATACCATGCTACAATTACCTTGTCACAGAGTCCACATCCTTAAAGGCACGAAGAGTAATCGACCCACACATCAGTGAATATTAGGTAAACCAACGATTTTCAAAATTCCAGATCTGGCGTGAAAACCAAGCAGAACCAACACAATTCATTAGCAAGCATGCCCAATATTATGGCCACAAAGTTAGAGAATAACAGTGGATCAAAGCTAAAACCACATCCAGAAATCAGGTCCAAAAGCAAACAAGTATCCTAATAATTGTATATAGCTTCAAAAGATGCCATGAACTGGCGACTAGGAGGCTGCTGAGGATAAGCCACAGTCGCAGGAGACCGTGACCGAGTCTCCTGTCACAAGTCGGCATTGTTGACACACATAAAAAAATACACTAAACACCTATGAGCCCACACTCACCGTATTGCCGGTCAACTCGCTGTATGTTCCAATATCGGAGAGTGAGGAGACGCGAGTACGTGACTCCCATGTTCCGTGTCTGTAACCCGGAAGTTGAGAGGACGGCCGGTTAAAGGCTTACGCGCAATGTAGTAAATCTCGAAAACGGACTACGAATAGTCACGGTGGTAAACCAACAAGCGATACCATAAAGCTGGAAAACAGACTACCATTCATAAAGGACGAAAACTACACCGGTATTTCAGAGGCCCTAGCAGCTACGAACTATGATTAAGATATGAAAAACCATTATCTATTTCGCCACAGATGTTGAAAAACTAATTCAAAGGATATCAAAATATCCGACCCGTATAAAATTAAAGACCAAATTAGCAAATATATACCCTGATGACACTGTTGAAGGATTTTGATTATTAACTCAATGTTGAGTCCACATTAGATATGGTAAACGTATTTATATCACAAATAACATATTTTTCAGATCACAAAGCAGATGACACATAGCTTAACTAATTTCAATGTCATGAATATATAAAATACATCATCAGTCAACAAGGAAGAATTCCAACTCTCTATCAGAGTTGAGACCTGATTCAACGGCCCTCAATCTCATGATCCAGAGTGCCTCTCTTTGACGCAGGGCTAGTTCTCTATTACCACCCCTCGGGTCTTTCGGGATGTGTTCCAGCCCAAAAAATTCAAAACTCTTACGATTTGTTTGTGAGTTACAGTTCACTATGTGTGCTACTATTGGATATTTTATATCCAGATTATTCAGCGCTCAGACATGTTCACCAATTCTGATCTTAAGTGCACGAATTGTACTGCCCACATTGATCTTTAAGCATTTGCACCGTATGATGTATACCACAAAAGTAGTTTTACAATTGATAAATGAACAGATTCTGAATTGTCTTTTTCCATCCGAGAACTCCTGGATATTATGACAGGCCCAGCGGCACACTCCACAGCCTCCGCATTTGAAAAAGCCCAACATTTTTGTAGATAACCATGTCTTAACAGGAGGTATAGCAGTGAAACTGGGACCCAACATACTTTTCAAATTTCTGCCTCTTCGATATACTATTGGTATTCTTTCTGGTATCATATCTTTCAGTGATTCATCCTGAGTCAATAGACCCCAATGTTTATTCATGCATTTCTTTAGAATTAATGAAGCATCATTATAGTCTGTAATAAATCGAACCACATTAGGTTGATCATTCCCCTTGTTTCTATTCACATTCTTTAGCGTATCGCATCTCTTTAAGCATTTAGCTTTAGGATGAGCCTTCTTAACCATTTTGTTAGAGTAGCCTCATGCTAGGAATCTTCTACTCATCTCATCTATTTCATGGGAGAACTCTTCATCCAGACTGCAATTGCGTCTAGCCCTCACAAATTCTGCAAAAGGGATAGATGCTATTTGATGCCTGGGGTGTGAACTATCGGCATGAAGAATAGAATTACAAGCTGTGGCCTTACGAAACAGTCTACTCTGGATCTTACCTTCAGCAATGAAAATTTCCACATCAAGAAATTCAATACTCGTAGAACTATACTGGTATGTGAATTTCACGTTCATATTATTAGAATTCAAAAACTCACAGAATTCTAATAGTTTCTGTTCCCCACCTGTCCATATAAAAAAACAATCATCTATATACCTCCCCCAGAACAATATGAAAGTTTGCCATTCGATTGCATCTGAGCCCCAAATCCATTTATGCTCAAACCACCCCATGAAAAGATTTGCGTATGAGGGGGAGAATTTGGAGCCCATCGCCACACCCTGCTTTTGTCTGAACCAGTCACTGTTGAACAGAAAAAAATTATTGGTCAGAATAAGGTTCATCATTTCAATCAACATAGCAGTATGTTCCCAAAAGCTAGCTGATCTTCTATGTAAAAAGAACCGAATAGCGTCTTGTCCTAGATCATGGTTGATGCATGTGTATAATGAAACCACATCCAGTGTCACTAACAACATATCATTGTCCCACTCTACATCATTCAAAATACTCAAAATGTGTGTGGTATCTTTAATAAAGGATGGTAAATTACACACCAATGGTTGCAAAAAACAATCAACAAATTCAGAAAGTTTCTCAGTGGGACCAGAAAGACCTGATACAATAGGTCTGCCTGGTGGAAAAGGCAAACCCTTGCGTACTTTAGGTAACGTATATAGGCAAGGATACCTGGGATGATCCACTTTCAAGTACAAGTATTCATCTTTATTCAGTAGCCCCTTCTCCCTCCAGGCCATCAACTTTTTATTTATTGTGTGAGTGAGATTAGAGATCGGATTCCCACATACCTTCTCATAACAAATTGTATCATTAAGTTGTGATAAAATTTCATTGTCATAGTCAATCTTGTTCATAAGAAACACATTTCCTCCTTTATCTGCTTGCCTGATAATAATATCTTGGTCTTGCTTCAATATTGTAAGTGCAGCCGATTCATCCAGATTCAGATTGTTAGTGAATTTCCTATAATTGATCTTAGCCAAGTGCTTATCGAAATCCTGGCAAACCAAGTCAAAGAATTTATCAAAACAATTCAGATTCCAAGATCTCGGTGTCCAGCAAGATCTCTTCTTTAAACCACTAGAGATACTCATATCAGATTCAACTGCCAGATCCTGCAACATTCTTGAGAGAATACCCGGATCTTCGTCTCTTTCTGCTAGGGAAACAATAAGTGCGGTGTCATGTACTTCTTCGATGGACAGAGTACTGAGGGCAGATATGCATGGATCAGAACTAGAAATTATCATCGGGTGCTGATGAAAATGTTTTTTAAGTTTGAGTTTACGGACAAATTTGAATAAATCAATCTTCGATCTACAGGGGTCCCCAAAAGATCTGGGGCAGAAGTTGAGTCCTCTGGCCAGAAGGCTCCTTGCCCCTGTAGTAAGTTCAAATTTAGAATAATTAATCACATTAATGAAGGATGATCTCTCAACATCTAAGTTTTTCTGTTGTCCCGGGATCTCGTTGTGACCCATCTCGATCTCTTATCTTTACTACTTTTTCCTCTACTGCCCCTTCTTGTTTTTTTGCACTTCTGTTTTGGATGAACTTGCCTCGTTTCATCCTCATCAATTCCTGTAAAAAAATGGAATTGCCCTCTGTACTGGCATCCACAAGGGCAGGTAAATTTGCAGCCCCATCTAATTCACTATCACTAGTGGCCGGAGTACTAATGGATGTTGAATCTGAAAAGTTAGATATGCTAGAGCTCCTAGGTGTCAAGTTAGTATGGATCAAATGATCGTATTTGCTGGAAAAGGTGAAGACCCTACCTGACAGGTAATCTTTTTCATCCCTTTTCAATTTACGTGCTTTTCTCTGTGTAATCTCTTCTTGGAATTTGAGTATAATCTCCTCTAAAATTTTGTAATTTTTGTTGGTAGATTCTTTCAGATTCAAACCCTCGATTTCTTTCTCAAGAGTTTCAATCTCAGCCTGTAGTTTGGTCACTTTCCTTTCGGCATTAATGATCAAAATCTCCATGAGTCTCACTGAGCTGGTTGTTAGCTCCTTATCCCACAGAGCTAACAGATCTGGATCTAAATCATCGTATGTGGGAAAAATCTGGGATCTCAAACCCCTAGGAATACGATTCAATTTGATGTATTGTTTCAATGTGGCCCCGTCCCACCATTTGGACAATTCATTTTTCTTAAGTTTTTCTAGTTTGATAAATTTACTTCTTAATCCTTCATTTTGTAAACGTACATTATCACGCCACGTGTTTTGGGGTGCAACCCCCCTAGCTAGACTATCAAACAGATCTTCTGCTAATTTGTTCCTATCCATGATCAAGTGTCAAGATATGCTCAGGAGTAGATCCAAGCAGCCCCCCCTACAAATACTAGGACTCCAATGGTGGGGTGAAAACTCGGGGTTGTGTAGGCGCTCAGGATCAAATTGGCACAGATTCAATTCAAACAATAGGGGGAGCAAAAAACAGAAAGGGTGCCAGCACAAGGGAACACCCCATCCCTTACAGGTTTAAACAACCCAACAAACAAAGGTACAGAGTGCGGCACACCTCACAAACACTTATTTGTATACATAAAAAAATATACAATACGTAATTTTGAGGAAATTAAATATCCACTTTTAATAAACATTAGAAGAGTCCATTCCTGTTTGAAGATTTTGAATAGTCTTCTCATATGTTTGAACGCATCTCCAATAATAGTACAACTCAAGCCATGTTTGAAAACACTTTCATAATGGTACAACTCAAGCCAACACGTGTTTCGTCATGGGAAATCCTCGTTCAAATCCCCAACGACTTCTTCAGGGCTAAAATTGTAAATGTATTCATTGAGTTAGAAACCAAAATACTAGAACTTTGTCCTTGAAAAAAAGTAAAAGTTGAGTAGAGAACTCAAATTTAGACCCAAAAAAGAATAACTGAAGTAATTAACCAAACAGTGTCCCTTATATTGAAAAATCACCCAAAAGCGTGGAATAGGATCAACCAAGCAAGAGAAAATAAGTTTATCTGACTTCAGACACCAAAACAATGCGTTTAGAGACAGCCTCTATTATTTAAAGGATAAACCACTCACGGTGTGTGCTGACCACAAACTTAAAAATCCATACAATAAATACACCCCTGTGCCAATCAACATGCTAATTATGATTTGAAGTCATACCTCCTAATTTATACGATTGAGCAACTTTATATGTCATCAACAGTGTAACCTTATTCTGACCAATAATTTTTTTCTGTTCAACAGTGACTGGTTCAGACAAAAGCAGGGTGTGGCGATGGGCTCCAAATTCTCCCCCTCATACGCAAATCTTTTCATGGGGTGGTTTGAGCATAAATGTGGTTTATGTTTTGGGATGTGCTTGTAACACCATCTATGTGGGAAGTACTAAACGTGCTTTGAAATTTAGAATACAGGAACATTTACGTGCCCTTAAAAACAATGATACGAGCTATCCACTAACGGCACACACAGCTTCGGTTCATCCCAACAATGCACGGATTTGGTTTCATGGGATTGACCACATTCCAACACTTCCTAGAGGGGGCAATAGAGAACTAATATTATGTCAAAAGGAGGCATCCTGGATCTGCCGACTACGTGCAGTTGACTTGGGTCATAACACCGACCATGAATTGCATTATTTTCTACAAGCATAGTTCTGCTGTTTGCACTACACTTATAATTTGACATTGGGACCACAATGCCAAACCACATTAGGTAGACTGTCGTATTGTCATTAAAATGTGACTTATGTTATGATGTACTTATCTTGATTCTCGATTGCGATTTGAACACATTAATTTACACAAAGTGTACATATATATTATTTGTGAAATTGGGCTGCGGTATTGACATGGCGACCCACCACCAGAACATTTTGAGTGTCCACTTTTCACAATTTGGGCCTTGAGGTCCTGCATTTACCTGGATTCTATTCACCATTGTGTCATATTTGGTCCTATACTTTATATTGCTTTGGTGTTTGATGATATCCAGTTAGTCTTCCCCTGTGTCATTTCTTACCTTGAGATAGAATTTTATTTCAGTTTACTTTTCTTTTCTTTCTTCTCCTCTCATTTAGTTATATATCATTACTTTATACTTGTAAGTCTTTAGTGACCCCTTTTCTTGTCATGCCTCCCTGATGAGCTTGCACTTTTATACACACTTCTAAATGTTTTTCTTTTTTTCCTGTTGGTCTTCTTTTTAGGTACCGCGTTCTGGCACCTTGGTGCTTTTATCTAATTATACTTGACACATGCAAGATGGCCGCCACTGCGGTGTCCACTTTGTGTTTCTTACTTCTTGTTCACTCACTTCTTCCTGTGATCTAGTGTACGACCTTAACACACCTAAAATGGCTGCTAATTAATTTTTTTATGTCCGTCTTCTATTTCCCCTTTTTTCCCCGACTCCTGGCTTTTTTCATTCATTTTTCAAACGCTACGTCCGCGGGAGGTTTCTCGCTTTATTATAAACCGGGATCGGCGTTTTCCCTGTCCTACTGGTGCTACCGCTACACTACTCAACGGTCGCTCGGACCGTATTATTATTCATTAACACGTCTTATCGTGTCAACACGTCTTCGGGTAAGTCACCTTACGTTTCTTACCTTGATTTTTGGTGTGTTTTTACCGTGTTACAGTGGTTTCACTCCAGGTCCTTTCCCCCCCTTTTTCATGTAGGACTTATTGACTGTCGCTCTTCATAACGAGCATACTGACAGTGTTACTTGGGGTGGATCTCGACAAACTTGCACCATTCACTATATTTTTTTGGTAAGACTGCTTTCTTCTATTTGTCTTTGCGCTCGCCGTTATGCTATGCGCAGAACGACTCAGGGGTCTCTTTTCCTTTAAGGCAGGGTGGATTTACCACTTGCCTACTATACACATTTTTTAATACACATATTTCTTATTGTCTTTTTTTCCCATCAGGTATTTTTTCTCTTCCCCTACTCCTACTGATCACTAAGATTGACTGGATATCATCTTGGTACGCTTTTCTGATTTGCCCTTTACTTATGGTGGTGGCTCTGATTTTTTCCGCACATATATTCCAGTCTGCAACGCTTGTATTATATCTTATTCCATCATCACTTCACTCATGTTACTCGGGATTTTAAGGACAGGTTGGCACTCGGCTAAGACTGTTGCCCCCTTGCCCATAAAGCATTGATTTATCCATCCTCTTTTTAGTCATGCTTTCTTTGATTAAATCTTGCGATGTTTCGGACTGCATTTCTCCACTCACTTTCTTTGTCACTGATATGGTACTACGCATGCACTTTCTATGCACGTCTAGTACCTCGCACCAAATTATTAATAGCGATTTTCTTGGTGCTGGTACACAGCGTACTATCATGATTGGTTATATAAAATTACTACCTTTTTTATATGTCATATGCTTCTGTTCTATATTGTATTACAGCCCTGAAGAAGCCCACTTTTGTCCATGGGCGAAACGCGTTGGCTGTCTTATGTTTGCATTATGTGCTGCAACATGAATACGACAACTGTGTGGAATTAAAATTTACAAACGGATGATCTGACTCGTCCCCACTGCTGAAGGATTGGACTGTTTATTTAATACTCAAATTTTTGTCTTTCTTGTGGTGCACCACCTATTTTTGTTTAATTCCAGGGCTTTGCTTTGCCTATAGGGCCCTCTATGCATCAGGGGCCTCAGTGTGGTTGCACGCCATTCCTGATATTTGAAGTATTTATTCCTTTACTGAACACTGGGATAATCAGGTACTCTTAGGGATTTTGTGCGTTACCTATGAGCGTGCTGCATGAACTTTCTGAGTGTCATTCCCTCTGTTAGCCTCTGTAATGTCCTGAGCAGCTGGATTGACGGGCTCTTAAAGCATGTTGGAACGCCTTGTCCCCTTCAAGGAACACTCAGCACATGCATGGCCTGGTACAGGGGACAATGGGGGATGGAGTCCCCTTAGTTCAGGGAGGTCGTTGGCTCCTACTTTACAGCATGCCAGATTGTGTCCATTTGACTCTGTTGTATATTAACTTATTTTTACTATTCTGCTTCTCCCCCTCTTTATTTTGTTCATTCTTTCTTTCTTTCCTAATTTCTTTCTTTCCTTCCTTCTTTCTTTCCTTCTTCTTTCCTTTCTTTTTCATTCTGTTTTTCCTTGTTTCCTTCTAACTTTCTCTTTCCTTTTTTGTTTCCTTGTTCTTTTTTTCTTTCTTTCTTTCTTTCTTTCTTTCTTTCATTCTTTCATTCTTCCTTTTCTGAGGCTTGCATCCTACACCAGACAAATTTACTTTTAGGTCTATGTTAGCCAAGACCTCTTGATTTTACTAAGAGTATGTGGATATCATAAGTATTCATACAGATTTCAGTCAGACTTCATCCATTAGTGTGTGGTTGGTGTCATTCACATTTTTCTTCCACCTACTCTAACATGCATTAAAGGGGAATGTATCTGCCCACTTCAGCCATTGGCTGACTTTACTACGAGTTATGGTACGCTGCACTTTCACAAGGAACACATCTGCACACAATTCAATGCCACAGAGTACTATGGTAATGTGTGTTGTTTTAGACAAAAAAACTTTTTTGCCTGTAGCAAATGACTTTTTCAGATTGATAAAGGACCACATACTTCCAAACAATAAAGTTTTGCAAAATCCGTGACAAAACAAAAAAAGAATTGCCAGCATGCTGGCAACCAATGCCAGACCAATTTGCTTTGACAATGTTTGTTACTTCTAGCAAAGGGCCCATGGTAAAATAAAGGGCATTAGTGGTTGTGTGTATGTGCACACACTAGTCACCAGTGTGGCTAACAGCAACAATTCATAATCAGCTATGTTTCAACCTGTGCCAGGGCTAAAATAAATAATATTAGCAACAGCATGACTTTCTCTTAGGGAACTCTTGTATGTGTCTGGCATTTACGTATTTTCCAGCTCAGTAATTTTGATTGTTAACCACACCTACCACAAAAGTTTTAATTGAAACTGACTCCACAAGAATCATAGTAATAGAGTGTATCACAGTATCAAAAATAAAAGCTTCACTAGAAGCCATCGATATTTGTGGAGATAATACTGCAACAGGTAAATATCCATACTGCAGAGGAAATAGGTTACTGGGTTCGACGTTACCATCGCATTACAAGTTCTGCATATTGTAACGGAAAAAGCACTTTAATACTGCATGCTTTTTCCTATTCCGAGCTGCAAAACTCGAAATGTTGTGCTGAATTTTAATTACACCACAGAAATCGGAATAATTGAGGTAATTTTGTGTTACTTTTGTGATGTAAAATTACTGAAAAATATGCCATTATCCTGCTTGCATAATTTAGAGTAAATTGGGGACAAATGTGGGCATTACAAACGTGGCAGTGTGGCCCGCCATGCTGACGGTGGCAGGTAAAACCACCAGCCGGCATGGCGGGCCACACCGCCACATAATGAACCCCCTGAGGGCCGCCATCAGTAGCCCTCACTCACTGCCAGGCTGCCTCCGTCAGGCAGCCTGGCGGCGGTTGGAAACATTATCCGACAGGGCAGCGGTGCTGCCCCTCGGATAATGATTCCTCAGCCACTGCCTTTCCCTGGTGGGTTTCCCTGCCTTGGAAAGGCTGGCGGAAGGGGTGCACCGGGGCACCCCTGGGGGCCCTTGCACTGCCCATGCACTTGGCATGGGCAGTGGATGGGCCCCGGTGCAGTGCCCCATCGTGCAAGTCACTGCACAGAGGGATTGGCAGCAGCTCCATGTGGAGCCGCCGTCAATGTCCCGGCCAGGCATTCTTGTGGGCCGGCAGGCGGAAACAATGTTTCCGCCTGCCGGCCCACAGGAATGTTCCTAATACGGGATCCGGGGACACTGGCGGTCAGTGTTTTGACCGCCAGACTGAACATGGCGGTTGCGACTGCTGTGTTGATAATGAGGGCCAAAATGTCTGCAGCAAGAGCACAGGTACAGAGAGCGCCAGACTGCTGGCTGCTCCTGTTCGCATTCTGTAGCATCTAACACCATTTTCTTAGCTCAAAATGCATTCTCAGTCTATTTTGGATGCAAACGTGCATTTTGGGCTAAGAAAATTGCACTAATTGCTGGGTTACACTTCTCATGTTATTTTGCGTAATCTCGCGTAATTTTGCTGTAATATCAACCTAATTACATTACAGCAAATTACACAAGATACATCCACCATCCTTACCTCCCACAATCCCTCCATCATGGAAAAAGCTACCCACTCTTGTTTTGAGGCTGGGCTTTATGAAACAGAGCACAACCAATATTCCCCATATGTCATTGAAATCAAAAGATCTCTCGAACACAGCTTTCCTTAGGCCTAAACATTGTTTACTGTGCTCTTTCAATGATGATACTCTTTTACCCTCTGCTTACATAAATGTCTCCATCAATTGACAAATTAAATCTAAAAAAGAAAGCTTCTTACTAAGAATGGTTAAAACATGTGTTAAGGAAACCCACTTGTTTCATCATACTACCTCCTTTGATAGAACTGAAATGAATTCATACTATGGTCCTATTTGGAGTTTGGCAGACAGTGTACTACGCTACAAACATGAAATAGTACCCTGTTTGTGCAACCCTTGGCCCGCCTACTCTAGTATGAGTCAGGCAGACCTTCATATTTCCAATGGTGGTGTGCCCATTGGCTCTCCTATTCAAAAGGTTGCTTCAACAGCCCAACAATTAGGGGCTATTGAAGTAAGGGCATCAGATTGCCCACCCTATTAGAACTGACAGTCTTATGAGATTTGTTTTCTGTTTGCCACCACCAGGAAAAACCTGGCGCTCCAGAAAAATGCCTGCTCACCCTTATGTAGGGGGAAATTTGTGTATTGTTTATCAATAACAAACTCCAGCTTCAGTAGTTTGTTTTTTAAACAAAAAGTGGTGAATGGTCTCCTGAAAGATGAGGGCCACACACCAAACTTAAAGTGCCTTCAACAAAACAATTATGACAGCAGTTCTTCTGAAGGCACAGTGATCATCACTCGGCCAGTGGTGATCTCTTAATATGGTGGATGGCAGTCTGCCAGGGTGGCACAGGTTATGACCTCCACCACCCAGCAAAGGGGTGCCCACATGACAAACTCAAATCAGCCCAAGGTCTCCATCATACCAATTGACCAACACCCAAACTCGGATGCCAGCAGCCCAAAGCCGTCTATGACTGCAGCTGGTCCAGGAAAGCAATGTGCATTGAAGGTAATAGGATTGGGTGTACTTTGACAAATCAGCTTGACCTTTGCTTTCAGGCCATTCTGAAGCTAAAACACAATATGATCTTCCTGGACTGCTTTGCTGTCTTGGATAAGTGTGGGCACCCAGCATTGCGCAGCAGGAACTATGGCATCATTTGAATATCAGTGCTGAAAAGTAGGACTCAGGGACAGATTTATAGAAAGTGGTGCTGCACTGAGTGCAGCGCCACTTTCCCAGCACCCCTTACCACCCCCCTACCGCCACCATGTGTGTGCTGTAATTAAAATATGGAGCACCATGGCGCAGGGTAGGGGGTAATAGTGTCATTTTTTATGACACTATTGATGTACTCTGCAGGAGTAGTGCCAAAATATTGGTGCTATTCCTGCAGAGTACATAAGGCCCTATTCTAAAGAATGGAAGCCCCCTTTTAACGCCTGCTCTTGAGCAGGCGTTAAAAGTGTCGTAATAAATGGCACAAGGAAATATCATAGAGTTCCTTACGCCAATTTTCTGGCTCCCCTAATGGGGGAACACCCCCATTGCATACATTGTGTCTGGCGCAGGCATAATGTAGCGCAAAGGGTTACAGAGTGGCACAATGCATGCAATGTAAATACGGGGGGGGATTTTGACCTCGTTGGGCCACATTAATGTCAAACTAAATGATGTTAATGTGGCGCAAGGTGGCGCTAGGGGCCTATAAATATGCCCCTTAGTTCCCTAAACGTCAGCATTATGCTGTCCATGGAATGTACCAAGGTGACACAAAATGCTGTGGTTTTTGATGCACTATAGAGCTCCAGGTAGCGATTCAAGTCACAACGTCTATTAACATATATTAAAGAGAAGACCGATTTAATCTTTGGGAAGGCACATGTCCTAGCTCCACCTCTGCCTCCTGCCTCACAATGTATGCAAGTAGTGTTGACTCTAAATTTAGGAGATAACCACCCCATGAAGAGAAAGCGGAAGATTTAGGCTGATGCGATGTTATTGCTGAAGTGGTGGTCTAGCTCTAGCCTTTCAGGAAATAGAATGTTTGCCTTATTCTAGGGTGTTTCAAAAGTACATAATATATCATGGTTTCACATGTAAATAATGTTGTTACTTTTACAATTTTTGCATCCTCTGATTTCATATAATCTCAAAAAAGCCTCCTCTGCATTCATAGGAAAATTTACCCTACCTTAAAACTTTGACTTGTTACCTGGCTTCTTTCTTTCAAATGATCCTCTACTTACTTTCCTTTCTCTGCATGCCTCCTCTCTCTGAGTACAGTTTACTCTAAATTATAAGCACAGATGACTTAATCCCTATACTGCATTTCTGTAAAGTGCCCACATTTCATTTCAAAGATCACAAGCTCTCCTTTGAAAAGTCATACCCCGCAACCTAACAATAGCTAATCTCTTGTAATACCATGCATGAATTAAAGTACCCCCTTTCCCACTAAAGATCACGTCTACGTCCTACTAATTTACCCACCCACAAAGAAACTGCAGTGAATGCATGGAATTAATTCCGTAATAGCACAAGGCGAATCCAAATAACCAACAGTAATAACTGGAAAAAACTAACCTTGAGTTCAGGAGCAGCTTGCTACCCTGCGTACAGCGCTTTCATACCTTGTCAAGGGTAGAAAGTGCTTTATAAATGAAGCTACAATACAAGACAATATATAACCTTCATGGTCCACAATAATACCATAGCACTTAGTGGCAGGGGATACAGGCTGCATAATAATTCACTTACCCTACTTGACAGCCTTACACTCACATAAGGTGAAATTGCTATGAGTCCTGTCCATGTCCCAGTAGTATTCCAGTCCAAAGCACTAACCTACCACAAACTGAACAGGCATGGAATAACTGAGGACATCTGCCACATGCCACTTGCCAATTGAGGACTTTAATATTGTCCACTACTACAGGCCCCGGCGAGTTACACATTACGACCGCCTCTTGACACCTCACAATGATAATCAGATAAAGAATGATATTAACAAAGTCTATCCCAGAAGATCTCTCCATCATTTTTCCCTGCAACTTATGCTTTCTCAGGACCATAAACTTTAACCCCCTCGGTGCCTTGGACGAGGTGGTCTCGTCCCAGCACACGGTTCCCACACTAGCGCACCCCCAAAGGGCCCCCCACCCACACCCCCAGTCAGGGATGAAAGGGGAATCGCTTCCCCTTTCACCCCCGAATCCCCCCCAGTGACGTCTGATGACGTCAGCACGCGATCGTGTGCTGACCTCATCAGAGGTCGCCTTCCGTCGCGCTGGAAGCATGCTTTCAGCGCGATGCGGATGAGAAATGCTAAGCATTTCTCTTCCGCTCGGGAGGAGGGAGGCGGGAGAGACATCGGAAGAAAGGAAAGGCTTTTCCTTTCTTTCAATGTCATTCTGAGCATTTCTGCTGCCCGATCGCAATGCGATCGGGCAGCAGAAATGCCCACTAGACACCAGGGACTTTATTTTTTTGGGAAATTTACATGAGGGGAGCCGTCCCTTGGGCAAGGGTCGCTCCCTAGGGGGCCAAATAATTTTTAGGTCATTTCTGCCCCCCTGGGGGCAGAAATGCCCACTAGACACCAGGGATTGGTGTGTGTGTATATGTGTGTTTTGTTTGGGGGGGCAGCCCCCTTGGGCAAGGGTCGCTCCCCATGGGGACACATTACTGTTGGCAATAGCCTATTTTTGGAAGGCCCATCTGCCCCCAAGGGGGGCAGAAATCTCACCAGAGACCGGGGAAGATTTGTTTTTCAAAATAAGAGGGTGGGGTTATGGCCATACCCCCACCCCAAATAAATGGGGCCAAAGTTGCTCTGCCCACGAGTGGGCAGATGGGGCAATTACCCCAATCCACACCCCTGGGGCAGAAAGTCTACTAGATGCCATGAAATAAAAAATAAAAAAAAATTGTGGGGTGGTGACTACCAACCAGTATGGGCCTGGTTATGCCCTTACCCGAACTGAAGGGGCTAACAGTCATTCAGCTCTTCCCCGCACACTAAAACATCTTATCCCATGGCAAGCAAGAGGACATTTGTTTTTTTTGTTTTTTGTTTTACAATTGGGCCATGAGAGCTTGGTAACTCTCAAAATCGTCCCACTTGGAATGGTGAGGGCTGGACTTTTTTTTACTTTGGGACGTTGCCATGTAGAAAAATCAACAAGACCTAGATACATCTCAAAAACTAAACATCTAGTTGATTCCAGGGTGGTGTGCTTCACATGCACCCCGCACCATTTCCTTACCCACAATGCCCTGCAAACCTGCAACTTTGCTGGAAAGCACACATTTTTCCCACATTTTTATGATGGAACCTTCCGGAATCTGCAGGAATCCACAAAATTCCTACCACCCAGCATTGTCTCATCTATACCGATACAATTTCTGCTGCACTTGTCAGCCTAAAAATGTTTTGTTTCAAACTGCCCTTTTGGACCCACTTTGGTTCCCCCTCAATTTCGACGTGTTTTTGGCTCTTCCCTGTCACAAACACTTGGCCCACCTACACAAGTGTGGTATCATTTTTACCGGGAGACAAAGGGGAACGTTGGGTGGTAAGAAATTTGTCCTGGTGCAGTGATCCCACACAGAAATGTGGGAAAAATGTGATTTTTTAGCTAAATTTGAGGTTTCCTGAGGATTCTGGGTAAGAAAACATTTGGGGATCCACGCAAGTCACACCTCCCTTGAATCCCTCGGGTGTCTAGTTTTCATAAATGCCTGGGTTTGGTAGGTTTCCCTAGATGGCTGCTGAGCCCAGGACCAAAAACGCAGGTGCCCCCGCAAAAACAGGTAGTTTTCTATTTGATAATTTTGATGTGTCCAGATAGTGTTTTGGGACATTTCCTGTTGCGAGCAGAAGGCCTACCCACACAAGTGAGGTACCATTTTTGTCGGGAGACTTTGGGGAACACACAGTGGAAAGAAATTTGTCGCTCCACTCAGATTCCAGAACTTTCTGTCACCGAAATGTGAGGAAAAAGTGTTTTTTAGCCACATTTTGAGGTTTGCAAAGGATTCTGGGTAACAGAACCTGGTGAGAGCCCCACAAGTCACCCCGTCTTGGATTCCCCTAGGCCTCTAGATTTAATAAATGCACAGGTTTTGTATGTTTCCCTAGGTGCTGGCTGAGCTAGAGGCCAAAATCCACAGGTAGGCACTTTGCAAAAAACACCTCTGTTTTTTTGGGGAAAATTTGATGTGTCCAAGTTGTGTTTTGGGGCACTTCCTGTCACGGGCGTTAGGCCTACCCACACAAGTGAGGTACCATTTGTATTGGGAGACTTGGGGGAACATAGAATAGCAAAACAAGTGTTGCCCCTTGTTTTTCTCTACATTTTTGCCTTCCAAATATAAGACAGTGTGTAAAAAAAGCGTCTATTTGAGAAATGCCCTGTAATTCACATGCTAGTACGGGCACCCCAGAATTCAGAGATGTGCAAATAACCACTGCTGCTCAACACCTTATCTTGTACCCATTTTGGAAATACAAAGGTTTTCTTGATACCTATTTTTCACTCTTTATATTTCAGCAAATGAATTGCTGTATACCCGGTATAGAATGAAAACCCACTGCAAGGTGCAGCTCATTTATTTTCTCTGGGTACCTAGGGTTCTTGATGAACCTACAAACCCTGTATATCCCCGCAACCAGAAGAGTCCAGCAGACGTAACGGTATATTGCTTTTAAAAATTTGACATTGCAGGAAAAAGTTACGGAGTAAAAGGTAGAGAAAAATGGCTGTTTTTTCACCTCAATTTCAATATTATTTTATTTCAGTTGTTATTTTCTGTAGGAAACCCTTGTAGGATCTACACAAATTACCCATTTCTGAATTCAGAATTTTGTCCACTTTCCAGAAATGTTTAGGTTTCTGGGATCCAGCATTGGTTTTACACCGATTTCTGTCACTGACTGGAGGGAGGCTGAAAGCACAAAAAAAATTAAAAATGTGGTATGTCCCAGTAAAATGCCAAAATTATTTTGCAAAATTGAATTTTCTGATTCAAGTCTGCCTGTTCCTGGAAGCTGGGAAGCTGGTGATTTCAGCACTGCATACCCTTTGTTGATGCCAATTTCACGGAAAAAACACAAGCCTTCTTCTGCAGCACTTTTCTCAATTTTTTTTTAAAAAACGAACATTTTACTGTATTTTGGCAAATTTCTTGGTCTCCTTCAGGGGAACCGACAAAGTCTGGGTACCTCTATAACCCTTAGGATATTGTAAAAAGGGACACAAATTTGGCGTGGGTAGCTTATGTGGACAAAACGTTATGAGGGCCTAAGCGCACCCTGCCCCAAATAGCCAAAAAAAGGCCTGGCACCTGAGGGGGAAAAGGCCTGGCAGCGAAGGGGTTAAACAAAATATCTCAGAATGGACAACCAAGTGCATTAACCATCTAGGTGGACTATGATTATAAGAAATAACATAAAGAGACCCACTCAGCTGCTAAATGCTGCCAGCCTACTGAAAACCATCAACTGCATGCTCTGTCTTTCTCGCACACTTCTTCGTTCATCACACTGATAACCACTGCATCACAATAATCTCACCTCAGTGGTCATCACACACAAAATGCAAATACTTCCCACATCAGGTTGATATAAAGACAGCACACTTCCAATTTCACAAACCATCACAGTGTAGTATGCTACGCATATAGACAAGCACTTCCGTTGCCCGCATTGGGCTGGTAAGTCTTATATAAATGTTGCAATACAACACAATACAAACAGCCCAAAAGCTATTCCGAGTAAACCCAACCTGCAGCTGTCAGAAGGAACAAACTGAGAGCAGGACCAGACATGCAGGTGGCAAAGTAAGCTAAAGTAAAAAGAAAAACCTCCAGTTAGTGTGTGTCCCACCTGCCCCTCCCACCTTCATGCCAATATTCAGGCATTTTGCAGCTCAGGCTGGCCGGCCTTGTACTGTTGGCTCTGTGCTATATGGGGATCTTGTATGCAAAACTTGCCAGAGCTGCTCTTAATTCCAAGTCCGGTCCTCATTGCGACACCCAGTACTTCTACATGCCACTGGGTACAAGATAGATCCACAGAGAAATACCAGCGAGGTGGGTGCAGCCCCTTGTGTTGGAGAAGCCCAGTAATTCCATATGTGCTCATGTGATGCTGAACCCCAGGCCCATGTACCCTGACTAGAAGTAATAACAAATGATTTTCAGAGACCTGGCGAGGAGGGACAAGAGTTTAGGGCCCATATTTATACTTTTTTAGCGCCGCATTTGCGCCACTTTTTGACGCAAAAATGGTGCAAACTTCCATAATACAATTGTATTTTGCAAGTTTGCGCCGTTTCTACGTCAAAAAATGACGCAAATGCGCCGCTAAAAAGCATAAATATGGGCCTAGAAGTTTTGAAATCCATTACTACCCCTTTTTCTCTTTCCCTTGCAGTGACTGTCAAAACTTGTGCCCAGTAGGCAGGCTCTTAGTCTACCGGTGGGAATTCTTTCAGTAGATGCTGCTAAAATTCCTATCAAATCTCTCCAAATAAGGCAGGATCTGGGGATCCAAAGCGGTGGGAGGAGTCCAGTGGCCCCTCCTCAAAGCCAGGAGCTTAGTGTACTAACCCTAAGTGCTATGCTGCTGTATCTAACCACTACCACATGTACACGAATACCAGTGAAATTGCTGTACTATGTCACTTTCAGCAAGTTCGCAGTGCAGTAGTATCACAAACCTCCGGAGATTTTCACGATTGACACAAAAAAGAATAATGTAATCTCCAGTTAGCCTCTGCGCATCCCATGATTAAACAAGGGCAAGGCCACCACTCCTCCCACCAGATTCACATAATGTAGACAGCTGAGGGGTAGTTCCCCATTTGAGTCTATCTAAAGGTCCTAGTTTAGACCTATCGAAACCCTAGCACAGATTTTATGGATTCGGAGTGGTGCTCAAATCCAGCTGTATTTGGAGGAGGGCAGCTGGCCCCTCCAGAATGACCGTGGTGTAGGGAACCTCAGTATATCAGAATGTGGCAAAATATACTGCTTCTTCCTGGTGGTATGGTTTATATTCTGGGACACAAGCAACCACGGATGCACTGTGTGTCTGTACCTCATGGTGTGTCTGTGCCCCAGACAGCAATGCTGAGTTTGTGTGTAACAGGAGGTCAGTCCTTTCCCTTTCCCTGTGTCCCCGACACTAATTATAATGCTTGCTTTTTACACAACCAGACCTTCAATGTTAAAGGCTTAGCTTTGTTAAATTCTAATCTAATTGAAACTACAAATGGAACTAAATGGAGCTAGCTTATATTAGAGCCTAAATGCAAGTCATAGCAGGGGCCTTTCAGTAAAGATTGTACACAGTTGGCTTTGAGGCAGCAGAGCCACATTAGGAATTGATACCCTTTTAGAGTGCTTCTAAGAAGCGTGTAATTGACATTTTGCAAATTATGTATTGTTGCCCAAGTCAGTTAGGCATTGTTAATAGAATCCTTTTGTGAACAGGCTTTGGCTCGGCAATGCTGACAGATGTAGTTGTTGTTATATGTATATATTTAGATGGTATTAATATATCTGCATATTTCCACTGTTACAAGGCACACATAATTCAGGTAGTTACAGCCCACATTTTTTATTTGTTTGCATACTTGATAAATATTCAATTACATATTTTACTTAAATCATACAATGTCATATTATTTCAATTTCTTTTTCTCGTTAAATATGGAATTGTATTTCTATACTTGAATCAACATAATCAGAGTAAGCTAGTAAGCATTTACAGCTGAATAGCCACCTCAGTGCTATATAACTATTAAATTATGTAAAGTAACAAATATAGAATTTTTTTGTTTCCTAAATTAACACTCGATGTCTGATAGCAGTGGTTGCCATAGAGCACAATTGATATTAGCAACATTATCCGCGATTTTGTGGCTATTCAGTTTTACAGAAGGTGCCTCAAACATTTGTGCAGGAACTTCTGTAATACCCGAAAAGTTTGTGCCCGCTATGGGGCATCCACTCATTTACATGGACTGTGACCTTGTGCAAATGAAGGAATGTCTTTGCCCATGTGCACACGCTATATTAAGGTTACCGGTGTGTGCTTCAGGTGGGAGAGCTAACTGCGCACCACAAAGAAGGTTGTACATATTGCATTCACGGGGCACTCTTTTTGAGGTCGTCAGACAAGGACTTCAACAATGTTGAAGAGCAGCACAGTCACAGGCATCCTTCTCTCCCCTCCACTCTGCCTTCCTAGATATGCTGGGGTGTCCCCATTTAGAAATTACCAGTACCCCAGTAGCTGGATCAGTGCAGTGGCTCAACAAGGGGGGTTGTAAAGATCCACAGTTAAAATGGTGTGTTGCTGTACAGGAGAGTTCAGCAGCATACAATCACAAAGTTGTGGTGAATCACCACTATTTGTTCCCATAAGGCGAGTGGCTTGGAGCCCATACGCTAACTCACACAGTATATCGACTAAAGTCCATAAAATCAGTAGGATATGGTGCCAAAATATAATTGCCAGAATATCATGTGTTATAAATATGGTGTACTAAGTATCATTTACCAAAATACCACCCCTCTGGAGTTAATATAGAAATCTCCACCCAAAGGGACAATATTTAATATTTAGGGGCCGACGTTTATGTTGAAGGATATTTCTGTAGACGAAATTCTGACAAAGGACTAGGGATTCACATCAATTATTAACACGTCACAACAATAATACTAATTAACTGATTAATAAACTCAAGCCTTAAATATTTGCCCCCATTTGGGGGGCACTTTTCCTGATCTGCACAAGTGCAGCTCATGGAAAGCAAACTTAGTGCAACGTGCAATACAGACATGCGGCTAAGATGCTGTTGGTTGTATTAAAGTCCAGTGTACACAGCACTCCTGTAATGCAGGAGCATTTATGTGTAAGATTTCATTTTTACCCTTCATTCAGGGATATAAATGAAAACATTTAGGTTCCTCACAAGATCCCTTTCAGGCAAATGCATGGAAATGCACTCCCTGATCCACGTAGGTGAAGAGATGCGGCTGCAAGTAGGGTTGCTGATGTGCGCAAGCAACTACCTCTCTGACTAGGTGACCAGTAGGAGCCAATGGGTACGCACACATTGCTGCAGTGTTCATAGATGGCAGACATAAGAAAGACATGCAGCACTTCTTCCAAGCATGCAGGTTGTGTGTGAATTGTTTCCAGGGAGAAACATCCCCTCGCAGATGTGTGATTGTGGGAATCAGACCATGTGATATATCTGTGAGTGCGTCCTGCATGCAACCAGCTTGTTGCTTTAGAGTGAGCTACAGCCAGAGTGGTAGAACAGATAAATATGAGTTGAGTAGAGCTAGGCATTTTAGGCATTGCAGTTGCAAAAGGTTTGTTGGGGCATGACAGTCTAGCTTCTTTCTTAAAGTGGAATGGTCCTTAATGCCTTAAACCATGGTTGACCAGGCATTCCAAATCTTTGGTTGTAGGTCCACCATTTTCTTTCCGCACATTAGGATGTCTTGGAGTTCTGGATGGCAAGGATATTATCTTTACTGGACCTGAATGTTGTTATGTGGTAGAACCTCTGGACGTGTGTGGTGACTGCTTATTGAAAACTGCTTTAGCCGTGGTGTAGATCAAATCGAATTGAATGTATGTCACCTGTGTGAGCCAGTAGCAGTAGATGAAGCCAGTCATGACCGGGTGTGGTCAAGAGGTCTTAAGTTGTGGGAAGGGCAGGGACGGATAAGATGGGTAACAAGTTGCATTTTCATAGACCTGCAGCCCAGCCTCTGCCAATCCAACATAATTCGAAGGCTAAATCGAAGGCATTGACAAATTGAGGTGCTACATAACGTCAGGGGTATATGGCCCTGATTTGGAAGACATTACAGAGCTGTCAGAGGCTGGAGATGCTTGGAGGAGGCTGATCGAGACGTGTGGGCTCATAATCTAAAAATTAGGTGTGCCACCCTCTCTCTCTTTGGGATAGTTTTTCCTTTTTGGGGGGTTGCATTGGATGTGGAGCTTGGGGAGAGCAAAGAGTGCGATATGAAATGTATATGTACAGATTGATTATGATTTAAAGACAAAAATAATATAATGGAGTTGCAAACACAAATTAATACAGTATATGTATTATTGTATATACTCAGTGGGCTATGTAGTATGTACTGTTGTGATTAATTCAATTTATGCTGGGATAGGCGTTTTCCCTTTTGTAGTCTTATTTTCCTGTTCCGCACTCCGAGATCCTATGACAGGGCCCCTTTCTCCTTTCAGACTGGCAAATGACACATGCAGAGCATTTTAGCCGCACTGTATCACCCCAGGGCCCAGGTCTGATACATTATCAATCGGAAAATTCAAGACCCAAGATCCTAGTGCGGCGACTGCAGCCCGAGGAACTAAAAATGCCAGTTTATAAAAGCGAAGTTAGACAACATATAAACCAGTACTTCACTGAAGCTGCTTTGGTAGAATAGGGTGTGCGTCCAAAGTGCGTTTGAGGGAATTGTGCATTAAAGCTGTATTTGAGGTTAGAAAGTAACCAGAATGGAAGCAGATATCAGAAAACTAGCGATTACTGCGACAACAGACCCGGAAGCACCCGCCGACCTAAAAACTAAAAGAACAGACTAAAGTGGGGCAGCAGGAATATTAAGTAGGTCTGAATATAAACAATATGTGACTAGGGGGCATACTTACAACCCCCTTGTGCTGCCATTCCATCACGTTTTGTGACTCAACTGAGCGCAAACCTTTAAATCATATCTATGAGGCCATGCAAAGCCACCTTGCATGTCTTTGAATTGCCTTAGAGGTATGGAGTAAGGCAAGGCAGTGCAAATCTCTGTGTTGCCTTATTTTGCGCAAGGGAGTCATACCATGGGCATTGCAATGGGTGTCCCTACGCAACACTCATGGATTTCAAGATAAGATTTACAAGACCTTGCAAACCTAGGGATGCACCAAAACCTTACCCCTCCCCAGGTGAAGCACAGTGAGGAGAAATATCTTTATTTAGCCTTGTCTTTTTTCCTCTATCTGTGTGTGCAGCCTGCAGGACACATAGAAACAGGAAAAAGCCTCCCAGGATTGTTATTGTGCAGGATGGTATCCCTTCCTGCACAAAACAATCCTGACTACACACAGACACCCTTGTACTATGGTCATAGTTCCCACTGGAGAGATACCACTAATTTTATTGTTTTTTCACTTCCCCGGTGAGGCAGGGTGGTAAGTCCTGTGGGGTTCTCACTTCTGGCCCCAAGTGCCCAGCGTCCGCCAGTCATGGCCCTCTCCCAGGACAGTGACAGGTGGGAACTTTGACTGGGTGGTAAATCTGTCAAAGGATAATGGAGGTATCCTAAAACAAGCTGAGGAAGGACAGAAAACTCCTTTGTAGCAGACGGGCAAGAGCTCGCTTCATATAAATTTTCAGCGTGAATGCAGACCATGAAAGTGGAGCTTCACGATCCTTCTGACTTATTGGAGTCAAGCAGGAGGTGTCAGAAAAGTTACCACATGGATAATTGGCTAGTGGCGGTCAAGTGTTCATAGCAGCGCCACTTTTTGATTCTTCTATGACTGCTCTTCCCATCATTGTGAAGCAGAATTAAAAAAATGTTGGATTGTTCACCCACTATAAGAGAAAATGAGCTGGGTTTAGACCATTGTGAGACAGGTTAATCTTACCCTAATGATGTGTTGTTGTTATAGTAATCCTGCTCAGTACAAGAAGAACCACATGTTCAGACATCTGGTGTATGTGCTTGGCTGAGGAAACAATATTGCGGAGCTATAATCTGTGGGTTTACAACTGAACACCTCTAAGTCAGAATTCCTCCTACACCTTAATGATACCATAATGCTGTTAAGCCTAAATTGGCCTGGAATAGTCAGCCACTGGGTCTGTACATAGGGCTGCTCATTTGAGGACCGGAGCGGGGGCAGAAGGGGGCCACCTCCATCGCCTTAGGGCACCCAGTCCTAAATCATTCGTAGACACCCTAATTCTGGGTCAGGGTTTCGTTAGTAGCAGAGCAGCTACCTTACTATGATCTACTGAAAGTCATCCTCTGAGTCACGCTTTTGTCTCTGCCCGTGGGCGCTTGCACCCCCTACACCCAGGTGCCCTTCTGCCACCAAGGAAGGATAGGGGGAAGCGGGCCCTCAGGAGTCCGCCTCTACAAAGTGCCACCTGGCATGGGGGCCTCCCCCTTCCGCCTTGCACAACTGGGTGCTGGGATGGAATGCATGATCCTTTGCAGGTCAGCAGGGTGACCAGATGGCCAGAGCATAATCCCTCCTCCTCCACAAGAGTCTGCAGGAGGCAAGTACCTCCTGAGTACTTGCCTTGGAAAGAAGAGCCACTCTTGTCATCAAAAAGGTCTCGGGCCCAGGGTCAGAGATCTGTCAGGCCCCCTCGCCTAAGCAGAGGCTCCAAGAACCCAGCCTCTGTCCCCCTCCAAGGGTGAGGGGAAGCCTTTTCATTAAGGGACTGCAGGCCATCTGGTCTGTCTGAGCCTTCGGGCATCTGGTCATGCACTGTGTTCCTTTGGCACTTACAGATGGAAGGACTGCCTTGGAAGTCCATATGAGGACCAATTTGCTATTTCAAGCCCACTCAGCACTCCAGGAGGTTGGGTGCATTTGCGCTGATGATTCCGTCTGTCATTCTTTGTACACGGATTACAAGAAAGGGTAGTCGCCTTCCCCTAGATTATTAGGGACAGGTTCTCCAGACCCCTGGGCCAGGGTCCTTGGCTACCTGTAAACCCAGCTTGAAGGGCCTTTACTTTGAGACTACCCCAACGGAGGGCGACAGGGACATAAAGCCGACATCCCACACAGGACGGCCTGCCTGGAAGAGTTCGGCCAGCACCATACTTCAATCAATTGGGCACGCATAGTCATTTAGGGATATATTGCTTGGCCGGCCTCGGCTGTCGTTTCAAGCAAAGAGCTTCCACCCCACCGTGGACCATCCAGCTCAAAGGCCTTTAGCGGAGGCCTTGCCCTGTAAAGCAAAGGCTGAACTGCCTGGCAGCGTGCACCCCCAGGAGGCCCAACCATAGTGGAAGGGGTCAGGATGCACCAGAACTTAGATGGCGCGCCACACTTTCACCCACCAAGCGCATTTCCACAGCAGCTCAAAACAAATGTTCAGTGGGGTGTCCCAACCCCTGCATCCAGCTCAGGCTGCACCATGGCCTGCCTCTTCCTTCGATTATCGTGGAGCCAGGCCCACTGGAGCCCATGTGACCGGCCTGCCCACCCCCCATACAGCAGGCTTCGGTGGGGTGCGAAGGTCAGTCCGAGACATGTATGCATCTCCCCCTAACCCTATCCAGCAGGTTCAGATACCTGGTTGATCCTACCCGTAGCATATGCTTGTCTCAAATATTAAGCTATGAAGGTGTAAGTACTCAAAGCCTGTATAGTGAAGCTGCGAATGGCTTATTAAATCACTTTTAGACCTATCATCCTTGGGGTGGTATTCCCAACTTTTTGTCTGTTTATCTCCACTTTTTGCTGTATCTTTCTGTTGGCCTTAGGACTCTGAGCACTTTACCAATGCTGATCAGTGCTAGAGTACATGTGCTTCTCCCCTAAACCGTCAACATTGGTGTATATTCAATTAGCATATTTTATCTACTTTTAAGTCCCTTGTAAAGTGGTATACCATATAGCTAGGGCCTGTAAATTAAATGCTACTAGTGGGCCTGCAGCACTGATGTGTCACCCATTTCAGTAGCCCTTAACATGGCTCAGGCCTGCCACTGCAGAACCTGTGTGTAGAGTTCCACTGTCACTTTGACTTGGCATTTAAAATATCTTGCCAAGACATAAACTCAAGTTTTACTACATATAAGTCACCCCTAAGGCAGGCCCTAGGTAACACATATAGCAGGGTGCTAAGTAGGTAAAAGGCAAGACAAAGTAATGTTTCATTACTGGGAGGCCTACTCCTCTCATAGGCCAGCATTAGGAATTCCTTAATATATGTTTAAGCTATAATTCCTTTTCAGAAAGAAGTAGCTACATCATGTTTCATATCAGTGGAATAGTAATAAAAATCTTCTTTACTGGTAAAGTTGGATTTAACATTACTATTTTAGAAATGCCACCTTTAGAAAGTGGGCATTTCTCTGGTCTCGCCTCCAATACACGTCTTGCCTGGGTGGGGTGACAGCTACATTTATGCATTCGCTCTAGACACAACAACACAGGACACTCAACTGCATACTGATGGGTCTTCCTGGGCAAGAAGGATGGGAAGAGCTAACACTTACACTTCAAAGGGTAGTGGCCTGACCCCACACTAAGGACTGATTACCCCCCCCCCCCCACAGATAGCCTGGCAGACAGGATTGGGTTGAAAGGGATACTTGTGCACTTCAGAGAGTTCATTTGAAGGCATCCCCTACATCAAAGGCGTGTATGGGTATAAGTACTGAGGTTCTGACCCCAACAAATAAGTACACTACTGGACCTGAGAAGAACTGGAGTAAATACTGGTGTGCTGTAAGGTTTGCCACTTTGCCTTGATTGACTGTTCCAAGGTACTGCTTCTCTGCTTTGCTGAGCTGTCCTGCTGCCTGCTGATCTCTGCCCTGCTGAGGACAAGGACTGGACCTATCTCATTTGAACCTAGAGGGACTCTAAGGGCTTGCTGGCTTACCATCTGTTTTCTGAAGTCAAGGGCCATCAAATACTTCCCCTTCTTGCAAACTGCCATGGGACTCTGCCACTCTAGAGTCTGGCAGCTGGTTGCTGACAAAGATCAGAATGTGTCTGTTCACCTACTCAGCCAGTGAGCCTCACAGCCCAGTTTCATTTCGGAGAGCATATTGCTCCCCTGACCAGTGAAAGTTGTCTTACAATGGTCTAAGCATTCCGCTTCTGACCTGCAACTATCATCTTTGAAGGCCAGATTCCCCACACTGATTACGATCACCGCCTCAGAACTAACCACAAGCACCGAGGGAAGCCCTTTCAGCACGGACCCCTTGGCATTGTCCTTGTAACTGGGGTCGCTCCAGCGATGGTGCGTCAGCTCAGCCTGCACACCTTGGCCGTACCAACACTAGGCAGTGACCACCTTAAGGCAAAAGGAACTTAATCAATGGGGATTGTCGTCCTGCCTTCCTGGTTGTCCATGGATTGCCAATTCCGGCCAAAGGGTAGCCCAGCATGGGCGGTTGCTGCACCTCCTTCAAACCCACAGACTCAGTGATGGGAGTCATGAGACCACCAATCCTGTAAATTCAGATGAAAGTACCGTGAGCCCGGGGAGATACAGCTGGCCTCTGAAGCTGCCTTGCGGGCTGCTGGTTTTTGACTGAGAACAAATTGGTCTTGAATAACCGGCATCAACTAACTTGGTAAATCCCCTAGTGAGAACTGCTTTCCTGCTCAGGGATCCCCTGGCCCTCGCTCAAAGCACTACCGTATGGATTATAAGTGAGCGCTGTGAGTAGCTAGTGTATTTAAGGAAAAAACTTGAGAAATACATATGTGATTTTTGTCGTCTTGGTCTTATTTTACTCAGATAAATATTCTCTATTTTTCTAAACTGGTGTGGAGTCTTTTTGTGGTGATTGCATTGTGTTACGGTAGTTTAAGTGTTGCACAAATACTTTACACATTGCTTCTTAAGTTAAGCCTGACTGCTCTGTGCCAAGCTACCAGAGGGTGAGCACAGGTTAAATTAGAATGTGTTTCTGACTTACCCTGACTATAGAGGTGGTTCCTACTTAGGCAGGGTGCATACCTCTGCCAACGAGAGACTCCATTTCTAACAATCAGTCATGGCTCCATCTGTTACTTGGATAACTGTGGTAATTCTAGAGCTAATAAATGCCGATAGGCACTGACCTCCCGAGTTTATTGCATTTAACAGACTAGGACCAATCCAGGCTCAACTGGCCTCTTTGGTGACTCTAGATAATCTTCGTCGATCACATGTCCCTGTGATGGCGACAATACATGTGGATGCCTGTCCTATCAACTTTTGATGGTACTTTCTGTGCCTATCATGGTGACCACAAGTAACGTGGAATCCGGGTTCAATTCCTGAGATGAAGCCTGAGAAACGGCTACCACATCCAAGGAAGGCAGCAGGAATGCAAATTACCCACTCCCAACACAGGGAGGTAGTGACAACAAACAACAACATAGAACTCTTTTATGGCCCTGTAAATGGAATAAGTAAACCTTAAGTCCTTAAAAGAGGATCCACTGGAGGGCAAGTCTGGTGTCAGCAGCAGTGGTAACTCCATCTCCAGTCGCGTATGTTAAAGTTGCTGCAGTTAAAAGGCTTGTATTTGGATCTTGGAATTGAAGCACCAATCCACCATGAGATGAGCTACCACCTGTGCTACCCCCTGCCTCTCTGTACCCCCTTGATGCTCTTTGCTGAGTATTCTGGGGGCTGAAGCATTTACTTTGAAAAAATTGGAGCCTTCAAAGCAGGCTGGTCACCTGACTATTTCAGCTAGGAATAATAGAATGATACTCCAGTTCTATTGGTTGGTTTTCAGAGCCGGGTCCCTAATTTAGAGAGACTGTCGAGGGCATTCATACTGTGCCTCTAGAGGTGAAATTCTTGAAGCCACGCAAAATGAACCAAAATGAAAGTATTTGCCAACAATGTTTTCATTAATCAAGAATGAAAGTCAGAAGTTCGAAGATGATCAGATACCATCGTAGTTCCACCCATAAATTATGTCAACTGGCAATCCAGCAGTGTTATTCCAATGATCCACAAAGGAGCTTCCGGGAAAAAAGTCTTTGGGTTTCAGAGGGAGTATGGGTGCAAACCTGAAATTTGCAGGAATTGACAGAAGAGTGCCACCAGGCATGGAGCCTGTGGCTTAATTGACTAAATACGAGAAAGAAATTGATAGCTCTTTTTTGATTCGGTGGGTGGTGTCACATGGCCGTTCTCAGTCGGTAGAGCGATTTCTCTGGTTGATCCCAACACCTCCATGCTAAATGTTAAATTAGGTGGGTGGAATGAAAGGTCTGCCTCCAAAAGCCCTTACTTCACAGGGCCTTTGGAGGGGTTTAATCATGGCAGGCGCATAGTAGTCCCAACTGTGACTAAACTTATGGTACGGCTGCTTATAAATTTGATGGAGAAACAAAAATCATGACTGTATGTTTACTCCATTGCAGCAGTAGATACATTTCATCAAGATATAAATTTCCCATGTAAACATTTTCTATTCTCATTTTTCTAGCAGGATCATTATAATATAGGGAAAACTGTGTCCAAGAGCTGTTTAAAGCCAATAATCCCCTCTGAGTAAAAGAGCTATTACCATTTCTTCACAGTATTCATGAAAATACTGTGGCAAGTATATGTAAATGTGTTGCTTGTCAGTTTACAAGACCTACAAAGAAAGTAAACAGGAAGACCAGGGGCCTTGAAAGCCTTAATAAACTGCAAATAGTGAAGGTGGTGTATCTGATCATTTGACCATGTGACTTACTTGTCGGTATGATGACTTACAAAATAAAAATACACATAAATAAACATCGGAGCACTATACATTACAAGAAAAATGACACTTAGTTGACACACCACTATGTGGAAGCAAATCACAATGATGGAGACATTGCTTGTGTGGTTCTGGACAAAGTGTCTGTGATATCTCCAAGAAATTTCTCATACGTGAACAGAGATGTGTGCACCATCTGAAAACATGGGAACATGGAAAGAAGACTTTAATGATGATATACCAGAGCCCATTTTCTTAATGTGTATTTATTTCTCAGTAGCATTCCTAGCAGAATGAGGGCTGCCAATAGAGTTTTGATCTATTCTATAGACACACTAGTCCAGGGAAACTTCATTTCCCAAGAGCCTTCTTGGGCATTATCGCTTTAATGGACTCATTGGACCAGAGGTCTGCATTGGTAACAACCCCTGATGGCTACCATCAGGTTAGCACACAGTTTACAGATACATCATATCCAGTAACAGTATTTCCCATTAGCTCCCACGGTCTTTGGCCTTTGCAATGGACATGGGTATGGGGAACTTGGTGACCCATGATTCCAGTGTGGGTGGCTCAGCCTTTTCGCAGTTGCACTCTACCAGGACTGCACTCTAGGGTGTGGAGACGTGCTTTTGGAGCAGCATACACTTAACAGATGGAACAACATTACAGGAGGACAGTGATTGGTTGGAATACTAACTTCAACTCCCATGTCTCCTGGTGTGGGCGGTTCAGTTTGGACACTGACGTGCCCTTCCAGGAAGCCTTGCTCTGCTGAACATGGTGACGGTGTTATGCAGTTACTGCCTGGCACAGGGACACACAGCTGTGTGGAGTGAAAATTAAATTGAAGGGAGAGCAGTCTGCCAATAGGAGGTGGGTGGTCAGATAGATAAAAAACAACAATACCAATACCTTCTTGATCTTTGGAAGGAAGGAGCCAATGTGACCAGGTTTGCAGAGAGGAATGCACCTTGACGAAGTAAGATAGAAGCGGTGGACGGCAGAGTCCTCATTTTACACTACCCTGTTGGTAAAAATATCTCAGCATGGGGGGTCCTATATATTTGTATTGATTCTTCTGTTGTGTACAGTGTGTGGCTACAGGAGTTCCTGAACCCTTCCTCCATGGGGCACAGATGACCTGAAGTTAGGATTAGATGGTGAGAGCTGGTCTCACAGCTCATCTAGTTTTATTATACAAATCACGCGTGCAGTGGCAGGGTCGCATTGCCTGAGAATGCTGCATGCTATGGTTCACCTACCTTTTTGATCAGCCTATGTTCAAACCTTATCACACAATTGTTTTACTATTGATTCTACAGGTACCTAGGGACCTTAGGACTGAGAGGGTCGACAGAGATCAACTTTTTATTGATAGCGGCATGCACTTGTGTGGGTGCCATGCAGAGATCCTGTGTTCCCATCCTGAAGAATGTCACAGACTCGTATGAGCCAACAGGCAGAAGCATGTTATTGGTTTGAGTGGTGATGGGGTAGTAGTTCCCCTTATCTCCATGCTGGATTTTAATACTGATTGGTATCCCATTACATATATATAGGTCAGTTTGGCATATCACATTGGTTTTTAACTATATTTTGTCATGGGTTTACTCTTATCTAGAAATGCCTCCCTGATCTTCAGGTGTAGGTCCGCTCTTCATCAAACCATGTTTTTGAAGAGCGCGGGAGTCCTATGATGAAGCGTGATACCTGGTGGTGTGTGAGGCCAACCCATCACATTTTGGTGCATGCCCAGAGATAGGCTAATGTAAGGATAGCTTTGTTTTATATACTGGTGATTGGGGGCCAGCTCACCCTTGAGGCCCCAAAGCCTCTAGTTCCCTGCCACAGATAGTGTCCATGGTATTATGGGGGTCATTCTGAGGTCACCGACCACGGGAGCACCGCCAACAGGCTGGCGGTGCTCCGTCGAGCATTCTGACCGCGGCGGTTCAGCCGCGGTCAGAAACGGAAAGTCAGCGGTCTCCCGCCGACTTTCCGCTGCTCGGGAGAATCCTCCATGGCGGCGGAGCGGATTCTGACACCCCCTACCGCCATCCTGTTCCTGGCGGGTCTCCCGCCAGGAACAGGATGGCGGTAGGGGGTGCAGCGGGGCCCCTGGGGGCCCCACTGTGTATTTCAGTGTCTGCAATGCAGACACTGAAATACGCGATGGGTGCAAACTGCACCCGTCGCACATACCCACTCCGCCGGCTCCATTCGAAGCTGGCTTCCTCGTGGGGAGGGGTTTCCCGCTGGGTTGGCGGGCGGCCTCCTGGCGGTCGCCCGCCAGCCCAGCGGGAAAGCCTGAATGGCCTCTGCGGTCTTTTGACCGCGGAGCGGCCATATGGCGGTTCCCGCCGGCCTCGGAATCAGGCCCTATGTGTATTGGTAAGTATATGTAAAAGCCGCTTAAGGGGGGCGGAGCTAGCCTGCCAGCAAGATGCCCGGCACCTCGTGAGGCTCTGCTGGACCTAGGGCCTTTCTTCTACATTTATCCTGTCAGGACGGGCTTTTTTGTGGTTCTCTGGCTGGGCGGCACCTTGGAAACGGGGGCGCTTTGGCTGCTGTAGTGAAGACCCGGCTGCCGCTGTGGACAGGAGGACACAGGCGGCGACAGAGGGCCTGGGCTGCATCGGATTGAGCAGCCGCTGGCATGGCGGCGGGGGCCTCGGCCCGTGTTGGATTGCTGAGGGCGGAGAGCGTCGTCGCCGCTGCGGTACCGCCACTTGCTGGGTGAGGGGAGTTCTGCGGGGGTGCCGATCGGCGGTCGGGTCAGACCGCAGCCCCCCACGGCTCCCGTGGACTGCTGCCCCGGGCTCCTGAGGCAGGGCTGGGCGCTGCACGAATCAGCGGGCGGTGCGGCCCTGCGGGGCTGGGCCCTTTGAGGATCGTTGGACCCACGTGCCTTGTGGTGGTGCCGACTGGTTGGGGGCTGCGAGGGGTGCAGCTACCCTCTTGGAGCCGCTTGCTGGAGGAGGGGGTCCTGCGGGGGGGGGGGCGATCGGCGGTTGGGCCGGACCGCGGCTCCCCTGCGATTCTCGCGCCCTCTGCCCTGGGCTCCTGGGGTGGGACGGTCGCGCTGTGTGGATTGGTGGGCTGTGTGGCCCCGTGGGGCCAGGCCTTTTGGAAACTGTTGGGCCCGGGGGCCTAGTGGCGGTGCCAGCTGACTGGGGGCCGCGAGGATCGCAGCGGCTTCCTGCTGAGGTTGTGGTCCTGGGGCCTGTGGGTCTGGGTGGCCTACGTTGCGGGCTGCTGGCCGCATTGGTGACCGCGGTTGGAGCCCCTGGTGAGGAGGGGAGGTGGCGGACCTGTTGAAGGTGACTGCGCCGGCTAGAGCGGGCTGGGGCCGGTTGGACAGCTGGCAAGAAGTGGTCTGCCCGCACTGAGCGTGGAGATGCGGACGATGTGTGCCTTCGCCGGGCCCGGTTTCCCTGCAGTTGGAGTGGGGACCCGGCCTGGTGCTGGGCCGAGCTTGGTGGTTGGAGAGGTGAGGAACGGGTGCTGTGAAGGCCTGGCAGGTGAGGAGTGACCTGTGGTGCTTGTGGGGCACGGACTGAGGGACCAGTCTACGTTGGCTGTTTTATAACTGTACTGGAGGCGGGCATTCTGGCCGAGGGGTTGACAGCTGCACGATGGGGAAAGCGGTACAACAATAAGCGAAGATCTCCTTTGATGGAGGTCAGGAGAAAGGGGGAGCACTTACTTCTCGGCCTGAGGAAAAGGCAGTGGAGGAGGGGTCACCGGACGTGTCGGTCAAAGCTATGTTTCTAGATCTGAAGAACAGCCTGGCAGGAATTGATGGGAAACTTGACCATTTAGCTGAGCAGTTGGACCGTATCAAAGCCCGGGTGGATGATCATGACTCCCGTATTGATCAACTGGAGGCGCGTACTTCCGGACTAGAGGATCTGCGGCATGGTGAGCAAGAACAATTGCTACGTATGGAGAGAGTGTTGGAAGTAATACTCGCTAAAAACGAAGATTTAGAGGCTCGCTCGCGCCGCAATAATATTAGACTGATTGGCCTCCCGGAGTCTACGGATATGGGTAGATTGGAGGATTTTGTGGAAGGTATGCTTTCCAAACTTTTTCCTGGTCAGCTGTCTCGCTTGTTAGTGGTGGCGAGGGCGCATAGGTCGCTGGGGCCCCGGTCTCCTCCTGGGACCCCTCCATGCCCCATTATTATTCGGCTACTGAATTATCGTGATAGGGGTGCGGTTCTTCGACTGGCTAGAGAGCGCTGCCCGGTGATATATAAGAACACTGAACTGAGCTTTTTCTGGGACTACACCCCTAGTGTGCAGGCTGCGCGCAGGGCCTTCTTACCGATTAAACGCTCTCTTAGTCAAACAGATGCCAGGTTTTCCCTTATCTATCCTGCACAACTGAAAGTGCAGTATGGAGGAAAATTCTATTTCTTCACGGATCCGAAGCTGGCGGCTAAATTTGACAAGACTCTTCCTCAGACGTCTGCAGCAGTGACATTAAGTGAACATGATGCGGAGCACAGGTCCCTTAGCGATAACGACTGAATAGCCCTGACTGTTGATCGATTACCTGGCCATCTGGATATGCTGTCCGCTGCCTTGTTTGCTGCCTTCTTTGCTGTCCTGACGCTGTTCCTTTATTTGGGCCCTATGCTTGCCCATCCCAGCCCTGGTCGGGATGTTGGGTTGGGTGGCTAGCTGCATGCCCTTTGGATGAGTCTTGCTATCATGATCGGCTGGGTGCATGTGGTTATTAGGGGGTGGGTACTTGCTTTGACCCGGTTGGGGGGTCTGCGTGGGTGGAGGGTGGGATTTTATATGTGTTTGTTGTTATCTGTTCTTCTGATTCTTCTTTACTGCTGTCTTTGTCTGAGCGAGGCTGGTCGGTTTGGGAGCGTGGCAGTGCTGAACTATGTTTTGGAAGAAATGTGGCGATGGCACTGGAGAGGGTGACATTGATCCGCTGTCTTACTTGGAATGTGCGAGGTTTGAATGACGGATGCAAAGTGCGGCTTATGTCTGCATATGTTAAGCGCCAGAATATAGACATATGCATGCTGCAGGAGACGCACCTGGTGGCGGCTACGGTGCATCGTTTGAAATCTGGGTGGATTGGGGAATGCCATGGCTCTGTCTATTCACGCTATGTCAGTGGGGTGGCGATTCTGCTACGGAAGGGGCTGCAGTGGCGCACTCAGAGGACAATTGTTGACCCTCATGGTCGATATGTATTATTAAGCAGCACGCTGTTGGACAGGCCTTGCAGACTCGTGTCGGTGTACGGTCCTAATACGGATGACCCGGAGTTCTTCAGCGAGGTCTGGCAGTTGGTTGAGTCGATGGGGGGAGGAGCTGTGATCTGGGGAGGGGATTTCAATGTGATTCTTGACCCGGAGCGTGACCGGGAGAGCCTGGCACGGGTGCAGCATGTGGCAGCTGCCCGACCTCTATCTGCAATTATGGCGGATGTGGCTTTGGCAGACTTGTGGTGGATGAAGCACGGCAAGGCGAGAGAGGGTACATGTGTCAATTATGTACACAATAGCTGGTCGAGTATTGACCGCTGGCTGGGCTCGCTTGATGTGGCGCTATGGACTCGGTCGGTGGATCATCTGGCTCATACGCTGTCGGACCACTCCCCGGTCAGATTGGAGCTTGTGGTGCCTGGTGACCCCACGCGTGCCTTTACGTGGCATTGGTCCCAGGGGACACTTCGGGATGAGACATTTCGCGAAGAGATACGTCAGGATATTGTCCTTTATTTTGAGGAGAATGGTGGTTCTGTGAAGTCGGCGGGCATGTTGTGGGAGGCCTTTAAAGTGGTCATTCGTGGGATTTGGATTTTGAAACAGCACGACAGGAGTTGGCTGATCTAGAGGCTCAGATAGCGGAGTTGGAGACTCGTCTGGTGGAGGATTGGTCTGGCGACACACTGGCAGCTCTTAGAGACGCAGTATCTTCGTATGAAGAGGCATCCATGAGGGAGACATGTTTCTTGGGGAGATTTGCGAGGGTGAGGCATTCTGGTGAGGGAGAGAGAGCCGGACGTACGCTGGCGAATATGCTCCGTAGGCCATGGGCCAGCAGCTATATCACTGAGATAGATGACTTGGGGGGAGAGCGCGTAGTGGGCACGGATGGCTTTATGAAGGTATTCACCCAATTTTTCATGGATCTGTACTCCGCCCCTGACGAATTGCCTGCTGAGGTGGTCCAGGACTACTTCTCTGAGATTAGCTTGCTCTGGTTTGACGATGTGCATAGGGAGTATTTTGACGTTCCTTTCTCTGAGGAAGAGGTAAAGGCTGCGATTTGCGATCTGCCTGGGGATAAGGCCCCTGGCCTGGATGGTTTTACCCCTGCATTTTATAAAGAATATTCTGATATCTTTGTGCCTCATTTGCTGGAGGTCTATGCCGAGTTAATGCGGACTGGAATTCTTCCGACTTCATAGTTACGATTCTCAAGCCTGGTAAGGATCCACATAGCTGTGATTCATATCGCCCACTCTCTATGATTAACATAGATAATAAGATCTTGGCCAAGATGATAGCGGCACGGCTGCAGCCACTGATGACGAAACTGGTGTTGCCCGATCAGTCAGGGTTTGCTCCGGGACGGTCTACGGTGCACAACTTGCGGACGTTTTTTGCGTCTGGTTGCTCAATTGCCGCCGCCGACGAGGCTGTGGCGGTGTTTTTGGACACCACTAAGGCGTTTGACTCGTTGGTGTGGCAATATCTGTTTGCGCTTCTTGGCAGAGTGGGGATGAGTGCGCGCTTTGTGAGTTGGATTCGTCTGCTATACATGCAGCCTGTCGCCCGACTGCGGCTGAATGGCAGCATGTCAGCCCCCTTCCCGGTGGCTCGCGGGACCAGACAGGGGTGCCCTTTGTCTCCGTTGCTTTTCGCGATAGTGATGGAGCCCCTAGCGGCCTTTTTGCGACAGCACCATAATGATAGAGGGCTGCCGTTCCGTCAGCAGTCTATTTTGATCTCTATGTATGCGGATGACATTGCACTGTATGTGCGTGAGCCTGGTAAAAATTTAGATGTTCTGTTGGATGAGATCGTTCGGTTTGGTGGACTTTCCGGAATAGTGATAAACTGGTCTAAGTCCGTTGTGCTGCCTCTTTCGCCGGGAACGACGGCTTGCATGTCCTGATACCCTATTGAGTGGGCGTGCGGCCTGGTTCGGTATTTGGGAGTATGGCTGAGTTGTGATGTTGAGACGATCTGTCTGGCCAATTATGGTAAAGCTATGTCTTGGCTGGAAGATAGAATTGAAATGTGGCGCTCCCTGCCATTGTCCTTGACAGGGCAGATTGCTATAGCTAAAATGGAAGTGCGGCCTAAATTCCTATACTTGTTCGTTAATCTTCCTCTTGTCCTCACAGCCTGCTTTTTACAACACTCGAATTGCATGGGAGAAACTGACATTACCGTTTGAATTGGGTGGACTTGCGGCGCCTGACCTGGAGCTTTATTACTATTGTGCGCAGGCCCATTTTGCATATTACTGGATCCGCCCGGTTCGCTACATGCCGCATCTCGCCCCAGAGAGCGATGCGGTATGGCCGGATGGCCTGGAGCGCGTACTGGGGGGCTTGTCTCGGCACCGCCCCCGGGGTGTGGACACAGTGGCGTGTACTGTCAGGGCTTGGACGGCCATATTGAAGCGTTCCGGGGTACTCAAGCCCTTTGAGCCGTCGATGTCGGTGGCTGCTGTGGCCGATGAGGTGATGTTTTGCGACTCGCAGCTGCGAAAATATCTCTGTGATTCGAACCTGTCGCTCCTGGGGGACTGGTTTGTGGACGGGAGGTTGATCTCCCTGGAGTCGGCGCTTGGCGATGAGCCTGATTGTGCGCTACATCAGTTGTATGTGTTGCAGGTGTGTGCAATGCTTTGTGCGTGCTATCCTGGTCTTCCTGAGATTCCGCTGACATGCCGTGTGCTGGAGGTTCTGTGGAGCGCAAAGCCACCAAAGAAGCTTATTACTAAATTGTATGGCTCCATGCAGGAACAAGGGGGGGATTGGCGATGGCTGCTAAAGCGAAGTGGACGGCTGATGTAGGAGAGGATATTTCGGATGCAGTCTAGAGGACGTGCTGTGCGCATATGAGAGCGTTATTACCAAACTATAGGCTGCGCCTCATTCACTTCAAGTTCCAACATCGTCTATATCACACTCCTCGAGGCTTGTGTGCTATGGGGCTGCGCGCGGATGCTAACTGTGAAAGATGTCACGCTCCGGATGCCGACTTTCTTCATCTGGCGTGGCACTCTAAGGAAGTACAAAACTTCTGGCGGGAAGTTTTGCATGCGATTGAGGAGATGATTGGACTAGAATTGGCTCCCTCTCCTGTGCTGGCTCTGCTGTATAAGGTGGATGCGGTGCCGCTGGCTGTGCGGAGATTAGTGGGCATGTTGTTGCTTTTAGCTAAACACAGGGTTGCGATTTGCTGGGGCCGTGGCCGGCCCCCTCGGGTCTTTGACTGGCTGCGTGATGCTGCGTTCTGTCAGGAACAACTGACAATTTATTGGGAGCTGGCTCCAGAGAGTTCTAGGCCACAAGATATTTGGGCGCCCCTGCGCTCTTATCTGGAGTCTGTTCATAACTAAGGGGTGCTCTTGCTGATTGGGTACGCTTGTGGGAATTACTTGAGTTACCGCTCTTGTGTGCTGTTGCTGGCTGTGAAGTTTGATGATGGTGCTGTCTGCTCCCTTTCACGGCTTCCTTGCTCTATTTTTGTTGATTGTTATTCTGTTCGTCGCCCTTTGAGACAAGGCGTTTATTGTGGCTAGTTTGGCTGTACGCTATTTGAGGACAGACATTTAATATTACATTTGGACTCTGTTTGTCGGAATTGAGTAGCACCTTCCCGAGATCCTCCTTATTGTGAGCTGACGGAGATGCCTTATAGCTGTACCAGGCTGTGGCTATGTCTGCCTTAATGTTGTAAGGGCTGAAGGGTGTCTTTTTGTCTGTTTACTAAAAGCATAAATAAATAAAAAAAAGAAAAAAAAAAGCCGCTTAGCGCCCATCATCCCCAATGCAAAAAATACCTATCCCTATTTCCTACCTGAATCAATCCTAATACAGGATTCAATGGCCATGTAAGTCCCATAATCCCCCATGCAGAACACAACAATGTCCCTTGACCGTCAATATTTCCTAAATAACAGTACCGGGTATATGTACCAGCCAATTAAACCCTCATTATCACCATGTAAAAAAAAATGTATGCCCATTTCCCAAAAATACATCACTGTACTACAGAGACAGATACATGTTATAGCCAGTTTAACACCCATCATCCCCCATTTAGAACTCATTATGGCCACTATCCAAACAGAGCTACGTAAAATATTGTGCCCAAGATGTGTAATAGCCTTTTATCACCCATAACCCCCCATGTAAACATTATCTATTCCCATTCTCCTAACATGACCAATATAACGTAGGGGAGATTGTATTCAACAGCTGTGTAAAGGTCACAATCCCCTGTCAGTAAAAAAGCTACTACCATTTCCTTACAGTATTCATGAAAATACAGTGACAGGTATAAGTAAAAGCCATTTAATGTCCATCATCCCCGATAAAAAGAAAATCCCTATGCCTATTTCCTATGAGGAACAATCCTAATACAGTCACAAATATATTCAGTGGAAATGTAACACCCATAATCCTCCATGCAGAACACAGCTGTGCCCTCTTACCTTCAACACTTACTAAATAACAGTACCGGGTATATGTACCAGCCATTTAACCTGTATCATCCCCATTTAAAAAATATTTATATCTATTTCTTCAACACATGTCACTACACTACAGTGATAGGTGCATGCAACAGCCATTTAACACCCATCATCCCCCATGCAGAATTAATTATGCCCATTATCCCATGAGGACTATGTAAAATACCATGCCAAGGGTATGTAGCAGCTATTTACCCTCCATAATCCCTCATTCAAACAGTACCTTTTTCCATTTTCCTACCAGGAGCATTATAATATAGTGGAAAATGTGTTCCACAGTGGTTTAGAGCCTATAACCCCTTGCGAGTAAAGTAACTATTACCATTTCCTTACAGTGTTAATGAAAATACAGTGGTATGTATATGTCAAAGTGATTTAACATCCATTATCCCCAATGTAGAAAATCACTATCCTTTTTTCCTACCTTGAATAATCCTAATACATTTCCAAACATATTCAATGGTCATGTTACACCCATATTACCCCATTCAGAACACAGCCATGCCCATTTACCTTCAACATTTATTAAATAACAGTACCGGGTGTATGTAACAACCATTTAACTGCCATCCTCTCCTTTAAAAAAAATATTTATGCCCATTTATTTAACACATGTCACTTCACTACAGTGGCAGGTGTATGCAACAGCCATTCAACAACCATCATCCCCCATGTAGAATCCATTATGGCCATTATCCCAAGAGGGCTACGTAAAATACTATGCACAGGGCATGTAGCAGCCATTTACCCTCAAAATTCCTCCTCTGTTGAACTTTATGTAGTTCTATTTTTCTAAAAGGACTAGTATAATAAAGGGGAAAATGTGTTCAACGGCTGTTTAAAACCCATTGTTAGTAAAGTAGCTATTACCATTTTCTTACCGTAATCATAACAATACAGTGGTAGATATATGTCAAAGCCATTCAACGTCCATTATCCCCTATGTAGAAAATCCCTATCCCTATTTCCTAACTTGAACAATCCGAATACATTTACAAATATATTCAGTGGCCATGTAACACTCATAGTCCCTATCCAGAACACAGTTATACCCCCGATCCCGGCCTAAACCTATCTCCGTAAGTGATTTTGTTCAAGCTACGGCCAGCGACAAGTGTCTCCAAAAGGTATTCAGAGCCATCCGTGATAATCAGTGGTTTGTGGTGAAAAAACAGATTCCCACATTGGTTTCCTCGTCACAAAGGATTCTAGGGAACTTATACCAGGTGAGAGATGAATTAACCGTGGATGCTGAGGGGTGCCTTCTCCGAGGATGCCGATTGGTAATCCCATCATCGCTCACGTCCCGAGTGGTACAACTGGCTCACAATAAACACCAGGGCATGGTGAAAACGAAGGGCCGGTTAAGGTCCGAAGTGTGGTTTCCACTCATGGATGAGCAGGTGGAAGAGGTGGTAAAGACCTGTGACTGGTGTCAAGTGTCGGGAGAGCCAAATCGCCCCACTCCGGTGGAATCTGAACCTGGGCCAACCTCTCCGTGGATATCTGCCAGTTTGAAGTTTCGGAGCCTTCCTGATGGGCGACACACGTTGGTTCTTGTTGATGACTTTTCCAAATATCCAGAGGTGGAAGTAATCTCCTCTCTTGCTGGGGAAGTGGTGATTCCGCGTCTGGAAAAGATAATGGCTACTCATGGTCTCATATCTGAGATCAAGACTGACAATGGGCCTCCGTTTCAAAGCAAGTAACTGTCTGAGTACTTTGAGAAGACTGGTGTTCGCCACCGACGAATCACCCCAAGGTGGCCACAGGCGAATGGTGAGGTTGAATGCTTTATGCGCACGTTGAACAAGGTGTTACGCATTGCTAATGCAAGTGGCCAGCAAAGTGAATACACAATATATTCCTTCTTCAGAAATTACCGTCAGACTCCACATTCCACAACTGGCAAAGCTCGGGGGCACATCGTGTTTGGACGACCAGTGATGGACACCATTCCACATCACAGGACATGGGTTCCCAGTCCCATTGATCCCGTTCAGGTGCAGAACTGCCGGTCCGCCACCAACGCACTTGCATGCCGTCGCCGGAGAGCAAGGCTGTCTGATCTGAAAGTGGGAGATCGGGTGCTACTCAAGGTCACCACTCCCGGCAGCAAGTTCCGCATGCCATTTGATCCTTCCCCCTGGATGATTGTGAAGCACCATGGCTCGTTGGTAGTGGCTCGAAGAGGGAAGGATGTGGTGACCCGAAATGTGTCTTTGTTCAAAAGGTTTAACTGTCCCGAAGGATCTCAGGTGGATGCTGAAGTCCATGCATCTAATGATGATCTATCTTCGGTTGATAATGGCGAGCACTGTGATGGAGACAATACTGAGGGTCGATTTGGTGTCCCGCCAGTTCTTGTGGCAGATGATGTCTGACTCAATTCCATCTGTGAGCTCAGGGCGATCGATAAATACTCAATACCATCTGCGCCATAATCCTGCCCCCTCCATACGACTTCGTGACCATTTGGTGGATGTTTAATGTGTGTTAATCTGCATTGTGTGTAGCTATTGTTTTTCAGTTTTAGGAGGTATGTAGTGTCGCGCGAGTGACGGAACTGTGCGCCGGACACTACCTTGTGGTATGGTGCTGGAGGGATGTACCCACTCCTCAGCACCTCGTGGTGTTTCCCTCTGTTAAGGGGCTGGTGTTCGGTGAACCCGTGGTCATGTGACCCGGGTAATAAAATAGCAGACGGCCGGGGGTGTGAACAGAGTACGCCACTGCAGACACGAGAGAACACAGTGTCTGCGAGCGGAGTCTGTGGACACGTGTCGGGCCGAGCCCATTGTTAAAACTCACACTCTGTGTCTGCAGTATTTATTTAACCAGGTAGTGCCGGCCGTCGCCGACACTACAGGGTCTTGCTGCCACACTAAGGAGTGCAAAAATGGAAAGGGGAGTGCGGACATGAAATTAAGTGCATATAGTATTTTATATGTGGACAATGTTTTCCTCTCTTTGAAGGATGTGGGAATGGGCCTCAACCCAAAACAAATTATTTGAGATTTGTAGACCGTCAGGACTGAAATTCAATAAAAATAAATTGTGTATATTTCCCCTTAGCACACCAGGGAATGGACACAGACAAGACCTATTAAGTTTACACCTAGCGTGGAGTTCAGACATATTTAAATATTTAGGAGTTCAGGTTCACAGGGACGAGGGCAATCTGACTGAAGGGAACGTGACGAACAGTGTGTAAGGTGATACATTCAGCCACCGTTTGAGAAACTTTACTTCTCTCTACTATGGGAAGAACAGGCATAACTAAGATGATGATCCTACCTACATTTCTTTATTTGTTTGGGGCTATCCGCATGTGGTTGAATACAGTTTATTTCATGGAAATAGATGCAATGATAACAGATGAGATGTGGCGAGCAGACCAACTAGACACAGGATTGCAATGAACAAGTCGCATTCCACAACTAACGTTGAAGTTGGAGCTACAAATGTAGACCTGTATTCCCTAGTGGCCTAGGTGCAGTGGGTAAGTGGAAGGTGGATCCTGAGTCAAAATCACACAGTCAAGTACTTATACCATAATAAGGGTGGGGACTGCTCAAGAGTGTTTTTGTTGGAGCAATGGTAGGGGCAGGGAAAGGAATTGAAGTTATTAAGGGTAGCAAGATGTTGTTGGAACAGAATGTTGCAAAAATCTCATGCAAAAGTGGCTTATGCCCCACGACTACCAGTCTGGAGTCTGCCTGAATTTAAAAATGTCACACCAGCTGCTGATAGAGTAGTATACAAAGAGACAGCAATAGGTACATTAGGAGGTGTTTATGATGGGGGAACACTAAAAGACACACATATCTAGCGGAGCAGGAGTAGGGCTTTACATTGAATACAATACTGCCTCTAGCAACGATATTGTGGCCTGAGAGCACTGGGGTCCCAAGGTACATGAGGGGCTAGAAACGATGATTAGTATAGGATAAAGTGGGATAAAGGCAGTAACAAGTTTGTATTCAGCAATGCTGAATATAAAAGGCCATCACTGCAGAAGCGTGAAAAGAAATGGGAGGAGGATATAGTTAGACACATTATAGTGCATTGGAAAAAAGTAATGCAATACCTGAAAGTAGTGTCTGTAATGCTAGGTTCAATCTTCTACCCCTCAGTCTTTTGCACTGCACGTACAAACTATAAAGGATACTATATGCTGATGAAGTGATACTCTTAAGTCAAATTAAAATTGGCCTCCAACATTTACTAGATTAATTAGAATCAAATTCTGCCACCAATGAGATTTCAATAAACCGTGCTAAATCCAAATGCATGGTCATTTCCAACCAAATCAAAGGTCATCATAGATGGTATCCACAAGGTCGGTCCCTGGATCCTGTGCCTGAACACAAATATTTGGGGGTGTTAATTGATAAGAAAGGCTCCTTCCAACCTCAAAAATTACACATTTAATGGAGAGACAATGCACTGGCACAGGCATTCTGCTCCCTATATAATGTACAGAAGATCCAAACTCTCTGCTCCGTCTTAAAGACAATGTCAGTGAAGCACTGTGGTTGTGATGCCACTCTGCTGGATAACATACTTTCTAAGATATATAGGAGCATCTTTAATCTGCCTAAAAATGCTTCACCAGTGCAAATTAATCTATAATTTCGACAATATTAAACAATCACTAGCTAGACAAGGAGCATACATTAAGACTTGCTGCAGGCTGAAAAGCACAGGCAGTTGTTCAATTAACACAATATAATGTTCCACAGTACCTAACTGCCCTCCAGCGCCTGGCATGTTATATCTGGACTCTCCAATACATACCTTTAGACTTGGCTTCTTTTGGAATTTCAACATATCATACATTGCTTTAAAAGGCTTGATCAATGTTACCGCAAAAAAGCTGTTGCTAGCCACCAACAAGGTAACATTGTCCAATAGGTCTCATACCCGGATGGTGGTTCAGAACTATAAGTTTCTGAAATCATAGCCCTACCTCGATTTTGATTACTCAGTGTTCCTTAAATGGAGGTTCATGGTGTTTCGCTTTGGTTATTTACCATCCCTGCCACATAGACTCCCTTGTTTCAGGACCAGCAAATTAATGAGTTCTCGCTTATGTGGATAGTGTAAAGAGGACATAGTTCATTTGGATTACATATGTAAAGCTTTTCTATAGGACAGGAGGGAACTTTCGAGGGCGGCATGTGTCGTACAGGGAATTCGCTCATGCCATCAAGCAGTCCTTGCATGTTTTAATTGAACTGACCGTATTTTAAATTGTTCTTTAGCCAAATATTTATTATAGATTAGTTGAAAAATAAATGTACCACTTTTAAATTTATTCTACTTTTGAATTGTTTATCACTTAGTATCATGTATAGTAAACTACCACTACTGTATGTAGCATAAGATGTTCCAGATGGTGTCACAAAGATGTATGGCAGAGGAGGCTGAAGTAATGCATATGTATTGGAGCTGCACAAGGATATTTCCAGGAAATGGAGAAGGTGACTGGTCGGACGATACTTAGAAATCTGGTGGTGCTATTGCTAGGATTGAGCCATAGGCATAAGGAATATAAAGTGGAAGCAAGACTTATGGATCTGGCATTAACATTAGTCAAATGTGCAATAGCCATTCAATGGAAAGCAAACTTCTCTCTGAGGCTGGAGGGGTATACACAAAATGATTTAGTGGGGGGAAGCAGAAGGCACAGATGTGGTGTTGGGAACTCAAAATGGAAAAGTGTTAGCCTGGTCAGAAAATTGGGACATTCTGATTCAGATGCTGCAGACCAAGAATAATGAGCACAGGTGCTGTAAATAAAGGTGCTGCAATTCCCCCAAAATAACAATGCTGGAGTTCAGAAGGCGAATGAGCAATAAAGATACCTTTACATTTTGTTTTTATCTTGTCACATTTGCTGTGCTTCAAAGTCAGAGGTGAAATGTTAATTTGAGTCTTGTGACAAAATGCTACTTATGTCTTTAAAGATGAAGACTAGTGCTTATCTTCTCTAACTGCAAAGTCAGATGATTATGTAAAGTGAACTATATGGCACTCTAGCTGGAGTTCAGTGAGTGTGAAAGGAAAGGCTGTAGGATTTTTTTTCTAATACACAACACTATTTAAATACCTGTAAATTGCCTTTAGAAACATTTCAGAATTGATCAGCAGTTAGTAAAGCAACGATAAAGCACATTCTTTTGTGATTCAGAAGTGTGGTTCAAACAAATATTTTAATTGGATCAAAACAAATCAAGACACTTTACTTGGTGACAGGGTAACGATAAATATTCACTGAAACACGATTTTCACACTTTATCATTTGTGACCTATCTCGTTTTATCAGTAAAATGGTATGTGTGTTCAAATGTAGTAGCTATTTCAATGGAAAGTGTGCAGTTGTTAAATGACAGAGCACTGCCACAACACGCTTTAATAATATATTCGTGTCAGGATGCTCCAAAATGCAGCTACATACTACACCCTTATCACTCTCTTGTAGCATATATTTGCTATACTTGTTTTTTGTGTGACACTTTGATTTTTCACAGTCCCTATGATTTCAGTGACGTAACACTGATGACAGCACTCCCATTTTGAAAATTGTTCCAGCACCACCATGAGGTACACTAAACAACAGATATCAGCAGTTGAGCAAGCAAAAAGGGTTATGGATCTGATATATTGCATACAAGGAATTCCATCTCTGCTGTTAATTGGATCCCTTCTTTTTTCCCCCACTCCCCTTTTAATATGAAAACTGTTTTAGAATGAATAGAGTCATTTGACGTACTCTGGTTCCCCAGGCCTTTCAATAAATGTGTACAAATATCCTAACTAAGCGGAAGAAGGTGGTATTATATGGGTTGCTTTTGGATCTGCAGCAGAAAATGTAACCTCAAACTCTACCGAGACACTCTATATTAGCATTTCCATTACCATGTTGTACTGAAACGAGAAGATCATTTGCACTCTGTCTAAGCGAGATTCATACATTGTTAAAGTTAGGAAATACATGCACATTTGGTTAGTTGAAAGTACCTGTAATTATTTGGACAACAATATGGGCATGTTTTCAGCTGTGGGATAGTTTTGGGGCAAACAAATACAAAAAATAAAAACAGTTGTATAATATTCTGCAAGCTCAGATGCAGCGACTCTGAAACTCTTTTATCTGGGACTCCAGACTAGATGGTGTTGTTGATGCTCAGATGACTTCAGATGGTAGCTTGTTTGATGAGTTTATTTTGAGAGTAACAAGTTGAGAACTCTCTTTAGAAAGGTTTGTTAACAATTCTTATCAGGTAAGGATGCATAAGTGTTGTCAAGAGACCTGCTTTCAGCAAGGTATCAGAAATGTGAAAGACCGTGATTGAAACACATTCTGTTAAATATGAGTGGGGGTCATCTTGACATCGGATGTGGAATTAGCAGCCTAAAAGGGCTGACCTCTGAACTGTATGGCCACTTTTTCCTAGCAATGAAATGCTGTGGGTTGTCCACAACCTTTTGCCAAAAAGAGATAGTATGCCTGAGAAAGTGGGGTTGGGTGATCATCCTCAATAATTGTAAGGGCACTAAAGTGTTGTTATAGTGGTTTCCAATTAATTCAGTGGTGTTAGTTTTATTCCGTTGCCATTGTCTGAAACACCTTTTTAGTCTACTGCTGTCTGCTCAGTCCCTGACAGACCCCACTTTTTTCTACCGACTTTACCCCATGATTTACTTAGATCAACAGAATCTCTAGAAAACCATGTAGTGTTTGTGTTCAATGCTGTTTTGTTTCCTTAAACGAAAGGAGAGTCAAGGACTTTCCTTGATTCTCATAAGACTGAGTAAAAGGTGTTGGTTAGGTGAAATGTTGTTTAATGGAGTTTACCAAATTCTTCAACTTTAACCAGATTCCATTGCAAATCATAAAAACTAAATTTATTGGCTTTAGTGATGAGCATTTGAAAGGAGATGATATACTGATCAGACCAAAATCCTCTTTGCGTATACTCAATAAGAGCAGCCAAGGAGAAGAACACAGTCAAGCATGCATCCGAAGTTATGACTTCTTGTGATGCTAAGTAAATCCAAATTCTCTATTGAGGCCTTTGTTACAATTTTTGGCTTCCCATTATTTGTTGAGATCTCTAAAGAGAAGAATGTGTTTGGTTCTTGGGGATGCCTGAGGCTACATTTTCAATAGGAGGTGAGTTTGTGGATGGGAGGCTAGTACTGGGCTGTAGTTACTAATGACAAATGACCTACACCAGTGGTTCCCACACTTTTTCAACCCTCGGCTCCCTTGACCTATTGGCCGTTGGCCACAGCTCCCCATTATGTCCCTTTTTATGACGAGTAGGGAATATAAGCCAGGCCTCAGAAGCACTTCCATTTTTCTCCCTGAAAATAACTGGGAAGAAGCCGATGAAGGTATTATAATCATATTTGTAGCAAAATACAAATATAACAGTTGTTTGATAAAAAAAAAACTTTAATTAGTTCAGTCAGAAAGAATGCAATATTATTTGCCAAAAATGCTTTCATGACTTAACCTTTTTTTAACTTATGTAAGATTAATCACACAACAAAAGTTTTAAAAACTCTCTTTAAAAATATGTGTTTGGATTAAATAGGAAAAACCATGGAGTCCGAAGGTAAAAAAAAGGCCTAAATTTACTAAATTTACTAACAAATACTAGTAAGAATGGATGTTCTTGTTTATCCTTACATAGTTCATCAAATCTTGGCGTTCCTGGGCGCTCCCAGGCAGGCTCTCTCCAGCCCAGCAACTGTGTTGCTAGGCTGAAGAGAGCCCTGTGCGCATGTGTGTTTGGCCGGCCGTCTCGGGCTGGCCAAACACACATGCGCTCTGAGGGGAGTGCACAGAGCTCTCCCCTCTGCTCCTCACAGCCTGTTGCCCGCAAAGGTTGCCCGCGAGATAGGTCATTTGCAGTGGTTGCTGCTGGCGGGGGCAACACTCCTCCACCCTCATGGAGAAGCCACCCCTAGTTATTTTTGAGATCGCAACACACATTTCTTTTTAAGGGTTCATTTTTGGCTCATATTTTGACTTCATCACTGCTGAGAAACCAGCTTCACAAAGGTAGAAAGTAGAAAATGGGATCAAAACAAGCAGGGCTCTTTTACTTTTCACTGGGTATTCATTTTCAGTTGGACACCAAAACTCAAACAGTGACTGAGACTGGAACGTTACTTTCAATGCTGAGTCACTTGAAATGTCAATGAGCTGTTCTGCTTCCTCGTTGTTGAAATGCTGAGGTTATCACACCATTGAAGGGATCTCTCACCCTTTTTACTGGCTCCACTTCATCCTCTGGGAAATGTTTGTAAAGGTAAAGATGTAGCTGTGACAAATACAGAATAAAACAACTGTCCTTAGTTCCTCCTTTAATTCCCTCTCAGGGAAACTGGTCCAATGAAGGAAAACATTTATAGTCTTCTTTGCTTACACTACTTTTCCAAAGGATCACTTACTTCTGAAAGCCTGAAACTTTGTCTGAGAGCTGCAAGGTGTTAGTATTATTGCCTTGCATGGACTTGTTCAGTGCATTCCATTTTTCAAAAAGGTCAGAAAGAAATACCATTTTTATTAGAAAGTCTGTGTCAATAAATTTGTCTGTGAAACAATGTTCATCATTCTCTAGACACAAGTATAATTAATTCTTCAGCTCATACACTCTAAGCAGGGAGTTACTGAGAGACATTCATAGAGAACTGCGGTAGAAGAGACATGAGTGTTCGGCACCCATGACCTCACACAGCTTCACAAATGAATTTAATTCTGAAGTATTCAAAAGTAAGTTGAGCATTCATAGTAATTTTTGCTGTAAAAAAAGTGTTCTTAAAGGGTGAGCACAACTTTACCAGTTTCACACATGCGATTCTTGATGACGGTTATGTGGTTGTTGATTAAGAAGTCATGCAAGATTCCAAGGATTTCCATGGAGTGTTTCTTTGATGTCAATGATGCTGAAAATCTTTATTTTAATTTTATTTTTATTAAGGAAGCATACACGATTTACATATAAAATGAAACATATTTATACGCATTCGAAAATCTTGATAAACTAATAAGCCCACTCTGTACATATTTTAAAGAATTGGAAACAAGAGGAATAGGTCACAGCTGTGCTGGCTAGCCAGGCCTAAAAAGGACATGCACTTAGGAAATGAAGGGTGGACAACAAACAAATTGAAGTTAAGAGATGGGGAGTTATAAATATCAATACGGGCTGATTGAAAATTGCTAGGAAGATGTACTTGTAGATGAAGTAGATATTTTATTGCAAAACAAGACAGGTAACAATATTATAAAGAAACGACTTAGACAAACACTAGAAAATGACAACAGAAACCATGTTAAAGGTTGATAGAGTAAGTTATAAAACACTAGGACACAACAAAAAAGACTCCCTACCAAACACCGGAAAAAGGCATTCACCACATTGACAGTGTGGCCAATGCACTGTAGAAATAGCGAAGGTAACATGTAACTGGGATGACAGATAATGTTTTGGGGCATTGGGTTCTCACTAATTTTAACCCCCTTAGATGTTTTGATTTTGGAAAACCTGTTTTTTCGATTGCTGCAATGAGTCTTAATAGCCTAGCACCACTCAGCTTTGAGAAAAGGAACTTGAGTGCTCAGCATTAGTGCCTCCCTTTTAAAAGAAGGGCCACTTCTGCATGAGTATGGTAAGTGGCTCTGCAATGGTTATATAGTCTTATGTTTACACTTGCATGTGGGTTGAGTGTGTGTGGCAGCCTAGTATCTGTGCACAGGTAGCCTATCACAGATGAGTTTTTTAATAAATTGAGTATGGAGTATGCAGGCCTTATATTTTAAGCCTGGACTGCTTTACCATTTCAATACTGTAGGTGAAAGTTGCACCAAAGTACCAACTTCGCATTGGCTTAACTTGGAGAGTAGATGAACGTTTCTTTCAATAGGTTAACAAAAGGCACAAGAGCAAATATATTAATTTGGTAATGCATTCGTTCATGTAATTTTGTTAACCTCTACTGGCCTGGACCCTGTTTCCAGGACCAGTGTCACTGATCTTCCTATATCCTCTGGGGGACAATAGACAGTAAGCTTGCTAAGGAGGAGAGCTTTCTACTGGAACATCTGTGGACTGATCCTATGATATGCACCCCTGGAGGGAAACCCAGGTGACTCCTGCTGGACAAACTTAAGCAGAGAATGCAACCTACCTTAAGGACCACTGGGTATTACTGAGGAAGAAGACTCAAGGCCAAGGAGCTTCCTAAGGCCCAGAGAGAAAAATGGGTTCTAGCTCTCTGTTGCTGGAAGGAGAGGCTATAAAGAAGAGAGCTAAAAGGGCATGAACCCCAGCCCTGAGCCCTACTTCATTGTGGATAAAGCAGCTGGACACTAGTTCTTTTGAGGGGCCAACAATTTAAAGGACAGGAAGCTTAAAACTAACAGTTCTGGTGACTCGACCAGAGGCGGAAAATGCCATAACCATCACCCCTCTAGACCCAATGGAGTCTGAGAATGCAGTGGTTGGCTCTTCCTCTCATGAGGAAGTTGCCTTTCAGGTCCACAATGCTGCCATGCTGGAGGAAAATCTTCTGAGTTGAGTTGTTTCAATAATGCACCTCCAGAGAGATTATTTTATTGGTGGTGGTACAGATTAAGAGCCCAATTTAGAGTTTGGAGGAGTGGTTATTCCATCACAAACATGACGATTATCCAGTCCGCTGTATTACAAGTTCCATAGGCTATAATAGCATTGTAATATGATGGAAGGGATATCCGTCACATTAGTGATGGAGTAACCCCCTCTGTCAAACTCTAAATCAGGCCCTAAATCATATAAGGGCTTACCTTGCTCAAGATAGTGTTGGAAATAAGCTTGTCCAACATTTGAGAACCCCATAAAGGCTTGTAATTTCTCACAGTATATTTGGAGGCGCATTTGTGTAAGAAATTTGATGCCAATCCTTTGCCTTCACTGTATACTTCATATCCCAAGGAACTCACATTTTTGATTTGCAAAAATGTATTAGATATTTATGTTGAGCTAAAATAGCCACTATTCCCTCCTCCTTATCTATGTGTTCATTCAAGCCATTGTCTTTTATATATATTTCATCAATGTACAACATTTCATGATCGTCGTGAAAATAGGCGCCTATTTCAGTTTGTAGTTACTGTAAAGAATTTAACCTTTCTTTAAGCCTATGTAAACCTGCAGAAGTGGATGTAATATAAAATTAGCTTTATTCATTTATTTTTAATATTTCTTTGTTTACAGAATTGAGGCTTATTTGTGACAGTCATCTCTGGCACAATTTACCTACACTATTAGTAGTTATTGCAATAGGAGAATGAGTAGAATTCTTAGGATATGCCCTGTTTGTTAAAGGACCTGTAGCTTTAAACAAGAACGTATCCATGCTTAGATCGTTATCCATCGGCATAAAGTTAATCCATTTGAATCATACAATATAATATTAAAAGTAGCATTTTGAATCAGGTAATTCATGTAGTTATTATAGATTTTTTTTCAATTTTTAAATCTCCAATTTAATAAATGTAATACATGTGTAGATTTTGCTTTAGCAAGCAGATAGAATCGTTACATCTATTAGAGAAGGAAATCCCAGACAAGTAGCTTCATTCAGAAAGATAAATACTTTAGGACAAAAACATACATGAAACAATTTAGGAGCTCCTTTCATTTGCCATGGCTTTGTGCTTCAAACACTTTTTTCTTTCATAGTGTATTGCCAATATGAGTATCTCTGTTACTGGAAATACTAAAGTAATTCTATTAAATAAATGGCTTACTACCTGGCAACAAAAACCTTGCTCAGTATTATGCAAAAATAATAAGGTGATGGATCAGATCTGTTATCAATATTGAAATATCTAAAACACTTTTGAAATTTCCTTGGGCTTTCAGCCAAAAGTGTCAGACAGTGCTCTCACTGTATAGGATTATATATTTCACTTTGACCTGTTGATCAATGAACATATTGCTGGTCATAATGATGAAAACAAAAAGGTTCTTGGTAATTATCCAGATCCAGATAAAGAACTTCAATGTCCAATGAAGTATAAGAATTTAGATCACCATATGCAGGCATGTTGACAGCATGATAATCTTTTTAGCTTTAGAGGAAGAGAAATGCTATTTGCTATGTTTGTACTACAGGTGACTGTAAAGAATTTTCAGGAAGACAGTGCTGATGCACCATCTTCACAGCAGTAATTAATATTGGAATGAGGAAGGTGTAGTAAAGGTCCAAAGTTAGGTCCATGCTGGGCGAATATACCTGTCACAGTTTTCACATCAGGTAAGCATCCACTAATAATGACTGGCATTAGAATTCAGCATTTGTGGAAGAAATGGAAGGAATGCCACCCTTGTTTTTTCAGGCTTAGGATCATCTTATGACAAAGCAATTTGTTGAACAAGAACAGCCTCTGTAGTTCATTCAGATTTATTTATTGGTGGTGGTACAGATGTAGTTACAAATGTAGTTGGTGTTGCGGAAAGTCCAGTTTTTTAAGACGTACCACATCAGGATCAGTCCTCAAAGATGACAGTAAAGCTGGAGTCATAGCAGGCCCTTGAATTGGACCAGTGATTTCAATTTAGCTGAACTCTACTATGGTAACTCCAGATTAGGGGTAGGAACTACTAACCTGATGCAGATGAACCTCGGCAATAGGGTGGGGGAGGCAATAATCAGAATCACCAATGTATTCTTCTACATGATCAAGACACAGCTCCCTGTTTTTCATGGCACTAGGCAATTGCATCAGGATTACGGTGCTAGTGCCTTCCCCAAGAATTAGCACCGGTGGTCTGTAGGATGGTCTAATGACACTTTTCATGGATCCATTACTGACTAGTTTTCCCTCTTTCGAGAACCACTTATCAGCAGCAGCTTTATTTTTAGTGACAGAGACAGAAATTATCTTCTTGTTTGTGAGTTTCTCTCTGTCATGTCTTGAACATTATGCAAAGTATGGACATATGAAGGACCATAATTATTCAATAATTGTGTCACCTTTGTGCCACACAATGGGGCACAAGAACGATGCAACTCTTAAGTTAGATTTATCAAGCCATGCAAGGCCACCTTGCATAGCCTTTTTCAGATTGCTAAATCTAAAGTACCGCAACGCAGTGCAAGTCACTGCGTTCCATGGGTGGATTGAGGGTGATCTATGCATCCACCCATGGATTTTGGTGCATTCCCAGACTTACCATCACTGATAGACTTGGGAATGCATCAAAATGCTGTGCCTCCCCAGGTGAGGCATAACAAGGGGAAATATATTTATTTCTTCTTGTTACTTTGTCTTTCAATGTGTACTGTATTCTGCAGCCCATATAGAAAGAGGAAAATGCCTCAGAGGATTGTTTTTGTGCAGGAGGGTGCCCCTTCCTGTGCAAAAACAATCCTGCTCACAGCGCAGACACCCTTGTACCATGGTTCAAGAGTGCCGGTGTTGATGCTGGGAAGCACACTGCACAGGACATGACAACTGAGACAGGATTGCACCGTATTATGTTAATTATGGGTGCTTTCCTGCCCTTTCCCTATCACGGAGCACAGCAAGGTTACTTGCTCTACTGCCTAGGTTTTTCATAAGTACACACCAAAATGTAGTCAAATGTATCAATCTACAAATTTACCCTTCCAGGGAGTTCTATGTGAGGAAAGTAAATGGATGTGCAGAACAGCATTTCCTATGGTGTGCGACTTAACTAGTATTCTCTTAGGCACATTATTGAGTGATTGGTGAGCTTGATACTGGACATGGTATCAGGAAAATCCTGTATCCATTAGTTTATCAGTCAAGGCTTGTTTAAACTTTCCGTTGGCTTGCTCAATAATTTTGGTTGATTTTGGACAGAAGGGATTTGAGTATAGCAGACATACTCCCAGAGCTGATATAATGTCAGCAAACTCAATTGCTGCAAATGCCAGGTAACTGTCTGAATGAAAGGCATAAACTGCTCCCATCTCTGCTAGGCATTGGAAGTATGTTATACCTACTTCAGCAGTGGCAGTCTTTTGTGGCACAACCCACTGAAATCTAGAACTTGAATCAACCACAACCAATATATTAATTGACACTTAGGTATGGGCCAATGTGGTCGAGGAACACAGCACTGAACAGGTTATCAAAAATCCTGAAAGGAGTAAGTGCTGATCCTGTAACAGTGGGTGGTGTCAATTGTTGACAAGTGCTACATTGCACTGTGCACTGATGCCAGAATGAGCATATGGTAACCCTTCATGAGCTGCTTTGATAATATGTAACTATATTGTTAGGGATGTCCTTTCTGTAACTCCTGATAATTGATTTTGGTGAGGCGATTAGAATGTTTGGAAGGGAAACCATCAGTGGGCGTTTTCCTTTTCAAGTTTGCCTGTATGGCCACCATATTATCTGCATCTAACTTTATCTGAGATCAAGTCACAGCCCTAACCTTGCAAATGTGTATCACTGACTGTCCATCCACCTAAGTAACCTTTGGTGTGAATTCCTTCACTTTCATGAGCTATCCTACGTTCTCATGAGCCACGGGAAGACACCTTTCTACAGAACTATTTCGTTTTTATTGACTTACCTTTTGAATCTTTGAGTTTATTGTGTAGATCTACATTATAATCCGGTAAACAGGAAGATGAGCCCAATGCTATGAGTATGAGAATTGATGTATCAGCCTTCTGAAGGGCAAGTAGGAGGGCATGAATCCGACCTATTTGTGCAGTTCAATCATCGAATAGTTTACAGGCATTTTATAGCACCTTGAAGTCACCATCTTTGAAACTTTGCAACACAAGCTGCAGAATACTTTAGCTTAGCGCCAACTGCTGGCTGTTGAAAGCTGTTCCTTTACTCATTTATAGGTAGTGAGTGAGAGGTTTCTGGTGTCCCCTATTGGTATTATAAAGATTCTTGTGTTCTGGGTGTGGGATCATGCTTAATCTTTATATCAGTAGATCTGTGTATCGAGGTCCACTGCACCCAGTGCAAATGTAATACACCTGCATTAGGGACCACTATTCTGTCCCCCATCTAGGTGCTCATTCCAGTCATTGTCAGTTATGTTAACGTCCTTGCTGTGCAACAAAACTTTGGGGATCATAGTGTAAGTAGGCCTGGGCGAAATGTTGATTGTGCCGGAATTTATACATAATTACCAAGATCGAGCCACTTGCGTAATGAAACTCCTGTTAAGAGAGAAATTGTAATGCCAGATGCACAGGAATAATGTGATCAGCACAAGCGACAGCAGCATCTTTTCAACACAAGTGGAAGTTCCTTCAACGGATATTTCAGGTTTCTGTCATACTCAAAAAGGCTGGCTGAGTAAACATAAATACAACACCTACAAATCTGAATGTGAGCAATTGGAATTTTTTGTTCAATGCATTACGTTGCAAAATGTGTGCGGTTTAAAGGAAAGCAAGCACTGCTAATTTTGTTCCTTTTTTTGTTTGTTTTTTGTTTGGTGGTAAATGCCCTGGTGTTAGGGGTGTGGGGCCTAATGGGATTAAGTTGTGTTAAGGGATAATGTTTGCACATTTTTTGGATGGTGGTGGTCTGGTTTTATAAATATATTTTCTAAATTTTCATGTTTTTTGTCAATTTTGTACAAATTTGTAAATCATTTCACTGTTGTTTTACTATTTGTGGCTTACTTCTGCTCTGCAGTAGGCATTGTGTGCAATCCTTAATGTATTTTCCACATTCTCATTGCTGCTCTGGTATTGTTTTTTGATAAGTGCAGGGACTTGCGGGTAGCCTTGTATTAAATGCAAAATGTAGTTTATATTTTTTCTGCACATGTCTGTTGGTGGCTCGGGTGAGGGTGACATTTTGAGTCGAGGCTCATGTAGCCAGACATGTTCCTTTGATCTCAGTTACCTTCTTCCCATGCGCATGCCTGCCATCTTTTTGTGAGTTTTCCCACGTGTGACATGATTAATATAGGGCCAGCTGTATGAAGCCTTTTTGCATTCACAAACGGTGCGAATGCCCGTTTGCGAATGCAAAAAGGCCTTTCAGAATGTATGAAAGGCATTCTGAACGCAATTTAAAGGAATCGCTAAAATAGCGATTCCTTAAAATAGCGACCCCATTTAGAGAATCGCAATTTGCGATTCTCTAAATGCGGCATCGCAAATAAGGAATCCTTATTTGCGATTCCTTAAGCACATGTATGAAGCAATTCCTTAATGCGAATTGGGCTTTAAGGAATCGCTATTACCACCAAGTTGACCTTGGTGGTAACCATGTGCAAATTTTAAAAATGCATTAAAAATGCATTTTTAAAATTGACATGTAACGCACACATGCCTTTTTGGCATGTGTGCACCTTACATGTCTTCCAAAATTGTTTTGGGGTGCAGCAGAGGGGGCCTTAGGCCCCCAGCACCCTGGAGTTTGCATTTCCCAAATTGCAAATTTCAGTTAGGAATTTACAATTTGGGAAATGCAAAAAATTCGCACATGTGGGCCGACAGGCCCATGGGTGTGAATGGGGGCTGTATCGCAATTTGCGAATCGCAAATATGATACATAGCATTTTGCAACTCAGAAATAGCGATTTCTTAAAAATCGCTATTTCCGAATCGCAAAAGGCTTTTTTCATACATCTGGACAGATGTATCAAAGTATTATGATTTCGCAAACAGTGCAAATCACAAAATTCTACCCTCTGCGAATGTAAAATAGCCTTTTCCAATGTATAAAAGGCATTGGCAGTCTCATTTTAGGGAATCACAATTTTTTGCGATTCCCTAAAATTGAGACTCCCAATAGGGAATCAAAACTTGCGATTCCTTAAATATGAAATCGCAAATAGTGATTGCATATGCACATGCACATGTATCAAGCATTTCCTAAATGCGAAATGGGCATTTAGGAAATTATATTACCATCAACTCCAAGTTGATGGTATTTCAATGCATTTTTAAAAGTGCCTTGTAGTGCACACATGTTCTTAGAGCATGTGTGCACTTCACATATGCACAATTCATTTTTGGGGTGCATCAAAGGGGGCCTGAGGCCCTCAGCACCCTCGGTTTTGCACTTCCTTATTTGCAATTCAATGATAAGAAATTGCAAACTAGGGAATGCAAAACCATTCGCACCTATGGGTCTGAAGGCCCATAGGAAAAAATTGAGTTGCATTTCTTAATAGCGATTCCCTATTAGTGATTGAGACTCTGTAGGATTCCATATTAGGGAATCTCTATTTAGTTACATTTCATTCTGCATTTCCTAAAAAGCAATTACCTAAAAGTCGCTATTTAGGAAATGCAAAATAGAACTTTGATACATCTGGCCCCAAGTCTTTTTTTGCATGCCTCCTTCACTTGCCATGTAATGGATGAGCTAGTTACCACCACTTTTTTCAGCCGGTGAGATTTTCTATCCTTTTGCTCCACGTTTAATCCCTTGATTGCTAACCCTTTTCCCCTAGCATGCTAAGCCCTTTTTTGTCTATTTTGAGCAGTTACTGGATAGACATGCCTAAATTTTCTTCTACATAAGGCATCCATGCCAAATTTGCGCCTTTTTTTCCAATAACATGGGGATTCTAAAGGTACCCATCATCTGTGGATCCCCATTGAGGGGACTGAGAAAGTAGCGACAATATAGCTAAATTATAAGGGGATTTTGTGAAAAATAGGAAAACAAAGTGCACTGCAAAAAAGTGTCTGGATTTTCAGAAAAATTACATCAACAAAAGGTTTGCTGTGATAAAGTCACCATCTTCCTAGTTTTCAGGAACATGCACAACTGATTCAAAACCCTCTTTTTACCACAATTTTGTAATTTTTCAAAGAGATAGGCCATTATTTCAAATTTTTGTGCCTTTAACCTACTTCAAGTTTGTCGTAGTTGCCAGTATGAAACTCATGGACGATCATGGGAAGCTAAAGATTTTTAAAATGTAGACACAATTCTGCATTTATCAAGGGGTGATTGCAACGTTTTCCCAAAGAAACTTGCTGTTGAAATAAAAAATATTTCAAATGAGTAGGAAAAAAGGTTATCTGTGACAACATCTTCTTTTGTAACTTCTTGTCCTGATGACCGATTTACAAACACAATATACCATTACACCTGCTAGGCCCTTATAGTTGTGGGGATATATAGAGTTTACAGGTTCTCCAAGATTCCGAGATACCCAGAGACAAAAACTGAACTGCAATTTACAATGGTTTTTCACTGTTTATCGAGTAGGGAGCAATTCATATGGTGAAATATAAAGAATGAAAATGGGGGATACTGAGTTCAAGAGCAGTAGTTAGTTGTACATCTCTTGAGACTCAGAGAGTCTTTTTCAAAATGTCTTCTTTCTTTCATTCTGGGCTTACATCTGGAAGGCACAAATGCAGAGAAATGCAATGGAAAATAACAAATATTTTACTATTCTGCATTTTCACGTTTCCCGGTAAAATGGTACCTCGCATGTGTGGGTAGTGCTAATGCCCGCGACAGGAAAGAGACATAAACACAACATGGATCCATCACATTATTTTCACTGAAAGCTGAACCTTTTTTCCAATGTGAGTAGCTGTGGATATTGGGCCCAGCTCAGCAGGCACCAATGGAAATCTAGAAAACCTGTGCATTTTTTAAAACTAGACACCTGGTGAAATCCAAAGTATGGTGACTTGTGTGGCTCTCACCAGGTTTTCTTACCCGTGAGCCCTTGCAAACCTCAAACTTTGCCTAAACACACAAGTTTTCTTCCCATTTCTGTGAGGAAAACACCTAGATTCTGCAAAGAGCTACACATTTCCTACCACCCAGCATTCCCCTAAGACTCCTGATAAAAACGGTATCTCATGTGTGTGGGTAGGGCTAGTGCCTGTGAAAGAAAAGGGCGCAAAACGCAACATGGACATATCATATTTTTTCTACTGGAAACTTAGGACCAGATTCAGTGACGGATTTCCCATCCACCAAAATATAAATTCCATTATTTCCTATAGGATTTATATTTCAGCAGATAAGGATATCCGCCACTGTTGTGACAGAGTAATCCCTATGCTGAGTTGTAAATCAGGCCCTAAGTGTTCTCAGATAGGTCTTACTGTATAGATCCTTACTCTTTGTTCAATGTGGGCATCTGTGGATTTTGAGCCCTAGCTCAGCAGGCCTGTAGGGAAACCTAGCAAACACATACATTTTTGAAAACTAGATACCTAGCGAAATCTAGGGTGGAGTGACTTGTGTGGCGCTCACCAGGTTTTTTTACTCATAAGCCTTGCAAACCTCAAATTGTGACTAAAAATGCATTTTCCTCACATTTCTGTGATTCAAATCTTCTGGGATCTGTGGAGATCCACACAATTTCCTATCACTCATACTTCCATCAGGCCTCCTGATAAAATGGTACCTTGCTTTTAGGGGAAGGCCTAGTGACCACAACAAGAAAGGGCCCAAAACGCAACATGGACACATCACACATTGTCACCAAAAACGGACCCTTTATTGTAATGTAGGTAGCTGTGGATTTTTAACCCTAGCTCAGCTGTCATCTAGAGAAACTAAACAAACCTATATGTTTTTTAAAACAAGTCATCTTGGAAAATCAAGGGTGGGGTGACTTGCTGTTTTGCACCAGATTTTCTTACCAGAAGCACTTGCAAACCTCAAACTTTGACTAAAGAAAAATGTCTTACATTTCTTCGATAAAAAGGTCTAGGAACTGCAGGAAGCCACAAATGTCCTACCACCCAGTATTCCCCTAAGCCTCCCGATACAAATAGTACCTCACTTGTGTGGGTAGGCTTAGCATCCGCTATAAGAAAGCCCCCAAAACGCAACATGGACACGTAAATTTTTACACTGAAAATGGACACTTTGTTCAATGTAGGTAGCTGTGAATTTTGGGCCCTAACTCAGCCAGCACCTAGTGGAACCTAGCAAACAAGCACATTTTAGAAAAATACACACCCCAGGGAAACCAGGGTTACATGCATGGCTCCAGAAGGTTTTCTTACCCAGGAGCCATTGGAAAATTTGAATTTGACTAAAACACAAACACAAAGTTATAGAATCTGTGAGGAGCCACAATATTCCTACCACCCAGCATTCACCCACGTCTCCCAAATAAAGATGGCACCTCACTTATGTGGGTACGGCTAGTGCCTACAACAGGAAAGGCCCCAAAACGCAACACTGACACATCACATTTGTCCATTGAAGATTGATCCTTTTTTTGCAATGTAAGTAGTGTGAATTTTCAACCCTAGCTTAGCTGTCACCTAGGGAAACCCAGCAAATCTGTACACAAGGGGAAAAACAGTTTGTGGTGACTTGCATGGCTCTCAACAGGTTTTCTTACCCAAAAGCTCTTGCAAACCGCAAACTTTGACCAAAAACATATTTCCTTCACATTTTTGTGATGGAAAGTTCTGGAATCTGCAAAGAGACAAAAAATGTCTTACCACCTAGCATTCCCCCAGTCCCTAGATAAACATGGTACCCCACTTGTGTGGATAGGGCTAGTGACCACAACAGGAAAGGCGCCAAAATGCAACATGGGCACATCAAAATTTTCCACTGAAAACTGACTCTTTTTTGCAATGTGGGTAGCTGTAGATTTTGCCCCTTGTCACAGCAGGCACCTAGTGAAACCTAGGAAACATTCACGTTTATGAAAATTATATACCGAGGGGTATCAAGTATGGGGGTGACTTGCATGGCTGTCATCAGTTCTTCTTATACAGAAGTCCCTGCAAACCTCAAACTTTAACTATAAAACACTTTCTCCTCAAACTGCTGTATTAGAAAGATCTAAAATCTGCAAGGAACATCAAATTTAGGACCACCCAATTCTCCCTCTTCTCCCATTAAAGATGGTACCTAACATATGTGGGTAGGACTAGTGCCCACAACAGGAATTCCCCCAAAATGCAATATGGACACATTATATTTTTCCACTAAAAAATTGGTCCTTTTTTCATTGTTGGTAGCTGTGGATTTTGGATTTTAGCTCAGGTGTCACCTAAGAAAACCAGTAAAAATTTTAAAACTAGATACCCTGGGCAATCCAGGGTTGGCCGACATACAGTGCTCTTATCAAGTTTTCATTGCTTGCAAGTAGGACAGCATTTGTATAGGAACCAGTGAGCAAATATCAATCTCAACTCATGCTTTCTGGAAATATAGCAATTGCCAACAAAGGGCTAGTATACCAATATAAAGTCAGTAATGTTTTCCTTATCAATTGCATCAGCAAAGTGAAGCCACAGAACTGCAAAATCTCATGGAGATTTGTGGGATTCCTCCAGGTAGCGCTTGAGTGGGTCTTACGTGTGGCACTGTTGCCCCTCAATAACTGTTCTGCATATAAATTAGTCTGCTCAACAATATCGTCCAAAAGACATCATCAATGAAGAGGTGGAAGAAATTCATAGGCAAAATGTTTTCTGCATTGACTCAAGAGTCCGCAAAACCACTACAGGTAGGTAAAACAGGCTGCACCATGTTAGGGGCAACCCAGGGCTCAGCACCTTCAATTGGAAGCCTTCCCGCCCCTGCGGCAATCCAGCTTGCGCTTTCCGCATTATCACCATATCAGTGTTCTCCTCTAGTAGAAACACTTTATCGGCACTAATAGGTGAGTCATCTTCAGATGATTCCTCTAAACCAAAAAATCCAATGGCAGAATCTTTAACATGATCCTCTCTTCAGACGCAGAGTCAGTCTCAGAGGCAGATTCAAAAAGCAAACCTTGGTCAGCCTGCGGGCAGTCATAACGTTTACTAATAAAACTAACTCATCAAACAAGAGAAGAATAAACAATAGTGTCACATTAGAACTAAGCTAACTGTGGCAGTATCAAACAGTAAATATAACTATTGGCAAATATTGATCTGGAAAAACTGTCAATACAAATCACACACTGACCTTTATACTTCACTTCTCACTTGCCACAGACAGTTAGACTGAGGATCAACTGCACCTACTCTGCCCAGACACAGCAAACACCAAAGATAACCCACTGGAAGGGAAAAACAAGACAAAAATGCACACAAGACAACGCATTTATTTACAGCTGCTAAAAAAACATTCAAGCAGGGCAATTATACTAATTTGAAGTAAACATCACATAAAAGACAATACAATACACATCTTGCACAAACCCAAGCACAAGTTTGAAGCACAATAAAACATAAGCTAAATATGCTACACTTTTTAGAACTGTTAGAAAAAAAATTTGAGCAGGACAATTATATTCATTTAAAGTAAACATTACATAAATGTATCCTTACCAAACACATGCAACTACATGAACTACAGATCCGTCAATGACAAAACTGTGGGCAGGATGTGTCATCAAAGAAATCAAAAGCTTTGCAGTGCTAAACAATAATAATAATAATATTAAAAAGGAGAAATAAAATATTAAGGTCGGAAATGATGAAAAGAAATAAAACAGTTAACATTATAGAACGCCATGGAGCCTACCCCTGAGGGTAGATCAACATCACAAACGTCCAACCTGCTCCCAACGGGAGCAAAAAGCAAGAGTGAAAATTTGGCACCCCAAAGGGGAGTGACTCTTACCTCTGCCACCAGCTGAACACCAGCCGAACTCCAGCCACACACGCCACCAGCCAAATGCTAGCCACACACAACTCCTACAAGGCACCCGTCCAAACACACCACCAGCCATATACCAGTTCCAACACACTGCCAGCCACATGCCAGTCCACAAACACTACCAGTCAAATGCCAGTGCACACGCTCCACTAGCCAAATGCCAGTTAACATGCACCCCAAGCCAAATGGAAGCCCAGACACCACCAAACACATTCCAGTCCACACATAACGCCAGCTAAATACAAGCCACACACAATGCTAGCCACACGCCAGTCTGCACACACACCCAGCCAGCCAGATGCCAGTTTACACACACGGCCAGACAAAGGGCCCCTGCACGAACATCATTCAATCAAAATATACTGATTTCTGGTGCTTTTCCACCACACCACTGTGGCAGATTGTCCCAAATATCCGATCTCACCCAAGAAAACAAAGGACATGCCATTTTAAAAATGGGGAGTAACCCTTGCCTAAAAGGCTGCTCCCCAACATACAGTAATAATGTTCCTGGTGTCTAGTGTTTTTTCCACTGCCCTTTGGGGCAGATCAGTGGGAATATGGCCCATTTGCCCCAGGGGGGTGGAAACGTCCAAAACATCTTCAGAATATTTGGGGAACAACCCTTGCCCCAGTGACCACTCCCCGACATGCATTAAAATAAATCACTGGTGTCTATCATTTTTTTGCCCCCCCCTTGGTGGCATATGGACCTAACAAATAGCCAATCTTGCCCGGGGTTAGGAAACTGCCAAAATATGTGCTAATATATTTGAGGAGCAACCCTTGCCAAAGAGGCTGCTCCCCGCTATGTATCAAAATAAATCCCTGGTATCTAGTGATTTTCTGCCCTTCTTGGAGGCAGATCGGCCTAAAAAATTGGTGTTCTGCCTCCGGGAGGCCGAAAACAGCCGAAATGTACTAATTTATTTGAGGAGTGACCCTTGCTCAAGGGGCCACTTCCCACCATGTAGTAAAATAAAATCCCTGGTGCATTGTAGTTTTCCACCCAGCCCCCTTTGTACCAGATTAGCCAAAAAAGTGGTTGATCGGCCATCGGGGGATGGGGAAGCTAGAAAACATCCACAAACGAGGACTGGCCCTTGACCAGGGGCCACTGCTCGCACTAAAAAGACATCCCTGGTGTCTAGTAGGTGCATTCCTGGATTGAGTGAGGTGGACAACTATTCCCTTACCCTCGGTGTATCTTTTAGGTCATCCTCTTCCCCAAAATGCAAATGAGTTCCAGTTCCAGTGTGGTCTCAGTATCTCTTGATGACATTTGCAGGCTGTGCGTGCACTGTCCTCATATCGCCAGGAAAGGGGTGGCAGTGCAAGGGCTTCTGTTGGCATCCCCATGAAATCAGTTGTTGGAGGTGGCCTGCAGGGGTGTGACAGAACTTCCCTTCCTTAGCACCTGAGGGCTGAGGATGTGTGCAGCATGTGCTTAGCACCTAAGTGGTTAACACCCATTTTCTAGGAACAGTGATAGAAGAAACCTATGACATATTTGTTAATTTTTGGTTGTTTCTTAATGTATTTATTTTTGCTTGTGCCTGATTGTAGTAAAGTGTTGTTATCTGTGAACCATTTATATGATGTGTGTCTGCCCATCACCTCCCATATGGTCCTCCTGGGCCCTGGAGGGGCACAGCTATAATTTTATTAATTGATTTGATTTTTGCCTGCCCTCTTGCCTACCACTGGCTTGGAAGGAATGTCAGCAATTAGTATATTTATTCAACATTTTGCTTGCCTCCGTACTTTCAATTGCGTCCCCCCCATGGACCCTAGAGGAAGCAGCAACAATTGTTTAATTCATTTATTTATTTTTTCCTTGCCCATAGGGTCTCCGTTAGCCCTGAAGGGATGCCAGAAATTATTTTATTAATTTTTTCACTGTTTGCCTGCTCCCCCTCACATGGGTTCTGGAGTGACATGAGCATTATTCATTTATTCGAATTTTCCTTTGAGGGGCACTATGTTAGCTTTTCCTATGTAATTTCTATCAAAACAGCTTATGCAAGGGTACACTACTATTAAGCATTAATGATGATGATGATGTGTATTACCTTAGCAACGTTGCCAAAGTCTCACTGACTTCCTGCTTACTTATTTTACCTGCAGGAGCATGAGACGTCACTTCATGCACAATAAAGAGATGCAAAGAAATCTGTAAATTACCTGACAGTGACACCAGAGTCCTCTGCTAATTGCTTCTGCTTGTCCTGGATGTTAACCCATGTAATAAGTAAAGAGGATGGTCTCAGAGAAGGAGTTCCTGCCAAGAAAGTGGCCAGTGAGGAGAAGAACAAGTCTGTTGGCAGTGCCACCAAACCCTGCTCACTTTCTAGAAACTCAACATACCTGCTGTGCTCTACACTAGTCAGAAAGAGGCTGGGAGAAAGAAGACCTCTGGATAAAATGTACCACCACCAAAACTAAATAAAGCCCATTTTCTCAGCACAGCAGTGACTAAAGTGATGGAGAGCATTGAGTCTGAAATTCAATTGACTCAGCAACAAACCAAATCTTTACAGGATCCATAGCCAGCAGCACCCGATGTCCTGGAAATAGGAGCACAGCAAGAAGTTGTGCTTTTTGCAGAGGAAGATATTACTGAGACTACGCTTCCACTGGACACATCAGCTTTGTGATCTCTGGAAAGGAAAATAAATAGCACTCCCTCATCCTCTCCAAGCTCCCTCTCCGACGATCTGTAGATAGATTGGAACCCAACCGCCACAAGAGATGAGGGAAAAGGAAGGTTTCCGAAAGCCTTGGAAGTGGGAAAGTTGATGATGAATCATCGACTGCCAGAGTGGAGAGTGACGTATGGGAAGTCCCGTTAACCTCTATTTATCCTGGTCTTAATCATGTAGTTTCACCAACACCACCTGCTTCTATCCTTTAAGACCCCAAAAACCGGCAGCAACAGCCATTCCCACAGCAGTCACAGCCTACCCTCTAGAAAGGCCAACACAATTGCCAGTTTGTGACTTATTTACACTTAGGTCACAGGGGGAACACTTTGCAGATTGCTGAATTTGCAAAAAACAAAAGTTTGTCATGGTATGCCAGATGGGCATTATGGTATTGGGAATAAACTGGCCCATACGAAAACTGAACAAAAATCATGTGCACAGCATCTCAAAAACACAGCTACTGGTGATGAGAGAGAAGAATTACAACTGATATAAGGAAGTAGTGGTGAGGAAGAAGAGAATGTCAGCGTCATGCACAGCAGCCTTGTAACTATGGCTCATTGGGCCAGATTTAAGAGAAAATGATGGTGTGTGGCACTGTGCCAAATTTGGCAGCGTTGTGCATCTCATTTTTAAAACACAGGGACGCGCCGTAATTACTAGAATACAGCGCACCCCTGTGTTTCTGCCTGCATTAGTGCTAAATTTGCTGCCATGCACCAACGCAGCAACCATTGCCCCATAGTGCAAGGATGGCTGTGTTGAGGGGGAGATTGTTCTTGTCTCTTTCATGGAGGGAGAGGATTTTTGAAGACACTATGCCTAATTCCCAATATCCATCCATTCATAAAACCCCTATTTCTCTTTCCCCAGGTTGTGCAATCTTTTGTGTTGTTAATTTCCACGATCAACAGAGCTCACGCTTAAATGGACGGGTGCAGTTAAAGTTGCTTCAGTAGCACAAAGTTACCAAAAATTGCTAATTTGCCCATAGCACCCCTTCTATGACCTGTTCAGGTAAGAAGGGAAATTACAGTGCTGAGAATAAATCACAACAATGGTTGTGCAAGAATAAATAGTGAAGTTGATGATGAATCATCGACTGTCAGAGTGGAGAGTGACGTATGGGAAGTCCCGTTAACCTCTATTTATCCTGGTCTTAATCATGTAGTTTCACCAACACCACCTGCTTCTATCCTTTAAGACCCCTGGTGCATTGTAGTTTTCCACCCATGTACACTATGTTGCTAGTTGTTTTTTTATCATGAAGGTCTCAGTTTGAATTTTCCACTCACTCTGTGTTTCTTTTAGTCTAGTTACCTGTCATGCAGAATGAGAATCCTTTGGCTGGATAACCAATATAATTCTCAATAAGTATTTTTAAAAATATTGTAACAATACATGTTATAATACCATTTGTAACAAAAAATATAACAATAAATGTTAGATTAACATTTTTTACATATTTTAGCAAATTCAAAATAGGTTATTAAATATTTTATAATTGAATAATAAACATACAATTTTTATAATTTTATACTGACTTTATTTTTTTCACTATTTTAAATATTTACATTTAATTTAATATTATTGCCTCTGAGGTTTTATTTTAAGTCCCTATCTCCATTATTGTTTATGTAAGAGTGCTGCTGTACCAGTGGCTGTCAATGCAGTTTAACAAATGTGTAAGTTACTACAAAAGTACATTTTGTGAATACTGAAAAGTAGTATTCTTTGTCAAAAGTGTAAACTTACTCAAAGAAGGGCAGCAGTCCTTCTCAGCAAAGCAGTCCAGATGAGTTCAGCCAGGCAGTCCCTCTGACAGACTCCAGGTGTAAATCCAGAAGAGTCTGATTTGGTGGGGTCAGAGACCCAGTTTATATATCCAAAAATGCCTTTGAAGTGAGGGAAACTTAATAGAGTGGTTTTGAAGTGCACAAGCTCCCCTTTCAGCCCAGTGTTGTCTGCCAGGATCCCTGTGTGGGTTATCAGTCCTTTGTGTGAGGGCAGGCACTGGCCTTTGAAGTGTAAGAAGTAGCCCCTCCACCCGTCCTGCCCAGAGAGAGACCCATTCAGTATGCAGATGAATGCAGATGTGACTGAGTCTCCTGTGTTTATGGCTGTCTGGGTGGAATGCACAAGGAGTGCTGTCAACCAGTACAGAACAGATGTGGAATGGAAACAGGCTGTAAGGCACAGATGGCAGTAAGTGCATAGAAAGGCCCACTTTCTAAAAGTGGCATTTCTAAAACAGTAATATTAAATCCAACTTCACCAGTAAGCAGGATTTTCTATTACCATGCTGTCCATACTAAACATGGCAGGGCTACTCTTTTCAGATCAGAATCTACCACTTAAAAGTATATGAGGGCAGTTCTAATGCCGGCCAAAGAGAGGAGCAGGCCTCAAAGTAGTGGAAAACAAATGTGTGCGTTTTCCTCTACCAGGACAGGTAAAACACAACAGTACATGTCCTGCCTTTTACCTAGGGCTTTCCTTAGGGTTGACTTGTATGCAAAAAAGGTGTATTTAAGGCTTGGCCAGTAGTTTTAAATGCCAAGTCGAAGTGACAGTGAAACTGCACACACAGGTCTTGCAACGTCAGGCCTAGGACATGGTTAAGGGGTTACTTATGTGGGTGGCACAACCAGTGCTGCAGGCCCACTAGTAGCATTTAATTTACAGGCCCATGGGCATCTCTAGTGCACTTTACTAGGGACTTACAAGTAAATGAAATATGCCAGTTGGGCAGGAACCAATGTTGCCATGTTTAGGGGAGAGAACACATGCACTTTAGTACTGGTTAGCAGTGATAAAGTGTCCAGAGTCCTAAAGCAAACAAAAATAAGGTCAGAAAAAGAGGAGGAGGAAGGCAAACATTTGGGGTGACCTTTCAGAGAGGGCCATTTTCAAACAATATGGTTAAGAGGAAGCACAATACGACCACTAAGAGGGGTGCTGGAGCAATGGAAACATTCTTATTAGGAGCTAAATGGGCCCTGAATAAAGAGATCTGTAATGTCGAGGCCAAACTTGAGGCAACCATCATAGCAGTTTCCTCATTGGTTGAACACCAGAATGAGCCCTCCCCATTACCTTCGATTCAGCAGTAAATATTGCAGACTCTCTGAATCTTCCTGGAGGAGATAATGCCATTGGCCGAGCACAGGTTTGTACTGACTCTATTATTCGCGGTTCCCCACCACAGGCCCCTGACCCTCCTCCAAAAAAAAGATTGAAGCCACAGGTGGCACTAGCCCATTCTTTGAAGCAGCCTTTCACAGCTGGCAGCGCTAGCTTGGAGACTTTGTCTAACCATGACCTACAGACCCTCCAAAAAGTGGTGGTTAATCATTGTAAGGCCCTTATTGCAGCAGTGGAGCAGCACATTACATCTCATTTGACCTCCATTTTTGCGAAACTGTTCTCAGTTGAATCTCTGTTGAAGATTAGTGTAGGATCTCTGGGTCTTTCTGATAAGGCACTGGCCTCTAAACGTCCCCAAAGTTTGGTTTCAACCAGTGTCCAAAGCGAAGAATTAGCCCATTGAGGGGTTGCTAATCATGTTCAGGAGAGAAATCAGCATGATTTTTCACAAATTAAAGTGCAGAATGGTCCCTAATGGCCAAAAGACCAGGCAACCTGCAATATAAGGTCAGCACCCCCTCAGAACCTCCCTGATAACCTCACCAAGCCGTCACTGAGTACTTTGGATCTACCTCCTGAGTTAGCTCAGTGTGTACTGGTGTTGATATGAGTTTCTCCACTCCTTGAGGACTTATAAGACTCATAGAGGGAGCTAAAAAACATATGTATACAATGGTTGGGATGCAGGATGGAATTAATGAATGTATTGTTTCTTAATGTGATTATGGTCAGATGGGTCCACTGGGTGGGGAGAGAAGAGAAAACACAAGCAAGGGATTCTATCGTAATTAAATTTCATCAGCCTGCATTGGCCAAGAAGATCCTCGACACCTGCTCTGATACCCACATATTATCTAAGACCATCAAGGTTGCACCTTTAGGTTATTTTTATAGTCCTTGTTCAATGGCCACATCGTCTGAGGACCAACATATCCACATCTAATGATAGATCTTGTTCATGTTATGATAATGACTGGAGGAGGAATAATGGGTTTGGATGTTTGAGTGATCTTAACGGCCAAGATTGACTCTCTCCAGTTAGGCCACAGTGCAAATGTGAATCCCTGGGGTCTGATTTTGTATCGTGTGACCTACCTATTCTGCCCCTATCTCATGCTCCCATCATAACCAATGGGATAATACCTCCTAGAGAATCCTACACAGAGATAAATCATAGAACTGTGAGTGACCCTAAAGTCGTCAGGCTCCTATCACGGAATATATCTAAGTTAAAGAAAAAGCTGAACATGGCTGACTGGACGGAATATATCCACAAGTTTCATATTCTTTGCTTCCAAGAAACATGGGTGACGCAGGGAGGGTTTATTGGTGGGTATGCTGTTTATTCCATATCGGCCCAGCCCTCTCATTCTCTAAGAGCCAATGAAGGTCTCGCAACATACATCACAAACACTTTTCTGGGGCAGACGGTAAAGTTCTGAAATTATTCCACATTTTTAAATTTAATTCTGTTTGAGTTACAGAGGGAGTGAGATATGATTATAGTTAATTTCTATAACAACTTTTTTGATGCCAAACGTAGTCAGGTGGTGGGCAATTTGGGTGAGTCTCTCCAAGGGATTATCAATGAGCATTCTAAGCCTTTGCAAGTAGTCTGCGTAGGCGATTTTAATATCCACCACTGAAAACTTCCAGCGAGTCAGTGTGTGGCATCACAGATTTAAAGGGGGGGGGGGTCCTTGATGCACTTTGTTCATGCCTCTTACGGGAACACACTGAATAACTTGTTAGTTAAGTATAATCCAGTCCTAGCGCATAAAAAAGTGTTTTACCTTAAAATGGGCCAAAGTAGATACTAATAATTTTTTACCTCATTATCAAACCGAACCATGTAGAGGTAGCTGCTTGCCTTGATATAGATGCAGAGGACAAATAGGTTAGATCAGCATTCGTTGACATTTCGGCAAACATAAGGCAGTTCTTAATGAGCTCCAGAAAAACCTTATCTATGTAAGCCTTATCGGTGGTATGACAGTGTCTGCACCAAAGCCAACACCGCTCTTCATACTGCCTTACACATGAGACCTCCAGATGTGCTGACAATTAGGAATGCACATGCACTTTATAAATCAGCTTTGGCAGACAGTAAATAGCAGATAAAGGAGGATGCCTGAAATTCCCCTCATTTAGCTATTTTGCTCAAAGATAGTGCTGCATTTTGACATGTAGGTAATGCCCCCCATTTCACAGACCCTTTTGGCCCCTCCACCAAAGCGCATACTCCACAAAATCAGTGGATAGATTATTTTTCTAAAATCTATACCACCCAAGATTCCCTGGAGGATCAAGTTGAGGATAGGCAACGCGATTCCACAGAACACAATATTCCCCCCTGGCCATTGAGTTTACTGAGGTCTGTATGGCACTGGATGAAAGTAAGAAGGGGAAGGCCCAGATGTGTTCCAACTAGATGTTTTTTTCTAAAAGGCCTGACCTTTGGGCCCCTATACTGACCATCGTGTTTAAAGCAATACCCAAGGTCGGACTTCTTGAGGCATGCAATAGCTCAGTAATTATGCCCATTTATAAAAACGGGGATAAAGCCCAGCCAAAGATTTATAGGCCCATATCTTTATTAGATTCCACTGTAAAAGTGATGGGCCATATTTTACAACATAGGATTGAGGGCTGGGTGGCCAAGAATAACATCTTAACCAGCACCCAATAAAGTTTCAAGAAATGCCTTGGCACTGCAGATCAATGCCTAAACCTCAGCTTAGTCATAGGCAAGTATACAGCAGTTAAAAAGGGTACTATATATTTGTCTTGTATGGATCTTACAGAAGTGTTTGACTGCGTTTCACACTCTAAATTCTGACCATTATGACTGATTTAGGTGTGGAACTAGGTGTAATTACATTTATTAGGCAAATGTGTAAGGATGCCACTGCCTGTGTCTGCTATGGTAAAGATGGTGAACGTACAGACACTTTCGGTATCAGATGGGGGATAAGAAAAGGATGTGTTCTTGCCCTGTTTTTATTTTCCCTGTATATTAAGGGAGTTGAATATTTTTTTTTAAAGTTGAGAACAAAGGACCCCCCCCTACTTTGGGGCTCACTCTCTCCATATTCTTTTACATGATGACTATGCGGTCTTAGTGACCAGAACAGAGAGGGGAATTCACAGTTTCATCAATGGTTTTATTGTTTTCATGAAGGAGCTTGACCTGAAAGTTAAGGAGGGAAAGACGTTTACCATGATCTGTGGGGCAAGACTGGCCAAAAAAGGTGCCCACTTTATTAATAAGTCCTGGGTTTCAGTGGCAGCCACCTTTTCGTCCTTATGTACCCTGCTTGATTGCAAATATACATGGAAACCAATGTTATCAAACAGGAAAACACTCTTTGAAAAATCTATCATGGGCCTGTTCAGTTTTTTAAAAAGTTGGGCTCGAAACCAGTCAAAGATTTTGTAGATCTATGCAAGTAAGTGTGTTGCCATTGCATCTTATGGGGCTGACATCTGCGGCATGATAGATGCGAAATGAATCCTACAAGTAGAAAACTCTTTTTTTAAAAACCTATTGGTGGTCCCTCGCAGTTGTGAAAATGCCATCAAACTTGACAAACTTGTCATGGAGGATTATGTACATCTCCAATCCGCCCTTGATATTCCCTGGCTTGCATATGTCAAGTCGACCTGCAAGTTAATTGGTCAACTGTGCCTTTTTGCTCCCCTGAGTCATGCCATTTACTTGAATAAAGCACTTTAAAGCAAGTGTTTTATGAGGAGGCTGCATTAAAGAGAGATTCTCAGAATAATTTTAAACCCACTGTGCATGGGAACAACATGAAGGTCTCCAACAGTATCTCTCTTTTATTCTTAAAAGACAACAGCACTTTGTCATCAACAGGTTTCGTTTCAAATTATTACCCCTCCTGGTGGGGTTTCCTGCCAATAGTAACACTTTATCGAATTATGTGTATGCCACGTGATGTGGTCTGTTTAGTCCACCCCACATATTCTATTTTTTTTGCTCTTTTTATATATTACATATAAAGAAGCAAGCTTTACCATTTTTTAAAGATAAAATGTCATCAATGTAGACCAGCTTTGTTATTGTTACAGCAGTTACATACCCATTTGATATACTGCTTGGTGGCCTCTTTTATTTGGCATATAATGAAAATTAGGAAATGTGCAATATTGCAATTTCCCGACTCTGTAAGCAACTGTTTTTTTACAATGTGATGGATTGTTATTTATTTTCCTTGATTTTATAATGTTTTATTATTTTATACCACAGAAATATGGTTAATAATGGTTGGAAACATGAAGTACAGCTTGGCTGGAGGGGGCTGGAGTAAAATAAAATGCTACACTGACTGCAGTTCGTGCTATTTGTTGGGCGTGAAATGCGTCACTGATGTAAGTTTTTCGATATGAGGCACTGGAGGTGCATTTCGCATAACTTCGCACTTTCCTGTTTGCTGCAAATAACACCGGACTATTTTCATACTCCTGTGGGACTATTATATACACATATTGAGTGACACTGAATGTAAAGGCAGTTAGATATTGTGATTCAGGTACTATAATTTGACCTAAGACTCTTTTAGAAATGTCCACAGTCATCTTATACTTTTTCCAAACTAACTTAGTCATTAACAAGGCCACTGATCTTTTCTGGGTGGAAGAAAGGATATTTTGCTGGCTCACTGCATTGCAGAAGCAACATGGCTTCATCCCATTCTTGTGCTGTTAGAAACTGCAATCGGTATCTGCAAACATGATTCTAGGCACAGGCACTATAAGAGGAAGGGGAATAGGGACGAGAGAGATTATTCTGGATGTCTTCTCAGCTGAATACAGACCCGAGCTAGAGTTGCTTCACTGGTGGCCTCTGTTAAGTATGTGATCACTATTATACACAAGATTACAATGCATTTTTATCAAGATCATTCCTGGTAATTCAGACATCTGAAGCATACACAAGAACGTTTCCTGGTACTATCACTGTGCCATTACCTTACTCACTTCTTCCTGTCAATATAGTCAATGGTCTGAGGCATTCAGGGCAAGTTTTGCCACTAGAGCCTCATATTGGCCACATGACAGAATCTGCAGGTCTACAGGGAGTGGGCAGAGTGCCACAGTTGCTTAGCCACAGTGACTCTCCCACAGCCGGTAGTGTGTCTCATTCTGGTAGAACAATTTGACAGGCCCTGGTCTATGCAGGCTGAGCATGCAGAACCAACATGACACTCACATCTCCCTCACTTCCATGCCGGACAGTACATCATGTGGCCATCATCAATGTGGCTTGTGGCCTGTGTGGCAACCTGAAGGGCATAGTGAGTCCTGATATGCCTTCCAGACAACAGTTTGGCAAGGCCAGATGTGGAGTAAAAGATCTGTGGCAAAGTACACATTGTTTACAAGATCCTCACATGACTCACACAAGATGCATACACAGCTTGAGTTGTCATACAGAGACATGTTGTCTGACATTTACAACCATAATAATCAAAGAAATGTCATTGTATGGTAGTACAGTCTCCTTGCCTAGTTATATGCATCCAACACAGGGAGGATCTAGGACCTTAAAAACATCACACAACACAATGTGAGTGTCCACAGCATATAGTACTGGTCCCCAAATACCTGACCATGTACATCCCATTGATGGCACAAAAACTGCAACAACTGGCACACAAGAAGTCTAACTGGCACACAGGGGCACATTGTAGCCTGTAGGGAGGGACAGGATGGTGTTGAACAGAGTCAATTGTCCCTATGAGGTACGTACCTGCTCCTTGTCCACAAGCCTCTCCAGCTCCTCTGGAGAGAAGGCAGAGTCCTTTTCACCTGTTGATTGCTCCCAGAGGCGGCACGCAGCAGCTTAGGCAGTGGAGATGTTGCTGGCAGCAGCGTCAGGAGTCAAGTGACTGATTTTGCAAAACATGGCATACGTGGTCATCACTGCTGACGGCCACAGCCATTGGCCCCTGACTGCCACAGGCAACAGCGTTAGCCTATGACTGTGCCCGCTGTGGTTGGTACTGCCCACAGCCTGGATGTCCCTCAACAGCAGCCACAGGTGGTTCCTAATGTCCAGTGGAGTAGGTCAGGGATCCGCCATTTCGGCTGTTGCGAAGACAGTGTATGGCCCTGTTAAGTTCATCACAACAAATACATATGTGTGGGATCCTCACAAACATCTCAAATCAGTCTTGTTGGTAGGTAATACTACACAATCACCAGTCTAGTGTGTTGCAGGGCACAGATGGCATATGAGGGCAATGCAGTTTCCACTACCACTGACGTTTTTTTGGGTGGTTGGAAAATACTGTTAAATTCGGAAGGGCAATTGAGTAGCAGATGGTTGGGTGTTGCACAAATCGATTTTGTGGACACATATTGTGTCAGCCATGGGGGTCACATTTGACCCTTGTGTAGCTGATAGCTGTGATGTATACTGGTTGTAATGTTTTTTAAGTCTGAAATGCTTTGTTGGGATACATTGTGTATGTTGGTATAGAAACAGTGACTAATGCTCCCACTCATGTATTTCCACACATAGGTACCCAGGGAGAGGGAAGATGCGACAAGCTCCAGTATACCGATTATTTGCCAGACCTTCAAACCATGGAAGAATGTCACATAATTCAACTATACCTTCTGAATAGGCAAAAAATAGTGGATTTATGTTGTCAGTTAGAGACAGATCTGATGCCTGAAAACACTAGTCAAACATACATACCACCCACTGTAGACTCATGGCAGTATTGCACTTCCTGGCCACAGGGCCCTTCCAACATACAGTGGCCATATCTGGTGGTATACCCCAACCTATGTTCAGTGCTGTGTTGAGAGATTTCCTGTCAGCAGTGTTGAAACACATTGACAGCTATATCATGTTCCCCCGACTTGAGGATTTGGCCAATGTAAAGGCTGATTTCTATGGTTTGGCCTAACTCCCACATGTGATGGGGGCCATGGATGGCACACATGTTGCCTTGGTGCCACCACAGGCCACTGAACAAGTCTATTGCAACAGGAAAAACTTCCATTCAATCTGCGTGCAAGTTGTCTGTTTATCTGATCTCTACATCTCAAATGTCTGTCCCAATGTCCCTTGATCAGCCTATGATTCCTTCATAAAGCAGAATAGCACCATGCCTCAGCTGATGTCACAACTGCAACCAGATAGGACCTGGCTGGTCGGTAAGGCTCATCTGCCCTGATAGTGTGTGTGCAGAGTCACTTGCTGCAATCGTGAATTGAGTGACTCATTGTTGCACTTATGTCCCAATCCTAGTCAGGAGACTCAGAATATCCAAACCATCCTTGGTTACTGACACTGCTGGGGAATCCAGCTATGCCATGGAAAGTACACTTCAGTGAGGCCAATGGAAGAACACGGCAGACAGTGGAGCGGGCTTTTGGGCTACTAAAGTCCAGATTTTGCTGTCTAGACAGGACTGGTGGAGCCCTCCTCTGCTCACCTGGGAAAGTGTGTCAGATCACTGTGGCGTGCTGCATGCTCCACAACATCGACCCGCAGAGCAATATCCCTTACATCCGAGAGCCTGCAGTGCCACTGGGTGGAAATTTTGCGAAATGCCAAATGTATATGACAGTGGTGAAGAGGAAGGAGCTGACTTGCGACAAGATCTCATCTACAGCTTCTTCTCATGAGTGTAAGTATGTCATGTGATGTTATGAGTTTAACTGTACAATGTACTGTAGTTGTGAGAATGTGTGGAGTTGATTCTTTGAAATAGCTAGGGAGCTGATACTCATCCAAAAATCAGACAAAGGCTGTTTGATGAGATAGCTTTTGACACATCTCCACCTTGATGATGTTGCTTTGTTTGTGTCAGATGTTTTTTTAAAAACATTTTTTCCAGATGCATGCTATGTGACTTATGTCATATATATGGTTTCATATCTACACTCCTTGTTTTGTTCTCTGTTCAGGTACCTTCACCATGACAACTTCACGTGTGCACTTCAGAGTTGTGACATTGGCAGGTGTGTGATGCTATTCTGACATATGAAGTGGACATGGATTGTTCCAGGGCACTGTAGGTCACAAACAATGGTTGTAGAAGACATGTGCTAAGACAGCTTGCACAGTGATAGGGTAGAAATTCATAAGACTCCATTGGACTTGTTTCTTGTCCTATGTTGGCCCTGCCTGATGCATAAAGTGGCATCATGTGGTCATAAAACATGATTGGGTATGTTCACATGCATGTCAGTTACCCCTCACATTGGCAAAACACTATTTTTGAATGACCTGTACATAGCTGTTGATGTGTTTCATCATTATAGGCCAAAGTGCCTGTGCCAAATTACTGACATATGTTTGTGTCATACCACCAGATGCATGAGCACTAGATTGTAATGATCCTGTGATCAGAAACTATTTTACTGCCATCTGTCTGAGTCTTGCATTTTTTGATGTTGGATTACTTTGGTGTGGTAGGTGATATGGCCCCAGCTGATGACATCAACAACTTTAATGTTTGCCTATTCTTGTCAACACCAGAACAGTATGCGCTCTATTGGTGTCAAAAAATGCAAAAAAACATCACTTTCAAAATAACATGATTCATGCATTGTGCTGATATGTTGTATTTTACCCTTTTGCATTGCAGAGTTCAATCCTAAACACTTATTCTTAATATGTTTACAAATACTGTTTCTTTGCAAGGTATTGCTTTAGGTTTTCAGAGTGGGTTAGGGTGTGGCCTCTTTCCAGGGCCTTCCAGAGACTTTCCCTGCAACATGCCTGGGCGTGGTTCTGGGCTGGGCCAAGACTCTATATAAGGAGAGTCAGCCCAACTCCCAGTGCTCACTATTCAGAGGTTCCAGTGCAGAAGAGCAGCTATTTCCAGAACTTCAGTTCCAGTGGCCTTTTTGATCTCCCAGTTCTGCTTTGAAATCTTCATTGGTGCATCTTGTTCCTGGGTGGTTAGACGGTAGTTGGGTTTATTCCCAATACCGTTTATTTTATCTAGAATTATCTCATTCTAAGATCTGATCGTTTATTTGTGTTAACAATTTGTTTTAAGGTCATAGTCATAAAAAGTGCACTCGAGTATTTTTGTTAAAGTGTGTACATGAATGTTTATGAATCGGCAAGATGCGCGATTCATTTATAGTTTTGAAACTCATGTTACATGGCGCGCCAGCGTTTATTGACATACGCGTTGAGGTTTACAAATCAGCAGGAGGTGCGATTCGTTTGAAAAGCTTTGAAATCTTGAGTTGCATTGCGCGCTGGCATTTATTGACACCTACATGATTGATCACGAATCGGCAAGAGGCGCGGTTTGTTTATGAAGCTTTAAAAGCTTGTGGTACATTGTATGTTACTATTTATTGACATTTAAAAGAAGGTTTTGAAGTGGCACGATGTATAATTCAATTTAAAATAATTTCAAAACCTGTCGCTATTTATTGTGCAACCATTTCTTGACTTTGCATGGTGGCATTCGAGTCAGCAGGACATGCAATTTTTTACTAGAGTTTATTTATGTTGTGAACTGCATATTACCATTCCAGGATAATTGCTTGGTACAATTCGAGTTGACGAGTATGGGAAATATTTCTTGAACTATTGAACCCATTGAAAAATATTTCTTCTCTAGTGTTTTAAGAGTGTACCTGTGTTGAAAACATTTCAAGGAAAATATATATAGGATCAGAAGTTCTAGATGCAATATTATATGCTCCTATTATGCATATTCTTGTTATTCTAATTCATGCTTAAATAAGAAAAGTTTTATTTCAAATTAATCTTGATTCCATTACAGGTATCAGATCATCACAAAATCTGTTCATTTTTAAAACTGCAATTAAATTTTCAGAAACACTATGGGGGTTATTCTAACTTTGGAGGAGGTGTTAATCCGTCCCAAAAGTGACGGAAAAGTGACGGATTTACCACCAGCCGTATTACGAGTCCATTATATCCTATGGAACTCGTAATACGGCTGGTGGTATATCCGTCACTTTACCGTCACTTTTGGGACGGATTAACACTCCTCCAAAGTTAGAATAACCCCCTATGTTTATTAATATTTACTTCAGGTTATATTGTGTGTTCTAACCTTTTTTCCCATTAAAGGTCTCCTTCCCAGCAGTACCCTTCCTAATCCCCTCTTCCCCTCTTGAACTCTCACAGTCTCTGTGAATTGTCTATCAGAGTCTTGGAGTTGTTCATTAGAGGACGTGTTGGGAACGTGCACAAACCCAGAGGATCTGGTGACTCTGACAATTCTACAGGACAATGTCTGACAAATCCCTTCCTTCCATGGTCTGGAGGTCTATATCTGTCAATATGTTCATGTACTCAGTATGATTTAATAATATATGATTGCAATGTTTCAGATATCTTGACAGCCTATGTGCTGAACAATGTAATAACATTTCTTCTTTGACCAGACATTTGTATGTATGTGTTTGTGTGGAATGGTTGTAATCCTGAGCTGGACACTGTGTACATGCAACATATCCCACCTTGAACAAGTATCATCGATCATCATGTTATGGTTCACATGGTCTGACATATCTACATAGCTAAATGTGAAATTAAAAATAGCAGACAATGAGTTAGTGACAGGTGATTTTATTGGGAAGCTACAGCCAACAGAGAAATACGTGACATGACAAAAAAATCAAATGTGAAAGGGTCAGTCATGGCAAATGAAATCATTGGAGTAGATGCCACACCATTGGAAGGTCAAAGTCCAGGTTACTCCTCCGATTGGAAATGGAAGGTGGTTCAGGATCAGTCCACAGAGTGAATGTGTGACACACAAAGGAGGACCTTAAGGAAGCGAATTATTGCTGGCAGTGGTGGGTGTCTTGTCATTTGCACCTCCTGGATTCTTTGATGGATGTCCCCGCTTGCGAGGGTGGGATCAGCTGCTACAGAGGCAGGGGTGTCTGTGTCTCTAACTGGGCCTCCCTTCCTATAGCTGGCACCGATGTACATAGGCCCAAGTTGTTGACCCAAAGTAAGGGGAAGATTGGGTTTGAAAAGCCTTGCTCAGGGTTGCATGAATGTCCCGTCAGCACCCCTGTTATGGAGGCCATTTGTTCACGTATGTCCGTCTGTAGCTGCTTCATTTCCCAGAGCTCAGTCAACCCCTGGCACATCACGCCTTGGGACTCCTGATAGACTCCCTAGACGTGGCTGATGGTGTCTTGGCTGACAGCAGCCCCAGTGGCCTCACTCCACTGGTCCACAGAATCCCTCTCACTTACTCTGTCCCGTGAGTCTGTGCCCTTGGCACAGGGTGCCCGCTCCTACTGTGTCCTGGACCCTCAGTGTCTAAAGTGTTGAGTTGCACCTCAGGATTCAGAACTGGGGGGCATAAGATGGTGGAAACTGTGCTAGGTACACAGGTTTAGGGGCTCATCATTGAATGGGATATAGAAGCAACATGGCTGGGAGGTAACATTGTGGCCACAGTGAGACTCACTTTTGCCATCTCACCAGGTTGCCTGGATGGACCACGGCCTTCTTCCATGTCCACAAGTCCAGGAGTGTTGTCGTCAATAAGGGCTTCATTGACGGGGTAGTCATAGTCTGTTCCATGGCCTCCGTGTGCCCAGTGGCAGCTCAACCTGTCGATGAAGAATAGACATTGTTGCTGGTTGAATTATGACATCGACCTCCAAAGGTTTTGTGTTACAGTAAGCAGTAACGAAAGCAGTAACAATGGAAATGTTGTCATGGTTTGATTCTTACTCTAGGCAAGACTGTTGGTTTAAGGATGACAGCACTTTTGTTTGTAGGTGACTAGGCCACTCCTACAACAAGTCGCAACTCTTGTCCCAACCCTCCTGGCTCACAAGCAGTACCTCACCAGAAACCCAAACAGTAAAAGGTGATTTGTGTTAGCCTTTACGCATGGAGTCAAGAGTGCGACAACTTAGGGAGGTTGTGGTTAAACAGAGATTACCCTTTTCTCACATGAACAACATGTCTCAATCAAACACAGGCTATGAAAGAGATGCAGTACAGTTTTCAATAGGTTTTATTAACAAGACTGCAATCTTGCATGGGCTGCAATGATTAGGATAATGAACAATGCAAGAAACAGAATGGTAAAAATGAGAGTCATGAATAAAAAGACCCCCACCATCTTGCAATAACACGATAGGTAAAATATATGTGAAATAGGCCCCAATACCCTAGCATGATGAACCTAATGACAGCTAGGTGTGTTAAACCTAATCTGCCAGTACCATGTACATGAGAAGAGCCCCCCAACCCTTCTTATGTTGGAAAGAGGTCTCTAGATCAGACTCAGTGGTGACACGAAGACTGGGTCAGCATCAAGGCAACATGTAGCATAGATAGCATTGATGGCATCTGGTAGGAATCCCTCTGATTATGTTGTCTGTGTGAGATGTAATTGTACAGATCTGGTAGAACCCCTGATGCAGGTATGTTCCCAAACAATAGATAAGAATGCATGCTTGGGGCACCAATTATATAAACAATTCCCTGAAAAGGTACATTATGTTACTATCACACGAAAGTTGGAAAGTACATAATGTGAATACCTAAGTATCTAATTTATTTTAGATGCTGATAGTGACACTTTTACAGAGTGGTACTGATAGCGTGAAACTAAAACATCTTCCTAACTATAAACATGGCAGACACCTTGGAAGAAATAATGAAATAAATGTGCTAAAACAGAGCAGGCTAAGTAGGTTATAGTCACTATGTGACAGGGGCACAGGCCTGCAAGCCAAAGGCTAAGCTAAAATCCTGATTCCCATTAAAACTAAATAGTATCCACTACACCCTCCCCATTGCCCGGAACAATACGTATACTAATGATGCTAGAGAAAATGAATGAACCCAAGCTAAAATGCTCTGAACTAAAACAAGCTAAAATCATATTAAAATATAACTAAAAGCTATTTTAAAAACTTGTTAAAAATAGCTCAAACATACAAAGAGACATAGGCCCTCATTATGACATTGGCGGTCATCTGACCGCCACGCCGGTGATGGCGGTAGTACCATCGCCAGGCTGGTGGTGAAGACCGGCAAATTATGATCATGGCGGTGATCCCTCCCATGGACAGCCAACGTACTACCCCAACTGGCAGTGCGGTCTGTCCACAGACCACGGCGGTAGCCCCCTTCAGGCAGGCGAAAGACAACGACCTGCCCACCATTTTATGACATAACAGACCACCAGGATTTCCAGTGCGGGACCACCGCCACCAAAAGCCTGGCAGAAACACATTACATAAAAGGAGACATTCACCTCCAGGGACACTGGGGAGTCTGCAGCCACCATGGAACCCAAACTGGAAGTCCTGCCGATGCTGTTCCATGCGATGGCAGTCTAGGAGCACCAACGCTGACAAAGACGACGACGGTGAAAACAGCCGCCTAGCACACAAGGGAGGGAGGGGAGAGTGACACATCCACATGCACAACACACACCATACACACACACCACACACCCAGAACAATCTGCAGAGTAAATCAACAGCAAGATAAGCCAGAAGTAAAGAAAGCCAGGACACATACCTTAGGTCCAACCTCTGTATTTTGCTGGATCTGCGCCCACAACAACTGAGGCAACTATATACAAAGGGCCATTGGCCAGTCCAATGTCAGCCATAAGCCACAGGCCAACTTGACTCCTGACAGCCCAGTCACTCTACTGGGCAGGGGCATCATGTTGGAAATAGGTAGGCACCTCAGGGGAGAGGGGTGAGGGGTGGTGGGAGGTTTTCCTTTTGGGGGGGTCCTTGGGCTTGGGATGGGGGCAGGTCTTTACCCTTCTGCTTAGGGGGAGGAGGAGTGGGCTTGGGGTGGGGGGCCAGAGTGCCCCTCTTGTGCTCCTCAGTGGCAGTTGAAATCTTAGGGGGAGGAACAGGAGTCGAACGGGAGGTGGAGGTACTGGGCTGGGGGAGGGATCTTCCTCTTACGGGCAGGATGGGGGAGGGAAGAGATCAAGACAGGAAAGGAAAAGCTTCTTAGGACCAAAGGGTCAGGTTGTGGGAGGAGAATTGGGAGTGGAACTAGAGGGAGTGGTTGTAGGAGGAGTAGATATGCTGGACTTGGGTGCAGTTGCACAGGCAGTGTGCGTGTGTGAGGTGGATGGCTGTTGGGTGTCTGGGTGGGAGCGTTTATGTGTAATTGGAGGGGGGGCAGACAGGGTGGGAGAGGACAAACAGGACATTTGGATGTATGTTGTGGTGTATGCAAGTGAGTTGGGTGTGCTCCATGTGGTTGTGACAGTGGTGGTGGTGACTGCGTATGTGGTGTGTGGGATGCATGTCTGCGTGTCTGCTGTTGTGGTGACTATGGGCAAGGCTGTACAGGTGGCAGGATCTGAGACTGATGATGCAGTGCATGCAGGTGTGGGTGTTGATGTGACTGTGAGGGAGAGGAGGGGGAGACAGCGGAGGCAGTGGCTGTTGAAGTATGTACATGTGTATGTTGGCTGTGTGTGTGCTTGTGGACTGAAGTGTGATGCCTGTGTTTGTCTGTGCGAGTCCTATCTGTTGATTTGGGTGCATGCCTGTCAGATTGTGTGCATGGGATGGGTTGAGGGAGAGGGCTTTGGGACTGGGAACAGATAGTTGGAGGGGGGACTGAAGAACCAGGGACACTGGCTGCCATCAGAGAGGAGGCCAAAGCCTGAAACAATCTCTTTAGGCCAGCCAAGCCACCTAAATGCCCTCCAGGAAGGCATTGCATTGCTGCATCTGGGATGCCAGCCCCTGGATGGCATTCACTATGGTTGACTGCCCTGCAGAGATGGATCTCAGGAGGTCAATAGCCTCCTCACTGAGGGCAGCAGGGCTGACGGAGGCAGGGCCTGAAGTGCCTGGTGCGAAGGAGACACCCAACCTCCTGGGTGAGCGGGCAGGGACAACTAGGTGAGGGGCTACTGGGAGGGGATGTTGTTACAGGGGGTGGTGGATGATGTTGTAGCTGGGGTGGTCGCAGAGGAGTCTACCACCACCAGGGAGCTTCCATCAGAGGAGGAATCTGAGTCTGTATTAGTCACTCCTCTCTTCCCGGTGGTGCTGACCTCGCCCTCCAACCCACTGGTCCCCTTGGTGTCTGTGCTTTCTGTCTCCTGGGTCCCCTGGGCTGCAGCTCCCCACTTGCCAGTGCCCCTGCTCCTTCGCCAGAGGATGCTAATGCACACAAGGACAGGATGAGAAAAGAAGAGAGGGTTGGGGAGAAAGAAAGGGAGCACAGGGTCAATTACAGCAACAACAGCACATATGACATACACATCACAATCACTCACTGGGACTGACAGTGCAGTATGGACCTAAATGACAAACCACTACCTGGGTACAACAGTAGTAAAGGACCCAAACACTACCATCTGCACACCTACTGGGACTCACTAAGCCCTGCCTGCATGGTATGCTAGCTACTTACCAAGACCAAATATACATACCACCCTACATAGCTAAGCAGGACCACACTGGAAAAGCTATAGCGGCTTATTGGGGCACCCACTGACTAAAACCTTGCACCCAAACCCTATGCCAGGCAAACAAAAAATAAATACCACACAGTCTTTACTCACCCCCTTATGGTTGCTGTGCAGCCCTCAAGCGCCCATCCAACTCAGGATTAGCCACCGCCAGTATGCAGGCCATTGGGGGGGTCAGGCTCCGACGGGCACCCCTCCCTCATTGGGAGGACATCCCCAGCTGGGTCTCTGCGGTCTTCAGGGCCCAGCGTCTCAGGTCCTCCCACCATTTCCTGCAGTGGGTGCTTCACCAGCTATCGACCCATAGGACCCCCACGTCCTTGGTGATGGCACACCACAACCCTTTTTTCTGAGGGGCTCTGACTTGCAGAGGAGACACAGACAGATGGACACCATGAACTCAGCACTTTGTTCTGTAACAAAAATGGTTTACATACTGCATAGAACCCACATTAAGCACACACATGACCCCTACATCTGCATACACATTGAATGCTACCAAACACCCCCCAAGGACATACAGCCAGCACCCACATATATCTACATGCAGCCATGACGCAACCAACGTACCCATGATGTACTCATCTGTTGGTCTGGAGGCCCCTACATCTGCCCATACAAGGGTAGGACCCCATCGACAAGCTTCTCCAGCTCCTCCGATGTGAAGGCTGGGGCCCTTTCCTCTGTAGCACCGGCCATCGCAGATTCCAGACACAGGTCACAACAGCACACACAGTTGATCCGGACAGAGTCAGGAATCAAGTGAAGTGGTTCATAGGAAATGGCGGTCACGTCCGTGGCGGTGAACACTGTCACTGCAGGTGTTGGTCATCATTGGTTCCTGTACTCCGTAGAGATCCATATTAGCCAATGAGGAGTTCCACAGCGGTGCAGACCACCTTCCGCCATGATGTCAAGCAGTGGCAGAGTGAGGTCACTTCCACCTGTCCCTGCATACAGGACAGGTGGTTGCCATTTCCTAATACTAGTACTCCTGTGGTACCAATAAATGTGTGTCAATGGTATAGATTGTACACACCAATACAATTCCTGTTTCCTACATACATACATGCACTGTGTACTGTGATGTTGTGTGTCCGTACTTCCTGTAGTCATACTCATTTTAATTTTGGCTCACTTAGATACCAACCACTGCAGAGGATGAGGCTGAGGAGGCAAGCACCCGTGTACAGGCCCCTTGTGGACTACACATCATACTCACCCATCATCTGGGCAGGGCCACAATCACTAAGCTGTGTGCACAATTGGAGCCTGATCTAATTCCTGCTATCCGTAGAACTACAGCAATTCCCCCTGTTATGCAGGTACTCTCAGTGTTCCTTTTCCTGGCAAGTAGTTCTTTCCAGGTTACTCTGGGCTTAGCTGCAGGAATGTCACAGCCAATGTTCTCGATTGTGCTTGGAAGGGTTTTGCCTGCCTTGCTCAGACACATGAGCAGCTACATCTCATTCCCCCAGAGTGAAGATTTGCCCACTATGGAGGCTGGATTCTACGCCATGGGACACATACCACATGTGATTGGGGCCATTGACGAGACCCATATTGCCTTAGTCCCTCCCAGGGCAAATGAGCAGGTCTACAGGAATAGGAAGAGTTACCACTCTCTAAATGTCCAGATGGTGTGCCGTGCTGATCAATACATATCCCACATCAGTGCCAAGTTTCCTGGATCTGTGCATGATGCCTATGCATTGAGGAATAACATCGTCCCACAGGTGATAGCATGACTAGAGAGGCACAGAGTGTGGCTTATTGGTGAGCTTGAGTCTCCACACAATGTATGTCAGTGTATGCCTACTGGAGTTCTACCCCATGTCATTGTACATGGCTAATGTGTGTCCCTCACTTCTTCCAGGTGACTCCATCTACCCAAACCTGTCCTGGCTGTTGACCCCTGTTAGGAATTCGAGAAAATTTCCTGGTGGTGGTCTTGGCAATAGTCTCTGGTGTCTGTCTGGGTCGTAGGGAATGTTTGTGGGGTGGTTCACCTTCTGCAGGGGGAAGGGTGCTGGTGGCCTGTGGATCCTATGGCAGTTCCTCCTGTCCACTAGCTACAGCAGATGTTGATGGCTGTTGAGTGGATTGGCTAGTGGAAGTGGGCATCTGGTGTGCTCTGTTCTCCCACATCGTGTTGGCCATGTCACCCATCACCCCTACAATGGAGGCCATGTTGGCATTTAGGTCCTGCAACTGCTGCATGACCTCCTGGTGGTGTACCGCTGCAGTCGCATACCGCAACAGCTTTGGTCACTCAGCACCACATAACTTCCATTCAAAAGGACATGAAATGCTGTATGAATCAAAGGGACTGGAGTACGCTTCAGAAAACAGGCCAAGTTTGAGAACCCTGCATTGCAAAGGCCACGAAGGGACACCAATTTGCAGATAATTGAAGGATTAACAGTAGTATCACATTCGCTTCCACTAAGAAAGACCTCTGTTTTGCAATTCAGACATTTATAGTCAAAGGGTAACTCTTCTTTAATATAACTATCGCCTAGCCGCTCGTATCTGCCCACTGCAAGATGTTTCAACCATTTAGAAAAATGAGAAGTGGAAATGGGCAGACTTATAATGCCATGTACGAGCCCTACTGTTGACAGACTCTCTGCAATTGTGAAAGACAACTTTTGCAGCTTTTCCATGTGAAGCATGGTGAAACTCACTTCCCTTTTAGCTGTTGTCTGTTGTCCCCTGGATAAATTAAAAGCAGCAAACAAGTCAGTAGTGTTAATATACTTCCATGGAACCTGGCCATTTTTCAGAATCTGTAGTGTCCAACCTAACTGCATGATGGAACGTAGCTGATTTTGTCCATGATGTAAAAGGGACATGCATTCTGAATGATGTATATTGCAGATGACACTAGGTTACTAAGGGAATAAATCCTGTTGGACAGAATGTTCATGCCATTATCGACAACAGCTAAAGCCTTTGTCTATCTGCCTTAAACGCACAGCAGCTTCTATCTGAGAAAGCTTCCAGATCTCATTGTATATGGCATAGATGAATCTTTTAGAGTGTGGCTTTCTTGGACCTAACAAGAAGTCCTCCAAGTCTATATCTTCAGAAAAAGTGTTAAGATGTTCCTTTACTGCTGCTAAGATGTTAGTCTGTGACCACTGCTGGCACAGTTTATCCAAATTGTATGTAGTAAATATACTCGAGTGTTGACCTGAGACAAAGCGAGGGTCCCACAGGCTAATTTTGAAACCCCCAGAGGAATTCACAAAACGCACCTGACTCCCATTTGTGTCCACTGACCACAATAACCACCCACTGGGACTGGAAAGTGAAGAATTATAGGTACCAGCCTTAACCTTTGCATCAAATTCTTCCTCTGTAACGTTCATGAAGGATTGCCAGTTGTTACATTTTGCCAGTGTGGGGATACTGGGCGCATTCATTTCCTTAATTTTTGCTAACCCTAGACAGGATGTCTGTTGAATTGTGTCATTAAAGTAGATCATTTGCACAGGAATAAGGCATGTCCTACATAAAGCTTCCCCACCCTGTATTTGACAATCTTGTGTTCCCCACACACTATTTACATCAGTAGTGTTCCTCCAGTATTCATAACCTTCAACTGCAAGTCAGGGAATCTGAGTAAATTAATTTTGTGTTAGTTAGAAAACGTTTCCTAATTTTGGAAGATGGTAACTTGAAATAGTATGACTCTGCATTTTTAATGTCATGCCAAGAAAAATATGTGAATTGGGATTGTGAAGTTATCTGAATGTTTTGGATTTCCCACAGGTGGAGTTGAACAGTGTTCTAACTGTGTGTAATTGAATACTGATCTGTGTCTAGTTGCACGGTGCAGGTAGTAATATCCCCAGTTGTTATAACAGAACATTTCCCCATAATTCCTTGTGTTGGTGTTCACATCATCTCTTTCAAATACAGTGTAATCCTTCATCTCATCTAACATGGAATCAACTGTTTGTACATCCCAGTCATACGATACAACACCAGATGTAATTACATCAGTCATAGAAATTTAAAAAACATACGAAATTTGAATGACCTTAGTAGGCCTGTACATTTCAAATGGAACTTTAACCCACAAAATCCCATCAGGAATCGGTACTGCTGAAATGTTCACAAGGGACCAGTCTCTTCGGACCTTATGCGAGGAAAGACATGGAGTTAGGACTTCATCCACAGGCTCAACAGAGGATAGTTCAGGAAGGTAATGACCATTTATAGCCAATCCATAGAAAAAATGCAAGCAATGTCAGAAAAACTACAGATAGTTCCATGGATAAATTAAATAGTTATTTTTAAGCCATATGTACAGTTTACGTGTCCTTGAAACAGTTTCAATAGCAGGTGCGGATGAAGTTAAAGAAAAGTCATCAAGGCCAATGAAGTAACCAGAAGCAGTCTCTGCAAACACAGGGGCTGGTGCATTACTAGTGGATGGGTCCACTTCACATTGAGGCTCAAAGTAGATGATGCCGACAGTTTCCATTGTGTTAGAATAGAAGACAGCCACATCTTGGACAGGTGTTGTCGTTGAGGTGGTAACTGGAATCAGAAAGAGCTCATTTTCCGCCCTCCCCATGCTTGAGGAGGCATTTGTAGCATCGTTGGATATGCTTGTGTAGTCAGAGTGTTGTTGTTTCTTCTTTGAAGAGGTATGTCCTGTTGGGTAGTGAGAGGGGACCAAGAACTACCCAAGGGACCTCTGGGTCTACTGTGCAGAATCGGTCACATGATGGAGTTTGACAATGTCAATAGAGATGAATCTGTTTAATTTAGAACCAGGCAGTGGTGGTAAGATGACAGTTATGGTACCTTGTACTCCCATGACTTGGACCGGTGCTCTGTACGACTGACCGAATTCCTAAGGTGGCAGCACTGGCGGCTGATTTATCATCACAAAATTGCTGAAGCTCCTGTAAGACAGTGAGATGCCCTTTTATGTCAAAAGGTGTATCTGCTGCCACCAAACCAGGGCCATCTAGATCTGGGACATACATAGGTATCCCAAAGAGAACCTCATAAGAAGGGTGCCCCCAAGGACCTTCTTGGCAGATTAGTCAGTGCTCTCTGACCCCATATAGGTGATGAAGCCAGCTGCGGCCAGAACCTAATACTCCATCTGTTAAGGACTGCTTTAGATCTCAATTCCTCCTCTCCACAACTGAATTTCCCTTGGGATAGTAGGGTGAGGAGCAATGGAGTTCAACAGCCATTGTCCCCATGGTATCCATGAATGGCTTAGAGGCAAATGCAGGGTCCGGGTCCAAATAGAATGCTACAAACGCATATGTACTAATAAAGATCAGCAAGTCTTTTATAACAGTTCGAGCGTAAGCCTACTGCTGAGGCCATACCTACAGGAATCTAGAAAAAGAACCCAAAGCGACTAAGATGTATTTGTATATCAGGTTGTAAGAGATCACAATTTTCCAGGTACACACATTGTCGTGGCCTGTTGGACACTAAGAGGGATGTCTGCAGAGGGTGTTTGATGTTTGAGCCCTTTATCTGCTGGCAAATGTCACAGCAAAGGACATATTGCTTGGTCTGTTTGTATAGACTAGGCCACCAGAAGCATTTCTGTAAAATGTTTATTGTGGCCACATTACCAGCATGTGCAGAAGCAGCACCCTCATGCGCTGCTTTAATTAGATCTAATCTCTGATCTTGATTGGGGATCACTCGATCTCCAACCCCAGGAAGTGTTGCATAAGCAATATCCTGTGTGCTGATGTGGTAAGAGTATTTTGTAGGGTATGCTTTTGGAAGAAGCTTGCCTTCATCAAAAGCTTTCACAGCAGCCAAAATGTCATTATCCAATCTCATCTGGGATTGAGTCACTGCAGCCCCAGAAGCCGTAGCTACTGCTGACTTGGCTGCTTCATCAGCCAAAATGTTGGCAATAACATGTACTCCTACACGTTGATGGCCCAATGTAAGGACTACATGAGCCCTTGGTAGCTTATCCTTCAGATCAGCCACCCTCGCCCACAGAGTTCAGTGTTTTATGGTGTTCCCTTTGGAGTCTCTGAACCCATCAGTCACCAATGATTAAGGTAATCATTGTAGGACTGGACACAATAGTTTGAATCACAGAAAATCAGAGTAAGTTGTCTTGGAACCGTAAGTTCTAGCGCTAAGATAAGGGCTTAAAGTTCAGCTAGCTGAGCTGTGCAGCCCCCCAGGGTCTGAGTGTAGGCACTGTGAGGGTGGAATACACCATTCGTCATCGCTCCAGTCATGGCTGCGCAAACTGCTGAGTAGTGATGTTTAGTACTGGTTGTGCTGATGTTTAGTGCTGGTTGTGCTGAACCATCAGTGTAAATGACAGCATGGTATCTGTCAAGTGGCAAGATGTCTAGAGGTGCAGGATACTCCTGTTCGCATTGGAGAAATTCTTACATTTGAAGTTTGGGATCAAAGATGTAATCAACATCCGTGGTTGTCAGGGAGGTTGCCCATTGAATCCAACGTGGTTGTAATGCTTTAGCATTAGGAACACTAGCTTTGATGACAGCCTCTAAGGCTGGCACCAGGGTAATGACAATAATGTGTTTCCCTTGGTTAAGTGGCCTCTCCTTGATGACAGCCATCTGTACAACAGTCAGAATTTGTCTGTGGGTACAAAGCGTTGTTCTGCATTGGAGTATAAGTGTGATTTATATGCTATGGCATCGTGCCGCCTTCATTAAAGGTGACATACGTGAACCCAATGGCACCAGCAATTATTCTGATTACCAAATTTATTTGGTTTTCACGGTGTGCAAGTGTTTTGCTTCTAGCATGTTGCGTTGCAGTCCTGTAAGGATGCATGTGTTTTCTATTGTCCAGTGTTTGCTAGAGAAATTAGGGCGTATTAAGTCATAGAGTGGCTTGATACATTGTGCGTAGTCAGGAATGTAAGTTCTGCCAAAGTTAAAGGAACCAAGTAATGACTGCAGTTTCTTGACTGTATTTGGTGGCGGGAGTTGAGCAAATTTTTCTAAAAAGCGCAGGGCCAGGCTCTTTTGGCCTCATTTGATAGCTCCTATCCCAGGAGCAATACGCAGAGAAAGGCTATTTTAGTTTTCCTAAAATTAAATTTGTAACCAAGGACTGTGAATTGTAGAACAATCTGATCGGCCCTGGCAAGATGAATGTTGAGGTCGTTGTCTGTGAAGTGGATATCATCCACATAGGGCAACGCCTCAGGATCAATATCATGCAATATTGATGCTACACTGGCTGAGAACAGCCCTGCGCTGTTTTTATAACCTATGGGCAAATAGAAGAAGATTTTTTGTGAGCCAAATGAGAATGCACTCAGGTCCCGACTTTCATGTGCTGAATTTTGGCAGAAAAAACCATTGGAGATATCCAAGGTTGTTTTGTATTTTTTACGCACTATGTTGTTCATTAGTGCTGTGCTGTGTGAATTTTGCATTGTGTATGTGCGAGTATGACTGTTTAAGTGTCTGTAAACTAAAACTATTGTGCATGAATGGTCTGGTTTTGCAATGGGGAATAACGGGTTATTCATTGCAGAGACACAGGGCTCAATTATTCCCTGGTACTCAAGCTGAGTGAGAATCTTCGTTACTGGAGCTTTGGGTTCATGTTTAACAGGATATTCTGGCTGAGGTTGGGGTGTAGACCCAATAGGTATTACATGGCAAGGTGAATTCTTGTACGAACCCTCAAGATTGCGGTATAGCGCAGGTGCCTGTGCTAACGCCCAGTTGACAGCATAGGCTTGTTTTACCGCTTCTGGAACAAGATCAGAGAAAGAAGGCAAAATGACATCTTCCCCATGTGCAAGCTTACGGACGTGCTCAGGTGGCCAGTCCCTCTCGGCCAGCAGGATATCACAACTAAGTTCATCAAAGAATATCACACGAATGGTGTGCTCTATGTCTTTCTCCATTTTGGATATTTAAGTCATAAACCCTGTCGGGTGGGAGAACGCACCCGTCCGCTGTCTCGACTGCAATAAAGTCGCTAGTTGCTGTCATATTCAGATGATCTTTCAGACTCTGTCTGCATATCGTGACCTCTGCTGCGCTGTCCAGTACTGTCACTGCCCACGTCTTGTTCTTCAGCAATGTTCTCAAGTGTACTGGCATTTTTAATTGACAGAGCTGCCACCTTTTTCTTTTTAAACTGTGGCTTTTGTTGTGGGGATGATAACGCGTCCCTTTATGATAAGTTATTACACATCAGGACTCGTGTTAGGCCAATTAATCTTTTGACCCAGTTGAGAGACACCTTAGGACGAGATAGCTAATCAATACATCAATAATGTAATCAATATTTATCATAACAATACATTTCACTTTAGTCAAAGTCACTAATCAATTCAAGACTCTACCATGACCTTGCAGTCATGAATAACCACACCAGTTTAGTAGAATTTTATGAGTTTTATTCCCTATTAGTTACAATTCTAGAAGCAGATGTGTTAATCTCAAAACCAAGAAACATAATAACATAGTCACGATATGGCAACTTTGATAAGATTTCATTAAGGCGAGAATCACAAACATCAAAACATAACACGGCGTAAACATAGATTAATTTAGCAGAGTGTCAATAACACGTCAGCTCAACAAAGCATAGATTCAGTCGTTTGTCTATTTGCGTCAGTTTAGTGAACACCTGTCCTAACCACTGATTAGCATTGGCATGTTGGGCTTCATGCAAAAACAATTTAGAACACCAATTTGGAAAACATCTATCTATGTCTCTGTCAAAAGGTAAGCAGTTGGTACCTAGAAAGGAAAAGCAAACAGACAAATCACAAACGCATTGTCATAATTACACTCCAAGGTTTAGGTCAGCGCACAGGTTTAGTCTTCGTCTTCAGGACATCAGACAAAATGCCATCTGTCAGAACTCAGCTCTGGGGAAAAGGGGCACTTCCCTCATAAGGAGGTAAAGTGTAATATGGGCAAATCTAAGGACGAGGATGGTTCTAAGCGAACCAATAGTCACCAAACGGAGTGACAAAGTTTCCGGATAAAATCAATAGCATTCCCTACCTAATTCTAAATGGTTCCCCGTGTCATGGGTTTCTATCCCTTTTTCGTTGTACATTCCCCTTAAATTTCATTGGACATTGGTGATACCGCACTATCTTTACCCAATAAAAAGGAAGATTATGTCATTAATCTTTCACCCCATATTATTTTACAAGCTTTTCATTGGTCCACATGATTGCTGTCTTCAGAGGTAGCACGTCCGGTATGATTTCATCTTTCTGTAATTCTATGCACATCTTTGGTCAGTAGTTCCATTGTCTTCACCGGTTTGAACGACCTTGTACATTACATTAATCTACACTGTTGCATTTTGTCTAATAATTTCTACAAGCGATGAGGAATTCATGGGAACGGATCTACTTTGGTTACATTCAGCTTCTAGTTTGAAGAAAAACATGCGGTCATGTCCTTTTGCGAGTCAGCACACTGCAAGATAGGAAAAATACATTTAATCTGAGAGCCAAGCAGCTAAGCCTCGGCTCATGCTAACTTAAGACCTACAAGAATTTCAGCACAAATTCAATAACGCAATCATTAATAATTAGTATAAAACTTATTCAGTATAACAATGTATAGATATTTTAGTTATCATTATTAGTCCACATATACATTGACGGCCACTCCCCGTGGTCACATTTCAAGTGCACGTTTAAGCAAAATTCACTACTTCTGTTTCTATGCTGCATTATCACACATTAATTCATAAACATTTCAATTTAATATAGATTATATAAGCTACGCTCTCTCAGTCCCTCCTCTGATGACGTTCATCATCACACAAACCTTTCCCTTTCGACCTTTCCCTTTAATTTTTCACCTTGCGCATAATGCGCATTTCAACATCTTCTCCCTTGTGTGAACTTTCCCAAATTTAATTAAACATTTTCTCCCTTTCACTTTCCCCATTTTTCTTATTTCTCTTTGTCCATTTTCTTTTAATTTTGTCATTAATTTTGCATGCTCCCCATAAACCTAATAAACAGGCTAGAACAACTAATAGACCCCCTAATATTTTTGCAAGAACCCCATTCCAAATGTTGCTAAACCAGCTCCCTACTCTGGCAATTCCTTTTCCCACTTTCTCCCACACTCCAGGTTCCTTCAAATCCTTCAAATCTGCACTATCTCTAGTTAGGTTAGTAAGCATACCTCTAATCTTTTTACTATTATCCGGTATAAAGGAGCAACAATGACGCTCTTTGAGCATCTTGCAGACTCTGACGCTCTTTGCTAAAAGAATGTCTAAAGCAAGCCGATTTTGAAGAGTCATAGCTCTTTCCGAAGCAAGTTCAGTATCCATCAGGAGTATAGCCCCTGTAAAATTTGTCAGCATGTCATAGTAGACAACTTTTGAATCTTTATGGAGTTTAGAATAACCCCTACTGAAGGAATTATGGCTCCAAATATTTCACCAACGACAGCAGCCGCTGTCTCTCGTTTTTGTCTCCCTTAGGGAGATGGTAATAAGCATTAAGTCCACAGATATAATAGATCCCAGGGATCGCTGGATCCTGTCCATTTAACATGAATGTCCATTTACTCTGAAACAAAAACACATGCCTGCATTCACTCGTTCCCACAAATAAAGTGCCATGTTCAGATTTTGGCTTATATATACAAAGCCTTCCTACATGTAATGCATCTATAGCTAATTTGCCTTGTGTCTTTATTGCAGTGTAAGCATAATCATTTGCATATGTGCGTTTCTCTAGTCCTTTTTCTAGTCGCTCCTTCAAAGCTTTGCGTCTATCATCAGTGTGATCTAAGAAACCTTTCTCTACAGGTTTTAATAAGCAGGTCAGATTGTTGCGGTGTGCATAAGCTGTCCCAAATGTAAGTGTCGGTTCGAAGAAGCCTCTAACTATTTTTATACTATGCTCTTTAGCCAATTTGTTCAGAAACTCAATCACTGGCACGAAAGAAAATACCACATCCAAATTTGAATAAAAGTATTCCACATGCTCTTGATTATAGAATCTTGTTAGTAGCAAACTACAACTTATCCAGTACGTTAGTGGAAGACTATGATAAGTGACCCCTTCTTGTACTGATGAAGGAATCTTTGTTCACACATAACAGTTTTTCACGTCCATGGTTTCAACATACTCATTCAGCAAGTGATAGAAGACATTAGTGGAGAGTTCCCCTTTTGAGTTAGTTCCCTCATGCAAGTGTTTTGTATCTTGCTCAAACTTTTCCCACTGTGTTAGTGTTGTAGACTCAGGTTTTGAAGCATTGTTAGTCGCTTTCTTATCCAACCACGGCATTCCCACAATCACACCTATGATTATTATCGCACATACAGTACCTAATATGACACTTAACCAACCACATACCTTACCCTTCTTGCCACTACCTCTATTATGAGCCATGGTCTGTAAAGAATCAGATAGCAAAGTAACTCAAAGCAAAACAATCAACTTGAGGACAATTTGAAAGCTCTTTTTTTATTATTTTTTATGCAAAGTCTCTCTCTCTGCGTGTATTTACAGCATTTCACTCACTCCAGGAACCTTTTGTCAATCAGGTTAGCAGCTTGTCATAAACAGGTTTCAAAGTCAATTCAGGTTATCAGTGTCACATCCGATAATTTATAAGTCTCTTTCTCAACTTTTCAGCTTTCAATTTTCTTTTTCAATTTCACTTTTAACACAGTCTCTTTCTCTGATTGATTTCAGGTACCGTAGTATTGGCCTGGTACTTCTCGATCAAAACAGAACGCTAGGAATTCTTGTTGCCATTCAGATGTCATTGCATATGCCCATTCAGGACCTACGTACCTTCTACTTGCGGTTCTTTTTCTTTTCAACCTGCGTTCACTTTTCAATTCTCCTTCACTTAGATCCTCTACTCGGGTTGTATCAGTTTCTTCTGTTATTGTTTCACCTGGTACAATCTTTTCTTTCGTAGCCTGCTTCTCTGGCCAGTTATCACCTTTATGCGTCTTCTTCCTGCTTGTCCTTTCAGGACGCTGAACAGCACCCTCCTCTTGTGCTATGGTGTTTTCTCTTGACGGACCTGCAACTGGCTCAGGGGATGCCGGTGTGCTTTGGCCTTTCTCTACTATTTCCCCTTCTTCTTCCTCTGGGTCTGTAACAGGTTCAAGCTCTAACCCGTATCCGTCTACTTCTGGGAGAACCTCTCCTTGATTTAGTTCTCCTACTGCCTCTACTGAGATAGGCTCATTGTCACCTCTCTCAAACTCGTTCACTGTTTGAGGGACTAGGCTGTTATCGGTGGGCTCTCCTGCAGTCTCAGTTTCCCCTTGGCTGTTTTCTGGCCCTGAGACTTCCTTCTCTGGAATTGCGGAGTCAGAAACTTCAAGTTCCTCATCAGTTGGACATGTTACCTTCTTTGTGTGACTGGCATGTATCCAGTTTGGAACGCCTGTACATTTCACAGCAGTGGTTGTTGTCAGTATTACTTGATATGGCCCCTTCCAGCGTGGCTCCAAACACGACTTTCTCAGGTGCTTCTTGACAACCACCCAGTCACCGGTTTGCAGGGTATGACCTGGATCACTGATCGGTGGCAATGTGTTGGCTTCCACCTGGTGGGAAAAAGAGCGAACCACATCAGCCAAACCTTTGCAGTAGTCCAACACCATATCATCCGTGATATTCACAAGAGCATTTGCAGGTACTGCGGGTAGCCTCATATCTCTGCCCATCAATATCTCGTGAGGAGATAATCCTGTCTTCTTATCGGGTGTGTTTCGCATTGGCATTAGCACTAAAGGCAATGCATCTGGCCATTTCATATTGGTAGCTGCGCACATCTTTGCCATTCTCGACTTCAAGGTACCATTCATTTGTTCTACTAGTTCTGAGGCTTCAGGGCAGTAGCTACAATGCAGCTTCTGTTCAATGTCTAATGCAGCACACAAGAGCTTAATCACCTCATTGTCGAAGTGTCTGCCCCTATCTGATTCTAAAGAGACCTGAAAACCAAACCTTGGTATTAATTCTCTAAGCAACAGCTTTGCAACTGTGAGACTGTCATTTCTACGTGTGGGGTAAGCTTCAATCCAATGGCTGAAAACACACACAATCACCAACACGTACCTCAATCCTCCACTAACAGGCATCTCAATAAAATCCATTTGCATCTTGCTAAATGGACCGCCAGCTCTCCCTATGTGGCTCAAAGTTACCACAGTTCCCTTTCCTGCATTCATCTGTTGACAGATGATGCACCTGTGACAAGTAACCTCTGCAGCTTGTCTGAATTTCGGGTTAAACCAGTCAATTTTGAATAACCTGATCATTGCATCTCTCCCAAGATGTGCCTGTCCATGATAAAGCCTTGCAAATTGTGACAGAAGACTGTTTGGCAAAACCAGCTTCCCCTCCTCTGAGACCCACAAGTCGTCATTCCTCTGTACACATTGCATTCTCTGCCAAGAGCGTTTTTCCTTTCTGCTAGCACGACCTTGTAGTGATTTTAACTCATCTAGTGTATCAACCACCCTTAATGCAAAGTTCAAGCATGTTTAATTTTCAGTTTGCTGTAACAATTCCCACTGATCCTTGAACGATATGCAGTTCAATGCGCAAAACCTTGCGACATGATCTGCATAGCCGTTTCCCATTGACACAAAGGTGGTCATTCTGACCTCGGCGGGAAAAGGCGCCTACCGCCGGTCAGAAATCCTCCATAATCCCGCCGCGGTTGCGGAAACCCGCCACGGTCATTCTGACCCGCAGAAGGCAAACCTCCGAAAATCCGACCGCCACAACAGACCGCCAGACCAGCGGTCGGCGGAAAGGTGGAGGTGACAAAACCTCCACCGTCACGCCAACAGAAATACGCCCATGCCATTACGACCCACGAATCCACGCGGCGGTCATTCAAACGCGGTATTCCATTGGCGGGACACACCGCCGCGGTCAGAATACACACAAACGAACAAAACTCAGCCACATTGGACGATTTGAATCCCACACACCTGATACACATACACACACCACTCCCACACACACAATACAATATAAAACACCCACCCACATCACCCACAAACCCCTACGCTAAAAAATTCGTTAAGAAGGCAAGAGCGAGACACCAGCATCCAAAAAATAACAGCCACAGCCACTCAACACCATCACCCACACACTATCCACACACAAAACAACACACACCACCACACTCAACTCACTTAAATACACATACTCCACCCCACACATCATACACACCACCCCATGGCACCCCAAAGACAACCCCGCTTCACAGACGAAGAACTCAGGGTCATGGTGGAGGAAATCGTTTGGGTAGAGCCCCAGCTGTTCGGCACACAGATACAATACACCAGCATTGCCCGGAGGACGGAGCTATGGCAGAGGATTGTCGACAGGGTGAACGCAGTGGGACAGCACCCCAGAAATCGGGAAGACATCAGGAAGCGATGGAACGACCTACGGGGGAAGGTGCGTTCCATGGTATCCAGGCACAACATCGCCGTGCAGAAGACTGGCGGAGGACCCCCACCTCAACCCCCACAATTCACATCATGGGAGGAGGAAGTCTTGAACATCCTGCATCCTGACGGCCTCGCAGGAGTCGGCGGAGGAATGGATACTGGTAAGTTGAAGCTTCAATACTGCTTCCCCCCCACCTGCATGCCAAATCAGACCCCAACCCTCACCCCCATCCTCGAACCCCACCCTCACCCCCACCCCCATCCTCACCCCCACCCTCACCCCCACCACCATCCTCACCCCCACCACCATCCTCACCCCCACCCCCAGCACACCTATTCCCCGCAAATGTCTCACCATCACAACCCACACATCCCAAAACCTAGGCCTGCATGCGTCCACTAAGCATGGACACCCATCACCAAAGCATGCCCAATGCATATACACATCCCCCCCACAAGCCACCCTCACCAAAGCCCCCACACACGAATGCCAGCACTTGGGGACACGAGAACCCACAGATACACCCATATGCCACACATTGAAACTATAACCATACCTCTATACCCCTGCAGGACCCGACCGTCAACACACCGCGGCGGAGGGGCCAGAATTCTCCACACCCCCCACCCAAGAGGCCGTCAGCGATGACAGCAGCTCTGTCGACCTGGACACCGATGACCAGCCCGGACCATCGGGGACCTCTGGACAGTCGGTTCCCCTCACACAGGCCCAGGCCACTACAGACCCAAACCCCTCTGGGAACACCAGCACAGCTCCCACCCAGCGGGCCCATGCCTCTGTCTCCAGGGCGCGTCAATCTGCGGTGTGTCTACCACTACAGGGCACCCAGGATAACCCACCACCCCAACAACAACAGGGACCTGGGGGCAGTGGTAGTGGGCACACCGGCCAGGGGGCAGAGGCCCAGGGAAACAGGGGAACTCGGAGGGCAGCTGTGCGACAGGGGGGGGAGGAGAGGCCCAGGGAACCCACTCTCCACGAGGTCCTCACCACCATCATGGGAGCATACAACCGCTCCCAGGAGACGATGGCGACGGTACTGGCCCGGTTCCAGGAGATCCAGGTACTGCAGGAGGAACACTATCGGGGGTACAGGGAGGACATCAGAGCCATCAACACCAACCTGGTTACCATGGTAGGGCTGCTGCAGGACCTCGTCAACAACAGGGCGGACACTGAACAACACCCAAGGGCCCCTGCCACTAGCCTGGACCAAGAACAGCCAACCACCTCCGCCGGCGCTAGTGGACAGGAGGCCCCCGCACAGCAGCAGCCCACCAGACCCCCACCTCCTGCAGGAGAAGAACCACCCCGCAAGAGGGCCCTGAGATCTCGCAAGAAGACAGAGTAGGATGTCAAGACCCCCGCCAGCAATGGATACCACCTGATGTCATCCCACTGTCCCACATTGTCACCCTGTCCATCCTTGAACTGCCCATGCTCCATCTCTCCACAGGCCTCTGGACAATGCACCTGTGTGACTGTTACTCTGGACTCTGCCATGGACATTCCTTCACCATAGCCCCCACCCACTTGAAACCACCCATCCCATTTTGAGCACTTAAATAAACACCTATTTTGCACCAAAATATCTGGAGTCTGGCTGTGATTTCAATAGATTGTAATTGACATGACAGTGCAAATATGTCCTTGTACATGGTGAAGTCAACAAACAGCTGCCACAAAGCTGTAGTCCATGGGGAAACGAAGCACAGGACTCGTAGTGGGGACCCCAGATCTGAAATAGGGAGGGAAAAGCCAAAACTCAGTCATCATACACTGGGGCAAATAGACAGGCAGCAGAGATGCTGGAGAGTAGTTAACATTTACTAAATTATCTTTGAAATGTTACCTGTGTCCTATTGGAAGTACTGTTCAATGATTCTGTCCCTGTTGTCTGTTTCAGCCCCGTCGTCTTCCTCCTCGTCACTCTCCTCAGGTTCCACCGCTGCCACAACACCACCGTCTCGACCATCCTCCTGCAGGAAAGGCACCTGCCGGCGCAAAGCCAGGTTGTGAAGCATGCAGCAGGCCACGATGATGTGACACACCTTCTTAGGTGAGTACATTAGGGATCCACCTGTCATATGCAGGCACCTAAACCTGGCCTTTAGGAGGCCAAAGGTGCGTTCGATCACCCTCCTAGTACGCCCATGGGCCTCATTGTACCGTTCCTCTGCCCTGGTCCGGGGATTCCTTACTGGGGTCAGTAGCCACGACAGGTTGGGGTACCCAGAGTCCCCCACTAGCCATACACTGTGTCTCTGTAGCTGTTCCATCACGTAAGGGATGCTGCTATTCCTGAGGATGTAGGCGTCATGCACTGACCCTGGGAATTTGGCATTTACATGCGAGATGTACTGGTCAGCCAAACACACCACCTGGATGTTCATTGAATGGTAATTTTTTCTGTTCCTGTACACCTGCTCCCTGTCTCTTGGGGGAACCAAAGCCACATGGGTCCCATCAATGGCACCAATTACGTTGGGAATATGTCCAAGGGCGTAGAAATCACCCTTCACTGTAGCCAATTCGCCCACCTCAGGGAAAATGATGTAGCTCCTCACGGATTTCATCAGGGCAGACAACACTCTGGATAACACCTTCGAAAACATGGGCTGAGACATCCCAGAAGCAATTCCCACGGTTGTCTGAAATGACCCACTTGCCAAGAAATGGAGTACTGACATGACCTGCACCAGAGGGGGAATCCCTGTGGGTTGGCGGATGGGGGACATCAGGTCGGGCTCCAGCTGGGCACACAGTTCATGGATAGTGGCACGGTTAAGACGGTAGGTCAGGATAATGTGGCGTTCTTCCATTGTCGACAGGTCCACCAGCAGTCGGTACACGGGAGGATTCATCCGTCTCCTCGCCCAACCCAGCGGACGGTGCCTAGGAAGGACAACATGGAGCACACAGTCAAGCAACCCACAGGTACGTACTCACAGCTAGCACAGTATACGATTCTCTATGCAGTGAATGGCGTGTCTGAGTGGCTATGCAAGGCCTAGGCCTGTGTGACGCAGTTGAAATTGAGCCATGTGGGCCCTGGAAATGGCGGCTGCCTGACCTGTGAAGTGTGACAATGGGATGTGAGGTCAATGCGCTGGCGTGGCACACCGCGGCGGGCGGCGGGCGAAGACCGCGGCGCAAAGCCGCATTGGTTAACATTGAAGCCTATGGGTTTCAGGAGCCAATGGCGAAGGGCGCCGGCGGTGGCGGGACGCACCGCCGCGGTACGCACCGCCGCGGACGTCACCGCCATTTTCTATCTACTTATCCACTTGCGACTTGAACTTTCACAGGAGAGGACCTATACTGCAAGTGTTGCTGTGACCTCGGTCTGGAAGGGACAATGGCTGCTGCGCCTGGGGAAAGGGCCCCTGCCTTCACTGGAGAGGAGTTGGAGAAACTTGTGGATGGGGTCCTCCCCCAGTATGCGCTACTCTACGGTCCTCCAGACCAACAAGTGAGTTTAATTCAATATGGATTTGGGGCCACTGGCTGGCTTGGGGGCCTGGCGGGGGGCCTGGCGGGGATGGGGGGCATGTTGGGCCTGGCGGGGGGCCTGGCGGGGATGGGGGGCATGTTGGGCCTGGCGGGGGGCATGGCGGGGGGCCTGGCGGGGATGGGGGGCATGTTGGGCCTGGCGGGGGGCCTGGCGGGGATGGGGGGCATGTTGGGCCTGGCGGGGGGCATGGCGGGGGGCCTGGCGGGGATGGGGGGCATGTTGGGCCTGGCGGGGGTCCTGGCGGGGGGCCTGGCGGGGATGGGGGGCATGTTGGGCCTGGCGGGGGTCCTGGTGGGGGGCCTGGCGGGGATGGGGGGCATGTTGGGCCTGGCGGGGATGGGGGGCGTTGGGCCACTGGAAAGGAAAATGCTGACAAACTTGAACGTGGTATTTCTCCCTCCCTGTACGTGTCACATAGGTCCGCGCCCATGAGAAGATCGGGATTTGGCGTGCCATCGCCAAGGAAGTCCGGACCCTGGGGGTCCACCATCGACGGGGCACCCACTGCCGCAAGAGGTGGGAGGACATCCGCCGCGGGACCAAGAAGACCGCCGAGTCTCTGCTGGGGATGGCCTCCCAACGTAGGCGGGGTGCCTGCCGTCAACTGAGCCCCCTGATGTTCCGGATCCTGGCGGTGGCCTACCCTGAATTGGATGGGCGCGTGAGGGCAGCACAGCAGACACAAGGGGGTGAGTACAAGCATTATCTACTCTGTTGTCGCGCAGTGGAGGTGTCTGGTTGGGGGAGGAGGGCTGGGGGTCCCCCTAGGCCAGGGCAATATCTGTAGGCTGGGCACCCCCGTAAGCCCCTGTGTCCCCAGCCACCACCCTCAGTAGTTTGTCAGTACAGCCATCCCTGGGCCGTGTCATCCATGGGTGCAGTTGTCAACTCTAGGCGTGTAGGGCATGTTCCACGGAATGCGTAGCGGACCCCAAGTGCGCAACTTAGTGCAGGGGGCATCTGTGTCTGTCATGTCCGCTAACTGTACCGGAGATCCATGTACTCAATATCCCTTTATTTCTCTCTCCCCCCCCTTTTTGTTTGTCTTTCTGTGCTTGTGTGCATCAGCATCATCAGGCGGAGGAGAAGTGGCATCGGGGCAGGAGGGAGCTGCATCTCACATGGCCCAGGAGGGCCATGCCACAGAGTCAGACTGGACCAGTGAGACGGAGGGCGAGGGGAGCTCCACGACGGGGACGACTGGACCCTGCAGCGACACGGACACGTCCTCGGAAGGGGGCTCCCTTGCGGGGGTGGCACCATCCGTGCCCCCCGCCATTACAGGTACAGCCGCCACCCAGCGCACCATCTCCGCCCTCCCAGCAGCCCCTCAGCGTTCGCCCCGTGCCCGCTCTGCCAGGAAGCCGGGCATCTCCTTCGCCCCAGGCACCTCAGGCCCTGCCCCTGTTACCCCCGCTGCCCTCAGTGAGGAGGTCATTGACCTCCTCCGAACGCTCATTGTTGGGCAGACTACCCTTTTGAATGCCATCCAGGGGGTGGAGAGGGAGGTTCATCGCAGCAATGCATACCTGGAGGGCATTCATTCGGGTCAGGCTGCCCATCAGCGATCGTTCCAGGCTCTGGCCTCAGCACTGACGGCAGCCATTGTCCCTGTCTCCTGCCTGCCTCTACTAACTCCCTCCTCCCAGTCTCCTGTTCCTCTGCCTGTCCCACCCACACCATCAGACCAGCCTGCACACACCTCAACACCCAAGAGAAGCTCATCCAAACATAAGCACCACAGATCACGCAGACATTCACACACGCAACATTCCGATGCAGACATGCCAACAGTCACTACCACCTCTGTGACCCCCACCTCCTCGTCTCCCTCCTCCCTCCCTGTGACGTCTACACTCACACCTCCATTCACCTCACCATCAGCCAGTGTTTCCATCACCAGCACACCCTCCACTCCAGTCCGCACACGTGCAGTCACCACCCCCACTGCCATTTACACGTCCCCTGTGTCCTCTCCCACTGTGTCTGTCACCCCCTCTTCCACACCACACAAACGCAGCCACCCACCCACCCAACAGCCATCCACCTCACGACAGCCTATCCCTCCTGCACCTGCACCCAAAGACAGCAAACGTGACTCACCTACAACCACATCCTCTCCCTCCACTCCCATTCCCACTGTACCTACCACTCTCCATTGTCCCAAGAAGCTCTTTCTCGCCACTACTAACTTCTTTCCTGACCCTGAGCCCCCCCCTCCTTCTCGTCGGGGTAAGAAGAGCACCTCAGCCACCACCAGCCCTGCAGCCCCCTTGACAAGGGTGCAGGGGTATTGGAGCCCGCCAGCCCGCATGTCTGGATCTTCGCCCAGCAGCAAGGGGACAGCCAGCCCACCCCCTGGGAAGAGGAGCAGAAGGCGGAAGGGGCGCCGCAGGAGCCCGCCTTCTACATCCCCCCCGGACACCACCCAGAGACAGTCACCAGCCACAGCTCCAAAGGGAGGAAAGGGCCACAGGCCCACGACTAAGGAGGGCAAGGGCAGCAAGTCGGAGAGGTCAGGCAGCAGGCCTGCTGCCCAGGAGGAGCCCACAACCCCCATAGCCGCTGCCCCGGGAGGAACCGGCACAGCTGCCCCGGGAGAGCCCACCACCCCCATAGCCGCTGCCCAGGGAGGACCCAGCCCAGCTGGCCAGGAGGGCCCCACCACCCACAGCCCAGGTGGGCAGTGAAGGAGCACCATCCCCGCTGCCCAGGAGGGCACCACCAGGCAATTAGCAGTTGGCCATAGACCGTCCGCCGTCTCAAGAACCGCTGAACTGGGCCCTTCAAGGCAAGGACCGCTGAACTGGGCCCCGCCGTCTCAAGAACCGCTGAACTGGGCCCTTCAAGGCAAGGAGCGCTGAACTGGGCCCCGCCGTCTCAAGAACCGCTGAACTGGGCCCTTCAGGGCAAGGACCGCTGAACTGGGCCCCGCCGTCTCAAGAACCGCTGAACTGGGCCCCGCCGTCTCAAGCACCGCTCCGCTGGGCCCCGCCGTCTCACGCACCGCTCCGCTGGGCCCCGCCGTCTCAAGAACCGCTTAACTGGGCCCTTCAGGGCAAGGACCGCTGAACTGGGCCCCGCCGTCTCAAGCACCGCTCCGCTGGGCCCCGCCGTCTCAAGAACCGCTCCGCTGGGCCCTTCAGGGCAAGGACCGCTGAACTGGGCCCCGCCGTCTCAAGAACCGCTGAACTGGGCCCCGCCGTCTCAAGCACCGCTCCGCTGGGCCCCGCCGTCTCACGCACCGCTCCGCTGGGCCCCGCCGTCTCAAAAACTGCTTAACTGGGCCCTTCAGGGCAAGGACCGCTGAACTGGGCCCCGCCGTCTCACGCACCGCTCCGCTGGGCCCCGCCGTCTCAAGAACCGCTGAACTGGGCCCTTCAGGGCAAGGACCGCTGAACTGGGCCCCGCCGTCTCAAGAACCGCTGAACTGGGCCCCGCCGTCTCAAGCACCGCTCCGCTGGGCCCCGCCGTCTCACGCACCGCTCCGCTGGGCCCCGCCATCTCAAGAACCGCTTAACTGGGCCCTTCAGGGCAAGGACCGCTGAACTGGGCCCCGCCGTCTCAAGCACCGCTCCGCTGGGCCCCGCCGTCTCAAGAACCGCTCCGCTGGGCCCCGCCGTCTCACGCACCGCTCCGCCCCGCCGTCTCAAGAACCGCTTAACTGGGCCCTTCAGGGCAAGGACCGCTGAACTGGGCCCCGCCGTCTCAGGAACCGCTGAACTGGGCCCTTCAAGGCAAGAACCGCTGGCCCTTTGGCAGACGTGGCAGGGCAGGATCTATCTCGGGCAGGGCTGCAGGATGTCCTCTGGCCAACTTGCCTCCTCCAGTGGCAGTGGGGTCTGTTATGGACTGTATGGACTGTGGCTTTGCTCTCCCCAGGATGGCCCAGTGGGCAGGCCACCCACTGTATGGACTGTATGGACTGTGGCTTTGCTCTCCCCAGGATGGCCCAGTGGGCAGGCCACCCACTGTATGGACTGTTTGGACTGTGGCTTTGCTCTCCCCAGGATGGCCCAGTGGGCAGGCCACCCACTGTATGGACTGTATGGACTGTGGCTTTGCTCTCCCCAGGATGGCCCAGTGGGCAGGCCACCCACTGTATGGACTGTTTGGACTGTGGCTTTGCTCTCCCCAGGATGGCCCAGTGGGCAGGCCACCCACTGTATGGACTGTTTGGACTGTGGCTTTGCTCTCCCCAGGATGGCCCAGTGGGCAGGCCACCCACTGTATGGACTGTTTGGACTGTGGCTTTGCTCTCCCCAGGATGGCCCAGTGGGCAGGCCACCCACTGTATGGACTGTTTGGACTGTGGCTTTGCTCTCCCCAGGATGGCCCAGTGGGCAGGCCACCCACTGTATGGACTGTATGGACTGTGGCTTTGCTCTCCCCAGGATGGCCCAGTGGGCAGGCCACCCACTGTATGGACTGTTTGGACTGTGGCTTTGCTCTCCCCAGGATGGCCCAGTGGTCATGGAGTCCCCTCGTGGATCTGGCGTCGTGTACTCAAGTGGCTGAGGTGCCCCCCCTTCCCTTCCCCCTGAGGTGCCTGTCCTATTTTCTTTCTGATGCCCCTGCAGTGTTCTCTCCGTGGAGTTCTTGTCGTGGGACTGGGCCTTGCCCCTTTGCACAGGACCCCTGTGATCCAGGGACAGTGGTTGGACTACATTTAGTAGCTGTATATATTTTGTACATAGTTTATTTATTTATTGGGATTACTGGTGTACATATTTCAATATATCTGCCCGTTTATGATCTCTTCTTTTGGTCTTTGCATTATTTCGGAGGGGGGTGGTTTGTGGGTTGTGACAGTGATCTGTGGGAATGCATTGATGTGTGTGTTGTAGTGGGTGTGGGTGGGTGGGTGTGTGCCGGTAATCTTTTCCCTCCCCTGTGTCGTAGGTGCAGTACTCACCGATGTCTTCCGCGCCGCCGGGCGTGCTCCTGGTATATGAGCAGGAATAGGAGTGCGGGGATGACCTGCAACTCTGGTTCCATACTGCCGGAATCTCGCGTGGAGTGCGTAGAGGTGAGCGTTTTCCCGTTCGTAGTCTGTTTCCGCCGTGTTCTTATCGGCGGTGCTCCCGCCCCGGAAAAGGTGGCAGATTGGTGGGTCGTAATAGGGTGGGCGGTACATTGTCTGCCGCCTGGCTGTTGGCGGGAACCGCCGCGCTGTTTGTTTGTACCGCTGTGGCGGGCGGAGTGTTAAGTTGGCGGGCTGTGTTGGCGGTTCCCGCCAGGGTCAGAATTGCATATTTTAGACCGCCGGCCTGTTGGCGGCTTGGCCGCCGCTTTATCACCGACCGCCAGGGTCAGAATGAGGGCCAAAGTCTTGTGATTTAACATGAGCATTGCATTTCACCACGGCAATTTCAAGAGGTAACTGAATCACATGTAACAAATCCTCTTAATCTGTTCGCCATTTTTCACTGGAGAACCAGAAGAGGTCATGAAACCTCTCTGTGACCACAATTGGCCAAAATCAAGTACAATGCCAAATCCGTATCTGCTGTCTGTATAGATAGTGACTTTCAGATTTTCAGCTGCGTGGCATGCCTTAGTAAGGGCAATTAGTTCTGCCACTTGTGCAGAATACACTCTCTCGAGCCAGGAAGCTTCAATAATACCAGATATTGTACATACAGCATAACCGGCTCTCAGTATTCTGACTGAGTCTCTCAAACAGGATCCATCAACAAACATAATGCAGTCATTTTCTTTTAACTGCGTATCTTGAATGTCAGGTCGGGGCTTGGTACATAGTTCTGTTACCTAAAGACAATCATGCTCCACTTCCTCTTCATTATTAATCTCAGTACTTTCAACAGGAAGTAGAATTGCCGGGTTCAATACAGTACTTTGTTTCAAGGAGACATTTTGTGACCCCAAAATATTTGTCTCATATCGGGTAAGTCGGGCATTTGTCATGTGCTGGGTTTTAGTTCGAGTCAACAGGATTTCAACTGAATGCGGAACCATTCGTGTTAAGGGATCACTATGCCTTCACACTACGTGAGGCTCTGACCAACTGCTGCAACAGCGCGCAAACAACCCGGTAAGGCTGCTGGGACTGGGTCCAAGGTAGCTGAAAAATACGCTACAGGACGGTTTGCACCTCCATGGACCTGTGTCAAGACAGACAAAGAACAAGCATCACGTTCATGACTAAACAGTAGAAAAGGCTTCGTGTAATAAGGCATACCTAAAGCTGGTGCCCTGCACATGCACTCCCTCAGTTCCATGAATGACTCAAGCTCTTCTTTGGACAGAGTTATGGTATACAGGTCATCCTTAGTTTCTTTGCCTGTCATCTTTATCAATGGTTTAGAGATAATTGAAAAGTTGGGTATCCACTGGCGACAGTAGCCCACCATTCCCAAAAACATCCTGACATCTCTCTTTGTTGTCGGGGGGGTTCATCTACAAAATAGCTGTCACCCTTTCTTTTGATATTCTTCTGGGCCCTCTCTCTCTCAATCAAGCGTCCTAAGTATTTCACCTCTTTCTGACAGTACTGCAGCTTCTTTGGCGACACTTTATGTCCGTTATTTCCCAAATGGTTTAGTAGAGCAATTGTGTCATACCTGCAGTCATCTTTTGTCCTGGATGCAATCAGTAAGTCATCAATGTATTGCACCAGAGTCGAACTGAAAGGCAGTTCTAATGATTCGAAGTCCTTCTTCAATATCTGATTGAAAATGGACGGTGACTCAGAAAATCCTTGAGGAATTCTGCACCAATTGTACACCTTGTCCAGGAATTTGAAACTAAATAAAAACTGGCTGTCCTCATGAAGAGGCACCGCAAAGAAGGCTTGTGACAAGTCCACAACTGTGAACCATTCTGCATCACACGGAACCTGAAACATGATCACTGCTGGGTACACTTTACCACAATCTTGTTTATTTTCCTTAAGTCCTGCACAATTCGAACCTTCCCACAAGGCTTTTTCAGACCAATTATTGGTGAATTACATGGGCTGCTCAACACTTCTTTCAAAACTCCTTGCTTTACAAAATCCGCAATTATTTGTGACACCTGGATAAGGACATCTTGTGCCATGTGGTACTGTGGCACCTGGGGGAACACTGCATTTGGCTTCACTTGTACTTTAACCGGTTCTACTCCTTTTATCAGTCCCACTTCTTTTCCTGTAAGGTCCCACACTTTCTCTGTCACTGTCCCCTGTAACTCATCTGGTAAGTCAGTCACTGTAAGCATTGGGAATAAGGTTATCAAAGGGTAATCCTCATTTGCGGTTTCTGTTTCTAACTCTGAGAACTAACCATCATTCCCTTCATCATCACTGTTTGTCTGCACCTCAATTCCATCGTTGGAACAGGTAATCGAACATTTCGTTTTGCATAGTAAGTCTCTTCCCAGTAGGGACACGGGACTTGAATCGCAGACTACAAACTTATGCAGTCCCTGGAAGTTGCCAATTTCAACCTGCACCGGATCTGTAATCGGGTTTGTCAAGTACTGGTTTGCTACTCCTACCACTCTTATGGTACGCCCTGAAAGTGGTAATTTCGGAACCTCTGCACTTCTGACTGTAGAGCGTGTAGCTCTGGTGTCAACCAAGAAGGAAACCTTGTGACCCCATTACCTTTCCCTCTACATAGGGTCCCCTCTGATCTACCTCTAGGGACGCTGCAAGCCTGAACTCCTCACTGTCTGAACTATCATCCGACCATTCCTCATTCATTCCGTCGTCACCACGCAATGGGAATTGCTGTACTGTATTATTTTGACTCACTACTTGACCTGTGACCTGCTGAGGAAGCATCACCTGCTGCTGTCCCATTGGAACTAATGGTAATTGCATTTGCTGTCTAGGTACCATGGGAACCTGCTGTTCTACTTGCTGCATTTGTGCTGGTTGAACACGTGGCATTTGCATTTGCTGCATGGGCTGTAGCCCTTGCATCTGAACCATGTTATCTTGGAAGTTCTGATTTTGACTTCTCAATTTTGGACCTCTCGCATTTTGAAATGACATTTGTGCTTTGTTGAACGACACCATCATGCACCGCATTCGGACATTCCCGCTTCCAATGCCCCACGCCCCCGCACGTGTGACATGGTGACATCCTTTTCATCCCTTGTACGTCATTTTGAACTACAACAGTGTTCAAGTCTGGACCGCGATTCACAAAACCTCGACCTCGGCCTCTCGGTTGTGCCTGAAATGCACCATTCCCTTGTGGTTGCTGCTGTATCATCTGCTGGATTCCATTTCCCTGCATACCTGCCTGCGCTGCCCTTATTTACATCACCATCACTTTCTCCTTCAGTTTTCTCTGTTTTAGCTCAATCTCGTCACTACAGTATTTCGCATACTGCAACACCTCATCAATCGGCTTCGCTTGCCAACAAATCAGATGATTCTTAATCATCTGGCCAACCTCTGGTCTCAGTCCTTCAACGAATCTGAACACAAGATGATTCATATCTTTCGGCTCAATAGTCTCAGTGCCACTGTAATGTTTGAACGCTTTCAACAACCACTCATAGTAAGCATGGATGGACTCTTTAACCTCCTGTGAGGTCCGGTCGATTTTCTGCCAATCTGTCACTTTCGGCGACACTTTCTGCTTAAAAAACTCAATCACCTTATGATAGTACTTCATCACCTCCTCAGAGGGTGCTCCAGTCACCTTATCCCTTGCCGGCTCCTGTGTCGGCCAGTCCACACCTCTCTTGCACTCAAGCCATAAGTCGGGCAAAACAATGATCTCAAACAGGGTATTCAAGTCTTCCTAGAGACACTTTGCAAGCTTCACAAACCTATCTGTCTGCTGATACCACTCTGTTGGCTTCTCTCTCAACCTGGGGTAATCATTTGTAAATGACAGAATGTCTCCCCTAGTCCACGGTACATGGATCAGAACCCCACCAGCTGTTTCTCTCATCGGCAACATCTTTACTGATCCCGTATCTGGTGAAGCTTTAGCTTGACTTGATCCCGGACTGTCACTTTTCTCCTTGTCTCTTTTCTTTGCCCATCTGCCTTCCCACTTTTCTAAGGCTCCCCAGATCTGAGCACTTTGCAGTATTTCTTTTAGATGTGCTTTCCTTCCGGCAGACCTCATGTGCTCGAAGTCCTTAGAGTCGAAGTCTAATCTGTAGCTTCTTTTCAAATGTTTAGTATTCTCAATATCGATATTGTATTTGTCTGCCAGGTTCGCCAACCTCTGATCTACCTTACCTACTTCTTTAGTGATTTTAGGGCACAGATACCTTAATTCTGCTTCTGTGTATGACTCTAATCTGTTCACCCCCATTGTTCCCTCCACTAATTCGGCGGCCTCCACTCCCAGTCTCACAAAGTTCAGGTATTCATCCTTCTCAGACCTTTCTAACTTTTCTACAGTTGCTGCGGTCTTTGGAGTGTAAGTTTTTTCTAACCACTCATTCATTTGTTGTACCGTAAAACCTTGCAGTGAAATATTCCCTGCATGCATCATTGGTGACTGTGAAGCATTTGTACTTATTGACTGCGGAGTTAGCACACCTAGCCCTGACTGCCTCATTGCCTCCAACGGTGCTTCAACCGGGTTAAGGTCTAGTAAAGACCTTGGTCTTTCAACTGATTCGGTCTCTGGACTGTTCAGCGGTGCTGTGCCATGGCGGTCTCTGGACTGTTCAGCGGTGCTTTGCCATGGCGGTGTCTGGACTGTTCAGCGGTGCTTGACTTGGCGGTCCTTGCCCTGTTCAGCGGTGCTTGCCCTGTTCAGCGGTGCTTGACTTGGCGGTCCTTGCCCTGTTCAGCGGTGCTTGCCCTGTTCAGCGGTGCTTGACTTGCCGGTCCTTGCCCTGTTCAGCGGTGCTTGCCCTGTTCAGCAGTGCTTGACTTGCCGGTGCTTGCCCTGTTAAGCGGTGCTTGACTTGGCGGTCCTTGCCCTGTTCAGCGGTGCTTGCCCTGTTCAGCGGTGCTTGACTTGGCGGTCCTTGCCCTGTTCAGCGGTGCTTGCCCTGTTCAGTGGTCCTTGACTTGGTGGTCTCTGGACTGTTCAGCGGTGCTTTGCCATGGCGGTCTCTGGACTGGGCATTGGTGTGTGGCATGACGGTCCCTCATTGCCCAGCGGGGCTGTGGCTGGCGGGGCCCTCCTGGGCAATGCCTATGGCGGTGGTCTCTTGACCAGTGACGATACTTGTGCCCTCCTGGGCAATGACTCTGGCGGTGGTCTCCTGACCAGTGATGAAACGTGTGCCCTCGTGGGCAATGACTCTGGCGGTGGTCTCCTGACCAGTGACGATACTTGGGCCCTCCTGGGCAATGACTCTGACGGTGGTCTCCTGACCAGTGACGATACTTGGGCCCTCGTGGGCAATGACTCTGGCGGTGGTCTCCTGACCAGTGACGATACTTGTGCCCTCCTGGGCAATGACTCTGGCGGTGGTCTCCTGACCAGTGACGATACTTGTGCCCTCCTGGGCAATGACTCTGGCGGTGGTCTCCTGACCAGTGACGATACTTGGGCCCTGACCAGTGACGATACTTGGGCCCTCCTGGGCAATGACTCTGGCGGTGGTCTCCTGACCAGTGATGATACTTGGGCCCTCCTGGGCAATGACTCTGGCGGTGGTCTCCTGACCAGTGACGATACTTGGGCCCTCCTGGGCAATGACTCTGGCGGTGGTCTCCTGACCAGTGACGATGGTGCTGGCGGTGGCGTCCCGGCCGGCAGGAAGGATGCCGCCCTTCTCCGCCGTGATGCTCACACCAGGCTGTGCAGACTTCTTCTGGCCCTTCACCACCTTTGGAGGAGTCACAGCTGACTCTGCAATCCACCTGGGACCCCTGTGAGTTGTTTTGCCTCCAGGAGTCTTCAGCCGGTCCCGTCGGCCACTTTCCAACTTCAGAGCCTTTACAGGGGGTGGACTGGCAGTGCCTTAGCTCCGTGTCACACTTCCTGCCCTGGTGGCCGGTGCACTCCACACACCTTGAACACGCACCACTGGTACTGGAGGCTTTTTGGCTGAGGCGCTACGACGGGACTGATGAATTGGAGGGGTGGGGGCAAAAAGGTCAACTTTGCAGAGGGAGAGTTTCTGACGAACACTGGGATGGGTAGCTGGAGGGGGTCTGGGAGTGGAGGAAGAGGAGGTGGTTGTAGGAGGTGTCACTTTAGGTGTTTTGGGTGCAGGTGCTGGAGGCTGTCGTGAGGTGGATGGATGTTGGGTGTGTGGGTGCCCGCATTTGTGTACTTCGGGAGGGGGTGTCACAGACACACTGGGAGAGGACACAGGGGACGTGTAAATGGTAGTGGGGGTGGTGAGTGCAGGTGAGCAGGGTGTGGTGCTCGGTGTTCTGGTGCGAGTCCTAGTGCCTGTAGATGTAGTGCATGCAGGTGAGAGTGTAGACGACACTGGGAGGGAGGAGGGAGACGACGAGGAGGGGGACACAGTGGAGGCAGTGGATGTTGCTGTGTCTGTATGTGTGTGATGCTTGCGTGAGTGCCTGTGGGATGTGTGGTGCCTATGTTTGCCTGAGCTACTTTTGTGTGTTGAGGTGTGTGCATGCTTGTCCTATGGTGTGCTTGGGATGGGCTGGGGTACAGGAGATTGGGTCTGGGTGGAGGAAGTTGGAGGGGGGAGGCTAGACACAGGGACAATGGCTGCCATCAGTGCTGAGGCCAGAGATTGCAGGGTTCGCTGAAGGGCAGCCTGACCAGAATGAATGCCCTCCAGGAATGCATTACCTTGTTGCAACTCCCTTTCTACACTCTGGATGGCATTCACAATGGTAGACTGCCCAAAAGTGAGTGACCTGAGGAGGTCAATGGCCTCCTCACTGAGGGCAGAAGGGGTGACTGGGGCAGGGCCTGAGGTGCCTGGGGCGAAGGTGATGCCCACCCTCCTGGGTGAGCGGGAACAGGGCGAAGGCTGAGGGGCTGCTGGGAGGGCGGTGCTGGTAGGGGAGGTGGCGGCTGTACCTGTAGAAGTGTGGGGCACAGACGGTGCCGCCACCACAAGGGAGCTCCCATCGGCGGACGAGTCCGTGTCGCTGGTTGGTGATCCGGTGGCCGACGTGAAGCTCCCCTCGCCCACTGTCCCTCTGGTGCATTCTGAGTCCGTGGTGTGGCCCTCCATGGCCATGTGGGATGCAGCCCCCTCGTGCTCCGGTGCCACTGTACCTCCGCCTGATGATGCTGATGCACAAAAGAACAGGGAGAGCACAAAAAGGGGTGGGGAAACAGAAGAAAGACAGGTTGAGTGCATGGCTTACCGCTACCGTTGGCGGACAATACAGACACAGCAGCCCCTTGCACTACGCCGTGCTCCTGGCCTCTACAGATGCAATTCCTGGGATCTGGCCTACATGGCTATGGTGGACATCTGCACACATGGATGCCACAGGGGCATGTATACCTGTACTTGGCACTCTACTGCGGTTGGGTGGAGAGCCACATGGCCTGCATTACGGAGGGGCCTAGCCTATGGAACTCGCCCTGGCCTAGGGAAACCCACAGCCCTCCTCCCCCACCCAGACCCCTCAACTGCGTGCAAAGTCCCCAGAATGATAGTGTACTCATCCCCTTGTGTGTGCTGTGATGCCCTCAAGCGCCCATCCAACTCAGGGTAGGCCACCGCCAGGATCCGGAACATCAGGGGGGTCATGGTGCGACGGGCACCCCTCCCACATTGGGAGGCCGTCCCCAGCTGAGCCTCCGCCATCTTCTTGCTGCAGTGGCGAATGTCCTCCCATCTTTTCCGGCAGTGGGTGCCCCGTCTCTGGTGGGCCCCCAGGGTCCGGACTACTTTGGCGATGGCACACCAAATGTCCTGCTTCTGGTGGGCGCTGACCTACATGACATGCACAAGGGAAGAGGACAAGTCATTACCAACTGCATCGTCGATGTAAGTGTCCCCCCTCCCTACCCTTGCCATGTGGCACATGCATTCACAAGCATCCATGTTCCCTGAACTCTGCCCCCTTCCCTCTTACAACCAGCCCTCTCCACCCAGGCATAGCCCATACAACGTGCTCCCAGTGTACTTACCTGTTGGTCTGGAGAACCGTAGAGTAGCGTGTACTGGGGGAAGACCCCGTCTACTAGTTTCTCCAAATCCTCAGCAGTGAAGGCAGGGGCCCTTTCCCCAGACGCAGCAGCCATCGTCGCTTCCAGACCGAGGTCACAGCAGCACTTGCAGTGTAGGTCCTCTCCTGTCGAAGATCAGGTATCGAGTGATTGAAGTGATAGAAAATGTCGGTCACGTCCGCGGCGGTGATCATCACCGCCGGCGCTCTTCGTCATTGGCTCCTGGGACCCATAGGGTCCAATGTCAACCAATGCAGCATTGCGCCGCGGTCTACCACCGCCTACCGCGACGGAGTACAACGCCAGCGTAGTGACCTCACATTCCCATTTGTCCCAGTTTAGAGGTCAGGCAGCCGCCATTTCAGGGGCCCACATGGCTTCATTTACTTCTGCATCACACATAGCTAGGCCTACACTCAACACACATACAGGAATGGTTTTGTGTTTGGTGTAGTGTTCTGTGTATCTGTGGGTACATACCTGGAAATTTGTTGACTCTGTGGTCGCTGTTGTGCTTCCTAGGCACTGTCAGCTGGGACAGTTGAGAAGATGGCGGAATCCTCCGGTGTACCGACCGCTGGTGGACCTGTTGACAATGGAGGAGCGACATTTAATCATCACCTACAGGTTTGACCGTGCCACAATCCAGGAACTATGTACCCAGTTGGAGCCTGACCTGATGTCACCAATCCGCCATCCCACTGGAATCCCCCCTGACGTTCAGGTGCTGTCAGTGCTCCATTTCCTTGCAAGTGGGTCTTTTCAGACAACAGTGGCCATGGCATCAGGGATGTCCCAGCCTATGTTTTCCAACGTGTTGTCCAGAGTGTTGGCTGCCCTGCTGAAACACGTAAGGAGATACATCATTTTCCCTGAGGTGGAGGGTTTGGCTACAGTGAAAGGTGACTTCTATGCCCTTGGACATATCCCCAACATCATAGGTGCTATTGATGGGACCCATGTAGCTCTGGTCCCCCCCCCACAGGAGTGAACAGGTGTACAGGAACCGGAAGAGTTATCATTCGATGAATGTACAGATGGTATGTTTGGCAGACCAGTACATCTCGCAGGTAAATGCTATGTTCCCTGGCTCTGTGCATGACGCCTACATCCTGCGGAATAGCAGCGTCCCTTATATGATGGGTCAACTCCAGAGGCACCGTGTGTGGCTATTAGGGGACTCTGTTTACCCCAACCTGTCCTGGCTATTGACCCCAGTGAGGAATCCCAGGACCAGGGCAGAGGAACGCTACAATGAGGCCCATGGGCGGATAGGAGGGTGATCGAACACACCTTCGGCCTCCTGAAGGCCAGATTCAGGTGCCTCCATATGACAGGTGGTTCCCTATTCTACTCACCAAGCAAGGTGTGCCAGATCATCATCGCCTGCTTGATGCTTCACAATCTAGCTTTGCGACGCCAGGTGCCTTTTCTGCAGGAGGATGGTCCAGATGACGGTGTTGTGCCAGCTGTGGAGCCTGTGGAGCCTGTGGACAGTGATGAGGAGGAAGCTGAGGAAGAAGACAACGACAACAGGGAGTCAGTCATACAGCAATATTTCCAGTGAAAAACAGGTAAGAACATTTTCATTTTTACCATTACATTCACTGTCACACGTCTTCCTCTATCCTGTGTGTAATTTCATAGCATTATTTGGTAACTGAGTTGTACCTTTCCATTACGGTTTCACAGGTGTGGTTACCAACGTGTGTTATCTGCTTGCATCCTTCAAGGACTTGTGATGTGTGACATAGGTATGTTGTCTTTACAACTAGAAACGCTTTTTGACACTGTCATTGATAATACATTTTACCAAATCACAGACTGACTCCAGGTTGCTTTGTGGTTCAAGGGTGTTTATTGAAGTGCTCAAAAATGGAGGGGGGTTGTACTATGGTGATGGGGGACGGTGGAGGAATGTCCAAGGCAGAGTCCAGTCCATTGGTCACACAGGTGCACTGCCCATATGGGCATAGGAAGTGGAGCTGGGACAGTTAAAGTAATGACAGGGTAACAAAGTTGGACAGTGGGAGGACAATCAGGGTGGTCTTATTTCCTGGCGGGGGTCATTCCATCTTGCTCTGTCCTGTTCCTGGATCTCAGGGACCGCTTGCGTGGTGGTTGTCCGTCTGCAGGGGGAGGGGTGCTGGTGTGGTGGTCCTGTGGCGGGGCGTCCTGTCCACTAGCGCCGGCGGAGGTGGTGGGCAGTTCATCGTCCATGCTAGTGTCAGGGGCCCCTTGGAGTTCAACGGTGTCCCTCAAGGTCTGCTGTATGTCCTTCAGCACCCCTACGATGGTGCCCAAGGCGGAGCTGATGGTCCTGAGCTCCTCCCTGAACCCCAAATACTGCTCCTCCTGCATGTACTGGGTCTCCTGAAACTTGGCCAGGACCGTCGCCATCGTCTCCTGGGAGTGGTGGTATGCTCCCATTATGGAGGTTAGGGCCTCGTGGAGAGTCAGTTCCCTTGGCCTGTCCGCCCTCTGTCGCACAGCAGCCCTGCCAGCTCCCCTGTGTTCCTGTGCCTCCGTCCCCTGAACCGTGTGTCCACTACCACTTCCCCCAGGTCCCTGTTGTTGTTGGGGTGGTGGGTTATCCTGGGTTCCCTGTAGTGGTGGACACACCGCTGATTGACGTGTCCTGGGTAGGGAGGTATGGGCCCGCTGGGTGGGTGCTGTGCTGGTGTTACCAGAGGGTGGAAGGTCAATGTTAGGCTGTGCCTGTGCAAGGGGAACCGACTGTCCCGAGGCCCACGATGGTCCGGGCTGGTCATCAGGATCCAGTAGGGCAGAGCCGCTATCGTCACTGTGGGCCTCTTCTGTGGGTGGAGTGGAGTTGTCTGGACCCTCCGGTGTGGTGACGGTCCTTCGTGATCCTGCAGGGGCATAAGTGCATGATTATTGCATGTGTGTGTGTCATGGTGTGCAATGGGTGGGTGAGCGTGTACCCCAGTGCTAGCATTCCAGTGTGGGGGCTTGTGTGATGATGGTTGGGGGGGTGTTATGGGTATGTGCTGTGGTCATGCTTTAGTGAGGGGTGACCATGCTTTGTTGTGTCATGCAGGGCTTGGTGTTGGGATGTGTGGTTTGTGTTATTAGTACATTAGTGAGGAGTTGTAGTGATAGGGGAGGGTGTGAGGGTGGGGGTGTGTGATAGCATGCATGTAGGGTGGGGGATGTAATAGTTAAGATTTGACTTACCAGTGTCCATTCCTCCACCGACTCCTCCGAGGCCCTCTGGATGCATGATGGTCAAGACTTGCTCCTCCCATGTTGTTAGTTGTGGGGGAGGAGGTGGGGGTCTGCCGCCAGTTCGCTGAACCGTGGATGTTGTGCCTGGAGACCGCTGAACGCACCTTCCCCCGTAGGTCGTTCCACCTCTTCCTGATGTCCTCCCGATTTCTTGGATGCTGTCCCACTGCGTTGACCCTGTCGACTATTCTGTGCCATAGCTCCATCTTCCTGGCTATGGATGTGTGCTGCACCTGTGAGCCAAATAGCTGTGGCTCTACCCGTAGGATTTCCTCCACCATGACCCTGAGCTCCTCCTTGGAAAACCGGGGGTGTCTTTGGCGTGACATGGGGTGGTGTAGGTGATGTGTGGAGTGGTGTATGTGTTGATGAGTGTGGTGATGTGTAGTGGTGTGGTGTTTTGTGCGTGGATGTTGTGTGGGTGATGGTGATTGTGCCTCTGTGTGGTGGGGTTGTCTATTCTGTCCTCTCTCTCTGGCCTTCGTCTCTATTTATTGGTCGTAGGGGTTTGTGGGTGATGTGGGTGTGTGTTTTATATTGTGTTGGGTGTGTGGGAGTGGTGTGTGTATGTGTATTTTGAGCGCGGCGGTGTGTACCGGCAATGGAATACCGCGGCTGAAAGACCTCCGCGTGGATTCGTGGGTCGTAATAGCATGGGCGTGTTTCTGTTGGCGTGGAGGTGGAGGTTTTGTTTTCACCAGTTTAACACTGACCTTTGGTGTGGCGGAGTTGTGCGGGTGTCTGAATTTCGGCGGATTCCGAAATGTGGGTCATAATAGCTGTGGTGGGATTCCGCGGTCGCGGCGGCGTATTGGCGGTCTTCTGCACGACGGTAAGCGCCTTTGTAATGACCCCCTTATAGGTCTTGGATGGAGGAAGATGACTCAGATGATGAAGAGTTTCTTAATCAGTTATTGCATGATCGCCCGCCAATTTATGCAGTAGACGACAATGCCCCGAGCACCAGTGCAGGTCCTGGGAACCAGACGCAGGAAAAGGGAGTTACCGATACAGTACAGACTAGTGATACATGTTTGATACAGAATGGTGTCAGTGTACCCACTGCGCCAGACATGCAGATACAGTTGCAACCTCCACCGCAGATACAGAGAATCTATCCAGACGTCCCAGTACTAGAGACTACTACGAATCTGATAGTGCCGCCTGACCCGATATATACAAAATCGAGGTTAGTGCAGATTGAGCCAACGCCACAATTGCTGCCCCAGCCACAGCAACAGCTGATTCCGGGGTATAGTCCAGCAGCAGGACCTCCATTAATACCTGCCCCAGTCTCAGTGAGTCAAGCTCTGGGAGTTACTGCTCCACGGAGTTTGGGACCAGGTCAGACACCAGCTGCCATATTGTTACCAATTACTGTTGGTCCACCGGTGCCATTGTATGCACAAGGTAAGCCTGGAATGTGTGATCAGGGAGTAATGACCCAAGATGCAATAAGAGGAGAGTCCATAGGAACCCCCCAGTTAATGGCCCCGGGAGAGCATGGCAAAGCACCGCTGAACAGGGCATGCACCGCTGACCAGGGCAAGCACCGCTGAACAGGGCATGCACCGCAGAAGAAGGAAAAGACCGCCACATCAAGCATCGTTATCCCATGTGCAGCTGGGACTGTGACGGGACAGGAACTGTCACGGGGAGACTAATCCAGTCTGGGCACCATTCCCCCTCCAGAACCAGTGGAGAGATCCATCCACTACCTCTGTCCTTCACAGGATGAAGCACTCTGGGCACCAAGCCCCCTCCAGAACCAGTGGAGAAAGGCATCCACTACCTCATTCTTTGGCAGGATGAAGCACTCTGGGCACCAAGCCCCCTCCAGAACCAGTGGAGAAAGGCATCCACTACCTCAGTCCTTGGCAGGATAAAGCACTCTGGGCACTAAGCCCCCTCCAGAACCAGTGGAGAAAAGCATCCACTACCTCAGTCCTTGGCAGGATGAAGCACTCTGGGCACCAATCCCCCTCCAGAACCAGTGGAGAGAGGCATCCACTACCTCAGTCCTTGGCAGGATGAAGCACTCTGGGCACCAAGCCCCCTCCAGAACCAGTGGAGAGAGGCATCCACTACCTCATTCCTTGGCAGGATGAAGCACTCTAGGCACCAAGCCCCCTCCAGAACCAGTGGAGAAAGGCATCCACTACCTCAGTCCTTGGCAGGATGAAGCACTCTGGGCACCAAGCCCCCTCCAGAACCAGTGGAGAAAGGCATCCACTACCTCAGTCCTTGGCAGGATGAAGCACTCTGGGCATCAAGCCCCCTCCAGAACCAGTGGAGAAAGGCATCCACTACCTCAGTCCTTGGCAGGATGAAGCACTCTGGGCACCAAGCCCCTCCAGAACCAGTGGAGACTGTTATCCACTTGAGGGACTGTGGCTTTGCACTCCCCAGGATGTAACAGTGGGCAACCCACCCACTGTAGAGACTTGAGAGACTGTGGCTTTGCACTCCCTAGGATGTAAAAGTGGGCAACCCACCCACTGTAGAGACTTGAGAGACTGTGGCTTTGCACTCTCCAGGATGTAACAGTGGGCAACCCACCCACTGTGGAGACTTGAGAGACTGTGGCTTTGCACTCCCCAGTATGTAACAGTGGGCAACCCACCCACTGTGGAGACTTGAGAGACTGTGGCTTTGCACTCCCCAGGATGTAACAGTGGGCAACCCACCCACTGTAGAGACTTGAGAGACTGTGGCTTTGCACTCCCCAGGATACATCAATGGGCATGGAGCCCGTCGTGGATCTGGCGTGGTGCTGTAATCCGGCTTAGGTGCCCCCCCTTCCCTTCCCCCTGAGGTGCCTTTTGTTTTTCTTTCTGATGCCCCAGCAGTGTTCTCTCCATTTGTGGACAGGTATCTTGTGTGGGCCTTGCCCATGCATTTTTTGCCTAGTGGTGCACGGACATTGAGATGTGCATATCTGCACTACTTCTCGTACTGTATATACCTTTGTATGAGTTTATATATATCTGTATATAATTGACACATGTATATTGATACATTACATTGTTTGAACTGATTTCGTTTTGTCTTTGCATTCTTCCGGGGGGTTGGGGATTGTTACTGTGATGTTTGTAAATGCATTGGTGTGTATGTTGTAGTGGGTGAGGGTTGGGGTGGGGGTGTTGCGTGTGTGTCCCCCTGGATTTTGCCTCCCCCTCCCCTATGTCGTAGGTGCAGTACTCACCGTTGTCTTCGCCGCCGCTGGTCTTCGTAGATGAGTAGGAAGAGAAGGGCAGGTAGGATTTGTAAATTCCGGCTCCATGGTGTCCTCCTTCCTCGTGGGATGTGTTCAGGTGAGCGTTTTCCCATTGCAGAAACTGTTTCCGCCGTGTTTTTATCCACGGTGAATCCGTCCCGGAAAAGGTGGCGGATTGGCCTGTTGTAATACTATGGGCGGTACATTGTCTTCCGCCTGTCTGTTGGCGGTGACCGCCGCGCTGCTTGTCTGTACCGCCGTGGCGGGCGGAGTGTTAAAGTGGCTTTCTTTGTTGGCGGTTTCCGCCACGGTCATAATTCCCTTTTTTTGTCCGCCGGCCTGTTTGCGGTATTACCGCACCTTTAACACCGTCCGCCAGGGTTGTAATGACCCCCTTAGTCTCTTTAGACGTATTAGAATCCTTGTCTGTCTTACAGGTGGCTTTCTTTCCCTGCGTCTCGTCTCCCTGTGTTATTGCTGGAAACAATTTTAGTCCGTCAACTATTCCCCATCTCCACATTTTGCTCTCATTGTCCCATCTAGCTTCAGCTAAAGTCTTTTCTGCCCTTCTCATTCTCCTCTCGAATTTCTGCTGTCTCTGCTTAGTGGCCATTAAATCCCAGACTGCTAATGCCTCGTACTGAGCTGGCCTTGGAGGTGGGTTTTGTACACTTAACATCCACCTCAAATTTTCTAAAATTCTCGTATTGAACGTTCCATGCTCCGTAAACGCCAAACATCCCTCTTTTTCAGTCAGTTTGCGCCATTGTTTCATCCGTAAGCAAGGCGCAACACCCTTTTCCCCCATGACTATATAAGCTGGAGTGCCCTCAGGCGGTGTAGGCTCCCCTTCACTTACCATAATGTATGCGTCTCCTTTCAGAGCACTCTTAAAAGCCTTGATAAAGTTCATTTTTGCGTCTTTTCTTTTGTTGTATTTAATCAGAAAGGGACTTTAATTCCCAGGACACTCTTCACCCACCTTTCTCAACCTATTGCCTCTCACGGACGGCAGCCAATCCGTGCGCGTCCCCTCTCAGCAACTGACCTATCTCAGCGTGGCACCACTGACGTCACACTCACACACTGCAGCTGGCAAAGTCCTGCGGCTCGTCCGCTCCTCACTAGATTCACACCAAACTAATGCAAAATTACTGCGAGCTCCTTTAACAACAACAACAACTCAAATTTGCCGGTTTACTACAGGAAGGGTACACATTCGCTTCAGAACTTTACAGAGATTTCACTTGAAGCCTCGGCAGCTACCCTCTCCTTCTCAGTTCCCACACCCGCAAGCAGAATTCGACCCGCAAATCCTACTCTCGACTTGTCAATGGTTCGTTCTAGTGCACTATAGAACTTGCCAAATGTCCATCGAAGGTTTCACACATACGATTTGACTAAAACACGACTTGTCAACCATGCCCGATTGACCTATTAAAACGCACAAATTACAACATAAACCCAAGTGTCTCCTACACTTGTCAATATACTCCGAAGTCTTAGACCGCAACGGTTCCGTACATTAACAATCAACCACATGGATAATTTTGAGCACAAAGAACCACACTCATATGAAGTACGCCGACTTCCCTACTCTCATATCGTGGAGTACACCCACTCCTACTAAAACAACATTTCCTGGCCTAAATACGCACAAACTTCACAAATCACCTGCAAGATGCATAAGCTAAGCAAGCGCAAATCCTTCACCACACATGCTAAAACACAGAGAACATCCCCAACTCACTTAGGCAGGCTCCGAGATCCCGGGAAAGTCATGGTCATACCTCCAATTTGCATTATCTCAGAAAAACAATTTCAACAATAATTCTCCGTCCTAGGGCCCTAAAGGGCCAAACCGTCGCTCTGCTACCAGAACTGATAACGCGTCCCTTTATGATAAGTTATTACACATCAGGACTCGTTTTAGGCCAATGAATCTTTTGACCCAGTTGAGAGACACCTTAGGACGAGGTAGCTAATCAATATGTCAATCAATACGTCAATAATGTCATCAGTATTTATCATAACAATACATTTCACTTTAGTCAAAGTCATTAATCAATTCAAGACTCTACCATGACCTTGCAGTCATGAATAACCACACCAGTTTAGTAGAATTTTATGAGTTTTATTCCCTATTAGTTACAATTCTAGAAGCAGATATGTTAATCTCAAAACCAAGAAACATAATAACATAGTCACGATATGGCAACTTTGATAAGATTTCATTAAGGCGAGAATCACAAACATCAAAACATAACACGGCGTAAACATAGATTAATTTATCAGAGTGTCAATAACACGTCAGCTCAACAAAGCATAGATTCGGTCGTTTGTCTATTTGCGTCAGTTTAGTGAACACCTGTCCTAACCACTGATTAGCATTGGCATGTTGGGCTTCATGCAAAAACAATTTAGAACACCAATTTGGAAAACATCTATCTATGGTCTCTGTCACAAGGTAAGCAGTTGGTACCTAGAAAGGAAAAGCAAACAGACAACTCACAAACGCATTGTCATAATTACCCTCCAAGGTTTAGGTCAGCACACAGTTTCAGTCTTCGTCTTCAGGACATCAGACAAAACGCCATCAGTCAGAACTCAGCTCTGGGGAAAAGGGGCACTTCCCTCATTAGGAGGTAAAGTATAATATGGGCAAATCGAAGGACGAGGATGGTTCTAAGCGCACCAATAGTCACCAAACGGAGTGACAAAGTTTCCAGATAAAATCAATAGCATTCCCTACCTAATTCTAAATGGTTCCCCGTGTCATGGGTTTTTGTCCCTTTTTCGTTGTACATTCCCCTTAAATTTTATTGGACATTGGTGATACCCCACTATCTTTACCCAATAAAAAGGTGGAATATGTCATTAATCTTTCACCCCATATTATTTTACAAGCTTTTCATTGGTCCACATGATTGTCGTCTTCAGAGGTAGCACGTCCGGTATGATTTCATCTTTCTGTAATTCTTTGCACATCTTTGGTCAGTAGTTCCATTGTCTTCACTGGTTTGAACGACCTTGTACATTACATTAATCTACACTGTTGCATTTTGTCTAATAATTTCTACAAGCAATGAGGAATTCATGGGAACGGATCTACTATGGTTACATTCAGCTTCTAGTTTGAAGAAAAACATGGGGTCATGTCATGTGCGAGTCAGCACACTGCAAGATAGGAAAAATACATTTAATATGAGAGCCAAGCAGCTAAGCCTAGGCTTATGTTAACGTAAGGCCTACAAGAAGAATTTCAGCACAAATTCAATAACGCAATCATTAATAATTAGTATAAAACGTATTCAGTATAACAATATATAGACATTTTAGTTATCATTATTAGTCCACATATACATTGGCAGCCACTCCCCGTGGTCACATTTCAAGTGCACATTTAAGCAAAATTCACTACTTCTGTTTCTATGCGGCATTATCACACATTAATTCATAAACATTTCATGTTAATATAGATTATATAAGCTACGCTCTCTCAGGGACTTATCTTCTTTTTTGTCTGAAGTTTGTGGTGAGTGTTTCTTCTGCTTTCACGTAGTCAGGACGTCGCGCTGTCCGGCCCACTCTCTTACTACGTCTATCAGGTGCATCCTTAAAGGAACAAGAGGGATGTGAATCAGTATATCTGTCTGGCGCTTTTATTTTTTCTCTATTTCTGAGATTATGGGGGTGATTCTGACTGCGGCGGACGGCGGTCGCCGGCCGCCAAGCGGTTCCCGCCGAAAGACCGCTCCGCGGTCAAAAGACCGCGGCGGTCATTCTGGGTTTCCCACTGGGCCGGCGTCCGCCCGCCAGCCCAGCGGGAAACACCCTTCCCACGAGGACGCCGGCTCAGAATGGAGCCGGCGGAGTGGGAAGGTGCGACGGGTGCAGTTGCACCCGTTGCGAATTTCAGTGTCTGCAAAGCAGACACTGAAATTCTTTGTGGGGCCCTCTTACAGGGGCCCCACGGCACCCCATACCGCCATACTGTTCCTGGCGGGAGACCCGCCAGGAACAGGATGGCGGTAGGGGGTGTCAGAATCCCCATGGCGGCGGAGCGCGCTCCGCCGCCATGGAGGATTCTCAAGGGCAGCGGGAAGTCGGCGGTACACCGCCGACTTTCCGTTTCTGGCCGCGGCTGAACCGCCGCGGTCAGAATGCCCAGCGGTGCACCGCCAGCCTGTTGGCGGTGCTACCGCCGACCTCCGCCATGGCGGTAATTACCACCAGGGTCAGAATGACCCCCTATATCTCCTGTCGGAGGTCTCTGGGTGTGGAGAATCTGCTCTCTGACTTTGCCTGTCTATTATTTGTTTTGTTTATCCCAGTGCTTTTTAGAACCCTCCAGTGCTTGTTTAGTACCTTCCTTAGGGGTGGTACTCTATATTTCAGGCTTCTTCGGCTGGCTCCCAAACTATCCCGTACTACACTAGTATAGGTAGTAGAAATAATTTTCGGTAGCTGTTTCTCCTGGTCCAAGTGTGGAATCTCTTGGAGCTGCTGGCGTATAGCCAATGCTACCACTTCCCCTTTAATGTTACTGAGTATGATTGATGAGACTGCGTCGAAGTTATGCATTAATTTCATCCCCAGGTCTAGGACTGGTGCAGCCGCATGCTCATTCTGAATTTGTTTTAACACGTCTGGTAAATTGACAAGTGGTAGGGTACCATGTGTGGTAGTATAAATTGCAGCGAAGACTGTATCCTATGTGATGCAGTCATCCACTGAGGGAACCATCCTGAAGGGCAAGCACATTGCAAGAATTAGTTTTTTTTTCCAGTGGTCCCATATGGGGAAACACAGCATCCAGCTGATTAGTTTTTTGGGCTATCCAAAACGGGATTTTCGCTCATTCTGTGGGCACTTTACCCATGATAGAATGAACTATTTGTAGACTAATCCCAGTAGTAGCTAATTGGTATCCAACAGGTGCTAGCAGTGCTGGACTTGCTGGTGTAGTGTTCAGAGTTTGCATTGCGAACTGAACAAGTCGTATATATAGTGTTACTAGCTCAATGTATAAATTGGGCAGATCAGCTGCCATAATGTTTTGTATACCTGGTTGAGGTGTGTTAGTGGAAAACATAGGCCGCGTTGGTCCTTCATTACCTAAGGGACCTAATATCATGGGTTGTATTACGTTTGGTAGGGTGCCATTAAATTAGTTCTGATGTTCTTGATAAGTAATCGGATTTTAAAGATACTGGTATGCTTGCTACCGTTGAGGTACGTTTGCAATTTTGTATGTGTGAAATGTGTATGATCTCTGGTCTTCTTGAGGAAAGGTGACCCAATAGTAGAATGTTTCTGTTTGGTAAGCTTCACTAGCTTCTACAATGAATGTGACATCCCGTCCTCGTCTGTTAAGCCATGCGCCACTAGATAAAGTGTTAATGCCTGTCTGGCATTCTCAGGAATGTCTATGGCGTTAGCCATATCATGAAATGGGCAAAGAGATGAAACACCAAGTGGGGAGTAAGTCCTTTTAATAGTTCAAGCTCAAAATGAACAGTGCAAGAAACAGAATGGTAAAAACGAGAGTCTTGAATACAAAGACCCCCACCATCTTGCAATAACATGAGATGTAAAATATATGTGAAATGGGCCCTAGTGCCCTAGCATGATGAACCCAGTCTCTAACCTAATGAGGGCTAGGTGTGTTAAACCTAATCTGCCAGTACCATGTCCATGAGAAGAGCCCCACAACCCTCGTTAATTTGGAATGAGGTCTCTAGATCAGACTCTGTGGTGACACGAAGACTGGGTCAGCATCAAGGCGACATGTAGCATAGATAGCGTTGATGGCATCTGGTAGGAATCCCTCTGGTTATCTTGTCTGTGTGAGATGTATTTATACAGATCTGGTAGGATCCCTGGCACAGGAATGATCCCAAACAATAGATAAGAAGGCATGCTTGGGGCGGCAATTATATAAACAGTTCCCTGAAAAGGTACATAGTCACACAAAAGTGGGAAAGAACATAATGTGAATACCTACGTATCTCATTTATCTTTGATGCTGATAGTGACGCCTTTACAGAGTGGCACTGATAACGTGAAACTAAAACATCTTCCTAAGTATAAAAACGGCAGCTGTCTTGGAAGAAATAATGAAATAAATGTACTAAATCAGAGCAAATTAAGTAGGTTAAAAGTCACTAAGTGACAGGGGCACAAGCCTGCAAGCTAAAGGCTGAGCTAAAATCATGATTCCCATTAAAACTAAATAGGATCCACTACATGTTTAGGTTGTAGGTAATCCCATTGCACCAAGTTACCATGGTATTGGGGTATTTGAAATGACTTGTGAAGCATGCCTAAACTATTTGACTCAAGCAGCTGATGAGATGTGCAGATCAGTTGCACTTTGGAAGATGGACTGAAAATGACATCTTACCACCAAGGAAGCCAACACAGGGGAGAGGCAACATGTGCCTTTGATTATTTGAAGGCCTAGTTGAATGAGATACAGGCAATCACAGGTCTTTGTTGTATATTTGACTGGAGTCATCATGTGCACAGTGCTGTGTCAACGTGTCTGCTGCCGATGCCAATCTGATGATGCACCTTGAGGACTCAGGAATACTTGCTGTGCACACTGGGTAAGGTGTAACTCCTGTCCTCAATAGTTTCATCTTGGGTTATCAGGTCAAGATGGAGCTAGGTAGACAGACATGGTTCTGTGTTGAGCATGATCTGTATCTTGGTCAATCCCAGGTGAGTAAACTACAATTGTGAGTTACCAAACAGGGGTATTTGGACAAGTGCATACTGGGCTGGTGTTTGGAGTTACAGACAAAAGGCCTCCTTGGAGTTGCAGTCCAGTCACCCTCTCTACTACACACACTATACAAATGTTATCCTCCCAGGCGAGTACACTTCAATTGAGAGTTACCAAATAAAGGTATTTGGACAAGTGCACACTGGGCTGGTGTTTGGAATTACAGACACAAGACCTCCTGTGAGTTGCAGTCAGGTCACTCCCTCTACTTCCCAACACTTGACAAATAGTATTCTCCCAGGTGATGAAACTTCATTTAAGAGTTGACAAACAGGGGTATTTGGGTAAGTGAACACTGGGCTGGTGAATGGAGTTAGAGAAACAGGGCAGATTGGGCTTTGGAATCAGGTCACTCCCTCTACTCCCCAATGATTGACAAATGCTATCCTCCCAGGTGAGTAAACTTAATTTGCGAGTTCAGTAACAGTTGTATTGGGGCAAGTGAAGACTGGGCTGGTGGTTGGAGTTATTAACGCAAAGCCTTCTAGGAGTTGCAGTCAGGTCACACCCTCTACTCTCCAACACTTGACAAATGTTGGGTATTACATATCTGTATGCAGACTGCATTTAGGTTTGCGCATACATTTACATTTTTGGAAATATCATGAATCCTAGAATGTTTTTGATATTGTGAGATTTACAGGCACCATTTGGACATATGGCACTTGATAGTTGTGATGTTGGGTCCAGTGATACACATTGACAGTGTTAAAAATCAAATACTCTGGGTATTGAATATTGGTCAGGTACATAAACAAGACAGTAGCAAAAGCTGAACTGTGAGCATGCATGATATTACAGTTATGTGAAAGTTTTTGTGCTGTAACTTACCAGACTCTACTCCTCCAGGTACTCCTGTCAAGCCTGCAGGATGCAGATTGCCAAGACCTTCTAGAGAAAGAGTCTTAATGGGGTACTAGGAGGGCCAGCACCAGTCTTCTTGGCCTCCAGCTGCTGCCTGGAGACCAGGGAATAGACCTTGCCCCTGAGGTCGTTCCACCTCTTCCTTTGTCCTCCTTTGTGCACAGGGTGGTGCTTACAGCATGCACTCTGTTGACTATCCTTTACCACATTTCCATTTTTCACTGAAAGGAGTGTGCTGGACTTGAGCTCCAAACAATTATGGCTTTACTCCTATGATTTTCCCCACCATGATTCTCAACTCATCTTCAGAAAAAGTGGGATTTTTGGAACGTGACATGGTGGACAACTAAAGTAGGTGACAGGGACTTACTTAACAGGGAAAGTGCAATAGAAGAGGGAATGGACAAAAGTGTGTGCAGGGTGTTATATGGGAGGGTGAAAAAAGGGGTGCCTAATCTAAAAATTATGTTCATGGTTCTTTGGATCCCTGTGGAAATGTAAAGGATTGTGGTTTGTGAAGGGGTGTGTTTTATAGTGTGATTTGCAGGTGTGTCCACTGGAGCAATGTGTGTCAGCTGTGTTGTTTTTTAATTCATCCAATTTGCACTTGTTACTTTGCTCAACACATACCCCGGTGGTCGACCGTCATTGACCAACTGCCACTAGAAGACCACCACAGTGACTGTGTGTTTAGAAAAAACACTTGGTGATTGGCCATGGCGCTGGGGGTCAGCCACCAAAGATATAAGCGGCAGCGCCGCTCTTGGTCTGACTTTTTTGCTTTGCAGGCGGCTGGTGGTCCGACCGTCAAACTCGTAATCAGGCTCAAAGCCTCCCAAGAATTGAGGACCTTGTTCAGACTTTGGCTGATTGGATACCCAGTCAAAACATGATGTATCTGTCTGCCCTATAATAAGTGCCACAAGGACAGGGTATCCCACCCACCAAATTCAAAATAAAGCCAAAAAATATTTCTAGGCTTTTAGAACCAGGAATATTTTCCAGCTTTCAGAGGACCTTCACTCACCTGAATTGTCATATGTTTTCTTAGAATGAGGGTTTATTCAGCCAAGCTTCTCTCTCCTTCATGGTCTGCTGAAGCTGAGCAACAGTCTCAGGCTTGGATGTGTTTTAAATACTACTGTAGCCAAGATGGACAGCAAGTCTTAAAAAAACAGAAAGTCATGTGTACAATCTAACAACACTTCCATTGTTATCAGAAGGATTTTCGAAAGTGCCTTGCTCCTCTAACGACCTTCAGGTGTAAAGATGTGAAAGTTAAGTGAGATCTTCACTACCTTGAGCATAAGATTCCCTGCAGTGCAGTCCCAATAGGTGATTACCACCGAATACTTGCTATGGCTTCCCAATGTGTTCCCAGCAAGATACAACAGTTATCAGTTACAGTACTGAGGCCCATATTTATACTTTTTTAGCGCCGCATTTGCGTCGTTTTTTGATGCAAAATCGGCGCAAACTTACAAAATACAATTGTACTTTGTAAGTTTGCGCCGATTTTGCGTCAAAAAACGACGCAAATGCGGCGCTAAAAAAGTATAAACATGGGCCTGAGCGTTTTGCACCTACATGTGATGATATAGTTAAGTTCAAATTTCTATAGTCCAGCACAATTCTGTACAAGTCGTTTGGTTTTGCCCCCATAAGTGTCTCTCACTCTTTCTCTCTCTGGCTCTCCATCTCCATTTCAACTTACTTCCGGCACCTTAACCTCTGCCTCACCATCTCTTTCTCTCACAACTCTTTACCTATGTATATTCCTTATCTATTTCATGTTTCACTGACAAATCATCGACACCACAAATATAGTGGTATAAAAATATCAAGTCTGAAATATAGAGCCCAAAAACATTGCTATACTATACTTATAATGTTAAATGACAAAAATATAAAAAATAAATATTGTCATACACTAATATCGATAAAAATAGACAAATATATCACCATTCAAAATATATATAGGCAAAAGTAGTAAACAGTAAATATATTAACATCTAACAGTAATTTAATGTAAGTTAAATATATTCAAATAAGAATTTTTTGATATAAATATATATTTATTTAAAAACACGTACATGTATATAGGTATGTTTATACATATATAATTTAAAACTACTATTAAAATAATATTTTTGATTTATTTTATCTTACTTTTTTTATTTAAAAAACATATACATATATACATATATATGCATATATGTGTATATATATAGATGTGTAATATATTACAATTAACAGTATTAATATATTTCTAAGCAATATAAATAAAAATGTAAAATTAAAAAATAATACATATACTATTCCCACTCAAGTCTGTGCAACAGCAGAGAAAGTGTTAGACTCAGAAGGGGTAAAATGTACTATTCCCACTCCAGTCAGTCCAACAGTAAAGAAAGCGTTGGACTCCGAGGGATTTCATATATGCCTCCCAACTTCCATTTTCTCTGTACATTACATTTCTCTTTATACCCTTCTCCTCTTCTCTAGCTTTCTCTCTTCCCCTCCACTCTCTATACCAGACCTGTTTTCCTATATCTCTTCTCATTTTTCTCTTTCTAGATTGCATCTCTTTGTTTTTCCCCAAGTCTCTCTGTCTACGTGTTGCTCTCGCTTCTCTTATCTCTATGTAATTCATCTTTTATTCTTTTGGTTCTACATTCACGCTCTTTCTACTTCACCCCATGTAGTACTATACTCCTCTGCGTTTCTTGACCTATGTTATGTATGTTATGTTATGTAGATGTGTAGAGGCCACTATCTCCCGGAAGGGTATCCTAATACTGAGGAGGTGAGAGTCAATCTAATCTTAGGGCCTAATGGGACTACTTGATAAAAAAAGGGTCTTCAGCGTCTTGCAAAATTAAAGAAGTGAGAAGGAGGCTGTAATATGTGGGGGCATGTAGTTCCATGCTTTAGGAGCGATGAGGCAAAGGCTTGACATCCATATCTGTTTTTCAAATACATGTGAAAGTAGGAGTCCAGAGAAGTAAACGTGTCTGGAAGGTTTTGAAAGCAGATGTGTCTGTTGAGGTATGCTGGGCCAATGTTATGTAGTTGTAGTGCCTTAAAAGTGTGGGCGAGGAGTCTGAACTGTGCTCATTTTTGCATGTGGAGCCTGTTGGGGTCCTTCATGTGTGGTGTGAGGTGAGTGCGGCATGGGAGTTTGAGAGTGACTCTGGCTTATCATTTCTGAATGGGCAGCAGACTTCTGGTGAGTTTTTTTTTCATCTCTGCATCGAGGGTGTTCCCGCAGTCCTGTTTGCTTGTGATGAGGGTGTGCATGGCGGTTTTCCAGGTACTGATTGGGAGCTATTTGAAAATCTTCCTCAGCAACTTGGAAGTATGAAGTGGTAACAGCGTTGACTTGAGTGGTCATGTTGAGTTCGCTGTTTATGATGATCCTGAGGTTCTTGGCGTTGTCAGTCCTAGTTATGTTGGTGACCAGGTGGAGGCCCATGGTAAAGTGCTCATTCTGAAGTTAACGATTTTGGTCTTGTCGGTGTTCCGCTTCAGACAGTTGGGGCCTCATTACGATCCGAGCGGTGCAACCGGCGGACCACTAGTATGGCAGTGGGGGGAAGAGGGGGCTGCCATGCCAGCACCCTTCCCAATGCCATTTTATGACTTCCCTGCCTGGGTGGCCAGAACTGTCGGTGCTGGCAGCACACTCGGAATCCACACTGTCTGCCAGGGCAGACAGTGAGCATTCAGGGTGTACTGACCGCGAGGGGCTGCACTGCCCACAACATGGTCATGGAGAGTGCAGGGCCCCTCCTTTTGCCCCATTCCTGCCTTTTCACCAGCCTTTTCAAGACAGTGACCACGCCATGCAATGGCTGGTGGAAAGGAAAGTAGTGATTAGCACGGAAGTGCCGACATTGGCACCACCATGCTTGACCACGACTTGCACCACTGCCAGTCCCTCGGGATCCATGATCCTGGTGGCGGTCTCCTGGTGGTCCAGCAGCCAGCACCATAATCTGGTGGTCGGAATCCAAGATTGTGGCAGTGATAGGACCACCATACTCATAATTAGGCCCAGTTGGTCTTCATCCAGTGGCCGATTTCAGTCATGCAGACATTGAACTTGATCTTGATCTAGATACTGGCTGTCTTGTCTGTAAGGGAGACATGTTGTCGATGTAGAAAAGGATGTTGATGTCATGTGACCAGATGATGCTAACTAGAGGGATCATGTATGCGTTGAAAGATCATGGAAGATCCTTGTGGAACTCAGCTAATGTGCGCCCGAGGTGTAGGCTCACTGACTGGGTCCTTCCAATCAGAAAGGATCAGCTCCATTGGATTGCAAGCCTTTGGATCATGTAGGTGTTGGATGAGGAAGTGCGGGGAGATCATGTCAAACACTGTGTAGTGGTCTAAAGGATGAGGGCCTCCATCTCTCCTCTATCTAGAGTCATGTGGATGTTGTCTGTGGTGGCAATGCGGGCAGTTTATGTGCTGTGGATGGGTTTGAAACCAGACTCAGTGGTGTTGAGGAGTTGATTGCTGTGAAGGTATTCAGTGAGGCATCTGCTGGTAATTTTCTCTATGACCTTGGGCGGGAATGTTTGAAGGCAGATTAGTCTGTATTTGGCAAGTGTTGAATAGTCCACAGGAGGTTTCTCCGGCAATGGGAGGACTGTTGCATTTGTCCAAGCATCTGGGAACGTGGAGGCATTTAAAATGGGTATGAGCATGGCGCTGATGGGTTGCAATTCTGTGTAGTAGGCATAGTGGGGCCAGGGGTCTGATAGGACCACTGAGTAGATAGACTTCATGGTGGCAGACTTTTCTTCTGTGGTGATGACGGGCCATGTGGCTAGCATTGGTTCTTTGGATACCATCAGGAAGCTTTGGCAAAGTTTCTCTAGTCTGGTGGCAGGTTGAATTTGCTGTAAACTGTAGTGACTTTGGGCCTGATTTACAGTCTGGCGGACGGGTTACTCCGTCACAAGTGTGATGGATATCCCTTCCTCTGTATTATTTCCATAGGCAATAAGGGAATTGTAATACGGCAGACAGGATATCCATCACGTTTGTGACAGAGTAACCCCACCTGCCAAACGCTAAATCAGGCCCTTTGTTGCTGAAGAGTTGAAAAAGATTGCTGCAGAGGCCTTTCGCGAGGGTGATCGATTTGAAGGGGGTGAGGTGAAATCCTTTGCAATGGTGAAGATTTATTTGCTTCTGTTGGTGCTAGGATCGATGCGGTCCACAAGAGAACTGCGTGCAGTGGTCCGGATCATTTGTTGGCAGCATTTCAGGGCAAATTTTATTGTGCTACTGTCTGAATTGTCCTGGCTCATTCTTCATTTGTTCTCCAGTTGTTCGTAGAGGCATTTCATCAGTCTTAGTTCCTCCATGTGCCAACTAGCCTGAGGTCTAGATCTTGTTCTATAGCTGTGATTGACTGAGGCCAGAGAGTGAGCTAAGGTTTCTTCTGTCTGTCTCCATGTCTCACTTCTGCATTCTAAAACCGTACCTATTTCTCTGTCTCTTTTTCTCTACCTACATCTTCCTCCTTCTAACTCACTCTAGCTTTCCTTCTTGCTACCTCACATTTCTCTATTTGCTTTACTTCCTTCTCTAAATGGCATCATGTTTATAGCTACACCGTTCACCCTCTACTTCACTTCAGTCCTTAACCGTTTTCTTTATGTCTCTGTCTATCTCCTGTATCTTGCGCTATACCATTTTTCTTACTTATCACGGTCACAAGTAACTGTTTAGTTAGAGAAGTCCACACATTAAAGAGGAGAATAGTGAGAAAAAAGGGAAGAGAAAGAAATTAAGAGAAAGTTATTAGTTTTTAACCTATAGAATGGTGAAGATCCTCATCCATAAATTTGTGCTTTCAAGAATGCAAATAGTGAATGGTGTTATGTTTGTGTTTCCAATTATTCAGCAACTAAGCTACCATTTCAACTGTATGTGTATTTATATATTTTTTTATATATATATATATATTATTTTTATATTTTGTACTAGTACACTAAACATCTAACAAATCCCCCTTAGCATGTGTGTCCTACAATGGGAGTAACAAGCTAGTTAGACACTGAATTGTTGTTACTGCAAGGAAAAACACCTAATTTTAAACTAAAAAAGAAATTGCTTTATTAATAATTGTTCAAGATTTCATGTGGTACTTTTTTGTCTGGTGGACATAAAGCAGCTTGAGCTTTTGGCTGTTTTCACATTCATGCTCTTCAGAGGGTTTACCATATAATTCAATATTGTTTGGCATTATGACAGCTTGAATGAGCCAAAAATGTAAGTTGCTCCAAACAAGTGGCCCCAAATTATACATTGGCTGAGGCCTAATACATCCTTAAAATGCCACTGCTTGTATATACTTAAATGTAATGTTTTCTGTTTTTCTGTCTGCTATTGGTTATTCAATAAAACAGACCCAACAGATAACACTCCCTCACCTTTTTTTTTTTTTTTTAAACGTAGTTCCAGTTTGCACCCACTCTGTCTTTTGCTTAGAGGAAAGGTGCTGGTTGAACTAGTTGACCAATACAGTACACATGGTTATAAACTTTGTTTTCCTCATTTGGAGGGACAGCACTCCTGGAATCAACAGAACCATAAAGCATATAAAAAATGTTATTGAGTGAATTGCTGCAGGCCCTTCTGCTTTTGAACATAACAGTAGTCATGAACAAGACTCATGGTGAGTTGTGCAACAAATTGCTGTTATATATACATTTATGGGACAATGACCTACTCGGTGCTGCTGCTGCTTGTCATAGAGCATGGATGAGAAAAGGAGGGGTTTGCCTATGTAACACCACATAACCTGGCTTCAACGTACAAAAATGAAAGAGCGGTATATGATAGGGATTAATTGCAAGTAATCTATAATCGTCACAATGAGACACCTGATTTCTATTGGAAACCTGATTTAATCAAGCACAAAGTTCAAATAAATGGGAAATATTAAACATGACAACCAATAATAACATCTAGAGCACCCCGCAGTCCCTAAATTCACATATATGCACAATTTTACACAGCATACACCAGAAACAAATATATACAAGCATTACACAACATTAACGAAATGTCTTTTCTCCCCCTTGAACAGTTTTCATTGAAGGTGCCTTAATGGTAATTCCATTTCAAAGCCCACCTAGACGTACTCAGTCTGACCAGGAAAATACAGGACAAACACTCTTGATTTCTTTCCTTCTCATCATCTCAATATATTGGTACATCTTAACTCATTTTATTTTTGAAGACTCCTCCTCAGAAAAAACTCAACATGTTTTGGCTGCGACAATTTATGGCCTCCTCAGGACAAAAGACAAAGACAAGAAGGTGCTTGCCACCCACACTAGCAGTTGTGAAACAGTCAGGGAGTGAACTACTGTTATTCCTTATTGCACCCCACGCTGCACAAAATGCAGCATGTTGAAATGGATATGCATATCCCACTAGGGTACACTAAGATCCTCAAACAAACGCTCTGATTAGCTGGGACTGTGCTACATAATTTGTCACAGAGCCATCAGAGATATGCTGTTATAAATAACTGCATTGCAAAGGGTCATCAATAGAGTTGATAAATCAACACCATCATGTTCCTTTTTTATGAAATATTTGTTTATTTGAGATCTTGTCTCATAAACAATAAATGGTTAAAATCCATCATATGATCACTGTTAGAAATGGGGTTTTTGGTTGGCAGTCAGGTTACCCTCTGTCCAAGCAAGAACCCTCACTCTAGTCAGGGTAAGTCACACACAATCCAAATTATCCTGTGCCCACCCTCTGGTAGCTTGGCACGAGCAGTCAGGCTTTACTTAGAAGGCAATGTGTAAAGTATTTGTGCAATAAATCATACAATAACACAATATAGCACCACAAAAATACACCACCCAGTGTTTAGAAAAATATATAATATTCATCAGGATAATTGTAGGTCAAAACGAATAAAGATGCAATGTGAAATTGTAGAGATATCACTGAAAAGTGATATAAAGTGTCTTAAGTCTTTAAAAAGCAATCAAAGGGGGTCATTACAACCCAGGCGGACGGTGTGAAAGCGGCAGGAAAGACAGCCAATAGGCCGGCGGTGAAAAAATGGGAATTATGACCGTGGCGGAAACCGCCAACAAAGGCAGCCACTTTAACACTCCGACCGCCACGGCGGTACAGACAAACCGCGCGGCGGTCACCGCCAACAGACAGGCGGGAGACAAAGTACCGCCCACATTATCACAACCTACCAATCCGCCACCTTTTCCGGGGCGGATTCACCGCGGATAAAAACATGGCGGAAACAGCCATTTCAAAGGGAAAACGCTCACCTCTACACACTCCACGAGGAACGACGACACCATGGAGCCGGAACTCCATATTCTTCCTGCACTAGTCTTCCTGCTCTTCTACGACGATCATCAACGCCGGCGGCGACGACAACGGCCTGAACCTGGCCTGAGTACTGCACCTACGACATGGGGGAGGGGGAGGCAAAAGACAGGGACACACACATGCAACACCCCTACCCCCACCCGACCCTCACCCACTACAACACACACACCAATGCATATCCAAACATTACAGTAACAACCCCCAACCCCCCCCAGGAAGAATGCAAAAGACCAAAGGAAATGAGTTGAACCATTGTAATATATCAAAATACAGTAAGCAAATAAATACATATACATATATATATATACACACACATTACACAAAATATACACCACGATTAGTAGTGCAGGTAATGCACCATTCATTGTCCGTGGACCACTGGGCCCAAAATGCATGGGCGAGGCCCACACTAGATACCTGATCAAAACGGAGAGAACACTGTTGGGGCTTCAGATAGAAATACAACAGGCACCTCAGGGGGAAGGGAAGTGGGGGCACCTCAGCCGGATGAGTGCACCACGCCAGATCCACGAGGGGGCTCCATGCCCATTGATGTATCCTGGGAGGTGCAAAGCCACAGTCTCTCAAGTCTCTACAGTGGGTGGGTTGCCCACTGTACCATCCTGGGGAGTGCAAAGCCACAGTCTCTCAAGACTCTACAGTGGGTGGGTTGCCCACTGTACCATCCTGGGGAGTGCAAAGCCACAGTCTCTCAAGTGGATAACAGTCTCCACAGGTTCTGGAGGGGGACTGGTGCCCAGAGTGCTTCATCCTGTGAAGGACAGAGGTAGTGGATGCATGTCTCCACTGGTTCTGGAGGGGGACTGGTGCCCAGAGTGCTTCATCCTGTTTAGGACAGAGGTAGTGGATGCATGTCTCCACTGGTTCTGGAGGGGGACTGGTGCCCAGAGTGCATCACTTACCCCGTGACGGTCCCTGTTGCGTTAGTGCCCCTGCCGCCCATGGGCTAGCGGGGCTTGAGTTGGCGGTCTTTGCCCTGTTCAGAGGAGCTTGCCATGGCGGTCTTTGCCCTGTTCAGTGGTGCTTGAGTTTGCAGTTCCTGACCTGTTCAGCAGTGCTTGCCCTGTTCATCGGAGCTTGTCATGGCGGTCTTTGCCCTGTTCAGCGGTGCTTGAGTTTGCAGTTCCTGACCTGTTCAGCGGTGCTTGCCATGGCAGTCTTTGCCCTGTTCAGAGGTGCTTGAGTTTGCAGTTCCTGACCTGTTCAGCGGTGCTTGCCCTGTTCAGCGGTGCTTGCCATGGCGGTCCTTATTTGCCCAGCTGGGCTGGCGGTCTTTGCCCTGTTCAGCGGTGCTTGCCATGGCGGTCCTTCATTGTCCAGCTGGGCTGGGGCTGGCGGTCCTTCATTGCCCAGCTGGGCTGTGGCTGCCGGGGCCCTCCTGGGCAGCTGGGCTGTGTCTGGCGGTGGCCTCCTGGCCAGTGACGATCAGGCTGCCCTCCTGGGCACTGACTCTGGCGGTGGCCTCCTGGCCAGTGACGATCGGGCTGCCCTTCTGGGCACTGACTCTGGCGGTGGCCTCCTGGCCAGTGACGATCGGGCTGCCCTCCTGGGCACTGACTCTGGCAGTGGCCTCCTGGCCAGTGACGATCGGGCTGCCCTCCTGGGCACTGACTATGGCGGTGGCCTCCTGGCCAATGACGATTGGGCTGGCGGTGGCCTCCTGGGCAGTGGGGATGATGGCGGTCTTCTCCGCCGTGCTGCTCCTCCCAGACTTTGGCAATTTCTACTGCCCCTTCCCCACCTTGGGAGGAGTCACAGCTGAGTCGACACTCCCCCCGGGACCCTTGTGAGCGGCTTTGCTGCCTGGAGTCTTCCCCCTGTCCCGCCGGGCACTGTCCAACTTCTGGTGTTTCACGGGGGGACTGGCTGTGCTGTGGCTCCGTGTCACACTGGCTGCCCTGGTGCCTGGTGCACTCCACATACCTGTCACAACAGGCACACCTGGTCCCGGAGATTTTTTGGCTGAGGTGCTAGTACGGGACCTATGAATTGGAGGGGGGGTGGGAAAGAGGTCAAGCTTGGTCAGGAAAAGCTTCTTAGGAACACTGGGACGGGTAGCTGGAGGGGGTTTGGGAGTGGAGGAAGAGGTAGTGGTTGTAGGAGGTGTACGTTTGGTGACTTTGGGTGAAGGTGCATGCGCTGGAGGCTGTTGTGAGATGGATGGCTTTTGGGTGGGTGTGTGCCTGCGTTTGTGTACTTTGGGAGGGGGCGTCACAGACACACTGGGAGAGGACACAGGGGACGTGTAAATGGTAGTGGGGGTGGAGAGTGCACATGAGCGGGGTGCGGTGGTGGGTGTGCTGGTGCGGGACGTAGTGGCTGTAGTGGTAGTGCATGCAGGTGAGAGTGTAGACGAGACTGGGAGGGAGGAGGGAGACGACGACGAGGGGGACACAGTGGAGGCAGTGGATGTTGGTGTGTCTGTATGTGTGTGATGCTTGCGTGAGTGCCTGTGGGATGTGTGGTGCTTATGTTTGCCTGAGCTTCCCTTGTGTGGTGAGGTGTGTGCATGCTGGTCTGATGGTGTGCTTGGGATAGGCTGGGGTACAGGAGATTGGGTCTGGGTGGAGGAAGTTGGAGGGGGGAGGCTAGACACAGGGACAATGGCTGCCATCAGTGCTGAGGCCAGAGTTTGCAGGGTTCGATGAAGGGCAGCCTGACCAGAATGAATGCCCTCCAGGAATGCATTTGTGTGTTGCAATTCCCTTTCTACACCCTGGATGGCATTCAAAATGGTAGACTGCCCAACAGTGAGGGACCTGAGGAGGTCAATGGCCTCCTCACTGAGGGCAGAAGAGGTGACAGGGGCTGAGGTGCCTGGGGCAAAGGTGATGCCCACCCTCCTGGGTAAGCAGGCACGGGGCGAAGGCTGAGGGGCTGCTGGGAGGGCGGTGCTGGTAGGGGTGTGGCGGCTGTACCTGTAGAAGTGGGGGCACAGATTTTGCCGCCACCACAAGGGAGCTCCCATCGAAGGACCAGTACGTGTCGCTCGTTTCAGATCCTGTGACCGCCGTGAAGCTCCCCTCGCCCTCCGTCCCACTGGTGTATTCCGAGTCCGTGCTGTGGCCCTCCAAGGCCATGTGGGATGCAGCTCCCTCGTGCTCTGGTGCCACTGTACCTCCGCCTGATGATGCTGAGGCACACAAGAACAGGGAGACCACAAAAAGGGGGACGACGACAGAAGAAAGACAGGTTGAGTGCATGGCTTACCGCTACCGTTGGCGGACAATACAGACACAGCAGCCCCCTGCACTATGCCGCGCTGTTGGGCTCTACAGATGCAATTCCTGGGATATGGCCTTCATGGCTATGGACGACATCTGCACACATAGATGACACAGGGGCATGTATACCTGTACTTGGCACTCTACAGAGGTGGGGTGGGGTGCCACATGGCCTGCATTACGGAGGGGCCTAGCCTACGGAACTCGTCCTGGCCTGGGGAAACCCACAGCCCTCCTCCCCCACCCAGACACCTTCACTGCGCGCAAAGTCCGCTGAATGATGTTGTACTCACCCCCTTGTGTCTGCTGTGATGCCCTCAAGCGCCCATCCATCTCAGGGTAGGCCACCGCCAGGATCTGGAACATCAGGGGTTCATGGTTCGACGGGCACCCCTCCCACGTTGGGAGGCCATCCCCAGCTGAGCCTCCGCCGTCTTCTTGCTCCAGCGGTGAATGTCCTCCCATCTTTTACGGCAGTGGGTGCTCCGTCTGTGGTGGACCCCCAGGGTCCGGACGTGCTTGGCGATGGCACGTCAAATATCCTTCTTCTGGTGGGCGCTGACCTACATGACATGTACAGGGGAAGAAGAGAAGTCATTAACAACTGCACCGTCAAAGTGAGTGGCCCCCATCCCTACCCTTGCCATGTGGCACATGCATTCACCACCTTTCATGCACTCAGAACTCTGCCCCCTTCCTTCTTACAACCAGCCCTCTCCACGCAGGCATAGCCCATACAACGTGCTCCCTGTGTACTTACCTGTTGGTCTGGAGGACCGTAGAGTAGCGTGTACTGGGGGAGGACCCTGTCCACGAGCTTCTCCAACTCCTCTGCAGTGAAGGCAGGGGCCCTTTCCCCAGACGCACGAGCCATTGTCTCTTCCAGACCGAGGTCACAGCAGTACTTGCAGTGTAGGTCCTCTCCTGTCGAAGATCAGGTATCGATGATTGGTATCAGGTGATTGAACAGCTAGAAAATAGCGGTCACGTACGTGGCGGTGCGTAGCATAACCGCCAGCGTACATCGTCATTGGCTCCTGGGACCCATAGGGTCCAATGTTAACCAATGCAGCATTGCGCTGCGGTCCTCGACCGCCTACCGCAACGGTGTACAACGCCAGCGCAGTTACCTCACATCCCATTGTCCCACTTTAGAGTTCAGGCAGCCGCCATTTCAGGGGCCCACATGGCCTAATTACCAACTGCGTCACACAGACCTAGGCTTTGTCGCACAACACAAATACAGGCCACCTTTTGTGTATGAATGGTGTACTGTGTAGACTGTGGGTACATACCTCTGAGTTGTTTGACTCTGTGGTCGCTGTTGTCCTTCGTAGGCACCGTCCGCTGGGACATGTGAGGAGATGGTGGAATCCTCGGGTGTACCGACCGCTGGTGGACCTGTTGACAATGGAGGAGCGACATTTGATCATCACCTACAGGTTTGACCGTGCCACAATCCACGAACTGTGTACCCAGTTGGAGCCAGACCTGATGTCAGCAATCCGCCATCCCACAGGGATTTCCCCTCAAGTGCAGGTGCTATCAGTGCTCCATTTCCTTGCAAGTGGGTCATTTCAAACAACAGTGGCCATGGCATCAGGGATGTCCCAGCCTATGTTTTCCAACGTGTTGTCCAGAGTGTTGTCTGCCCTTCTGAAACACATGCGGAGCTACATCATTTTCCATCAGGTGGAGGATTTGCCTACAGTGAAAGGTGACTTCTATGCCCTTGGACATATCCCCAACATCATAGGTGCCATTGATGGGACCCATGTAGCTCTGGTCCCCCACCACAGGAGTGAACAGGTGTACAGGAACCGGAAGAGTTATCATTCTATGAATGTACAGATGCTATGTTCCCTGGCTCTGTGCATGACGCCTACATCCTGCGGAATAGCAGCATCTGATGGGTCAACTCCAGAGGCACCGGGTGTGGCTATTAGGGGACTCTGGTTACCCCAACCTGTCATGGCTACTGACCCCAGTGAGGAATCCCAGGACCAGGGCAGAGGAACGCTACAATGAGGCCCATGGGCGGACTAGGAGGGTGATCAAACTCACCTTCGGCCTCCTGAAGGCCAGGTTCAGGTGCATCCATATGACAGGTGGTTCCCTATTCTACTCACCAAGGAAGGTGTGCCAGATCATCGTGGCCTGCTGTATGCTTCACAATTTGGCTTTGCGACGACAGGTGCCTTTTCTGCAGGAGGATGGTCCAGATGACGGTGTTGTGGCAGCTGTGGAGCCTGTGGACAGTGATGAGGAGGAAGCAGAGGAAGAAGACATTGACAACAGGGATTCAGTTATCCAGCAATATTTCCAGTGACACACAGGTGAGAATACATTCCTGCCTACTACAAGTACTTTCACACTTCTACCTCTATCCTGTCTGTCGATTTCAACCAGTATATGGTAACTGAGTTGTACATTTTCATTACAGTTTCACAGGTGTGGTTTCCAACGTGTGTTATCTGCTTAGATTCCTCATGGACTTGAGATGTGTGACATAGGTATGTTGACATTACATTTGAGAACGCATTTTGTCACTGTCATTGCTAATATACATTTTCAAAATCACAGACCTACTCCAGATTGTTTTGTGCTTCAAGGGTGTTTATTTAAGTGCTCAATATTGGAGGGGGGTTGTAAAATGGTGAGGGGTGATGGTGGAGGAATGTCCATGGCAGAGTCCAGTCTATTAGTCTCACAGGTGCATTGCCCATATGGGCATAGGAAGTGGAGCTGGGGCAGTTCCAATATGGACAGGGTGACAAAGTGGGACAGTAGGATGACAATCAGGGTGGTCTCATTTCTTGGCGGGGTTCTTGGCATCGTGCTCTGTCTTGTTCCTGGATCTCAGGGACCGTTTGCGGGGTGGTTCTCCGTCTGCAGGGTGTGGGGTGCTGGTGTGGTGGTCCTGTGGCGGTGCCTCCTGTCCACTAGCGCCGGCGGAGGTGGTGGGCAGTTCATCGTCCAGGCTAGTGTCAGGGGCCCCTTGTAGTGCCACAGTGTCCCTCCTGGTGTTAAGTATCTCCTTCAGCACCCCTACGATGGTGCCCAGGGCGGTGCTGATGGTTCTGAGTTCCTCCCTGAACCCCAAATACTGTTCTTCCTGCAGCCGCTGGGTCTCCTGAAACTTGGCCAGTACCGTTGCCATCGTCTCCTGGGAGTGGTGGTATGCTCCCATGATGGAGGAGAGGGCCTCGTGGAGAGTGGGTTCCCTAGGCCTGGCCGCCCCCTGTCGCACAGCAGCCCTCCCAGTTCCCCTGTGTTCCTGGGCCTCCGTCCCCTGGACCGTGTGCCCAGTACCACTGCCCCCAGGTCCCTGTTGTTGTTGGGGTGGTGGGTTATCCTGGGTTCCCTGTAGTGGTGGACACACAGCTGATTGACGTGTCCTGGGTACGGAGGTATGGGCCCGCTGGGTGGGTGCTGTGCTGGTGTTACCAGAGGGTGGAAGGTCTGTTGTGGCCTGTGACTGGGTGTGGGGAACCGACTGTCCCGAGGCCCACGATGGTCCGGGCTGGTCATCTGGATCCAGTTGGACAGAGCTGCTGTCATGACTGTGGGCCTCTTCTGTGGGTGGGGTGGAGCTGTCTGGACCCTCCTGTCTGGTGACATTGGGTAGTGGTCCTGCAGGGGTGTAAAGGCATTATTATTGAATCTGTGTGTGTCATGGTGTGCAATGGGTGGGTGACCGTGTACCCCAGTGCCGGCATTCCTGTGTGGGACCTTGTGTGATGATGGTTTAGGGGGTTGTGTGGGTATGTGCAGTGGGCATGCTTTAGTGATGGGTGTCCATGCTTTGTTGCTGCATGGAGGGCTTGGTGTTGGGATGTGTGGTTTGTGATGTTGGGACATTTGTGAGGAGTTGGAGTGATAGGGGAGGGGGCGAGGGTGGGCATCTGTGATAGCATGCAGGTAGGTTGGGGGATATGGTAGTTAAAGGTTTGACTTACCAGAGTCAATTCCTCCACCGACTCCTGCGAGGCCCTCAGGATGCAGAATAGTCAAGACCTGCTCCTCCCATGTTGTTAGTTGTGGGGGAGGAGGTGGGGGTCCGCCGCCAGTCCGATATACCGCGATGTTGTGTCTGGAGACCACGGAACGCACCTTCCCCCATAGGTCGTTCCACCTCTTCCTGATGTCGTCCCTATTTCTTGGGTGCTGTCCCACTGCGTTGACCCTGTCGACTATTCTTCGCCATAGCTCCATCTTCCTAGCTATGGAGGTGTGCTGCACCTGTGATCCAAATAGCTGTGGCTCTACCAGTACGACTTCCTCCACCATGACCCTGAGCTCCTCCTCAGAGAACCTGGGGTGTCTTTGCCGTGCCATGGGGTGGTGTAGGTGATGTGTGGGGTGGTGTATGTGGTGATAAGTGTGGTGATATGTAGTGGTGTGTGGTGTTTTGTGCGTGGAAGTAGTGTGGGTGATGGTGTTGAGTGCCTGTGGCTGCTAGTTTGTGGATGGTGGTGTCTCTCTCTGGCATTCTTTCAGATTTTTTTGTCGTAGGGGTTTGTGGGTGATGTGGGTGTGTGTTTTATATAGTATTGAGTGTGTGAGAGTGCTGTGTGTATGTGTATCAGGTGTGTGTCTTTCGAATTGTCCAATGTGGTGGTGTTTTGGAGATGTGTGTGTATTTTGAGCGCGGCGGTGTGTTCCGCCAATGGAATACCGCGGTTGAAAGACCGCTGCGTGGATTCGTTGGTCGTGATAGCATGGGCGTATTTCTGTTGGCGTGACGGTGGAGGTTTTTTTTCCGCCCGTTTATCACTGACCTTTGGTGTGGCGGACTTGTGTGGGTGTCTGAATTTTGTTGGATTTCGGAATGTGGGTCATAATAGCTGTGGCGGATTTCCGTGTCCATTGCGGTGTTTTGGCGGTCTTCTGCACGGCGGTAAGCGGCTTTTACCGCCAATGTTGTAATGACCCCCAAAGTCTCTTTCAAGCACAAAGTACCTGGTTTAAAGTGGAAAACCTCCGCAAAGGGCCGCAGAAGAAGAGATACGTGGAAAAATGGTGTGTGCGTCGACTTCTCCCCTGCACACACGGACTTGCGTCGTTATTTTTCACGCGGGGAAGTCGTGCGTTGTTTTCCGGCGCGCGGACAGTCTTTTTCTGTGGGTCGCGGGATTACCAGATGTCCTGGGGTCTGTGCGTGGATTCTTTGGCATGTTTTCCGGCTGTGCGTCGTTCCAGAAGGCTGTGCGTGCAATTCTTGTTCTCACGGCAGGCGTCGCGTCGATTTCCCCTCTGGAAGTTGGGCGGCGTTGTCCTTGCGAGGCTGTGCGTCGAAGTTCCGGTCGCCCCGAAGGTGTCGCGTCGATGAGACTTCAGGGAACAGGAGGCAAGCTCTATCCAAGCCCTTGGAGAGCACTTTCACAGCCAGACAAGAGTTCAGCAAGGCAGCAGGGCAACAGCAAGGCAGCAGTCCTTTGTAGAAAGCAGTCATGTGAGTCCTTTAGGCAGCCAGGCAGTTCTTCTTGGCAGGATGCAGGTTCTGGTTCAGGTTTCTTCTCCAGCAAGTGTCTGATGAGGTAGGGCAGAGGCCCTGTTTTATACCCAAATGTGCCTTTGAAGTGGGGGAGACTTCAAAGAGTGGCTAAGAAGTGCACCAGGTCCCCGTTCAGTTCAATCCTGTCTGCCAGGGTCCCAGTAGGCGGTGTGGCAGTCCTTTGTGTGAGAGCAGGCCCTCCACCCTCCCAGCCCAGGAAGACCCATTCAACATGCAGATGTATGCAAGTGAGGCTGAGTACCCTGTGTTTGGGGTGTGTCTGAGCGAATGCACAAGGATCTGTCAACTAAGCCCAGCCAGACATGGATTGTAAGGCACAGAAAGATTTAAGTGCAAAGAAATGCTCACTTTCTAAAAGTGGCATTTCTAGAATAGTAATATTAAATCCAACTTCACCAGTCAGCAGGATTTGGTATTACCATTCTGGCCATACTAAATATGACCTTCCTACTCCTTTCAGATCAGCAGCTACCACTTCAATACTGTATGAGGCCAGCCCCAATGTTAGCCTATGAAGGGAGCAGGCCTCACAGTAGTGCAAAAACGAATTTAGGAGTTTTACCCTATCAGGACATGTAAACTACACAGGTACATGTCCTGCATTTCACCCACACATCACCCTGCTCTAGGGGTTACCTAGGGCACACATTAGAGGTGACTTATGTGTGGAGAAAGGGGAGGTTTAGGCTTGGCAAGTACTTTTAAGTACCAAGTCAAGGTGACAGTGGAACTGCACACACAGGCCTTGCAATGGCAGGCCTGAGACAAGGAAAAGGGGCTACCGAAGTGGGTAGCACAACCAGTGCTGCAGGCCCACTGGTAGCATTTAATCTACAGGCCCTAGGCACATACTGTATAGTGCACATTACTAGGGACTTATAAGTAGATTAAAAAGTCCAATCAGGTATGATCCAAGGTTAGCATGTTTAAAGGGAGAGAGCATATGCACTTTAGCACTGGTTAGCAGTGATAAAGTGTGCAGAGTCTAAAAGCCAGCAAAAACAGTGTCCAAAAATTGGATGGAGGCAGGCAAAAAGTTAGGGGTGACCACCCTAAGGCTGTCAGGTCTAACAATCACATACGATGTATAATAACATACAACATAATGTACAACATAATAACATATATCAGCCCGAGCATACATAGATTGAACAAATAATTTGATGACGAGTGATATGGTACACTGCTGTTAATAGACAATAAAAATCTGTCTGAGACACAAGTTACATCTAAATGAATAATGAAGTGCCACCAACCTTTACCTTATATTATATTTACAAAAACTGCCTTTAAAATTTTCCACTGCAAGGTTAAAAAATATCACAGACCTAGAGTACATGAACCTTTGTACAGTGCCACTGAAAACACATTTGCACAAACCCTCTTTATTCCAGGACCCAGGGGGGTGCATGTGGAGTGAGTGCAATCCCACTCTATGGGCCTCTTTATGACTTTGGCGATCGGAATCAGCCAACTGCCAAAGCCGCGGGAGGAGGCTGCCACTATACCGGCACCCTCCCCCCCAGTCATATATCGATGTTTCCACCTGGCTGACTGACGGAAGCATCATATTACGACGTTTCTGCCGGTCAGACCGGCGGAAACAATGCCACTGCTTTGGCTTTAGCTCCCTTAAGGGAGCCAAGGCCAATGCCGTGGCTCAATAGCTCCCTCGGAATGCACACTGGATGCAGTGAAGACAGTACGCATTCTGAGGGTGCTGGCAAGGGGCCTCCAGCACTGCCTTTCTGACAGCCTTTTTATGGTGGGGACCTCGCCATGAAAAGGCTGGTGGAAAGAGGACTCGTGATCAGCACGGTGGCGCTGAACTCAATAAAGCTGTGTCTGACCACAACTCCGACCGCTGCCCCCCTGTTGAGATCCATTATCCTGGCGGTGGTCCCCTGGTGGTCTGACCACCAGGATCGTAATCTGGCAGTCAGACCACCAGGAGTGCAGTTGTCATACCGCCACCGTGGGTTTGGCAGTCCTCGGACCCCCAAATTGGTAACAGGGCCCATATCTGAAGATGTGACACATTTTGGGGTTCAGAAGATATTAAGATAGGAAAATGTTTCATTAGTTACCCAAGTCTCACAGAGTTCTTCTACTGAGGGCTTAGCTCTCATATATCAAATATTCCTTTCCCTCGATTATAACTTTCCCATTATTGATAATTATTACTTAGAGTGGGTCAGTGGAAATTATACATTATAGTTCTGGATGTTCAGTGCTTCTGTCAATGCCTACAGCTGTTTCCTTGTCTACTCAGCCCACTTAAGATGACTGGAAATGATCTCTTCTTGGCATATGGTGGCTATCTTAGGTTCCTCAGATATTTGTAATTTGCTCCAAAACCTTAGTGTACGTAAAGCTGGGGTTAATGACCAGTCTCCACCCTAATGGTCGATACCATTGTAGATTTTGGAAGGGATTATAGTTTTTTTAAACATCACACAACCTTTTCACAGTCTCACCTCTTATCTAAGCCCAGTACTTTTATTCTAAATAAATTATTAAGGGGAATTAGTGCTTCATAGGCTATTGAAACCAGTTGAATAGAAGACCCATGAAAATCCTGCTTAACTTCCCATAGATCTCCAATAGTTGATGCTGCTTTTGCCTTTAAGGAACCTGTATGGAGGTCATCTCAGTAATTTAGTAAAAAGTAACCCTAAATATAGATATACAGAGGTTTCGTCAATTTTAGGTTGCCCAAAATACCATTTGAAGCTATGCTTCTTCTCAACAAAGGTCATAGTTTTGGTTTTATCTAAATTAATTATTAACTTAACTTAAAATGAAGTATTATTATTTGATACCCCAGAGCCAGGTTTTCTGAAAACATATCATTGTCCTCCAGCAATGTTTCAAGCTATTCCATGTCTAATAAGTATTTAAACCATAAACATTCCAAACAACTATGGAAGGTATTCTGTTGATCAACTAGTAAGGCGTTGTTCAGAGTCACTTGCTCCTCGATGACTGCCTGACCAACTAATTCCAGAGTACTACATTTCTACTCCATGTGACATTTTATTTTTGTTGCTGTTAATGGTGCTATTTGTGGTTGTTTTCTCCTTGGTCCAGCCATCTTCTGCCCTCACAACTGTCACTTGATTGTTACTTGATTGTAAGCCTTAAACTGCGGTTTTCTCAGAACTCTACTCCCATACTCCTAACTTTTCTCACAGACTTTAATGCATGGCAATGAAGGAAGAAGAAGAGCCCCTCAAGAAGCCAACTGTTAGAGAGTTATGAAGAGGTCCCTATTACCTAAAAGATCAACACAATCACGGGGTCCCATGAAGCTTGAGGTGCCACACAAACACTCTCGCTGGTGGCCTGTGCCACGATGGGGAACCAGGGATCCAAAGAAGGGCAAATGTTAAATTGCCTTTCCGCTGTACAAAACTTCTGAAATTTGGCAAGTTATATAGACAATATCTCTGAGGTAGAGCAAATGCTTAATAATAAACAGCCACGCAAGTACAACTGATAAGATAGAAAGCCCCACTTACGGCACAACACAACACTCACTTGCTGTCTGCAAGCCTTTTTTCTCCAAGTTATAGAAGAGGCCCAAAAGTGTTCTACTGTTTTTCCCCTAGACCGGGGTTGAGTGTAGTTGCTAAAACTGGGGTGCTAATACTAATGTCTCCGCACCCAGGTTGTCTGTCCCTACCCTCCTGCTTACTTATTGTTTATTCTTTTTTTTTAATCAGGCTGGTCTTTTTCAAGCTGTCAGAAACTGCCAGGAATGCCACAAGAAACTCCACCACACTTGCTGCGCCCTTCACACACCACTGACATACCTTGCAAGCCGGAGCACAAGTTCCGAGGTTTGGCCTAAGCCTTCTGGCAGACAAAGGCTCTAGCCACAGAGAGAGCGTCAGCCGCACATGGAGCATCAAAGGTGAACCAGTCAGAAGTGAGAAGGGAGGAGGTGAGGAGGCATATAGGAGGTGTGGAAGCATGCTACAGCGATGAAAGTGACGAAGAGACTGGCACAAGCGCTTCACTTCTCTTCACCATCATCCAACTTGCTCAATGAATAATCATTTTCAGGGTTACCCTCTAGACTGAAGTCCCAAATTCTTTGTTCGCTAGACCAATAGCCTCTGCAAGTGGCACACCAATGGATAAGTCAAAAAATTTCTAGCTCTAAGTAACTTGCTCGGCTCAATAAATAGGTTCACTGCCTGGCTGGCATCTATGTAGGACCTTATGGCCTTTCTTGCCTCTCCTTCACTACCTCCAACCCTTCACACTCCTATCAAAATCTGCACTTCTCTTTAGCTGTTGATGTCTGCTGATGGTTTTCCCTTGATCTTCTCACAGATTAACTGTCTGAGTCTCCTGACTGAACCACCTACGTCACGTTTCCCCCTTTGCCAGTAGATTATTTCTGATCCTATTAATTTCTGGGTGAAAAGAAGAGTAATTCAACTAGCACATCACTCAGATAGCTATACAATGAGCTATGCGTCCAGATGGTGCATTTCAAGATATTAAAGAAGTAAGCCCAGTAAAAACAAAAACAAACCTACCAAATAAATATACAACAAATAAACAATTTTAAATCAAAAGAAGTTTAGTTTAGAAATTAAACATCCATCTACAAAACATCCATACGATCTTTACAAAATATTCCTTGCACAACTTATCACTGAAGAATAGCTCACACAGCCATAATTGTAAGTCTAAGGCACACATTTAAATCAGGTAGTCTGAAGAGTGTCCAGGGAATTCCAAATAATGGCCTAAAAAACGCAACACACTCAACATCGTCTCACTCTGATCTTAAACGTGAGTCACAAGCATTTGTAAACATAATTTATTTCCGCACTGTTAAGCTCATCAACGTTACGCCTGACATACCTAGATAGTAGTGCTACTGAGTGGGTACTAATTATCCCGGTATTTACAGGGGATGTGTGGAAAGTGGTAGGAAAAATAAATATCTAAAGTTAAATTAAATATGCCTCACATTTTCTAATGCTGAATCTGAGATCTCTTCCCAGTATGTGCTCTGCACAGAAGTTGCTTTATGAAAATAGATGATGGTGATATTTTTGGAGAACAAACTTGTTTTTTTCTGAAATGCACACGTTATGAATGTGTAATCAGAAAGCTTCTGGAACCAGCTGTATATTATGACCATAAATAGTCATAAATGCCAAACTGTGAATCACAAGCTCAGGTTTGCCTCAACACCCTCCAGCAAGCAAAGCCACATCCTTTAACCCCAAAAGAAATCATAGCAAGAGTTGAACTTTCTACAGCTCTTGACATTCAGTAGCCTTCTCTTGTTGCTTAAGGGCTATACTCTACAACTTAAGCAAGTCTAGCTTATAAACCTTAAGCGGCAAGAGAAGGCTATTCAGCCTAGTAAGCAGGTCTAGATTTAGAGTAAGGACAAAGATTCAAGAAGGGGAAATAAAGAGAGTATTCACAGAGTTTTTGTTCTTACTGATGTCTTATGGACGGCTGAAACCAGGGATGTCACGGACAGTGCAGAGGATACCAGTGTTAGAAGTATGGGATAATCCCAACTGATTTCAATGCTCTGCAATCTAGCTAGAAGTACAAAGGAAGAAAGAAGTCAGACAGTTCCTCTTAGAAGCCTCCAATTCTCAGTAGCAGATTCAGGGCCTCATTACGAGTTTGACAGACGGAAAGCCTGTCCATCAAACTCCCAACAGTGTGGCCCCCGCCTTAGTGTCAACCACCCCGCCAGACCTACTAGGTGTTTTCCTATAGGCTGATGGGTGGAACCCAAGGTTTCCACCCATCAGCCTACTGGGAAACAGGCAGAAGCATTGTCTCTGGCTCGTAATCGAGCCAGCAGAAATGTTGTCGCCTGCAGGGTGCACCAGCACCCTCGTAATACTCACTGTCTGCACGGCACACAGTGAACATTACGAGGGTGCTGGGCAGAGGGACCCCTGCACTGCCCATGCCGAGTGCATAGGCAGTGCAGGAGCTCCCCTGTGGCCCCCTGCACCTGTTCTCCACCAGCCTTTTCATGGTGGTGAAACCGCCATGAAAAGGCTGGCAGAAAATGAGGTTGTAATCTGCAGGGCAGCACCGCATGCAGTGATGTCCTGGCAGATTATGATCTCCACCTTCTGTCAACCCGTCGGGATCACTGATCCTGGGGGAGACAGCCAAACCCTGGTGGTCTGACTGCCAGGGTCTATATGTGGCAGTTGGGCTGCCAAAGCAGTGGCGGTCCTGGCTTCCACCGTGAGGCTGGCGGTATGAAGACCACCAGCCTCGTAATGAGGTCCTCAGTATTAATTTAGCCTAAGTGCCTCATTATGAGTTTGGCGGCCAGACGAGCTGATTGCCAAACTTGTGGGGAGGATGCCACCGTCATACCGGTGGCATCCCCCACAAGCATATTACAATGTTCCACAGTGCTATGATATGGCCTCGGCTCCTTTGAGGGCGCCAAGGGCAATACCGTAGCACACCAATACCATTGGAATGTGCACAGACTACAGTGCAGACAGTGCACATTCCAATAGTGCTGGGTGGGGGGGGGGGGCTACACTGCCCATGCCATTGTCATGGGCATTGCAGGGGCACACCTGTGGCCTCCAGCACTGGCTTTCCACCCCCACCATGGAAAGGCTGGCAGAAAGCTGAGTTGTAATCAGCCAGGCAGCGCTGAGTTCAGCGCTGCCCTGGCTATGTACAACCCTGACCACCGTCACCATGTCAGGAACCATGTTCCTGGCAGGGACGACGGTCCCCTGGTGGGTCCACCCACCAGGGTTTTAATGTGGCAGTCAGACCGCCACAGTTTTAGCAGTCCGACCATCACAGTGAGGCTAGCAGTCCTTGAACCACCAGTCCGGTAATGAGGCCCTTAATTCCTGTACATAGAGGCACTTGTAAATTTCCACTGTCATTCCAACTGGGCATTGAATTGTGGGTAGTCTGATTGGTGCTGAGGTATTTTGATCCCTGTTAAATGTTTGGCAATGTAGGGGCTCAGGCCAGCCCACTAGGTTCTTGAGTCTCCCTCTCAGATTAATCGATAATTAATAATCACTAATTGAAGGATTTGGCCACCACCATTAGCAGGAGTTGGCTTTTTCACTTTATGATTCACACCCGTTATTTATTTTGTCTTTTCCTGCCATTGTCAGTTAATTAACAACACAATGATAATAACGTCAGTTGCAGTATTCGATTTCCCTTCTTCTGATCGCATGTTTCTTTTCTTTTCAGTTTCGTTATCTCTGCTTTTAAGTTACCTATTTCGAATTTACTGAAATCTAAAAAAGGAGACTTTGCCAGCATATGTTATTTACAATCAGTGGTAGTTTGTCTTGTCAAACTCCTATTGCACGTTCTCATGCACTTGCTGGTTGATTACTGCAATTAATTACTGCTAGGTCTGCCGGTAGATGCAATCATTCCTCTTCAGCAGACTAGTAACACAGCTGTCTACTTTATTTGAAAAACCACTAACCTATCAAGCTGCTAGAGACATGTGTAACTGTTCCTTGTTCCTAGTACACCATAACATTCTGTCAAATATTTTGACTTTGTTTCTTTGCCATTTTTGCCTGGACCTAATTTAGGTCTCAGCCACTATTATTTAGTTTTCATGCTTTTCTCTCCTTTGACAGCCTTGTATTAATGTGCCACTTTTAGTTCCAAGCACCTGCATCATATGTTTAATTTCTTTCGAATGTGAAGCCATATTAAGATGGCCTCACTGCAACGTTTTGAATTAATTGGTGAAAACAGCGAGGAACACGGACAAGATCCTCACTGACAGCCAGACTCTCACATTTTGGGGGTCATTCTGACCCTGGCGGTAATTACCGCCAGGGCGGAGGTTGGCGGTAGCACCGCCAACAGGCTGGTGGTGCTCCGCCGGGCATTCTGACCGCGGCGGTACAGCCACGGGCAGAAGCGGAAAGCCGGCGGTGTACCGCCGACTTTCCGCTGCCCATGGGAATCCGCCATGGCGGCGCAGCTTGCTGCGCCGCCATGGGGATTCTGACACCCCATACCGCCATCCTGTTCCTGGCGGTTCGCCCGCCAGGAACAGGATGGCGGTATGGGGTGTCGAGGGGCCCCTGGGGGCCCCTGCAGTGCCCATGCCAGTGGCATGGGCACTGCAGGGGCCCCCGTAAGAGGGCCCCACAAAGATTTTCACTGTCTGCTTTGCAGACAGTGAAAATCGCGACGGGTGCCACTGCACCCGTCGCACCCCTTCAACTCCGCCGGCTCAATTCTGAGCCGGCTTCCTTGTTGACGGGGCTTTCCCGCTGGGCCGGCCGGCGGTCTTCTGGCGGTCGCCCGCCGGCCCCGCGGGAAAGCCAGAATGACCGCCTCGGTCTTTTGACCGCAGAGCGGTCTTTCGGCAGGAACCGCTTGGCGGGCGGCGACCGCCGACCGCCGCGGTCAGAATCACCCCCTTTGTTCCTTAAACCAAGCTTTTGTCTGAATTGGAGACTAGCGACCCGTGACCTCGAGGTACTTGCATTCCACTCTAGTTCCACTAGAGGTGCCCACTTGTCAGAAATTTGGAGTATGCTATCAGAGCACAGACTCGCCGCCCTCTTTTGCATTCGTATCATGGACTTGAAAGGCTTTTTGGCATGCCCCACGGTATATGTCCTACAGCAGGATTCACTCACACAACCCTTTTTTTCTTCAATTGATGGGCTTCGGAGGCCTAGTGGTGGCTCAGGGAAGATGTTATTTTACGTTGCATGCACATTGACACTAGTAAAAGTTAATATGAAACAGTATCTGAAATAGCACTTAAGCATTCACAACATTAGTCTAGAAATACAAACTTATGCGAAATGTAAATAAGAAATGTGATTGTGGAACAAATAGCATTCTGTCTGCATTCTCTCATTGGGCTTTTCAAGCCTTTAGGCAAGGCACTCTGGGAGATGACCAGTTGCAGAATGAGGTTCGATCATCCTCTTTCAATATGAGAATGGATTTTAGTGTATATATAGCAGTGTGAGTTCAATGGGATTATCCAGGATGGCTCCTGGGAAGAGGTGCATAGTCACAGAGTGGCTGTGGAAGGGTTAGTGTTGGAAGCAAGTGAAAGAAAGGCAAGATTTATTTGCATTATATAACACAGTTATGATTAGTCCATTCATTCGCCATATAATGTAATGTAGTTTGTTTGGATATTTTCTTTAAACATGTAGGAGCCTTTTCACAAACTGCATTTTGTAATGTGTAAAGTAGTAGTCCAGTATTACTACAAAACTCTATTCACAAACTTACAGGCTTAGTTCTCTCATCTTTTCTGGGTAGAGATCTCTGCACATGTAGGTATAGGTTTTTTTGTAGTAAATGTTGAAGGGCCTAGGGGAGTGGCTGGAAAATGGGGAATACTTAGAGCCACATTTAAGGAAAAGTGACGGTGCACTTTGCTGCACCAAATGTGGCAGCGCCAGGCACTGTCACTTTCACAACGCAGTTATGTGCCGTATTTCAGAGAATACGGTGCACCCCTGTGTTTCCCCCTGCACTGAATTTGCTGCTGTGTGCCAATGCAGCAACCCTTTCACCATTGTGCAAAAATGGATGCATTGAGGAGGAGATTGTTTTTGTGCAGGAAGGAACACCTTCCTGTACAAAAACAATCATGGCGATTTGCTTTTTCTATGTGTGCTGTAGAATGCACATAGAAAAAGCTGGAAACGGGGAGAAATGAAAGCATTTCTCCTCGTTGCGCCCTTCTAATGCCACCTCAGCATTAGATTTTGGCACTGCCTCAGGTTTACGAAAATTGGTAAACCAGGGGCTGTATGCAATGGGTGTTGCTCTGGCACGCCCACAACAACACCCATTGCACGCTCCTGCCATACAAAGTATGCCATCATGATGGTTTAAAGTGCAATAATATCATGAAGTTTAAACTTGGTACTAAGACATCTTCTAATAGCTTTTGGCACACAGTAGTACATGCTTTAATTCTACATAGTTAGTACGTTGCATTCTGCCATTGGCACATTTAATGAACCTTCATTTCATAAAATCCCACACAGTGTCATTCTTCATGCATCGCACCTCAGTATGTAAAATGTTTTTGAAAAGGCCAATTGTATAACTATCAACATCACATATATCCTGTTCAGGTCATGTCTGTTTCACGTGTTCCTTTCATTCCAAATCCGTTCCAAGTGGTCTTCGAGTATATCTCAATGCCTCTCACTCTAGTGGACTTTTTCTTCTCAATTGTCCATATTATCTGTATTGGAAGAATTACTGTAATTCTTGTGTAAAATAATGTACGAACATACGCCAAGCAGAAACCCTTATTTCAGAGAGACCATATTTTGGCCTCAATATCATCCAAATCGTACTGAGGGGTGTGCCCCGTCTACAGATGTCATGCAACACACTTTTTTGCACTATGGACCTACGGCACTAAAACAGCATTTTATCATGTAATCCCTGATAACATCTTCCGCTCATAACTCTTAGTAAACACAGCAATACTCATTTTTTTGAATTTGTGAAATTTAGGTCTGAATAATTTCATGCAAAAATACTTTGACACATTTAAGCCTTAAAATCTGACTAAATATATGGAAGACGCTTTTTAACATTGTTCAATCGCCGCATCCGTGTCCTGCAATGTGGCTTGAAACTATTTTTAAGATTTCCGTTTCAAGCACATTATTCCATCAAGATGGAGTTTTGGACATGCCACAGCATTTGATACCCTATTTATTTTACAAAATCCAGGGCAATTTCTCCAAAAGATTCTGATCAAAAGTAACTGAAGTTAAGATCAAGTCTAAGGTCAACAATTTGTTTTCCACATATGACAATATTCTGAGATATAATGGCCCATGTTTATGAAAAAGTGGCGCATCAAAGCTGATGTGCCACTTTTTCTGCGCACCTCCCCTACCAGCACCTAACGACACCATGTGTACGCCATATTTATGATACGGTGCACCATGGCACATATTAGGGACTAGCGTCAGAACTTTTGATGCTAGTTTGGCGCTTTGCAGGATTAGCACCAAACATTTTGATGCTAATCTTGCAAAGTGAAAGAAGGCCACCTTTTAACACCTCCTTAGGCAGGCATTAAAAATGACACTAAAAATGGCGCAGTCAAATCTCATAGAGTCCATTGTGCCATTTTTCTAGGCCTCCTAATGCCAGAAGACTCCCCTTGCCTACATTATGCCTGGTACAGGCATAATGTGACGTAAAGGTTTACAAAGTGGTGCAATGCATGCATTGCGACAATTTGTAAATATGGCATCACTTTTCACCCAACCTAACCTATTAGTGTAAATAAATGTGTTGCAGAAGATGGCGCTAGGGCCTTCATAAATATGGCCCAATATGTACTTACTGCAAAGGCACTGTCATTATTTCTGCTTGGATCCTTAAGTGGGTGATTCTTCTACAAATGGTCCTGTGTCCAACTCACTTCTCTAGATTTGTTCTCCACTGTTTCCTCAGGCTGTTCTGGAGCGTTTGAAAGTATTCTATGATAACTTTGAATCCATACATACATGCCTATAGAGTCGTAATAAGTTAAGAGACAGCAAGAAAAGCAAAAGTCGTACCAAAAATCAGAATGCCTAAAATGATCAACTTGAAAGGAGGCGAAACAATGTATGAAGCACAAGCAGAATAATGTAAATTAGATGTACAGTCTGTAAATACCATTACATCATGGAGACCAAAAAAGGCAGCCATGTAAAAAGTGTCTGGCGGTCAGTATACCTTCATGCATATCATGAAAAGATCTCATGTGTAAGTCATCACCTCATTAGGGTGGGTCAAGGAGCATAGGCAACATGGTTATAACTGATTGGCTCATACAAGCAAGGACAAGTAAACAATGCATTTCAAGTTACTAGCAATTCAGTTATTTTTGCAGTTCTGCTTACTGACCTTTCAATTACTGTAGCAGTCAAATCTTTGCCGTGCCATTACTGTGTATCTCCTGAGGCATGTTTCATAGCTGTTGTCATTCAGCCATTTAGGGGTGCTTTCAGGTTACTTTTATATTACTATGGTGAAGTACCAAAAAAAGCTATCCTAGAAGCTTGTTAACGCGTCCCTCTATGATTAATTTATGCACATTGGGACTCGTTTTAGGCCAATGAATCTTTCGACCCTGATTGAAGACACCTTAGGACGAGATAGATAATCAACATAATAATCAATACGTCAATAATGTCATCAATATTTACTATAACAATGCAATTCACTTTAGTCAATGTAATTTAATAAAACACGGAAACCACCATGACCTTTCAGTCATGAATAACCACACCAGTTTAGTAAGATTTTGTGATTTTATTCCCTATTGATTACAATTCTAATAGCAGGTGTATTGATCTCAATAGCAAAAAGCACATCAACATTGTCATAATTTGGCAACTCGAATAAGACTTCATCAAAGCAAGAATCACAATTATTAGGACATAACACAGCGTCAACATAGATTTTCCCTCAGCAGAGTATCATTAACACGTCAGTTTAACAAAGCATAGATTCAGTCACTTGTCTATTTGCTTCAGTCTAGTGAACCCCTGACCTAGCCTCTAATTAGCATTGGCATGTTGGGCTTCATGCAAAACAATTTAGAAACACCAATTTGAAAAACATCTAGCTATGGTCTCCGTCAAAAGTAAGCAATTGGTACCTAGAAAGGAAAAGCAAACAGACAATCACAATTTTATTGTCATATAGTTACCCTCCAAGTTTGGGTCAGCACTCGTCTTCATCTTCAGGACATCAGTTGGTTCGCCATCAGTCAGGAACTCAGCTCCGGTAAAGGGGCACTTCCCTCATAAGGAGGTAATGGGCAATCTATGGACAAGGATGGTTTTAAGTAAATCAGCAAGTCACCAAGGAAAAGTGACAAAGTGTCTGGATCATATCAATAGCATTTCCCTAACCAATCTAAGTGACTCCCCGTGTCATAGGTTTTCATCCCTTTTTCGTTGTACACTCCCCTAAAATCTAATTGGCTAAGGGGCTGCACCCCACTATCTCTACCCAATTAACTTTACATTAAGTCATCAAATTTATCACCCCATAACAGTTCTCAGGCATTTTATTGGTCCTTATGATTGACGTCTTCAGGGGGGAGAATGTCCGGTATGATTTCATCCTCTCGTGGTCTTTTGCACATATTTTGTCAGTAGCTCCATAGTCTGTCCCGGTTTAGGCGACCTTGTACATAACGTAAATATACACTGTTGCACTCAGCTAAAATGTTTCTACATGCAGGGTGAACTTCGTGAGAAGGGATCTACTACAGTTACATTCAGCTTCTAGTTTGAAGAAAACAAGAATTCATGTCCTTTAGCAAGTCAGGACAGTGCACGTTAGAAAAATACATTTAATATGACAGCCAGGCAGCTAGGCCTCGACTCATGCTAACTAAGGCCTAGTGATTTATTAGTAAAAGTCTAACATATACCTTTTCAATATTAGTATAAAATCGCATTTTAGTAAACATTTCATAATCATTAATCACTTTTATTAGTCCCCGTATACAATGGTGGCCACTCCCCGTGGGCACATTTCAAGCACACGTTTTAGCAAAACACATTAATACAGTCTCTATGCGGCATTATTGTACATTAGTTCATAACCATTTCATATTAATATTGATTATATAGGCTACGCTCTCTCAGTCCCTCCTCTGATGATGCTCGTCATCACACAAACCTTTCCCTTTCAACCTCTCACTTTCCTCATAACCCTCATCTCAACATCTTGCCCCTTGTGTGAGCTTTCCCAAATTTCATTGAACATTTTCTCCCTTTCATTTTCTTCATTTCTTTTGTTTCGTTTTGTCAGATTTCTTTTAATCCTTTCATTAACTTTGCATGATAACCATAACCCCAATAAACAAATTAGAACAATCAATAGACCCCCTAATATTTTAGCAAGGACCCCGTTCCAAATGTTACTAAACCAATTCCCTACTCTGGTAATACCTTTTCCAACCTTTTCCCAGACACCAGGTTCCTTCAAGTCCTTCAAATCTGCACTATCTCTTGTTAGGTTAGTAAGCATACTTCTAATCTTTTTACTATTGTCAGGTATGAACGCCCAACAATGGCGCTTGTTAAGCATCTTACAGACTCCGTCGCTCTTCGCTAAAAGAATGTCTAAAGCAAGCTGGTTTTGAAGAGTCATAGCTCTTTCCGCAGCAAGTTCAGTATCCATCAGGACTATAGCCCCTGTGAAATTTGTCAGCATGTTATCCACAATAGTAGACAACTTTCAAATCTTTATGGAGTTTAAGATAACCCCTACTGAAGGAATTATGTCTCCAAATATGTCACCAACGACAGCAGCCGCTGTCTCTCTCTTTTGTCTAGCATGTTGTAATTCAGACATTTTAAGAATTTGCTTCAAGTCACCAATCTGGTAAATCTTTGGGAAAACTATTCCAAAATAACATGTCCCATACCATCCCTTAGGGAGACGGTAATAAGCATTAAGTCCACATATATAATAGATCCCAGGGATCGCTGGATCCTGTCCATTCAACATGAACATCCACTTACTCTGAAACAAAAACACATGCCTACATTCACTCGTTCCCACAGATAAAGTGTCAAGTTCAGACTTCGGCCTATACATAACAGTTTCTCGCATCCATTGTGTCAACATACTCATTCAGCAAGCGATAGAAGACATTAGTAGAAAGTTCCCCTTTTGAATTAGTTCCTGCATGTAAGTATTTTGCATCCTGCTTAAATTTCTCCCATGGTGTTAATGTAGTAGTCTCAGAATTTGAAGCTTTGTTAGTCACTTTCTTGTCCACCAATGGCATTCCCACAATCACACCTATAATTATTATTGCACATATAATACCTATTATGGCACTCAACCATCCACACATCCTAATTTTCTTACTATCACTTTTAGCATAAGCCATGATCTGTAAAGAATCAGATAGCAGAATGATATAAAGCAAACAATCAACTTGAGGACGATATAAAAGCTCTTCTTTTTTTTTTCTTCTTCAATGCAAAGTCTCTTTCTTTCTCAGCAAGTATTTACAGCGTTTCACTCACTCCAGGACCCTTTTGTCAAATCAGGTTTAGCAGCTTGTCATAATCGGTTTTTCATAAGTCAATTCAGGTTTTCAGTGTCATATCCGGTAATTTATCAGTCTCTTTTCTCAGCTTCTCAGCTTTTAATTTTAATTTCAATTTCAACATAGTCTCTTTCTAAAGTTGAATTCAGGTGCCGTAGTATTGACCTGGTACCTCTCGATCAAAACAAAATGCCAAGAATTCTTGCTGCCATTCAGCTGACGTTGCATACACCCGTTCAGCACCTGCGTACCTTCTGTTTGCGACTCTTTTTCTTTTCAGTCTGCGTTCACTCTGCAACTCTCCTTCACTGAGATCCTCTTTTCTGGTTGTGTCAATTTCTTCCTCTATTGAATCACAAGGGACCACTTTCTCTCTTGCAGCTTGTGACTTCGGCCAGTTGTCTCCTTTATGTGTTTTCTTTCTGCGTCGCCTTACAGGACGTTGAACAGCACCCTCCTCTTGTGCTATGGTGTTTTCTCTTGATGGACCTGAAAGCGGCTCAGGAGGAGTCAGAACACTTTGACTTCCCTCTAACCCTTCTCCTTCATCTTCAGGGTCTGACACGGGCTCAAGTTCAAACCCAAAACCGTCTTCTTCTGGGAGAACTTCTCTCTGTGTCAGTTCCCCTGCTGTCTCAACTGAGATAGGCTCTCCATCACCCCTCTGGAACTCACTTTAAGTGACTAAGCCGTCCTCAGTGGGCTCTCCTTCAGTCTCAGTTCCCCTTTGAATACTCTCCGGCCCTGAGACTTCCTTTTCTGCAGCAGTTGTTTTGGACACTTCAAGTTCCTCATCAGTTGGACACATCACCTTCTTTGTGTGACTGGCATGTATCCAGTTTGGAACGCCTGCACATTTCACAGCTGTGGTTGTTGTTAGTATTACTTGATATGGCCCTTTCCAACGCGGCTTCAAACACGACTTTCTCACGTGCTTCTTGACAACAACCCAGTCACCGGCCTTCAGAGTGTGAGCTGGATTACTTATCGGTGGCAGTGTAGTGGCCTCCACCTGGTGAGAAAAAGAGCGGACCACATCAGCCAGACCCTTGCAGTAGTCCAACACCATATCTTCCGTGATATTCACAAGAACATTTGCAGGTACTGCGGGCAACCTCATAGCTCAACCCATCAGAATCTCATGGGGAGATAGTCCTGTCTTCTTGTCAGGTGTGTTTCTCATTGACATCAGCACTAAGGGCAATGCATCTGGCCATTTCATATTGGTAGCTGCGCACATTCTTGCCATTCTCGACTTCAAGGTACCATTCATTTGCTCCACTAGCCTTGGTGCTTCAGGGCGATAGCTACAATGCAGCTTCTTCTCAATGTTCAGTGTGGCACACAAGAGCTTAATCACCTCATTGTCAAAGTGTCGTCCCCTATCTGATTCTAAAGAGATCTGGAATCCGAAACGTGGTATCAACTCCCTAAGCAACAGTTTTGCTACTGTAAGACTGTCATTTCTACGTGTAGGGTAAGTTTCAATCCAGTGACTGAAAACACACACAATCACCAACACGTACCTCAAGCCTCCACACACAGGCATCTCAATGAAATCCATCTGCATCTTGCTAAATGGACCCCCAGCTCTCCCTACGTGGCTCAAAGTCACCACGGTCCCTTTTCCTGCATTCATCTGTTGACAAATGATGCACCTGTGACAGATAACTTCTGCAGCTTGTCTGAATTTTGGATTGAACCAATCGATTTTAAACAACCTGATCATTGCGTCTCTGCCAAGATGTGCCTGACCATGGTAAAACCTTGCAAACTGCGACAAAAGACTGTTTGGCAAAACCATTTTCCACTCCTCTGAGACCCATAAGTCGTCAGCTCTCTGTACACATTGCATTCTCTGCCAGAGCGTTTTTCCTCCCTGCTAGCACGTCCCTGCAGTGCTTTCAGCTAATCTAATGTGTCAACCACCCTTAATGCAAAGTTTAAGCATGTCTCATTCTCAGATTCTGGTAACAATTCCCACTGATCCTTGAACGATATACAGTTCAATGCGCAAAACCTTGCGACTTGATCTGCATAGCCGTTTCCCATTGACACAAAGTCCTGTGACTTAACATGAGCATTGCATTTTACCACGGCAATTTCAAGACGTAACTGAATCGCATGCAACAAGTCCTTAATCTTTTAGCCATTTTTCAATGGTGAACCAGAAGAGGTCATGAAACCCCTCTGTGACCATAATTGGCCGAAATCATGCACAATTCCAAATCTGTATCTGCTATCAGTATAGATAGTGACATTCAGATTTTCAGCTGCATGGCATGCCATGCCTTAGTAAGGGCAATTAATTCAGCCACTTGTGCAGAGTACACTCTTTCGAGCCAGGAAGCTTCTAGAATACCGGTAATTGTACACACGGCACGGCTATCGGCTTCTCCCTTAACTTGGGATAATCATTTGTGAATGACAGGATGTCACCTCTAGACCACGGTACATGGACTAGAACGCCTCCAGCTGTTTCTCTCATTGGTAACATCTTTATTGTCCCCGTGTCCGGTGCGGCTGTAGCCTGCTTTGGTTCTGGACCATCGCCTTTCTCCTTATCTCTTTTCTTTGCCCATCTGCCTTCCCACTTCTTTAAGGCTCCCCAAATTTGCGCACTTTGGAGAAGTTCTTTGAGATGCGCTTTCATTCCGGTAGACCTCATGTGATTAAAATCTTTAGAATCAAAATCTAATCTGTAGCTTCTTTTCAAATGTTTAGTATTCTCAATGTCTATGTCATATTTGTCTGCTAGGTTTGCCAACCTCTGGTGTACCTTGCCCACTTCTTTAGTGATTTTGGGGCACAAATACCTCAATTCTGCTTCTGTGTATGACACCAATCTGTTTACCCCCATTGTTCCTTCCACTAGTACTGCAGCTTCTACACCCAGTCTTACAAAGTTTAGGTATTCGTCCCTTTCTGACCTCCCTACGGTCACTGCAGTAGTTGGTGAAGTGTTGACATTTCCTAACCACTCATTCAGCTGTTGCACGGAAAAGCCTTGCAACAAATTGTTTCCTGACTGCATCAATGTCGCCTGTGATGTATCTGTACTCATTGTCTGTGGGGCTAACACACTTAACCCTGCTTGCCTCATTGCCTCCAAAGGAGCCCCAATCGGACTAAGGTCTAACAAAGATCTGAGTCCTTCTGCTGCTTGTTCTCTTGGTGTCATTGGTTGGGGAGTTCCTGTGAACCCTCCTCTTATCGTATCTTGAGTCCTCACTCCCTGATCCCACGTGCCAGGCTTACCTTGCGCATACAGCGATACTGGTGGACCAACAGTAATTGGTAACGATATGGCAGCTGGTGTCTGACTAGATCCCAAACCCTGTGGAGCACTAACACCCAAAGCTTGACTCACTGTGGCTGGGGCAGGTACTGACTGCGGACCTGCTATTGGATTGTAACCTGGAATCAGCTGTTGCTGTGGCTGGGGCAGCAATTGCGGAGTTGGCTCACTCTGCACTAGCTTTGATCTCGTGTATATCGGATCAGGCGGCACCATTAGACTCGTATTTCTCTCTAGTACTGGGACATCTGGATAAAGCCTCTGTCTCGGCAGAGGTTGCAACTGTATCTTCGTGTCTGGTGCAGTGGGTACACTGACACCATTTTGTATCAAAACTGAATCACTTGTCTGCACTGTACTGAGGACACCCTTGCTCTGTATCGGATCCCCAGGACCCGCACTAGTGCTCGGAGCAGTGTCATTTATTGCATAAGGTGGTGGGCGATCATGTAACAACTGATTGAGAAACTCTTCATCATCTGAATCATCTTCATCTACCCAAGATCTTTGAGTCTCTTTTGGCTTGCTAGAGCCCTTGTCTGTCTTACAGGTGGCTTTCTTTCCCTGCGGCTCATTTTCCTGCGTTATTGCTGGGAACAGTTTGAGTCCGTCAACTATTCCCCTTCTCCACATCCTGCTCTCATTGTCCCATCTAGCCTCCGCTAGAGTCTTTTCTGCCCTTTTCATTTTCCTTTCAAATTTTTGCTGTCCATGCTCTAGAAACGCTAAACATCCCTCTTTTTCTGTTAATTTGCGCCACTGCTTCATCCAAAGACAAGGCGCTACTCCCTTCTCCTCCATCACAATATAAGCTGGAGTCCCCTCAGGCGGTGTAGGCTCCCCTTCACTCGCCATAATATATGTATCTCCCTTCAAAGCACTTTTCAAAGCCTTGAAAAACTTCATTTTTGCGTCTTTTATTTTGCTTAGAATCTAATCAGGAAATGACTTTAATTCCCAGAACACTCTTCATCCAACTTTCTCAACCTATTGCCTCTCACGGACGGCTGCCAATCCGTGCGCGACCCCTCTCGGCAACTTGCCTATCCCAGCGCAGCACCACTGACGTCACACTCACACACTCTACGGCTGATAAAGTCTTGCGGCTTGTCCTCCTCACACTGGATTCACACCAAACTAATGCAAAATATTGCAAGCACCTGTAACCACAAAAACTCAAATTTGCCGGTTTACTACAGGACGGGTAACACATTTGCTTCAGAACTTTACGGAGATTTCACTTGAAACCTCGGCCACTACTTTCTCCTTCTCAGCTCCCGCATACACAAGCAGAATTCGACCCGCAAATCCTACTCTCGACTTGTCAATGGTTCATCCTAATGCACTTTAGAACTTGCCAAATCTCCATCGAAGATTTCACTCATACAATTTGACTCAAACCCGACTTGTCAACCACGCCCGATTGACCTATTAAACCACACAAATTACAACATAAACCCAAGTGTCTCCTACACTTGTCAATATGCTCCGGAGTCTTAGACCACGACGGGTCCGTACATCACCACCAACCACGTGGATAATTTTGAGCACAAAGCGCCACACTCACATGAAGTACGCCGACTTCCCTACTCTCATACTGTGGAGTACGCCCACTCCTAATAAAACAACATTACCTGGCCTAAACACACATGACCTTCACAAATCACCTGCAATATGCATAAGCTGAGCAAGTGCTAATTCTACACCACTCATGCTAAAACGCCGAGAAGATATCCAACTCACTTAGGCAGGCTCCGAGATTCCGGGAAAGTCATGGGGAATTTAGAAACACATCATACCTCCAATTTGCATTATCTCAGAAAAACAATTTAAACAATAATTCTCCGTCCTAGGGCCCCAAACGGCCAAACCGTCGCTCTGCTACCAGAACTGTAAACGCGTCCCTCTATGATTAATTTATGCACATTGGGACTCGTTTTAGGCCAATGAATCTTTCGACCCTGATTGAAGACACCTTAGGACGAGATAGTTAATCAACATAATAATCAATACGTCAATAATGTCATCAATTTTTACTATAACAATGCAATTCACTTTAGTCAATGTCATTTAATAAAACACGGAAACTACCATGACCTTTGAGTCATGAATAACCACACCAGTTTAGTAAGATTTTGTGATTTTCTTCCCTATTGATTACAATTCTAATAGCAGGTATATTAATCTCAATAGCAAAAAGCTCATCAACATTGTCATAATTTGGCAGCTCGAAGAAGACTTCATCAAAGCAAGAATCACAATTATTAGGACATAACATGGCGTCAACATAGATATTCCCTCAGCAGAGTATCATTAACACGTCAGTTCAACAAAGCATAGATTCAGTCACTTGTCTATTTGCGTCAGTCTAGTGAACCCCTGACCTAGCCTCTAATTAGCATTGGCATGTTGGGCTTCATGCAAAACAATTTAGAAACACCAATTTGGAAAACATCTAGCTATGGTCTCTGTCAAAAGTAAGCAGTTGGTACCTAGAAAGGAAAAGCAAACAGACAATCACAATTTCATTGTCATATAGTTACCCTCCAAGTTTGGGTCAGCACTCAGGTTCGGTCTTCGTCTTCAGGACATCAGTTGGTTCGCCATCAGTCAGGAACTCAGCTCCGGTAAAGGGGCACTTCCCTCATAAGGATGTAAAGTGTAAAGGGCAATCTATGGACAAGGATGGTTTTAAGTAAATCAGCAAGTCACCAAGCAAAGTGACAAAGTGTCTGGATCATATCAATAGCATTTCCCTAACCAATCTAAGTGACTCCCTGTGTCATAGGTTTTTATCCCTTTTTCGTTGTACATTCCCCTAAAATCTAATTGGCTAAGAGGTTGCACCCCACTATCTCTACCCAATTAACTTTACATTAAGTCATCGAATTTGTCACCCCATAACAGTTCTCAGGCATTTTATTGGTCCTTATGATTGACGTCTTCAGGGGGGAGAATATCTGGTATGATTTCATCCTCTCGTGGTCTTTTGCACATCTTTTGTCAGTAGCTCCATTGTCTGTACCAGTTTAGGCGACCTTGTACATAACGTTAATCTACACTGTTGCACTCAGCTAAAATGTTTCTACATGCAGGATGAACTTCGTGAGAACGGATCTACTACAGTTACATTCAGCTTCTAGTTTGAAGAAAACAAGAGTTCATGTCCTTTAGCAAGGCAGCACAGTGCACGTTAGAAAAATACATTTAATATGAGAGCCAGGCAGCTAGGCCTCGACTCATGCTAACTAAGGCCTAGTGATTTATTAGCAAAAGTCTAACATATACCTTTTCAATATTAGTATAAAATCACATTTTAGTAAACATTTCATAATCATTAATCAGTTTTATTAGTCCCCGTATACATTAGTGGCCACTCCCCGTGGGCACATTTCAAGCGCACGGTTTAGCAAAACACATTAATACAGTCTCTATGCGGCATTAGTGTACATTAGTTCATAAACGTTTCATATTAATATTGATTATATAGGCTACGCTCTCTCAAGCTCAAACAACCACTTTCCTTTTCTTTCCTTTTGAAAATAAACTCATATTGCTATTTCACAGGACATGGTTCACTCTCAGTTTTGTTGTACCGGTTAAGCCACAATGCATTATGGGTGATAAAGTTCAATTTACTCACTTTGGCCCTTATTTATGAAAAGTTAGCACTCCCTTAGCATTGTTTTTTTACTCTAAAGCGGTGCTTACTTAACTCCATATCTATATTTTGATGCTAGACCCTTCTAGCGTCAAAATATATGAGTTAGCGTCATTTTTAGGAAGCGCCAACCCACCTTGCATTGAATTGTGACAATGATAAGCACGATAGGCATTACATTCCTAAAAATGACGCCAGCCCACTAGCGCCATATTTACCTTCCTATGCTTAAACAACGCACAGCTAGGAATAAGACCCAGAAAATGATGCTAAAGCTGATTAGTGTCAAACTTTACCACCTGGTCAGACCAGGGGTTGAAGTGAGGTTAGGCACATTTTTCAATGGAAACACCATAGAGTCCACCATGGTGTCACTATTCTGGGCACATAGATGCCCACCCCAATCCCCAGCATTACCACCATTCACATCACAGGCACACTACAGGTGGAGGGAGTCCATCCCAGGTAAGTTGATGTGCGTAACTGTTGTGTGCCACTGGGGGCCCCTTACATGGGCCCCCTGGCTGACACTGGTTCTGTTGTGGTTGTCCTGGGGACACTGGTCCACTCTGTGGTAGACATTGGGGTAGTGGTAATAACTCCTGTCTATACTTAAATAGGAGTCATTTTTTGGCTGCTTGTGTGTCCAAAAAAGACGCTAGGCTGACTATCAGTCTAGTGCCATTTTTTGCCCACTAGCGCCATTTTCCCTAATGCCATCCATCAGTGGCTAGCATCTTTCCTTTAGACGCTAACCGTTCCTTTCCATTCCATTCAAGGTGAAAAAAGACGCATAAATGCGCTAGCACAGTTGTATGTCATTTTTCATAAATATGGGCCTTTGTTTTTGAACTTAAGCTTCCTCACATTTCAATTACTTTAGTAGCTAAATATTTGATAGAAATTGCCTGCCAGTAGCTTTATGTTGATTCCCTTTCATCAGAAGAGAGCATTCCTTCTATTCCGGGGTGCTTTAATGCTACTTGCATATTATTACGTTAAATTACCAAACAGTGCCTAATGCACCCCACTGGCTCAGCCAGCACAATTGTTTCCTTCAGACTCAAAAGGAAAGGACATAGGTTATTGTTTGTATTTTCTGATGTGTGGATTTTCCTTCCACCGTACATTATGGCTGAGACAGTTAAATTAACTCACAGACCAGTTATTTTTCAATTATTTTAGCAATCCAATACCTGCTGAGTCAAAATGAGAAATCTCTTAAACGGTGAATAAATTACCACAATCATATCTCATGCACTCAATCGATGTGAATTAAAAACATGACATCATTATTTGATGACACAACTGCTTCAAATGGAGACTGCAGGAATGCATTATATCTATCAAGATATGGGGCATTCCTACTCACTCCCTGTGCTAGTGCACTGTGTGCAGAAAGAAGAAACAACTAGGAGAAATAAAGACATTTCTCCTTGTTGCACCTCTACCCGAAACGCCTACGATTTTAGCAGATTCCCACGTTTCTGTGTCTTGATAGCTCTGTGGATGCACCAAAATACATCCGTGGATGTGTGGGGAACCCCCACTCGCCACCCATGTAACATCTTCTCGACACAGAGTAACTCAAGGCAGTGACTTGCACTGCCCTGCATTACTCCAGATTCACCAAGCAACTCAGGGCATGCAAGGTGGCCTTGCATGGCTTAGTAAATCTGACTTATGGATTTCGTTGCCCTTGTGTTACCCTGCATGACACAAGGGTAACGCAATCGTATGATAAATCCGGCCCAATATATCTATCATGTTAAAAGGTTACATGGGCTGGACCAACTCTGCTTTCTTGTATTTAAGTACACTACCAAGGACAGCACTAAACGTCTTAGGCCCTTAGGTTAAATCTTACTAGAAGGTGTTTTACAACCGGATGTGTTGTCTGTAGGCTGGCTTCTTATTTCCATCTAATGTTGGGAACTTGAGATGTCTGGGTAGCAGCAGTGCTGTCTGTCACTTGTGTAGTGTCACTGAAAAGGAAACTATACAAAGTAGCTTTGCTGTGGGAACATTATTCCTTTCATGATTGCATGACAATATTGATTTACAGTGTGCATCGAAGTGTTTTTAATTACTCAATGTATTTGTTATTATTATTTATGGGATGATTTTAAAGTCAAAATAAACATATCTGATTGGTGGAACTCACCGCCCTGAAATAAGTGTTTCAAAACCTGCGAGCTCAAAATAAAATGACCCAATGTCACAGACCTGATATCTGTCCCGCATAGAAGATGGCAGACTGGTCCGAAGTGAATAGGGAAGTCTGCTTGGCGACGAAATGTCAGGCACAGATCATCAATGCCACAATCTACTGTCTCCAGAATTAAAATAATTTCAGATGTAAAAAATGACACAGATATAATGACGCAAATTAGGAAATAAAGCTTCCTTATGCATTGTGGGACATTGCAGACATCAGACCCTATTATAAACAATACAAGACCAAGAGTCACCAATCTGAACCATTAAACTGAGTTCAAAGCGCTCAGCACGAACACTTTCGAACCACAAAGAGCAAACTGGCCAAGAAGGGCCCGAGGAAAATGTGCAATCCCAGTCTTCCAGTCAGAAAGAGGATCTGAGCACCTACCAGATAGCTGATGAAGATCTAATAGAATCAAGTATACTAGATCTCTGGCAGCCATCAGAAGAAGAAGGCTTTTCCTCAGACCAAATGGATGGAAAAAACAAATCGCCAAAGTGAGGCGAGCTCTCCACCCGCACTAAACGTGATGATCTCTGCCCTTTCCTGGAAAACTAATCCGTGAAAAACAATTCTCTACACTAAAAAGAAGAAACTTCACTAGGTGCCATATATAGCAATCTGCAAAAACTGATTTCTTATGTAACTCGCAAATGTCCCAAATAGCCTATAGTCAATGATGAATCAATGATTTCAAAAACAATGCTTTCACCAATTTAGCTCAGCTCCTCAAATCTCTCAATATGCCAGTTTTAAAGTCAACAAAGGCAAGAGAGATTGTAGTTTGAGCAGAGATACAGTAACCTGTACATGAAGCTAGACCATTCGGAAACTTCACTTAGCAAAATAACCAAAACGCCAAAATGCCCCAATTAAGTGTCCTCATCTTTACCTCAGAAGATGATGAAATAAGCAACGAAACTCCCCATACATCAAATGGTGGGGTGGACTCAACAACCTCAATATCAGTTGTGTCTCCACACAGCCAATATCCTAATGTCAGTACTTCTGGGGCCAACAGTTAAGCTTCTCTGACACATGGAACAAAAAAAGGAACAAAAAAAGGCAGGCATCATTTCGGAACTCAACTTTAAAAGAACTGCAATCAAACAGAGCGCTGAAAGAGTTTCCCAAGGATGATCGCACAAACTTGAAGGCTAAAACAATTCAAAGCAATAATGACAACTTTGTACCATTCATTTCAAGGAGGAATCTAAAACACTTAAAAAACTGAACACAAAAAACATGGCTCCCACTGAATACCATATTGGGCCTAAAGATGTCCCAATGCATAAATCATATTTCCTCTTCTCTTCAAAGTGTAGAAAAGTGCAGAAAAGCCAATTCTACTCACAAACTATAAGCAACGAATAATTTTACGTTCAAAGAAGATTATAATCTGACCTCACCTACAAAGTTTCATCACACCATAGAAATGTAAGGCACAGAAACAGTTAAAAGCACAGGCAATATCAGCAACCCTTCATATAGAATTTACTTGGGGCTCAACAATTGAAATCCAGATTCAATCAGACTTGGGGCCTCATTACGAGTTTGGCGTTCTTTTGGCAAGACTGCCTCGGTGGCAGCCGGCGAAAGACCGCCATGTTGGAGGTCATCCGATTGCCGTATTAAGAGTCACACTTTGAAGACCCCCAAAAAACAGCCTAAAATCCAAAATCACCAGGACACTGAGGGGCAGAAAAGAGGCGGTTCCACCACCAGCACCGCCAGCCAGACAAAATTCCACCTACCAGATTACGAGCCACAAATCACCACAGCAGTTTTTACATTGTGGAAAACCATTGGCGGAGTGAACCGCAGCAGTCACAACTCACTACTGTCAGAACACAACACCACTCTGGATATCCGACACCTGACACACATCCACACACCTGACACACTTACACTCTGCTCTATATAACATCCCCCACACAACCCACATTCCTTTGCAGCAAAAACACCATTCAGAGACACCGAGAGCAGGCAATTATACTGAGATAGCACCCTTACACCATAGGCTCACATACACATCACACTCAGCACACACCAGCACAAATAATACATTACACAAAAAACGAGCACGCACAACCCACAACATCCGTCTCACCCTCATAACGCAGCACCCATACCTCACCAATCACCCAACACTGCACTCTTACACTCACAACACCCCCACTTACCATCTACACAACCACTACCAGGTCCCCACAAAAACACTCACCGTTTACTGGCAATGAGTTGCGGGTCATGGTGGATGACATTTTTAGAGTAGAGCCAAAACTGTTTGGAACACAGGTCCAACAAACATCGATTGCCAGGAAAATGGTGTTGGGGCAAAGGATAGTCGACAGGGTCAATTCAATAGGCAGCCATCCACGCATAAGGGACAACATCAGGAAGAGGTGGAAGGAAATATGGGGGAAGGTGTGTTCCATGGCATCACGCCGCCAGATCGCCGTGCAGAAGTCTGGCAGTGGGCCCCCACTACCTCCCCCACAGTTCACATCTTAGGAGTGGAAGGTCTTGGACATACTGCATCAAAAGGGCCTGACTGGAATACCTGGGGGACTGGAGTCTGGTAGCTACCCACAACATCCATGTCACACATTTTTTCCTGCATGCTTCCTCACCACCCAAATACGTCCTATTTAACTGAATGTCCCACTACACCTACCATCTAATCACCTAATGCCCCTCTCCTGCATGCCACCACCCCAATCAGCCCAACTGCCCACACAGCCCTGGGCAAAGGCATGTCAACTACTGGCCAATCATATCACTACAACTCCCAGAATGAACTAATCCATCAATGTGAAAACCTGGCATGTGCACATCACATCACATATAATACATCTACAGCTAAAGTACAAGCCACACCATCTAGATTGTTCTAGTGAGGACACATACATGGCAATGACAGCATTGCTCACAATATCAACCAAAGCAAAACACAGCTACAGCTCACTTACCATTCCTAATGACCACTGATCCATATCCCCAAGCCTGAAATAGACTGACTATGGGTTGGAAAGTAAGGTGGCAGGCTCCATGCACATGCACAACATCCAGAGACAGGACGTTTACCCTTGCATACTCACATACTGCGTTCCCACTAGGACAACATTGTGCAATGTGCAGCTACAATGTGAGACATCTAACAAGCCTGATAAATCACTAGGTAACCAGGCTGAACAGTCATGTCAAGTATCAGCCAAAACCAGAAACCATCTGCAGTACAATATGTACCATACTTGAATGACAGCTCCCAACATGGTGTATGGAATCAAGTCACAGAGGTGCATGTACAACAAAGGTATGCTGTGCAGCATCTGTCAATGTCATTGCAGGAAATCATGTTAAGACACCGTCTGTATCTCACAAAGAGGTAACAAAGCACCCTTTCTAAACTGAAATCTGTGTCTCACTGCCTCCACAGGTAACCCTGCCATTGCCACCATGGAGAGGAAACCAGAGACTGCCAGCATCCCTCAGGATGAAGGTCCAAGGTGAGGGAAACACGCCTCGATGTCTGGACAGTGACAAACAACCTGGTCCATTTAGGACACCTGGTTAGTCAACAAATCCCTGCCTCACCTTGCCCACTTCAACCCTTCCCGCCACTGAGCAATCCGCATCACAGTGAACCAACTGCCACCAAGACTGTTCAATCAATTGTGTGCCCTACAGTAAAGGGACCTGAGTCGAACCTTGACACGCCAGACAATGATGGTCCTGTTTCCACTGGGAGTGGGCACATCGTGCCAGGGGCACAGGCACCTGGGGGAAGGTATGTGATAGGGATGCTGTGGGCCGGAGGATGGGGCCTCCAAGGGACTCCACTGACCAGGAAAACATCTCCCAAGTCTTGGGAGCATACCAATATTCATGGGACAAGATGGGCCAAATTATCACTGTGTTGGAGTAAAACCAAAAGATGCAGAGGGAATACCACCATGAAGTCATGCAGCAGTGGCAGGAACATATGGCACCATGGCTTCTATTACAGGGGTGCCGAAGAACATCAACACCACCCTGCGTGGTTTCTTAACGCACCATCAGGCCCCTTCCTTTCAATGTGACATCTGCCCCATCTATATCAGCCGCAGCTAATGGAATGGAGGCCCTGCCAGGGGAACCACATGCCTCAGACACCCCTACCTCTGTAGCTGAAGAACCCCCCGCAAACTTGGACGTCCACCCAGACATCCATCTGGAGCAGATGCCAAGAATAAACCCACTGCCAGGAAGTGAACCTTTCCTATTTTGTCACCCTTGTGTGCTACTGAGACACTCTGTTGACTGTTCAGAGACTTTACTCCATTTTCCCATGGTATAAGCACACAGGACCTCTGTAACCAACTGTTGTAGCAGCTACTCTGATGAATCCATCTACCCTGACATCACTCATTATGTTCTTATTTATGTGTCCACATTTAATTTGACTTTTTCTATCCTGAAATGCACAATAAATCACATTTGGATACAGCCACTGTTTATGTGTCTTTAATGATACAACATTTGTCATGCTTGCCGACTGTGGTCTGGTAAAGTGCCCCCCTGAATGGAACAGGCAGTGCAATTGCCATCCGATTGAGGGTTCCTTGGCAGGACACACATGACAACAGAAATGTCACTGGACAGATGTCAGAGTGGTTGAAATCCAGAGAAACAGCAGGGTATAGTCAGTATTCCAATCTGCAATTAGAGCATGACAGAGTACCATCAGGATGGAAGGCATGGTGGCATACTAAGTACATTTACAGGTAATAGAAGTCATGCCCATGGTAGAATACCTACAAAGCAGAGGCACCTGGATTGGACCAATACATCACTAGGTACTGGCTCTTCACATAACCATACCATAGCTACACAATCACATATCCCATGGAACACACAAAGATGATCACAGAGGAACACAGTACTAAAACCATACACAGACATAGGACCCATATCTGTAGTCACTTTTGTCAGTATACAGTTACCTGCACCTTGGATAGCAACGTCAGTATACAAACACTGCTAGGTCCCAAACCCATCACTAAGTACCCCATCGATTGTGAAGGCACGGGCCATGATGCAAACATCACACATGGGCCACTAACTAGAACTGACACATATTAGACCATTTCACCTCCCCCCCAATCCCACTGGGAATAGGAAAGGATTAAGCAGTCACAACCCCACTTGTATGGAGGAAGTACTAACAAAGTACCATCCACTGTACCTACATTCACATTATCACCCATCTCTCTGGTACACCTCTCATGGCTGTCAGCAATTACCATTGCCTAATGATTACCTAAAGCCTAGTTTGCAGAGCCAAACAGGAAATGGCTATATCAATGAGTGGAAGGAAAAGAGGATAGGGGAATGCTGTACACTTAGCTCTATAATGAGTAGTCCATTACAGGAATGTATGTTAGGATCTGATGTAAAAAACAAAGCTAAACAAAATGTACTGTACACTTTACAATCTATCAGTCAGCATCCACAACTCGCACTTAGGCATGGGAACTCATAACTCTCCCATTGATGAAGCAAGTCAGGAGGTGTAATAGCTGCCATCTACTACAAGTTGTGCACATACAACACATCAATAGGTCCACTTCACATACCTGCATGTCATTTGAAGAACTGATTGATGAGATCTGCCCTAGAGTCACCTGCTCCTTCGTCCTCTGGCTCTTCATCACTTGTCACCCACAGCTTCAGCTGCCTCCCCTTCATCTGCAATCAATGGTATTTGACATCTCAGGGCTAGATTGTGAAGCATGCAGCAGGCAATGATTATTTGGCATACCTTTTGGGGCGAATAGAGGAGGGCTCCTCCAGATAGGTCCAGGCATCTGAATCTTTCCTTCAGGAATGTTTGTTCAACCACACACCTTGAACTCCCGTGGGCCTCAATGAATGGAGTTCCCCTGGCATGGCTAGGTACCTCAGTGGTGTCAACAGCCATGGACAATTTGGATAGCCGGAGTCACCTGTGTACACAATGGTCAAACAACACAATTGTTGTATGTGGGACTGGCTCGATTGTGATGCCAGGAGACATAATTCACAGACACACACCACAATGCAAACTTACTAAGAAGCCTGCCCCACTCTGTTTGTAGTTGTGTCATTAGATGTGGGATATTGGCATTCCGAATGATGTAGGAATCAGGCACAGATCCTGGAAACTTGACTGTGACTTGTGAGATGTACTGGTGTGCCAGACACACCATCTACACATTGATTGAGTGGTACTTCTTCCTGTTCCTATACACCTGTTCATTGGCACTGGGTGGGATCAGGGCTACATGGGTGCCATCAATGGCTCCTACCACATGAGAAATGTGTCCTGTATCATAAAAGTCTGGCTTCACATAGACCAAATCTGCATGTTTGGAGAACCTGATGTAGCTGTCCAGGTGTTTCAGCAATGCACACAGTCCATCCTTCAACACCAGACTGAACATGGACTGAGACATCCCTGCTGTTAAGGCAACAGTATTCTGAAAGGACTCTGTGGCCAGGAAGTGTAGTACTAACAAGACTTGAATGATGGGAGGAATGCCATAGGGATTGCGAATGGCAGGCCTCAGATCTGGCTCCAACTGTGTACAAAGAGCTATGATGGTCTGACGATTCAGACAATAGGTCTGGATGACATGCCTGTCCTTCATGGTTTCCAGGTCTACAAGTGGATGGTACACTGGTGGTTTCTCACTCTCCTCATATAGAGAGAAGTAAATATACTATGAGTTATGCAGTATGCACACATCATTTACACAGTATATATTACCTGACACCTAACATCTGTTGAGGGTGCATAGCACTTCTGACCTATACAGTACAGCCCATAGATATGCACAGATTCAAGCATCAATGCTGCACATTGGATAACATGTAAATGGGAATCTACATATGAAACTAATGTTTGTGTACATGTGTGTAAACTTAGCTGTCCTCACTATTCACACATATGTCTTGTAATCTACCAATATCTACCTGTGGCCTATGTATTTCAGAGTAGCTTTACATAGTTCTCACAATGTATACTCCCTCATCATGTAATTTGGAAAAATATGACCATTATGCTGCACATACATGATGGCACTACATACATATCTCCACTTCTTTTGGTGGAATAGGAGAATGACACAGATTAATAAACACATCCAGCAATGAAATGTGCCCAAAATGGCAGGTGCCTGACCTACTGTACTGGACAGTAGGAAGTGACCTAAGCACACCCGGCAGAAGTCGTCATGGTGGTAGGTAGACGCAAATGCCGCGCAATTTGCCATTGGGTAACATTGCTGCCTTTGGCGGACTTGGGCCAATGACGATGACCGTCAGCGGTAACAGTCCTGTAAGTGGCAGCCGTGACCACCATTTTCTGCAGTATTGCTCACTTGACTCCTGACACTGTTGCCAGCAAGATCTCCATGACGTGAGCTGCTGTGTACTGCCTCCGAGAGCCATCATGCCACATCCTGCAGGTGATAGGGCTCCTGCCTTTACCCCAGAAGAACTTGAGAGGCTGGTGGATGAGGTTTTACCCCTGAATGGACAGCTATATGGGGCACCAGAGGAGCAGGTGAGTCCTGTGTCTTAGCCATGTGTGATAGATGTTGTGTGAGACGTTGCATCAGGCATGTGCACTAGTGTGGGTGTACATGCATGCAGATGGCATGATGTGTAGGCGTGTGTGCTGAGAGGATGGGTATGCGTGCCAACGTGCTGTGACTAGTGTGCACTGATCACTCCTTTTGGTATGGTGCCAGAATACATGCCTTTCTCCTTTTGTCTGTGTCATCCATGCATGTGAACACCCATCAGAAAAGGGGATCTGGCGTGCCATTACCAAGCAAGTGCGGACCCTGGGGGTCCATAGCTAGCGGAGTACTGATTGCAGAAAGAGATGGGAGGACCTGAGAGGGTGGGCCCGGAAAACCCGGGAGGCCCAGCTAGGGATGTCCTCCCAAGGAGGGAGGGGTGCCTGTCGGACACTGTCCCCCTAATGGTCTCCATTTTGGCGGTGGCCTACCCTGAGATAGATGGGCGTTTGAGGGCAGCACAGCAGCTGCAAAGGGGTAAGTACTTACAGTAACCATGTACTTTACTCTGATAGATTGGCGCTTGCTGTCACACTTTAGCAGCTGTCACAAAGTAGGAGGTGTTACCTGTATGTTGATTACTGGGATAGTATAGTACTCTAAATGCCTGAGAAAGAGAGGGAGATCTGGCCATATGCTATCGCATGTGCAATTATAGGTCACCTGTGTCAAGATATATCTATGTTTATATGTGGAGATATACAGTTGACAGTGCCACATGTGTGTCTTCACCCAGCCATATATATATGTATATAGCCTACTGTAGCAGCCTACCTGTCCAGTAATTCCTGGTCCGTGAAGCAGAATATATGAATATACAGCTCTATGGTGGCAGATCACTCCGATCTATGTACATCATCTGTATTTGCAACAGAGTGCCTGACATATGTGGTATAGGGCCTAGTTACCTTTTGTCCTGGTACAGGTAATGACTTCATGTGAGTCTGGCATCTCATTCAGTCAACAGGTATTGGCCGATTTTGACTATACAAATGAGTTTGTGGGGCTGTCCCCTTTGTCCCTTCATATGCATACTATGGGGCATGCAAAGGTTGTAACTGAAGGACATCCAACTATGGGTGTATGATATTGTGTATTTGGGTGTACCATGCTTTTCCATGTCATAACAGTGTAGGTGATTCACTATTATCCCAATGCCTTTGTATCAGAGGAGGTAAGTGATAGGGCTTTCCTACCCTTAGACAAAGTGCAATGTTCATGCAATATCTGCCAATGGCCTAGCAATATTAGTGCAACATATGGTATTATCCACCTACATCATGTCACAATGGTTTCTTGGGGTCAGCTCCAGTGGAGTGGGACAAATCGTGTTTCCCTTAGCCTAGCTGATGTGGACAGGTTGGACAGGCATTGATTTAGCCTTACTGCATATTTTGAGATTTGATGCCTTGCCTGTACTACTATTTCTCATCAATGTGTTGTTGTTGTGGCATATGTTGTAAGTGCAATGGCAATGGTGTTGGTCCATGGGTGCATCATGTGTACATGTCTTTGAAGTGCGATATGTATGTTGTGTGGACTTAGGTACTAGTATTCACATGTCAGAATCGGTGTGAGTGCTATGGGTTCACTCATGTTGACATGTCTTGGCTCTGTATCTGCATGTCACGTGGTATATAAGTTCCCATAATAGGTATTAGTTGGCTGTCCTTTGTTTAGTTGCAGTTACACTGCTGTCTGTAATTGTCAGTGGATGTATCATGTGTGCTAGGTAGGCCACTGTTGCCGTTCATGCAAGTATGGTGTGATGTGGGGTATCTGTGACTGCAACAAATCCTCTTGGATTTGATACATGTAGTGATTTAGCTGTTCTCCAGACATGTATTTTAAGATTCAGATGGCACCTGAATGGGACTGACACATGTTGTGTCTTAATCAGGGATTGTATCCATAGTGTAAGATCTATACAGAGGATTCAGCTAGGCATGTGATTTCAATGGCAGGTGCTGTGTAGTCAGTCAATGGAGTTGTCTTCACTTGCATGGTATATTACTTATGGACATGGACATGTCAGGAGTTGAATGTGAACATGCATGATGTGGTGTTAACTGTCAACTGCTGTTCCTAATGGTGATAGGAGAGAAATGACCAGGATTAGGATGAATTTTCAGTTTTAGCAAGGGTATGAGCTGCATGCTGACACAGGTCTACTGGTGAATTGATGGAAGGCTCCAGGCGTGGTACCTTACATGGATTATGATATCGGTGAGAGATGTGACATAAAGGGATTCATAGAAGTGACATGTTGTCACATGAAGTAGGATATGTGGTGTCACATATGGGATACCCTAGCCATGAGAAGTATAGCTATAGTAATGCATGTTTTCATAAGTGTATGTGAACAATGTGATGGGCCCCCTCTCTACCTCTCTATCTCTCCCTCCCGCTCTCTCTATTTGTGTGCATGAGCATCGGCAGGCAAAGGAGACGGGGCACAGGAGAGTGGGGATGCTGCCGGCAATGGGACCCGGAGTGCTGAGACCTCTGACAGCGAGGGACCCAGTGGCCCAGAGGGCGAAGGAGTGCCACGGGGGAGACCGGATCTTCCACTTCATCAACTTCGGAAGTTTCCTACAGTGGGCACTCCCTGGTGGTAGCAAACTCTTCTGGGACCACCCAAGCACCATCTTTGTCTGCCACTCCCCTTCTACCACCGCCCTCCCTGTAGCTTCTGACCCAGTTGTCCGTGCCCTCTCAACCATGAGGGTGGGCATCTCCTTTGCTGCAGGCTCCTCTGCCCCTGCCCTTGTCAGCCCTGCAGCCCTCATTGAGGAGGCTATTGACCTCCTGAGGTTGATATCTGTGGGTCAGTCGACCATCGTGAATGCCATCCAGGGACTGGCAACTCAAGTCCAGCAGAGTAATGCGTTCCTGGAGGGCATTCACTGTGCCCTGGCTGGATTACAGAGATCCTTTCAGGCTCTGGCCTCCACACTGATGGCAGCCATTTACCCTTTGTCTTCCGGCACTCCTCCACCTTCCTCTTCCCAAACCCAAACCCCTCTTCCCTGACCCAGCCAAAGCACACAGACAGACAAGCTTGCATCCACCTCAACATCCAAGGGTACCGATAACAAACACAAGAACCACAAGATCCACCACCGACATGCACAGAAACAACACCCACCTGCAGGCACATCAACAGTCACTTTGTGCCCTGACACCCCCACCACCTTCAGCATCACAGACACTACACCTGACATACCAGCAATCACACCAACATTCACTGGTACAGCCACCACACCTATTTTACCCACACTCATCACGGCTGCAGACCCTCAGACATCCACCCCAGTCACCACATCTACAACCACCACAACTACTGACACACCTACATGCAGCACATCCACCATGCCTGCAGTCACCACCCCAGTCACCACCCATCCATCATGGCGTCTCCCTGCACCTCCACCCCCTCCTTCCAAGACACATAAACGCCCACACTCACCCACCCAACAGACAGCCACCACCCACAAGCATACCTCGCACACACATACACCCAAGACATCCACCAAGACACCTCTTACAACCACTCCCTCTCGCTCCACTTGCCATGACCATCCCCGTGTGAGTAAGACGTTTTTCTTCACGGAGTTGTGCCTTTTCCCTACTCTTCTCCCACCCCGTGATACCCCTATATGGTCTGTGTCCCTCCCCAAGTCCTGCCCTTCCACCTCCAAGACCTCCCCTGCCACTCCTGAAGTTCCCTTTCCCCTCCCCAGCCAGGAAGTCAACCCCTCCTAAGAGTTCCTAGCCCTCCCCTAAGTCTGGACCTGAGCCCCCCCTTCCAAATCCAAGCCCAAGGATCACCCACCCAGGCCTAAGCCGAACCCCCCCCAGATCCTGAGTTGCCTGCCTGCCCCCCCTTGATGCCCCAAACTGTGGAGGTCGATGGCAGTCAGGAGTCAAGTTGGGGCACACACATGTGCATATTGTGCATGTTGCACTTCTGTTAATTGACTGGCCTCTGGCCTTGAACATGTGTTGTGTTTATTTATATTTAATATATAACAGGACCAACCCGGTGTTGGTGTCAAGGTTACAATTTTGTCCAACATTTCTTTACTTAGGGCAATTTTGGTCTTGACTGACATTGGTTGTGGGTAAGCATTTGGGTGTGAGTGGTGGTTGTGCTACCAGTTGTGTCTGGGCTGCATGTGTGGTTGTGTGCATGGAATTTATCCCCCAGTGATGAGTGTGTTGTGTGATGGGCATGTATATGTTTGTGACATGTTGTTGTGTTGGACTTCTGTGGTGTTTGTGTTGGCACGTGTTATTTGCTGTGTCATGTGCCTCTGTGTGGTTATACTGTGTGCTTAAGTGTGTGTGGGGATAGGTATATCAGATCCGTTGTGATGTGTGTTTGCGGGGAATGTGGAATTGCTCGTTGTTTGGATGTGTTATTGTGTGTGTTCTCTGGTGTTGTTGCATTATGTTGTATATATGATTTGTCAAATGGAGGTGTGTATTGTGGGCGCTTCACAGTGTTTTGTGGTATGGCGGTTTTGGTGTAGTTGTGTCATTTGGTGGTGTTGTGTGTTTTTATGTATACCAGTGCTGTGTATCTGGGGTTTAGTGTGCATTTTTGGTGTGTTTGATGGCCGTATTGTATGTGTACTGTGTATGTGCATGTGTGTGTATGGCTGTGTGTGTGTGCATGTAAGTTTGAGGTTACGTGTGTGTGTCACCCTCACCAGCCGTTCCGGATGTGTATGTTGTGTGTGCATAAGTACATTGGCATTTTCCAACAGTGACAGGAAAGTGTGTGTACTCATGGTTGCTTTCGTCGCCGTCATCGTCGCTGGTTCCGGAGTCGTTGAGTGAGCAAGAGCAGAAGGAAGACATGCAGTTCAGGTTCCATGAAGGCTCCAGACTGGTATGTTTCCTGAAAGTGAGTGTCCCCTTTTATAGAGTTTGTTTCTGCCAGGGTTTCTGTGGTGGTGTGAACGCGGAGGAAACCTTGGCGGTGTGCAACCTTGTAATCTGTCCTGCGGGAACATGCCGGCCTGAAGGTGGCTGCCTTTGTCTGTGGTGGCCTTACCGCACTGGTGATGGCGGTGGTGGATAGGCTGTATTCTGTTTAGAAGAACGCCATGGTCATAATTAGGTGGTCTTCTCCGCCAGCCTGGTGGCGGTATGACTGCCACCACCAACATGGCGGTCCTGTGACAGCGGAAATCACAATGACCCCCTTAGTAAGGGCTCTTGTACAAAAACATCAGAGAACACTAGTATAACACCCCAATTCAAACTGGTAACAGAAAGGAATTAATTCCAACCTCCAGAACAGAGTGTGATCCAAAAAACCTTGATGGAATTCCTGCTTAGACCACATCCCACCCTACCAGTAATGGAAAGCTGACAATATTAGCCTAGTCACTACTGACTCCTCAAGTGTACCTACAAAACAAGGAATCAATTCAGAATCACATTGCAATTCAACTTCATGATCCACAAAAGGGAAAATTCACTGTGACAATAACGAAAAATAAATCACCAAAATTGAAACACAAATTCCAATGATCCAAGAAGCGATTCGACAGCAAACTAAACATGAGTCATCCTGGTGAGACCCTAGAAGGGGCCCCAAGACTACTTAAACGGAAGTAACATACTAAAAATACTAAAGACGCTGGATAAGCAACACATTTTCTTTGATCAATCTATTGTAAATGTTGCAATCACACCTCAGCAAAGACAGAACAAATCCACAAAAAATTATTACAATCTTCAAGAACAAATTTGAATCTCTAATGTTGCAGAAATAAATCCTCTCGAATTTGGGAATCCCAATATACTACAGCCTTCAGCACAAACGACAGCTAGTCCCAAAGCAACATTTCAATGGAACTCCCCTAAAGAAGAACCTAACTCAAAGGACCGACCTCTCAAGACTGCCAGATACAACCACTGAATGCACATTAGGACTTGTGGTCCACCACAGAGAAGCCCATAAAGCAGACACTATCAAAGCATCACTTGGCCAGTCGCCCTTCGTCCACAATGACAAAGCAATTCTGATTAAAATCAGCAATCGAGGAAACAGAGTCTGTAGGTTGAGAAAAACAGAACAAATATGTCAGGACTGGTCATGGTTAGCGATAACTAAGAGCAACCTTACCCTAATCAACAAGAAGTTTAAAATCCCTAAACAAAGATTCCAGAAAGGATGACCATGCACTCAATAGGGGAGGGCATAATTTACATAATTCAGTGTATGGTAATCATGCACAATTACCCCACAATTCTGCGAGATTACCCTTAATTATGAGAGAACAGTAATTCTGCATTTAGTGCTATTTCTTAGCACATAAATGCCTCCTTGCATCCAAAATGAGTGGGAGAATGCATTTAGCAGCAAGAAATAGCACTAAATGCAACAGAACATGAATAGTGGGCGTGAGGAGCCACTTGTGTTCATGAAATGTACTCTTGGAGTAGGATGTTCTCCCAATTTACTTCTGGTATTGCACTATTTTCTTAGTGCAATATGCCTCCTTGCATCCAAAATGGGAGCAAGAATGCATTTTGCACTAGTGCTAAATGTGCTCTTAGGGTAGGATTTTCTCCTAACTTACTTTCAGCATTTACTCTATTTGCTGAGCACAAAATGCACCCTTGTGTTCAAAATGGACACGAGGATGCATTTTGCGCCAACAAATAGCTCTGAATGCAGTAGAACATGAATAGCCAGTCAAGCGGCTGCTCGCACTCACTAAATGTGCTCTCGCAGAAGGATATTTTTCACCCCCAAATTACACAGAATTGTGCGAGCAGGAGAGAGTACATAATTATTGGCAATTCTGCATCAAAGAGTAACACAAAATTACGAAAATCACTCTGATTACCTCAGTGTAATTGAAATTACGCCTAGGCCTTTTACTTAGTCAGTGCTAAATAGAAAAGCTGCTAGAGCATAGCGGGCTGGAACCAGCTCCTCACCCATGATGATGCACTAGAACATTTAACTGCATTTGATATTATATGCTTGCCAGAAACCAGGAATACAAAAGCACCTTTTCTCTCTAGGTATGTATGATTGTGTACCATAATCCTGCTTTAAAATCATCTCTAATGGTCTGGCCTCCAGGAGGCTTGCCAATCTTTGGCCCTTATTAACACAGCAGTCAAAACCGTGCCCGTGTCGGTGGCGGTAAAAAAACACCAACAGGGGAGCGGTCCAGACCACCAAATAATGAACCAACTGAAACACAGGCATTCTAAAAACCACCCACTGCCAGTAGAGGAGTGCCGACAACGACGGCAGAGTCCGCCCACAGGCTGACGGAAAGGCCCAACCCGCCCATCAAATAATGAGCCACTAGACTGCCGTCAGTTAGTGCCGAAGCAGACATGGATAGAGAGCTGCAGATCATGCCAGCCCTGCTCCTTGCCATATACCTCCACGACCGAGACCGCTAACAAAGATGACGATGGCAAGTACCGCAACCTACGACACAAGGGAGGAAAGGGCACAGTTACATATCCACCCACTCCACCCACCCGGCAACGCTTCCAACCCTTCACAGCAGCACAACCCATACACCCCACAGCAAGAGGTTCTTACCCGACACAAGGCAAATCCAACCTGACCATAGTACATACAAATGCCCCATACCTACAAACAATGAAACAAGAGACCAGGGTTCAAGAGTGTGCCGCCAAAACACAGACCACACATAAATATTTATTTCAGCTCACAGAGCTAACTAGTCACAACAAGGCCAATGGCTAGTCCATAGTGCCAGACGTGTTTGGGCTACAATGGCCCTAACCTGACTCTCAAAAGTGCACGGTACTCCACCTAGTGGGGCAACAATGGGGCATCCAGGCACCTCAGGGAACAGGGGCAGGGGGTGATGGGGGTGGGGATTTGCGACGGGGGTGGGGCTTGGACTTGCGTTCGGAGGGTGGAGGATGTTTGGGTTTGGCCTTGGAAGGTGGGGGTGTGTGCTTCGACTGGGTGGAGCCAGATGGAATTGAATCTGCACGGGGCTTCTTCCTCTCTGGGGAAGGGGCACGGGAATGTGAAGGGCGGACCAGGGAGGGCTGTGAAGTGGAAGGACTGGAAAGGGCAAGGAGGTGCGCACGCTTGGGGACAAGACAGGGTGGGTCAGTGGGTTGGAAGAGGTCAGCACGGGAGAGGAAAGGTTTTTTGGGTGCAATTGGGTTGGGCCTGGAGGAGGGCATGGGAGTGGAAGCAGAGGGTGTGAACGTAAGTGGTGTAGGGGTGCGTGTTGTGGGTGCAGGTGACTGGACAGTATGCAGAGGTGTGGTGGATGTGTGATGGTGGGTGTCTTGGTGCGTTTGTATGTTTTGAAGGGGGGTGGACACAGTGGGAGTAGACAGGCTGCCAGTGTGGATGTATGTTGTGTGTGTGGCTGCATGTGTCAACTACAGTAGTTGTGGTGAGTGCAGGTGTGGGGTCTGGGGTGCATGTATGGATGTTTGCCATTGTGGTGAGTGCAGGAATAGGTTCAGCAACAGTGATTGAAGGTGCAGTGCCTGGGGATGTGCATGCAGAGAGGACAGACAGGGAGGCGGAAGAGGTGGGCACACTAGGGGAAATGAATGTTGCTGTGTGTGCATGTGTATGTTGACTGTGTGAATGGTTGTGGTGGGAGGTGTGGTGCTTGTGTTTAGAAGTGTGCTTTTTGTGTGTTGAGGTGCTTGACTGCGTGTCAGATTGTGTGCTTTGAACGGGTGAAGGGAGTGGGGTGCTGGAAGGGGTAGAGGAGGTTGGAGGGGGGACGGAATGACCAGGGAAACTGGCTGCCGTCAAAGAGGAGGCCAGATACTGAAAAAATCTCTGTAGGCCAGACACGGCACCGTGAATGCCATCCAGATAGGTATTGGTCTGCTGCATCTCTGATGCTAGCCCCTGGATGGCATTGACAATGGTTGTCTGCCCTACAGAGATGGTACTCAAGAGGTAAATGGCCTCCTCTGTGAGGGCAGCAGGGCTGACTGGGGCAGGGAAGGAGGTGCCTGGGGCAAAGGAGACGCCCACCCTTCTGGGTGAGTGGGCACGGGCAACTAGGTGGGGAGCAAATGGGAGGGTGGTGATGGCATTTGAGTGGCGGAAGATGATACTGTAAGGGTGTGCCCACTAGGGTCCGCCACCAACAGGGAGCCCCCGTCGGAGGAGGTATCGGACTCACTACCACCAGTGGTAGTTGCCTCCCCCGTGGTACTCCCCTCGTCCTCCAACCCACTGGTTCCCTTGGCGTTGGATGACTCTGCCTCCGAGGATCCGTGGGCCGATGCATCCCCACTTGCCGGTGCCTCAGCTCCCTCGCCAGATGATGCTGATGTACACAAACAACACAAGAGAACAGGGATGGGGAGACAAAACAGGAGAGACACTTGTAAATAGCTGAAAGGAGTGAACATAGTGGCTAGACATACACCCACCCAGAAGACCCCCCCCAAACAGGCAGCCCCTTCCACTATGCCATTGGCTGTGCCACTGACTAGTGACCAGAACCCTGCTCTACACCCATCCCCTGAACTACCTAAGGACCCGACATGTAGGAGACCTGACCCAAACACCCCAACCCCCTCCGGGGGCCATCATGTAGATGGACTTCAGTCAGAATCCCTGCAACTAAGCAGCATAAACCCTAAAGCACACACAGACATCCATCAAGGGTTAAGATTGTGACATGAGTAGTCACCCCTTTGTGACTGCTGTGCAGCCTTCAAGCGCTCATCCAGGTCTGGGTACGCCACCACCAGGATGCGTAGCATGAGGGGGGTCAGTGTCCAACGGCCATCCCTTCCATGTTGGGAGGACTTCCCCAGCTGGGCCTCACAGATTTTTCGCGCCCAGCGCCGCAGGTCCTCCCACCTCTTCCTACAGTGGGTGCTCCGCCGGTTGTAGACCCCCAGGCTCTGCACTTCCTTGGCGATGGCATGCCAAAGTGCCCTCTTCTGGTGGGTGTTGACCTAAAAGGGAGACACAGAAATGTAACACAGAGGTCAGGCACTTGGAAAATATGTACAGCTGGCTATACGTCCACTATGGGATGGACAGTACTAACAGACTTACAGGACATACGCATGCAGCATGGCATGAACCATGGCTCATGCAGGGTCAGAGGTGCACATATATGTACTTACAACACCATCCATCACACATAACCACTACCCCCAACACTCCGACTCACCTGTACCTCTGGCCGTCCGTAGAGCTTGGCGTTCAGGGGCAGGACCCCGTCCACTAGCCTCTCCAGTTCCTCGTGGGTGAAGGCCGGGGCCCTTTCTGCTGCAACACGAGCCACTTCCATGACCAGAGGCAGTACACTCAGTGGAGTACCTGCTCGCACGAGATCAGGGAGTCAAGTGAAGTTGGGGTGACGAACTCGAGTACGTACCGCGGCGGTGTGCACCGTCGTATATTGTTTATGGAATGTTTATATATGGGTCAGGCTTCTTCTTGTTTAAATTGTTTTTGTCCTGTATGTGTATATTCATAAGAATTAAGATATTTTGTTTTCTTTTTGTACATACACATTTAATAAATATTATCTTTGAATTTATTTTGATGAGTTTTTGTTTTGTATTCGTTCAGAAAGGTTGAATATTAATTGTAGCTCATTTTCTTTTTGTTCATACTCAAATATATTTCCCTGGATGCGCTACTTATCACACCAGGAACCCTCGATAGTACACTCCCCACCATTAACAATACACAACATAATAAACCCTGTTCACTCATTATGGTCTAGATGAAATTCTGTCAAAAACATTTTACTTTTGAGTCCCTACAATCAAGTCAGCAGTGCACAATGAATGACAATGTGTGTAACGCTGCGCTTAGACGCGGCGTCTCTTTGGATGGAACGCGCTGCCGACACTCGGAGCGCCGTTCCCCGTTTTTTTTGATGACACATCCTGGGAACCATATATTTTGCTCCCAGTCGCGCTACACTTACCTGTAGCCCTTTTTTCTTCTTTTTTGTTGTTGGTGGTGGGTTTGTCTGGTCTTCTTTCCTGTCTCTGTCCATGTTGTGTCCATCTTGTCTTCTTCATGTTTTTGTCCCAGCATGCTCTGGTTGTCTTTTCTACTACTTTCTTTTCCCTATTCTTGTCTATGGGCTCTTCCCAATTCAAGATGGTGTTTTTTCCCTTTCCTGTGATGTCACTTCCCTTTTCTCAGTATATAAGTCAGTCAGTCTTGTTCTACCTTGCGTTGCAAACACTTCCTTCTGGTTGTGCTGTTCGCTACTATCTTTTGTTCCTGCTTTTGCCTTGGGAGATTTTTGCCTGTTCTTTGTTCCTGCTTATTGCCTTGGGAGATTTTGCCTATTTTCTTCCGGTTGTCAAGTCCTGTTTTTTCTTGTTTTTTCTTCAGGAGTTCCTGTTAGAGGTTTTCCCCAGTTTGGTTTTTTTTTCCCTCTGGGACTCCTTCTGGAGGGTACGGTCTGCTTTGGCTTAGCCTGCCAAGCGACACCATGGCTACTAGAAGGGGTCACCCATATATGGGAGTATCCAGAACCTGTAGAAGACCTGGTGTATTCGCCAACTCGGTATCCAGAGGTGAGAAGTCCAGCGCAATACGTAACAATGTGTGCCTATGTATGTGTGTTCCTCACCAGTGTTTTAAATCCCTCCGACTCTTGTGGCGAGGAAGGGCCCCATCTGTGTACAGACCACTTGTTGATTTGCGGACCATGGTGGAGCGTCACATCATAATCAATTACAGACTCACCCGTGCAACTATTCTCGAACTTTGTGCATTACTGGATCCTGCACTAACTCCGGCAAATCGTAATCAGAATCAGCATGCCATCCCTACTGAAGTGCAGATGTTCTCTGCACTTCATTTCCTGGCCACGGGCTCTTTTCAAGTGTCAGTGGGCATGGGTGCAGGATTTTCACAGCCAATGTTCAGTATGATACTGACAAGATTTCTAAATACATTTGTACGACACCTGCAGTCCTATGTGAAGTTTCCCCAAAGTACTGACCTCCCTGCCATCAAATCTGACTTCTATGCATTTGCAAACATACCCCATGTGATAGGTGCCATCGATTGCACCCACATACCTATAATACCCCCAAGAGTCAGTGAACAGGTGTACAGAAACAGAAAGAACTTTCACTCCCTGAACATCCAATTGGTATGTACTGCAGACCAGTACATCTCACATATGAATGCCATGTTCCCTGGTTCAGTCCATGATTCCTTTGTGCTGAGGAACAGTAGTGTGCCAGACAAGATGTAACAACTACAAGAGGACAGAGGGTGGATCATAGGTAGGTGTTTCTGTTACTAACTGCCACCTAGCAGAAAGCCAGGCTGTCAGACTCAGAGGCTTGACAATGTCTGCTCTGTTTTGCACATTTTTCTAGGTGATTCTGGATATCCCAACTTGCGTTGCCTCCTGACACCAGTGAGGAATCATGAGACAAATGCAGAGAGGAATTACAATGAGGCCCATGGATGTACTAGGAGGGGGATAGAGCACCCAATAGGTCCCCTGAAGGCTAGATTTCGTTGTCTACAGATCTCTGGGGGTTCCCTGACCTATGGGCCTGAAAAAGGGTGTAGAATAGGGGTGGCCTGCTGCATGCTGCACAACGTAGCAGTGAGAAATTCTATTCCCCTCTTGGATGTGGATGGTGCTGTAAATCCTGACCAGCTTCCTCAGCGAGGGGAGGAGAGTGATGGTGATGATGAGGAAGGGGAAGATGTCAATTCCAGGACCCAACTGATACAACTACTTCCAGTAACTATGTGGGACTAAGGACTGACATTGGTGTTTGTGACACATACTGTCAGTGTGCTTTGTCATCTAGGAGGGGTTTGAATCTACTATTTGCAACTGGGTCCAGGTCTGTATGGTACCAAATACAATTTAGTGGTTCTTTTTTTGACTACATTTAGGCACACAGGTGTACTTTCATGCTACGCATTACAAATAAAGTAGTTATCAGCCAGTTGCATCCATACTTCACTTTGTTCACACATTATGACAGGGGACAGTGTTACAGGTGTGATATGTGTTTTATTTGGGGCAAGGATTGAATAGTGCAAATTACAGTGATGGCAGTTGGTCATGGGTGGTTGTCCTCAATGCCAACATGGTGGCAGCCTTGTTGTAAGTATTGATGGGTCCATCAATGCTTACATGAGTTCTTATTGATTGTTAGCACTGTTTGGTGGTTGATTGTGTGGGATGGTTGGTGGGCAGATTGCTGCAGAGTCACTTTTTGGAGGGGGCCTTGTTTTTGGCAGTGGTTCCAGTCGCATATCTTGGCCTGATGGTCCGTTTGGGTGCCTGCTGTTGACCTAGAGGGGATGACATGGTTGTTCCTTGTGCTTCCTCTGAGGGTAGTTCGTGGAATGTTGCTGCTGATGCTGTCATTGTCCGGTCCGTCTCCTGTGCTGTAGTGGGGGCCTCCGGTCCGGTCTCAGACTGGGTTTGTACCAGCTGCAGCAGTGCTTCTGCTATGCTGGTCATTGTAGCATGGTGCAGTTTCCACTGCTCAATGGCCCCTTGGTGGTGTTCCTGCTGCATCCTCTAACTATGATCCAGGGTGGATACTATCTGGGCCAATCTGTCATGGGTATGCTGGTAGGCTCCCAGGACCTCAGAGATCACGTCCTGGGCTGCAGCATCCATCCTGTGGCCTCCTCCCTGGGCCACTGAGGCCCTACCACTGGGCCTAGCCCCCTGTGCCTGTGTCCCCTGCACAGGTCTGGCGGTACCACTTGTACTGGGGCCATCGTCTTCCTGCCTGTTGGTAGGGGGTGACTGTGGCCTCTGTAACTATGTTCCACCAGTCTGTGGCCTGGATACAGTGGTGTGGGGACGGTTGCCCTGGGCTGATGTTCCTGCCTGGGTGGTAGGGGTGTCAGTGGTATCCTGGGTGGGGCTGCTGGATTGTGACAGTACAGGACTGTGTGAGGGGCCAGCCTGCTCATCAGTGTCCAGGGATCCATCCCCAGTGTCCTGTGATGTTCCTCTTTCTCCCTGGGGGGCACTGCCACTCCTTGTCCTGTCCATCAGGGTGGCATGGGTGGTGGTGCCTGTTGGGGGAAATAGACATGATCCGATGAGGTGCACAGGGCTGGGCTGTTTTGTGCAGGTGTTACATTTTGGGGCCATGCAGGGTGCCTTTGTGAGGTTTGCACTGCATTTTGCTTAGGATGTGGAGTTGCATTGTAGGGGGTGTAGTGTCAGTGTGAATCCTTGCAGGGGTAGGTGGCTGTGCACAGGAGGACGGATGTTGGCCTGTTAGTGGGTTTGTGGGCATGCAGGGGGAGTGGATTCAGTGCCTGTGGGCTGGGTGGGGTAGTGGTCCTGGTGGGTGTTGGTGGGGTGGGATGGGGTAGTGTATGCATTCCAGGTGTGATGGATATGGGGTAAATGTAGACGACTTACCCAAGTCCATTCCTCCAGTGAGTCCAGTGAGGGCCTCAGGGTGCAGGATGGTCAGTACCTTTTCCTCCAGTCAGTGTAGTTGGGTGGTGTTGTTGGAGGTCCTTCCCCAGTCTTCTGGACTGCAATGTGGTGCCTGGATACCATGGCCCTGGCTTTCCCAGCAGGTCATTCCATCTCTTGCGGATGTCGTCCCTGGTGCATGGATGGTGTCCCACTGCATTGACCCTGTTGACAATGGTCTGCCATAGCTCCATCTTCCTGGCGATGGGTGTGTGCTGCAACTGAGCCCCGAATAATTGTGGCTCCACCTTCAGGATCTCGTCCACCATGGTCCTTAGCTCCCTTTCTGTGAAGCGTGGATGTTTGGGGGGTGACATGGTGAGTGTGGTGAATGGTGTCAGGGTGGAATCGCGGTGAGGGTGCTCTTCTGTGGGTCAGTGTGAGTCTCGTGGATAGTGGCAATCAGTGTCTGCTTCTGGTGATCTCTGCCTTCATTGGCCTACTTTCGTTGCAAAGGATTATGGGGTGTGTCTGTGAATGTTTTATGGTATTGTGGATGTGTGTCGAGTGTGTGGGTTTCTAGCTTATCCAACGTGTGCACTTCTTGCTGTTGGGCCCATTTGCTGCCCATGGCAGTCTGCACCGCCAATGGTCGTTCAGCTTCCACTGACCGCCAAGGAGATTTCTGCATCATTATTTGGAGGGCGGGATGTGGGTGTGCTCGGTGGTGGTGGGGTGGGAGGTCCAGCATTTCCACCAACAGGGTCCTGGGGGTGACTGGTGGACTGGTCATTTTTGGCGGGTTCAGGATTTTGGTTCATTATATGGCGGGTTTCTATTCAACGGCGGTCTTCTGTTCACTGTTGCCACGGCCGTCGGCGGTTTTGACCGCAGTGTTCATAATGACCGCCTTTGTCAGAAACACCCTTATCATCCAAATAGACAATCTGCAATCAAACGTGGACACCCTTGTAAATGATCTGTCAGGTTTAATTGCAACAAACCAAAGATACAAATAAATAATGACAGATGACTTTAAGCTTAATTGATTCCATTTCAAAATCAAAACTGACTGAAGCAACTAAAGGGCAAGACATATTCAGGAAAAAACCACATCCCTTCATCTCCCCTAAAAAACCAATACCCTTGGCATGAGCCTTACTAAATCTCTACAAACTACGGGCTTAAGGACTTTAAATGACCGTTTGACGTCCCAGAGGCAAGGGTCTTTTATGCATGTTGCACCAAATTATAGGGGCATGCTAGGCTATACAATAGCTTTTATTCAGCTTGTCAAGCAATAGAAGGGACCCGATACAGAGGTGGGCTGACCTGCTGACACATGTGGAGGCCACACTTGCAACCCTCCAGACCACTAAGGACATAAAATTGGCCCTAGACACCATTAATGTAAATCTGTTGAAAGCTGACCCAGGAAACTGACCAACAGAGTTTACAGAAACAAGTCCACTTTCACCTCCATTCGGTCAATAGTCCCAGAACTGCAGATAAAAGTGGAAGGATTACAAGAGGAGATCAAAGTGCTCAAGATTCTGGCTGAGGACGCTGAGCGGTGCTCAAAGCACTGTAATGTGTGCACTATTGGGGTGCCAGATCAAGAGGAAACACCTAATGCTGAGCTGTTTGTATAAAGCTGAGAGGTACTTCAAGGGAAGTTTCTGCAATTTTAACCTGTGGAGAGGGTCCATCGGGTGCCAGTCTGCCCAACTCCGGTGGGGGTGACACTAAGGCCTAATGTGCCTATTTTATTCAACTATCGGGGCAAAGACTTAATACTGCAGTCAGCCCTCTCCAAAGGGCCATGGCCCATGAGCAGATCCTTGATGATCATTTATCCTGACTACACTAGTGAAGTTCAATGCCAGCGCTCAAATTACACTCAGATTAAAAAAACACTTATGCACCCTGGACCTGTGGTGCACTCTCATGTATTCCACCAAACTGCATGTTAGAGAGAACGACAAGTCCCTCTTTTTCTCTATACTGGGGCATGCCTGGGTTTGGCTATAGTCAAAGTGAATCAGTGTGTCCTTTCTAAAGGAGCTAGAGGACAGGACCTGGGTGAGACAGCACCCTCACAGATAACACTGTAGGAAAATCAAAGGGCATCCCACAATGGAGGAGGTGGTTGAGGCAAGGGCAAAGATAGTGGTGGATGTCCTGCAGTAAAGTACAAGTCCGTATTAGTCCAATGCAAAAACAACAGATGATGGGTGGAATGCAGAGCAAATCAAACATTCACCCCCAGTCACAGATCTGGGTTTAATCCATCAGTTTTTTTGCTTGCCATGCTATGCCATTCCAGTTTGGACCCAGCCACATGCAAATCAGTCCTGACCTTGTTTCCCATGGGAACAGTCCAGCCCGAAATGCCAGGCCAGGTCCTCCATGGATCTGGAAAAAGCATCCTGGGACCGGTTTCAGGGTATCACCCTTTATCAGCCAGGCTAGCTTGAATCTGGTGGCATAGCAAACACGGGACCTACGTCTGGGCATACCCTTCCCACTTGGGGCGACAAATGCAAAAACAACAGATGATGGATGGAATGCACAGCAGACAGTAGGCATTGCGATGGTGCTGGGTAGGTGGACCCCTTCACTGCCCATTCCAAGTGCATGGACAGTGCAGGCCCCCCCATTACCCCCTATTCTCCACCAGCCTTTTCATGGAGAACCAGGTCGTAATCAGAGGGCGGTGCTGACTTCAACGCTTCCCTGGCTGATTCCGACACCCGCCATCCGTCAGCCCATTGGGATCGAAGATTCCGTCAGAGACGGCGGGCAAGGTGGTAGGTTGGTGGGGCTGCAGGACAACCTTATAATGTGGCAGTCAGACCGCCACAACCGCAGTGGTGCAACAGCTATCACGAGTGTACTGGTTCGAGGACTGACACACTCGTAATCAGGCCCATAGAGTCAGATTTGCTGCAGGAATATGTGAGCGGTATCACCATCTCCCAAGACAAGCCCACTGCAACACCAGGAGTTGGAGGAGCCATTGCAAATTGACAAGGTACACATGGTCATCACTCACCTGGCGCATAATAAGAAGCCTAGTATGGATGGACTGCTGATGTCATGCATAGAGCTCTAATGGCCAGCTGATTACTAGCCATGTTTAGAACTGCCTTGCTTAAACAAGGGAGTGGCCAGCTAGACGTTCATACAGACCACTGTTCCTTCTGAATCAGCATTAAAAAGTCTTAAGTCTCATTCTGGCAAATAGACTCCTCCAACTACTACATACACTGATTCATATGGACCAAAACAGATTAATCTCAGCCCACAATACCTTCATGAATGTTCAGCGCTTATTCAGCCTGACGGACATTGGATATGAAGCCAAGACTGGAGGATTCCTTCTGGGGTGGAGTGGCACATGACCTCACTATATGTGAACGATGCCCTTGTGTATTTCTGCAACCCCCAGGAATCCTTACCTGCGCTCATAGTTGAGCTGGATACGTTTGAAAAGTTCTCTGAGCTACGGGTTAACTAGACCACATCTTGCCTGTTTCCTCCCAGAAAACACCTGACTATGGAGCATGCTCATGTCCCTTCCACCAGACGTGCCTGGGTGGATGACACCTTTAGGTGTCTGGGGATCAAAGTGTAACACAGTGAGAATTACCTGTTGAGGAGAATCCTAGGATGAATGCTGACAGCATCACAACAGCTGTGTGCTCTCCCATTGCTTCCATCCAGCAGGGTTGCTATTGCCCCATTCAGCCAGGTGGCTATTGCCAAGATGCTGGTACTCTTACACTTATTATATTTGTTCTCTGCCATTCCTATCATGCTCAACAAAATCCTCTCTGTAGAGCTGCCTGCCATGCTTTCGGACTCTATTTGGGACGGGAGCTGAAAAAGAGTATCGCTGTGCAAGATTTATCTCCTGCTGTTGATGGCAGCCTGGGTGGCCCGAAAAACAGGTGGAACTATGCAGCAGCGCAGCTCCAATAGCCAATGAGGTGGTTAGTTGATGACAATGACCCTGGAAAGGTGGCGCTGGTGAGTGCCTTCATGTACAAAAGGATAATTAAATGGCTGCTCACACTTAAACCACAGAGGATGGGGCTTAAACCACAGAGAAGAGGAATGAACAGACTACAGAGAGTTGCCAAGATCTGCTGGGACAGATAAATACAGCCAAGGGGTGGGCCGAGGGGTGGACTGAGGAGTGGACCGAGGGGTGAACCTCACCCATATACTACACTATTGCTGCTGTGTGTGTTTCCAGAGTTCCAGGATTATGCAATCTTGTTTCATAAGCAGTGTACTCCAAGGTCCAGCACTCCCTTTCCTGTGTCCAGTATAAAAGGTTGGTGGACCACTAGTCGAAGGCTTGGACCTAATGAGCCTCATTTTCAGTAATTTGCAAAAGCAGATAAGTGAGGTCCGCCCATAAGAATGAATCAATACATATTCCTTTCTTGGTTTTTCCAAATTTACTTTTTATTGCAACTGATTTTTCATTAATTCCTCAGTGTGAGTTGTTCCACAAAAATATAGGTGAAAAATATAGGTGTTTTGTTCAGAACACAGCTTGAGAGCCTGTAGCTTTCTCAAGGCTGCAAATACAAATTGAGTTGGTTAGTGAGTAGATATGTCCATCACCGTGTGTGAAATGGGTAAGAAAGGAGGGTGAGGAACACCAGTGATTTTCCGAGCTGTGTCTATAATCAAATTCTTAGTTCATTGACTGTAGTGAAGAGGTATTGTCAGGCCTTACTTAGTCCCGTCAGGTGATGGCATTAGTCAAAATCTAGAAGTAGAAAAAGGTGCTGGCAAACTACTAGTCTGTGGAATTAGGTGGACAAGAGGAGATATCAATTCCTTTTGCCCTAATGCCCAGAGTGTATATCAGGTTTATAGATGAAAGACAGAGAGAAAGACAAGGCCTTTTACCAATGTAATTACAGAAATATACACACTAAAAGAAGGATTATTACTCGGGTAGTATCTGAAAAAAGAGCTGGGAATACTTCTTATTCAATAAACAGGAAATGTTTCACCCATGTGTTCCATATGGCTTTTATCACAACCCAATCAAGGCCAAATAGTGCAATTATTGGAATCAGAACAGAATCATTTCCATATTAAATTCACCCACATAAGAAATATATATGCAACATATAAGCCATGTGTTGCTCTGTGTTACAAGACAAAGTAGTACATGTTCGAATCTTAGGTATATAATAAAGACATATATAATTTTGTATGATACAAAAGTCCTAAGGAAGTTAGCAAATCATTACTGAATAGGTCTTGTAATAGTGTCTTACTAGGACCTGGGCAGCTCATGGCGTACAGTGTGCTGGCGTGGAAGGTGTGGTCTTTGTGGATCCATAATGGACCCACCAATGATGACACACTTCAGTGCCTGCTGACATGGGCATCAAATGAAAAGCAGTCACAACCATCTACGCTGTGTTGCAGTCTCAGTTGTCACACACTCCTACGATGACATTAGGGACAAATGGCACAATGCCGGAACGTAGAGGCCCCACACAAACAATGGCTAAAGCATACATCAAACACGTATGCCACAACTCACAACTTAAATTTATTTATTTCAACTGCTTACCCCAAACATATCATTCACCTAGGATTATCGGACACATGTTTGTGAATGCTTGCACCCATTCTTTGTCCTAAGTGTGGTACACCTGAAGTGCACTTTTACCACATGGTGTGGGAGAGCCCAGTGATAGCACAGGCCTGGATACAGGTAGAAATGACACTGTCTGCTTTGGTGGGCAGATACTTATGCCAAGTTCTTAGATTTTGCATTTTGATGTAGATGCCCAGGCCCAAAAAAATTAAGCTGGAGTGTAAGTTTGTAGAGTTGGCACTACTGCTCTATGAACATCAGGTTGCGATGTCCTGGAAAGTATCGGCAATCCCATTGGTGATGCAATGGTTAAAGCGATCAGAAAAAATGGGCTGTGGCTTTCACAACGCAAGCATACAGTGCGGACAGGTAATGGACATAAGTATCTGTGAAGCCTTTATCATCAAATTTGAGACGGGATCTGATGACAGACTGCCTTGAGTGTAAAGTTCAGGGGGTTGTGACCTGGGGGCCCAATAATGGCCTTTGCCAGGCCAACAGGCTTTCAGGCAGGAGGGGTACTGGATCGAGGGGGAGTGGATCCCCCACATAAGAAAGGCAAGCCTCAGTGTGGGAAAAGGCCTCTTTGGGGGTAGTGTGAGAAAAGGCCTCTTTTTGACATGGTTAGCCCACACTTTTTGCCTTGTGTATGATGTAGCCTAGAAGTTGTTAGTGCCCAGGGCCCCTTCTAACCAGGTTCCCTGGGCTAGAGCTCTTTCGCTTAACTGTTGTGATGCATTGGCACAATTGGAGACACCTTTGGCTGCCAACATAAGCCCCAACTAAACGGTACTAAGGTGCCATGGGCAGGTGGTACTAAGGGTAGGCCCCTGAGGGCAGAAGCACTGATTGTGGCACCCTCTGGGGCCCTGCATCAAGATGCAACCAGCACTGCCATTGCAGGCTGAGTGCCCTGATGCAAACCTAAAATGAAACCTCAACCTGGCACACTGCCTATGTGCCCTGTCCACTACACACTGCATGCAATATAGGTAAGACACCCCTCTGGCAGGCCTTCTAGAAATAAGACCCCTGGTGCACTATACTGTATGTGGATGAGCAATATGCCCCACTGTGTCCTTGCCAAACGTGGAACATAGTGAGTGAACAGAGCAACCATTTTAAAATGCATGTGCTGGACACTGGTCAGTACGAGTTTCCCAGCAACATGATGGCCACTCAAACCCTAGATTGTTTGGTATCAAACAGCTCAGAAAGATAAATCCACCTTAGAGGTGCCCCCTGCAAACACTAACTACCCTGGCATGGTTGCTGACTAGTCCTATCCATCCTGCAACTGCCAGACATCCAATCTACAAGTTGATGTGAGTGATTCTTCTCTGTGGGTTGCAGAACAAAGCCCTTCCTGGGTGCAGGTGCTAATGCCCCCTCCCTCAGCAATGTGCACTGCCCTGGTGGTGAGCTTCAAAGAGCTACCCCCTTTGAAACTAGAGCCCCAGGCCTGCTGCTGGCAGCAGATGACCACCACCATTGCAGACCCCTCTTTTGGCAGGAGCAACAGTGAGAAAATCAAACAAAGGACAGGAGGAGTGGTCCCACCTGGCATGCACCACCCCTAAGGTTTTGCCTGCGAGGTGGTCCCTCCACCTCATTTTCCTCCATCTTGGATGAAAGGAAAATGGCCAATCAGGTATAGGAAAGTGACCCCTGTCCATAGGGAGTGGTCACTTGGTGGATGTAGCCACTCTAACGTAGATGACCCATTGGTCACTACTAGGTTCCCCCTAAAACACCCATTAAATACAGTATTTAGTGGGCATCCCTAGACCAAGAAATTTGATTTGACGGACAACAGAAAACCAGCACCAAGAAGCACAAGAAATGTGGACCTGCTGCACTGAAGAAAATGTGCCAACCCCTGCCTGCTGCACCCAGGGCCGGACAATCGCCGCTGAGGAGCTGCTGAACAACTGGACAACTCCACAAAAACCCAAGAGGGCCTTCAGCCTTCACTTCACAAATCACCAAATAACTCCCTCCAGAGTGGAGGTATCACTCTAAAACCGCAAGAAACTAGCAAGCCAGTGAGGGTCACTTCACTAACCAGCCAGTAACTCCTGAACCGGACATTGCAGCTGGAGCAAACTTCACCCTGATCACATTGAGGACAAATCCTGCCAGTGTGCCAAGTTTGGTGGCACTGCATACTCTAGCAGCCAAACCATCTCAATACCGTGGGTATCGGTCAACCAACATTGGACACCAAGAGAAAGAGCCAGCCCTGGGGCCAGAAAAGGGCCAAGAGGAAGCCCCAGTCAAGGGACTTCAGGAACACCCTAGACCTCCAGAGTGCCCCCGTTGTCCTGCAAACGACCCTTGACCCAACTTACCTCCTGCTCCTGAGGGCATCCTTGTGCTCAGCTCCTGGATCACTGATTCGTTCTGCACCTGGTCGTCCTGTGCCCTACACCAAAGATCCAGCTGTGCCCTAAGGGTCCCCCACCCTTTGGGACCTTGACACTCCAAAGGGCCCCCCAGAATTCATCCTTAAACTTACCTGTGCATGGTGTTTCCAGGTGGTCCCAGCAGTGGCCCTGCACCAGCACCAGAGACATTTTCCAACTGCTCCTGTCGGAATTGGGAGCTGCCCTGACGTCTCCAGCTGGCACAGAGTGCCCACCGACAACCTTGACTAACCTGCAGAAGAAGAACTTGGTAAACCAACTGTGTGATTTTATAAGCATTTTTAAAGCTGATCCACCATTGATTCCTATGGTGCGTAATTACGCACAAAAATAATATTTTTATTAAAACTTCAAAAATTCATATCACAAAAAGTACTCAACCAATTTTGATGACCTTGGTCTTAAAATGTATACACAAATCTGAAGTATTTTTAAAAATGAGTCTCGAGCTATTCCTTTGAGTGTGTGGGTTGCAAGGTTGATGCTGTGAGTACAACAAATGCTTTGCACTTTTCCAAGACTGGCCTAACTCCTCGACCAAGCTACCTTAAAAATTAGAGCATTAGGTGATCTAGGTTTCACCCCTGTAAACTACTGTTTGGTTGCCTGGACACGCTGCACAGTGTGCCTAGCCTTGCGCACTATATGGAGGGCCAGCCTCCTACACTCAAGTTAGTATGTAACCTAGGAGACAAGCACATGGGGAGTAAGACCTTACTTAATCCCACTAGTGGTCTACTGTTTGCTGTTACCTAGCAGAGATTAGTTGTTTTTCAAGTTATTATCCTAATGGTGTTATTTGGCTCAGTGGACACAGCATTTGTTGATCCAGGATTATGACTTGCTGTTACAGTTACAGTTACAAATCCCTGCAAAGAGACAAAGGTGGGGATTTGACCACTACATGTTATACTGCTGGTTATACCTGAGATAATCTGTGTAATGTACTGCAGAGAAGTTGATAAAGAGCGATTAAAAAAATAGATGCCATATTACATTTCATACTACAAACTTGATCTGATAGTACACCGGTGTACACCTTATATTTTCTCTAGTCATGTGATAGTTCTTATCAATAACATGATATTAATTAAGTTGGTTTAGATTTGATTTGCAATTTTAACAATTGTAAAACCAGTCCATTATACATTATATTCATATATTCCTTCTTACCTACAATTTACCAAGAGGTCAAAACCTTTTTATCTTATATTATATTCTCTATGTCCTTTCTTATTTCATGCTTTTTACTTTGAGACATAAGTTATTCCTCAAATCAAACTTTAGATTCCATTTAAACTTCCGCATCAGACCTTAGTATTACATAAATTACTTTATTCCTTAAGTATCAATGGTTCAACTTCACTGAAATACAATTTAAATATTGGTTGGAAGTAATTTGAAAGCTCAACCACCAGTTTTCATCAAAAAGTTCTAAAATGTTTGATCACGAATAGCTCATGTTTAATCTTTGACATTATCACATGACACCCCTTCTATTTTAATTATGAATCCTTATTTGCTTCATGAAAACATAAAGCAAAGATCTTTAACATATGAGGGGCCCTCATAAAACATTTTCACATTATTTCATCATCTATTTATTAAAGTTAAGATGAAACTTTTTCTATATGAATGGTAGCACAAATAGCAATCGTATTTTAACATCACCATTCCTTCAGAACTTTTCAGATACAAATTAACCTAACTCCCATTTTACTCAAAAGACAGTTTCCGGCATGTGTCTGTCCACAAATCCCATCTAATCACATTGCCTTGTCAAACAATAAAATTGGTCAATTCATATTCTCCAATTTATACCACAAAATTATTCCAAATGAGAATTAATCTTTCCCAGCCTCAATGTAAGTTTCACTTTTATCATTTTTTATAACTAACTAAATCATATTACCATAATTAGAGTTAAAACTGTATTTGAAAAGGGAACTTATCTTCCCTCCTATCTTTTCAACAGACTCCTTACAGATTTAAACTTTGACACAATTTTCTAAAAGCTCCCCTAAATTATAAATATTTCCATTATGAGTTCGACCTCTTTAGTGTGTCTTGTCCATCCTGTCAGTCAGTTTGTGTAAACCTAAGCTTAATGTGATACGTTCTTACAAACCAACTGGCACACAAAGGTATCTGACCTGACTTCCAAAATTCAACACACGCCCAACTTAAATGATATTCAGATAAATGGAAATTGAATCACAGACCAAAGACTTTGGTTTGGTTCACGTCCCTTCATAAAATAATAAATTAACATTCATTCTACCATCTTTTGTGCCAAAACCTAGACCCTTTGAATACCATATATCAATGTACTTCAAACTATCAAGCTAAAATTTCTCCTTTGATGTGAAAAACATCAATATATGCTTTGTATAGGACAAAAAGTATTTTGCTCACTGAAAAGCTAGTATTGGGACTTGAAACTCAAGCTATTATGCATTGCTAGACCTCTGCTAAACCTCCCTTAGGAGACTGTGCTATCTCATCTTCTCCAAATTCATTGTGTAAATACTTGAAGTTTATGCTGCTGTATATTGCTAGATCTTGGATTCATGTGAGTAGTCTAGTATACTCGAGTATATTAGCCTAGTATACTAACCAAGGTTACATAATATGTAGAAGAAATATGATTTTGCTTTCTTAAGAGGCCAGTTTAGGGCTTGAACTCCAAGCTTCTATACAGTGCTAACATACTATCTTACCACTATACTTTTTTCATGAATATCAACATCTCATCTTAACATATACGAAGGCAACAATTACCTAAACAACATTTTATAATTCCTTGATTTTAGACAGTTAACAACTGTTACCAGTATATCGTCCCTTGTTCAAAATTCTCATAGCTTATCTTTCTTCTCTCACTGTACAAATTTCCAACACCAAAATACCTTTGAATAAAATCAACATGTCTCCTCACCAAAGCCAAGGTCAGTTTTCAGGTTTCAGGAGCCAATTACGAGCATTAAACTTCCAATAATTAAGCATCTCCAAATATCTATAAATCAACAAGTCTCTGCTATCATTAGCAGACTCCACTATCTCTATGTTTCAAGACAATCCTTATCCAAGAGCCTAATGGAATCTTTCAAGGTGTCTCTTCATTAATATATGAGCACAGTCTGTACCTCTTTATAGTACGAAACATCTTATCAAAATTTAGCCCATGATCAGCAGATCTTTATTTATCAGTCCACTAAGTTTCTTTCAGGTGTAATTTTTGTTTTCTATCACCTCTTCTGTGGTGGATTGGTATACAATAAATTTCCATAAGCATGATCACATTGATTTCTGCATTAATGTGTTTTTCCACAAAATGCATGCAAATTAGTGACCTATTAGCTTCATTTCATATTGAATGTAGCTGTCATCTTTTTCTTAACTGGTTCATATCATGGACCCCACATATTGCAGAACATATCTGCAGGATGCTATGTACACGCAATATGAGGTGTTACAATTGCTTAAATGGTTTTTAGTTAAAGTCCTTGATTTGGCAGAATTATTCTATGTTTTAGTTTAATCTATTGTATGTTTGCAACATACGCATTGTTTGCTTCGATAGCAACATAATAGTACACTTAAAAACAGCTGGATATACCTTTTTATTCAAATCTAATGGTGTCGTTAGGGCTTAAGGTGTTTTTAAGTATTTCATATTTCCTATAATTACTACTCGATAATCTGCAATAAGCAATCAGATCTTTGGTTGTTTTTAAAATTTACCAATATTTACATAAGATGTCGTAGATTGTACCATTTTCTGAGCACAACTTAATCATAACTCTTATATTTCTACTTTGTGTTGCAGCAGTGCATGCTGATTAATTTTGTGAACTGCTTCCTCATGACTTTAGTCAGATAGCCACATTCATTAAATCTGCTAATGATTTCCTACTCTTGTTTACTATATTCTTCATCGGTCTCAGTAGCACTCCACAAGTGATGTTAATTTTCAGTTTGTAATGATATCCAGAATCAAAATGCAAAATGCTATTAGTTGCCATCTGTTTCCTATAGGACCAACTGAATAATTTATGACCCTTCACATACAATTCCAGAGCTAAAAATATTATTGCTAAATAGTGATATTCTAAAAACATTACAATATTGACATTTGTAATGTTTAGGAACCCATGTGAAACTCTCCATTCAGCCTCTAAACTATTCCATATTACCAATACATCATCAATATAGCAAGCTCCTTCTCATACCAACCCAGAAAAATGTTGGCATAAGAGGGATCATCCCTGGTCCCACTGCGATTCCACAGAGGTGATAATACAAGTTCCCTTGATACAAAAAATATTGTTGCGTAATACAAAATCTGTCAATTCCAACAGTATTTTAACATGTTGGAGAAAACATGTGGATGCAAAGAAATATCTGAGCACATTAATGGCACCCTGATGTTGATTACAGCATACGTTTTACAGCCATGGTTCCACGCAAGAATGAGTCTTTCTACAAATTGTGTTTTTAAATCATTGGTATCTTTAACATATGATGATAAACTGCTAACCACTGATGTAAGAAATATATCCACATATCCAGGGATTCTTTCTGTTCATGATCGGATTCCCGCTATTATAGATCTGCAGCAGGTTTATGCCTTCGCTAGTGAATTTTAGGCAGGGAATAAATAATAGATGTAACTGGATCTTTTACATCGAAATTGGTGATCCAGGATACCTTCATCGGACTGTTTTTAAGGTGACTTGACGATGCTTTTCAAATATGACTATAGTTATTCCATTTGCACTTTTCATAATCATTCATAACAGTAAGTTGTTTCATTGCTTCCTGATTACAATTGTCATAATCAAGAATTACAACATCTCCTCCTTTATCTGCCTTATGTATAATAATCAACAACACATTTTGCACAATCAATGTGTCTATTTCTCATTATTCAAATTGGTTTTGTCAGTGGTATTGTTCATTTTTCAAAATCACAGCAAACCATTTCAGAAAAAACATCAATAGCATTTTCTTTTGGCATATCTGGAACAAAACATGACTTGTAAGACAGACATCTGCTCTGTATGGCAGCTTCATTAATATTAAGACCTTTACCGATATCTTTATTATCCGGGGCACAGGCCTTTTTAAACCTTAAAGTGAGTTGTGTATTTTATAGATTCTTGGTAGCAGTCTCAGTGATATTTACAGTTGTCACAATTTCATAATGTTTCTTAGGCAAAGTACCAATATTCCTTTTCACCTTTAAGCCATACAATATTTTTTATTTCAATTTTTTGCAAAGTCAGATGGGGCATAGGATAATCAATTTCATGATACATTGTCTTCCTGACTACTGAGAGGTCTATTGGAATGAGAAAGGCAATTATGTTGTGTGTTGTTTATTCTCCTCTCATATTTGTGGTCTTGTTTTGAGATGTTTCTTTCCCCCTCTTTTTCCTGTCTTAGTGATCCTTTCTGATTGATTCTTTGTTCCCTGTTTTGGACATTTTTTACAGACCCCATTTTCTTGAGTTCCTCTAGAAACTGTTAGTCCTGATCTATAGATTGACATTTATTTCCACAGTGGATGCATGGAAATCTACACTTGACGTATCAGACACTGATATGCTCTACTGTGATGGAGCTTTACTGAGTATCGATTTTATGAAACTATCATCAGTTTTTCATCTCAAATTAATTTTGATCCTTTCCTGTCTTTGACTTTATTTTATTTATCTAATTGTAACTTTTTCTTTACCTTTCCCCTCTTCTAGCTACAGATCAGTGATTGCCAGTTTTGTGTCCTCAATCCCCTTTCTTAGGATGCCCATCATACTTTCTACCTGCTCTATAAGTATCAAGATTAAGTCCCTAGATGTTTGGACCAGTCTTTTCTGCTAGTTTTCAGATTGAATTTCATCAGCATCTTTCATGTTGGGAAATTAATGCTTTAGCAAACCTCTTGGTATCCCAGTATCCTTTAAATGTGGTTATATTCCACCATTTTTAGACTCTTTTGGATAATCTTTCTAAATTTATATATAGGTTACATAATTCTTTTGATGGTTCCTTCTTTCGGGTACTATTACTCTTTCATTTAAACTTAAATACGTTCTCTACTAATTCCTCCTTTTTGTGGTAGTTTTCTTGTGTTACATATATTGAGCAAGGTATATGGACCCTTCATTTTATTATGGTTATTTTCAGAAAAATGCCTAGTGCAGAATTCTTTTTTTAGAATTAAATACTTTAAATTCTAGTGGTAGCTGATTATAATGACCTGCGCTGTATAAATCTGGAAATAAATCAATAAAATATAGATCGAAGTTAATACTTTTTCAAAAAGAAAATGCAGCTTAATGTGACTATGGAAAGTAGGTCCCATTTCATTCCTTGTTCAACCTCCTACAAACAATTAGGGGTTACATTTCACACATTCAGCCGCCATAAACAGCACATGGCCACCAAACCAGTAGGAACAAGATTTGCATTTGCAAAAGTAGCACAACAATTACCAGGCTCATCTTTAAAACATTTGCTGATAGTACTAAACACAATGTATTTCCCATCATTAACTTGAAGCACTCATTGGAAAATTCAATAGATGGCTCAATCAAGCATAGTGCGAACTTTACAAGTTAGTATTTAGGCTACCAAATTCTACAAGGGAAGTACCAATTTGATTAGAAACCAGTGTAGTACAGCAAACCCTGGGACAGATTGAAGCACTACTTAAATTCTGATTTTAAATAAAGCAGGCTGGAAAGGGATCCTTTGAATACCAGCGTAGTCTCGAATTCCCCCCAGGCCAAAATACGTCTGGCTTCTCACTATTGACTTCTTTTTTAAGGATCTCTAAATCATCCCGCTGTTGGACCTTAACATATCTTATGAAACGTTCAAGAAATGCCTTAAGAGAACATTAACTTCCAAATGTAGATCTGTTGATTTGATCACAAATCAAACAAAGCTAGATAACCCAACAAAGGCTCAGAGGAAAGCAGGGCTGGAGAGTATTATGTTGTACTGTATATACAAACAATCTTTGTGTTATAGTGGCAGATTTAAACGTTCTAAAAAACACTAACCCTTAATATTCCAAGTACCAACTAAACCTTGCACCAAAGAAAAATCATTTTCAGGTTTAGGGCCTGATTTAGAACTTCACAGAGGGAAATACTCCTTCACAAATATGACGAATATCCCATCCACTGTATTACAATACCATTATATCCTATGGGAATCGTAATACAGTAGACTTGATATCTGTCACGTTAGTGACAGAGTATTCCATCTGCAAAATTCTAAATCAGGCCCTTAGTTCTAGAAGAACAGGATTGATGAGTGAATTCATATATCAGACATCTTCCGGCAGCTTTTGAACACAATCACTCCATATAAGATCAGATAATGGAGTATTAGCAGGAAAATTCAGATAGTATAGCTTTTTTTTAAAACAACCCATATGCGAGGAGGAACTTTAATGTATTCATGAAGCAATGAGTAAGTCTTTTTAATAAAATAAAAGAATGAATAGAAATGATAAATGAACTGTGATACGTTTTAGAATCATTGAAACAGACAGCATCAATTGTTTTGCTATTTTTAAGTTTCAATAAGGTGATTCTGAAGATTTTATTGTTTCATACTGCGAGAAAGTGGATTATTAGTTTGGGTGAATGGTAGTCCACTACAAGTAATAATGTCACTATTCTTATTAGGTCCAGTAGAAGTTAAAGTAATTTAAATCTGAGCTCAAACCCTTGTGGCTATGCACAGAGCAGACAAGCTTAACTTAAGAAAATGTCCAAAGCATTTAGAAGTACCAAAACAGCTAAAGAAATGAAAAAATGAAGAAAATTGTAATGAACAAAATGATACAAAAATGACAAAAATCCAACAAGTTTAAATAAAAATAGCGCTAAAAAGAGAAAATCTTCAACAGCAGGCAACTGTTTGCGCTAAACCAGGTCAAAATGAAAAAGCAAGGCTGACCGGGAGCGATCACAGAACGGATTCAGGGACCAGGTTTTTCCAAATGAAAAGTTACTGTGTGACTTAGACATTTTAGGGAGAAAAATTGGTCGCCGATTAGTTGTCAGTGGGTCAAGCTGGCTCTGAAGCAGGGCTCCAAAACAATGGTGGGTTTCCGGTATTGGTGTCAACGAAGGTATGAAAACGTCTCAGAGGGAGGAGTACAAAGTCCATGGTCTGGAAAAACTCAACGTCAATCAGATGTTGTGTAGCATCAGTCTGGGTGAAGCCCTCTATGTTTGCACTTAAAAACATTTCTGGAAGCCAGGTATCCTTCAGTGGGGCAAGCTGGAAAGTTGGGGCCAACTGGCCATTCAGCATCTCAACATCTGCGGCTGTGATTTTAAAGAAAACGTCAGCCTTTGTCGGTTCTCCAGGCAGATTGCAAAACATGTCTGAGTTCAACTTCTTGTAGTTTGAGGACAATGGGAGTACACTCAAATATCAGCCAAGTATCCAGACCCAGATTGGAAGCTACCAGCAGGGTCTAGGGCATATGTAGTTGATACAAGTCAGCCGGGCTCTTAAGAAAGTGGAGTTCTTTTAGCTTTGTACCCCTGTAGCTTAACAGGAGATCCGAAAATTGACCCTTACAGTCCACTTCTTAGTCCTGGGTACAAATGGGAGGATGTCCAGCCCCTAGGGTTCCCCTCATAGGTTTCAATAGCAGGTGCAGTCCTTTGTCTGTCTTTCACAGGTACAGTAATGCTCTGAAGAGGGTTCTCTGAGGTGCCACATTTATGCCTGATACTAGCATGTGAGTGGGGGTGACTACTGGTCTCCTCCTCACTGACAGGCAAAAACATCTCAGTAATAACCCTACCCATGTTTGCTATTGGTCCTGTGTTCCCTATTACAACAATCCCACAGTGTCCCTCTGTTTCTAAGTCAGTCCAACATGGCAGATCCTTCCATCCCCTGTGCAGAGCTCCTGTGCCCATCCTAGAGGTGTGGCCTCGGAAATTATTACTCAAAATCAGTTCAGGGCAGCTCCTCTACCACTGGTATTGAAGCCTGACCGGCTAGGCCAGGTGTGAGCTACATCTTCCACTAATAGTGTTTGCATCCTTTGAAATTAATGAAGTTCCTGGGCATATCCCACATGGTCATCCTGTCAGAGGAAAAAAATACATCCCCAGATCTAAGGCCTTTGTGTCAGCTCTGGGAGCTAATTCACACTTCATCGGGGAGCTCCTGGGTGATGGTTGGATGCTCATTCAAATAGACTTCTAGAGGCTTTAGGCCTTTTGTAAAATATTTGTTACACATCCAACTTTACCAACTAATTGGAGTTTTAATAACCATTTTAAACAGTCTAAGAATTAACTTCTTATCTGGCTCCTCATACTCAGTGGAGATAACTTTATTCACTTTGATAATGCATCCTAATTCCTACCTGTGGAACAGCTAAACTTGCTACAGCAAAAAATACCTTTTAGGGCATTATCACTGCAAGAAGAAGTATAACATTAAACGTTTACATGTCCTTCTTTCAAATTTCATGCACCCTGCCTTATGGAGATTTAAGACATACTTGGGGTGACATTTTAATTTTTAAAAGGAGAGTTTAGGCCTGTCAAAAGGGATTATTTTGACAGGTCAAATATGCAGCTTAAACCTGCACAGCCAGTTACTTGTGGTAGGTCTGCAGTCATATTATGCATTGTCACGTTAGAGGTGGCACAATATGTGTTGCGGTTACAGGTGACATCTAATTTACAGGCCCTGGGTACTCTTTGAACCATAAACTAGGGACTTACACATAAATTTAAATATGCCAATTAGAAGTATACCCAGCTGTGACATGTTTTAGGGGTCCAGGCACATACACTGGGCATGGCACAGTAGTGTCCCAGGTTGCAGAGTCCAAAAAACAGCAATAAAATCTAGCAAAAAGTGGGGGGTGACCATGCAAAAAAGGGCATTTTCCTACACAAAGGAATTTGAGACACAGAGAATCAAATTGTTCCAAATAACACTTAGAAATGCTAATGGGAGCGTAGATGGAAGATAGCGGATATTGTCAACAATTATCATTTTAGTGATGTCCAAAAACCCCTACCAAGATAAACAGAAAGGAGACCAAATATAAAAAGGTTTTGTGAGGATTTGGGTGTATTATATAGTATGACTGGGCAGCCTTAACATGGAATACACTTGCAAAACATATCTTGGGTCCAGTCAGTTTTGTTTATAAAACCTTATGCTCAACCATGGGCAGCTATACATTTGAGCAGCAAGCCGTAAACAAAGGAACTAATGTAAAGCATTTGACAGTACCAAACAACAAAATAAGAAAGCCACGCAGCAAAAACAGAAACACAACACCACTTTATAGAAATAGAGCATATTTTTAGAAGAGCAAATTCCTCCAAAGGGTGCTGTAGATACAGATTTGTAAAGAAAACTTATTTTTTAATTTAACCAATAATTGATAACTGTAAAGTTTGAAAAGTTTGAAAAGTTTGTAAGATTTGTGTTCGGCTACTCCATCCAATGGGCATCCAAATCAAACAGAATGAAGGGTTAGGGCCAATGAGGAATCTTTGGAAAGTTACCTATCAGTCACAGTGTTCTCCAGTCCAGTTCCAGCCTTTACCACATGACCCCCATAGACTTTAATGGAGTTATCCTGATGCTGCAGATGCAGGAGATGAAGATGCTCAAGGAAGCTCTGGGTGCTGTGCAGCGACAGTGGTGCCTTTGTGGTTATTTCTTATGTCCATGGGTCAAGTGTTGTGACTTTGGCCACAGAGGTTGGGGTCCCTCAAAGTCCTCTTTGAGATAGTAGAAGGCCACCTGCAGCTGGGCTACCGGTCTCTGTACACAGTGGACCCAGTGATATCCCTTATTGAGACTGGCATCTCTCTTGGGTGGCCAATCAGGACCCTGATGGCACCTCTAGGTCCGGCTGACTCGGGTGCAACTTTTGGTCATTGAGGATCGGTCTCCTGGGGTGCCCAGTGGCAGATAGGGAAGATTCTACCTACTCACAAAGCCAAAATAACTCTCCACTGCTCCCGCTTCTGTGGCCCCAAACTGTGTGCAACCCAATCTTTCCTCATTTGTCTCTTTAAGTTTATACAACCCTGATATTTACTTAACTCACCCATGTTTCCTCCACAACTGGCACTGCAACAATATTTTGGGCCGCCCCCAGCATTCTATTTACTATATTCCAAAAGAACGAGTTACTTACCTTCGGTAACGACTTTTCTGGTGGATACATTAGCTACCTGTGGATTCCTCACCTAATGAATACTCCCATGGCGCCAGCATTCGACGGAAATCTTCTTACTAGTCTCTGCACGTCGACGAGGACGTCACTCTTGCCCACGCGACGCCGTCTGACGTCATACAGGCAATAAGAGGTCCTCGCCGACGTGCCGATGACAGTACCAACATTTTTTACGTGCATGAGAATAATAATAACCCAATGTAATGAAAGAGCAAAGCAACATCTCTTAATATTGTAAATCACACAACATTGCAATAAAATAGCTGTAGATTTAATATAACCTTCTTTTTTTTTTTTTTTTTTTTAACAAAAAAATATATTTATACATACGAATCATGTATATACACAATATATATAGATTTATATATAAATATACACATATATACAAATATCATATATGCAAAATGTATTGCAACTTTGAAGACCAAAAGGAGCACACTCAAGGATTGCTTGGAGAGACCAAAAAGGCAACGGGGAGGCGGGTGGGACCGTGAGGAATCCACAGGTAGCTAATGTATCCACCAGAAAAGTCGTTACCGAAGGTAAGTAACTCGTTCTTCTGATGGATACAACTACCTGTGGATTCCTCACCTAATGAATAGAGTCCCAAAGCAGTACCACGCCCGGCGGTGGGTGCCTAAATGGTCAAACCAAGAAATCCTGCAGCACTGACCGTGCAAAATGACCGTCCCTTCTGACCTCAGAGTCCAAACAGTAATGTTTCACAAAAGTGTGAAGGGACGACCAAGTTGCGGCCTTGCAGATGTCGACCACAGGAACACCCCTGGCCAAGGCCGAAGAGGCCGACTTAGCCTCTAGCTAAGCCGAGCTCTAATGCCCTCAGGCGGATCCTTCTCTGCCAAAGAGTAACAGATTTTAATGCAAAGAACAACCCACCTGGAGAGTGTTCTCTTGTGGACTGCCTTTCCTCTCCTCTTGCCCACGTATCCGACAAACAGCTGATCCTCCAGCCTGATATCCTTCATTCTGTCGATATAGAAGCTCAACGCCCTTTTTGGGTCCAGGCGATGTAGTCTTTCTTCCTCCTTTGAAGGATGAGGCGGAGGATAAAACGTGGACAAAGTAATTGTCTGAGCCAAATGGAAGGGTGAAACAACCTTCGGAAGGAAAGCAGCCTTGGTCCTCAACACCACCTTATCCCCATAAAACGTTATATAAGGGGGTTTAACCGATAAGGCCTGCAACTCACTCACTCTCCTTGCAGATGTTATAGCTACCAGGAATACTGTTTTAATAACCAAATACCTTAAAGGGCAAGAATGCATAGGCTCAAAAGGGGACCCCATAAGGAAAGTCAGGACCAAGGACAAATCCCATTGAGGCATAACGAATGGTTTTGGAGGATATTGATTCAGAAGACCTTTCAAGAATCTGAGAACAATAGGGGATTTAAATAACGACGGTTGGTCTGGAAGACAAATGAAGGCTGACAAGGCCGACAAATAACCCTTAATGGTAGCCACTGCACAACCTTTCTGCGCTAGAGACAGTGCAAAAGACAAAACATGTGACAGATGAGCATGTAAGGGATCAATCTGTCTCTCTCCACACCACATAACAAATTTAGACCACCTATTAGCGTAGATAGATTTAGTGGAGTGTCGCCTGGCCGCTAAGATAACATCCACTACATCAGGCGGGAGAGAGAAGGAACTCAGGTTGCCCCGTTCAATCTCCAAGCATGTAGGTGCAGACTCTGGAGGTTGGGGTGTAAAACCTGCCCCTGCGACTGCGAGAGGAGGTCTGCCCTGAGAGGGAGACGGAGCGGAGGGCACAGTGAGAGTTGGAGAAGGTCGGAGTACCATACCCTCCTTGGCCAATCCGGAGCTATTAAGATGACTTGGGCCCGGTCTTGGCGAATTTTCCTCAACACTCGAGGAATCAAGGGTATGGGGGGAAACGCGTAAAGCAACTGGTCGCACCAGGTTATCTGAAACGCGTCCCCCAACGCTCCCTGCATCGGATACTGGAGGCTGCAGAATAACGGGCAATGCGCGTTCTCCCGAGTGGCAAACAGATCTATCCGAGGAAACCCCCACATCTGGAAGATTAAACAGACTTGATCTGGATGGAGACGCCACTCGTGGTCTGCCGAGAATTGGCGACTGAGACTGTCCGCACGTACATTCAAGACCCCGGCCAGATGATTTGCCACCAAGCAAATCTGATGGTCCTTTGCCCAGGACCATAGCCGAAGAGCTTCTCTGCAGAGAAGGTACGACCCTACTCCTCCCTGTTTGTTTATGTACCACATCGTGGTAGTATTGTCCGTCAGGACCTGTACCGACTGACCACGAAGGGATGGGAGGAAGGCCTTGAGAGCCAAACGTACAGCCCGTAACTCCAACAGATTGATATGAAACACCTGTTCCTCTGGAGACCAAAGCCCTTTGATCTCCAGATCCCCCAGATGAGCTCCCCATCCTAGGGTGGAGGTATCCGTTATTACCGTGGCCACTGGTGGCGACTGCGCGAACGGCTTTCCCTGTGAAAGATTGTTGCCCGCAATCCACCACTTCAATTCCACAGCAGCATCTCTGGAGATCTTGACAGTACCTTCTAAATCTCCCTTGTGTGAGACCACTGCCTTCGGAGGCACCACTGAAGAGCCCTCATGTGCCAGCGAGCATGCGTGACCAACAGAATGCAGGAGGCGAACAGACCGAGCAGACGAAGGACCTTGAGGACTGGAACTACCGCTCCATTTCGAAACATTGGAACCAATTCCTGAATATCTTGAATCCGCTGAGGCGGAGGAAAGGCTCGACTCAATGTTGTATCCAGTACTGCCCCTATGAACAGGAGGCACTGAGAGGGCTCCAGGTGAGATTTGGGCACGTTCACCGAAAAGCCCAGGTCGAACAACAACTGGGTTGTTGACTGCAGATGATGCAACACAAGCTCCGGGGACTTGGCTTTGATCAACCAGTCGTCCAAGTAAGGGAATACTGCTATCCCCTTCCTTCTGAGCTCCGCCGCAACCACTGACATCACCTTTGTGAAGACTCGAGGTGCTGAAGTAAGACCAAACGGGAGGACCGCAAACTGATAGTGCTGCGACCCTACCGCAAACCGGAGATACTTCCTGTGCGACTTGAGTATCGGGATATGAAAGTAAGCATCCTGCAAGTCGACAGACACCATCCAATCTTCCTTGTTCAACGCCAAAAGCACCTGTGCTAGGGTCAGCATCTTGAACTTTTCCTGTTTGAGGAACCAATTCAAGATCCTCAGATCCAGGATTGGTCTCAACTGACCATCCTTTTTGGGAATCAGGAAGTATCTTGAGTAACAACCTCGACCCTTTTCCTGCTCTGGGACCAACTCTACCGCGCCCTTTGAAAGGAGGACTTGAACCTCCTGTTCTAGCAACAGGAGGTGTTCTTCTGAACAATAAGATGGGCGGGGCGGGATGAGGGGCGGGAACTCCCGAAAGGGAAGGGCGTAGCCTTTTCCCACAATGCCGAGAACCCAAGTGTCCGTTGTGATAGACTTCCACTTGTGGAGAAAATGCTGTAATCTTCCCCCTACAGGAGAGGAGTGAGTGGGAAACGGTGGAAGCCTAAGGCTGCTTCCCCTGCTGCACCCCTCCAGAGGACGAGGAAGAGGCAGAGTGCTGTTGAGAGGCTCCTCTGGTACGGACCCCACCCCTCCCCCTCCCTCTAAATGACCTATAGGGGAGGGAAGAGGTGGGTTGCTGGAACCTCCCCCGAAAGGAAGAGGAATAAGAGCCACGCCCAAATCCCCGAAACCTCCTGAAAATTCTAGAAGAGGCAGAGGAAGAAGGAGCTTGCAGTCCTAACGATTTGGCTGTGGCTCTGCTCTCCTTAAATCGTTCAAAGGCTGAATCTGCCTTGGCTCCAAACAGCCTGTCCCCATCAAACGGGAGGTCCAGCAGGGTCGACTGCACATCCGCAGAGAACCCTGAGTTTCGGAGCCAGGCCTGTCTTCTTGCCACCACAGCCGTGCCCATCGCCCTGGCCACCGAGTCGGTCGTGTCCAGCCCAGACTGGATAATCTGGGTCGCGGCAGCCTGGGCGTCCGAGACCACATCCAAGAGACCCTGGGGAAGCTCCGTAAATGAAGACGAAATATCATCCATCAGCGCATGGATGTACCTCCCCAGAATGCACGTTGCGTTGGTGGCCTTCAACGCCAAACTGCATGACGAAAATATTTTCTTGGACTGCGCATCCAGTTTCTTGGAGTCTCTGTCTCCAGGCACCGTCGAGAAGGAACCAGGCGCTGACTTTGAGGAACAGGAGGCTTGCACCACCAAGCTCTCCGGCGTAGGGTGTCTAGAGAGAAAGCCAGGGTCAGATGGTGCAGCTCGATACCTCCTGGCCACAGCCCTATGAACGGCCGAGGAAGACACCGGCTTCTTCCACACCTCCAACACCGGATCCAGCAAAGCCTCATTAAATGGCAAGAGAGGCTCAGCTGCAGCAGAGGCCGGATGCAATACCTCTGTCAGCAAATTCTGCTTCGCCTCTGCCACCAGCAAAGGCAGGTCCAAAAACCTCGCTGCCTTCCTCACCACAGCATGAAAGGAAGCAGCCTCCTCCGTATATTCCCCTGGAGATGAAAGGTCCCACTCAGGGGAAGTGTCCAGCCCACTGGCTGTATCCAGACCATGCAGTCCGTCTCCAGAGTCCTCAATCTCTCCCTCCTCTAGGACTCGCTGGTACTCTTGCTCTTCTAAAAGACGGAGAGCACGCCTCCTCGAATGAAGTATCTCCTCGATACGCGGAGTCGACATGGCCTCCACCGACGTCGAAGAACGGCGCCAATCTCCAAAAGCATCTGACGCCGCGTCCGGCGCCACAGGCAGCTTCGGCGCCGAGGCAGGAGCCGGAGGACGAGGTCTTGGAGCCGATGGACCAACCGGAGTCACAGGGCAAAATCCTGACTTCGACGGAGGGGCAACCTCCGGGGCCGAAACATCCGAAGCTAAAAGTTTTCTAAAAGTGGCATTTTCAAGCGCACAATCTCAAAATCAACTTTACTAAAAGATGTATTTTTAAATTGTGAGCTTGGAGACCCCAAACTCCACATGTCCATCCGCTCCCAAAGGGAATCTACACTTTAATCAGATGTAAAGGTAGCCCCCATGTTAACCTATGAGAGGGACAGGCCTTGCAACAGTGAAAAACAAATTTAGCAATATTTCACTGTCAGGACATATAAAACACATTACTATGGGGGTGATTCTAAGTCTGGCGGGCGGCGGAGGCCGCCCGCCAGACTTCCCCCTCCAAAATACAGCTCCGCGGTCGAAAGCCCGCTGAGGGTATTTTGGGTTTTGCACTGGGCTGGCGGGCGACCGCCAAAAGGCCGCCCGCCAGCCCAGTGCAAAACACCCTTCCCACGAGGACGCCGGCTCAGAATTGAGCCGGCGGAGTGGGAAGGTGCGACGGGTGCAGTTGCACCCGTCGCGAATTTCAGTGTCTGCAAAGCAGACACTGAAATTCTTTTTGGGGCCCTCTTACGGGGGCCTCTGCAGGGCCCATGCCATTGGCATGGGCACTGCAGGGGCCCCCAGGGGCCCTGCGACACCCCATACCGCCATCCTGTTCCTGGCGGGAGAACCGCCAGGAACAGGATGGCGGTATGGGGTGTCAGAATCCTCCATGGCGGCGCAGCTTGCTGCGCCGCCATGGAGGATTCATTTGGGCAGCGGAAAACCGGCGGGAGACCGCCGGTTTTCCACTTCTGACCGCGGCCGAACCGCCGCGGTCAGAATGCCCAGCGGGGCACCGCCAGCCTGTTGGCGGTGCCCCCGTCATTTTAGCCCTGGCGGTCTTGGACCGCCAGGGTTAGAATGACCCCCTATATGTCCTACCTTAACCATACACTGCACCCTGCCCTTGGGGCTACCTAGGGCCTACCTTAGGGGTATCTGACATGTAAGAAAAGGGAAGGTTTAGGCCTGGCAAGTGGGTACACTTGCCAAGTCGAATTTACAGTTAAAACTGCACACACAGACACTGCAGTGGCAGGTCTGAGACATGATTACAGAGCTACTTATGTGGGTGGCACAACCAGTGCTGCAGGCCCACTAGTAGCATTTGATTTACACGCCCTGGGCACCTCTAGTGCACTGTACTAGGGACTTACTAATAAATCAAATATGCCAATCATGGATAAGCCAATTACATACAATTTACACAGAGAGCATATGCACTTTAGCACTGGTTAGCAGTGGTAAAGTGCTCAAAGTTCAAAAGCCAACAGCACCAGGTCAGAAAAAATAGGAGGCAGGAGGCAAAAAGATTAGGGATGACCCTGCATAAGCAAAAAAGTCCAACAGCCACCAACCCCTGTCAAGGCCAAAACCATTCCGCCACCTGGCAAGGTGAAGAAGGGGACAGCATCCAGCAAGGGGAAGGAGCCACAACCACCCAGCAAGGCCACCTCAAAGACTCCAGCTGCCAGACCCAAGGTGACACCACCATCTGCCAAGGTGAGGAAGGGGCACTAAACACCAGGCAAGGCACTTCAGCTGTCCCAGGCTGCAGGTGAAGGCCTGGTGGCTACAAGCACAACCACCAGCACCGCCACCAGCACCGCCGCTAGGACCACCAGCAGCCCCGCCGCTAGCACCGCCGCAAGCACTGCCACCTGCACCGCCGCTAGCACCACTACTGTCAGCAGCAGCAGACCCAGTGGGCAGCCGTCCGAGGCTGCAGGAGAAGGGCTGGGGCCTCCCACCACCACTGGCAGCACCGGCATCTGCACCGCAGCCATCACACCTACCTGCACCACTGCTAGCACCGCCGCAAGCACCGCCACCTGCACCGCTGACAGTAGCACCACTACCAGCAGCAGCAGCCCCAGTGGGCAGCTTTCCGAGGCTGCAGGAGAGGGGCTGGAGCCTCTCTCCACCACTGGCAGCCCCCCCCACCAGCACCGGTACTACCACCAGTTTGCAGCCGTAGCCGCCGGATGGACTCTATCCCTGCCTCCATGGACTATCATGCATCCTGGTCCATGCAAATCTTGTGCCTCAGACACCCAGGTGAGGGACTGTGAACTGCCACACCCCAAGTGTTGCATCACTGGGCACAAAGCCCCCTCCAGAACCAGTGGAGATATGCATCCACTCACCCTATCCTTGGCAGGATGAAGCACACTGGGCACAAAGCCCCCTCCAGAACCAGTGGAAGAAGGCATCCACTAGAGAGACTGCAGCTTTGCACTCCCCAGGACCAAGCAGTGGCCAACCCACCCACTTGAGAGACTTGAAAGTCTGTGGGTTTGCACTCCCCAGGAGCAAGCAGTGGGCAACCCACCCACTTGAGAGACTTGAGAGACTGTGACTTTGCACTCCCCAGGAGCAAGCAGTGGGCAAACCACCCACTTGAGAGACTTGAGAGACTGTGGCTTTGCACTCCCCAGGAGCAAGCAGTGGGCAAACCACCCACTTGAGAGACTTGAGAGACTACGGCTTTGTACTCCCCAGGACCAAACAGTGGGCAAACCACCCACTTGAGAGACTTGAGACACTGTGGCATTGCACTCCCCAGGACATCGCTGTGGGCATGGAGCCCCCTCGAGGAGCAGTGGCGTTGTCCCATCTTCCAGATGAGGTGCCCCCCCATTCATCTTCCCCCTGAGGTGCCTGTGTGTTTTTGACCTGATGCCCCTGCAGTGTTCTCTCCGTATTGAGGCAGGAGTCAAGTGTGAGCTTGGCCTATGAGTTTTGGCCCAGTGGCCCACAGACATTTTGAGTGGACAATGTACCTCCTTATGTACATATTGTATAGTTTTGTAAATACTGTTTTTCAAGGTATTACGTATATCTGACTACTTATAATATATCACTAGATTTGACTCAATTCCTTTTGTCCTTGCGTTCTTCCAGAGGGTTACGGGGTGTAAATGTAATGTTGATGTATGTGTTTGTGTATATGGTGTTGTGGGTGAGGGTGGGTGTGTGTGTGTGGGGGTGGGGGTGTTGCATGTTGCGTGTGGTGTCACTCTCTTTTTCCTCCCCCCCTTCCCTCTGTGCTGGGTGCAGTACTCACCGTGGTCGTCACCGCCGCCTTTCGTACTCGGTAGATGAGAAGATAGACCAGCATGGGCAGAACCTGCAGCTCGGGCTCCATGGCGTCCTGGTTGTTTGTTGGGTGTCGAGAGGTGAGTGGTTTCCCTTCTGTGTACTGTTTCCGCTGTGCTTTTGAAGGCATTGGTACTGCCCCGGAAAAGCTGGGGGATGGGCGGGTTGAAATAGGGTGGGCAGTACATTGACTTCTGCCTGTCTGTTGGGGGTTACCGCTGTGGTGTCTGTTGCTACCGCCATGATGGTCGGAGTGTTAATGTGGCTCTCTGTGTTGGAGGTTTCCGCCGTGGTCGTGATTCCATGTTTTTTACCGCCGGCCTGTTGGGGTATTACCGCCGCTTTAACACCGACCGCCAGGGTTGTAATGAGGGCCAAAATGTCAGCAGTAATTGTTTCAGAATCTGATATTTGAGGAAAGTAATGAATAAGGTCACCAGTGATCCCACAGTTCATATAACAAAGACACCTTGGACGTAGCTCAACGACCTGGACTTTGCAGATGACCAGAGGGGAAAAATCAAGGTCCTGAAGGCTAACACTGCCAGCACAGCTGCAATCACTCTTGCAGGTGATGCACTGGAAGAGGTTGAGACCTTCACCTACCTAAGCAGTGTCATAGACAAGCAGAGCGGTGCAGATGCTGATGTCAAGGCAAGAATTAGAAAAGCAAGGTCTGTCTTCATTCAGCTAAAGAAACTTTGGAGCTCCAAGGATCTAATCCTGCAAACCAAAATCAGGCTTTTGATGTTGAAGTACATAAATACTCATCAGTCATGGAAGAGACACACTCGACTGCTCACCAATTACTTTGAATATCAAAAATACAAAAATGTCAAGGATGAATTGTCCATAAGTCAAGAAGGGTTCATACTACGAGGGTCAAGAATCCTGGTTCAGGAGAATCTGCAACAGAAAGTATTTGAAGTGGCTCATAAAGGACATTGTGTAATTGTTGTCATAAAAAGAGCTTGCTGAGACTGAGTTTAGATTCTGTACTTAGATGAAAGAGTTGAAAAAGAACTCAAGGCCTGTCATATATGCAATTGCCGTTATACCCATGTTACTAAACATACTCTGAAAATATCAGAACTCCCTAAGCATGCATGGGAGAGAATAGCCATCAACTTATTTGGTCCACTGGACAATAGACAACACCTGATGGTGTTTGATGATGAATACTCATGGTTACCTTTAGTTGAAGATATCTTATCGACACCTGACAAACGAGTTATTGAAAAATGAAAATGTGATGGCATCTTTGTGATATGCGGCATTCAAGCCATTGTGGCCCACCCTTTAACAATAAATAATTTAAAGAATTCCTGGAGCATCTGAACATAAAACAACAAAAGAGCACACTTTTGTGGATGCAGGCCAATGGACTTGCAGAGCGTTTTATGAGTGTGCTGAAGAAAGCAGTACAGTGGGCAACTCTTGAAAAGCTCAGTTTGAAAACAGTACTATACAAGCTTATCACTCAACACCTCTCTCGACCACAGGTGAAAGTCCAGTGACTCTGATGTATGGGAGATCAATGCCAACTAAGTTACCTCAATGGACCACCAAAAGAGACCAGAGTGAGAAAACGATTCATACAAGAGACTTGATTAACAAGCAGAAAATGAAAGCGCACGCTGGCAAGAGCGACATGCAAAGCAGAACACTTAAATAAGGTAATTGGGTGATTGCCTAACAGATACACAATAGAACATCTGATGCTCCATATGATGCGGAACCATTCCAAGTGGTTTCTACCAAAGGACACATGGTGATTGCCAAGTACCCTGGAAATTCTGTTACCAGAGACTTCTGGCCTGTGATTTATCGATCTTCAACAAACAATGGTAAAAGAAAGACTGACCCTGAAAACTCAGAGACTGCTGCTTCTTCTTCACCATCCTTAGCAATCTCTGACACTGAAATTGTCAGCTCACATCTTCCATTTTGAATGATCAAAGTGCCAAAAAGGTTATATGTGTCTGTGTGTGGTTGTGTGTGTGTGTGTCTACTGATTTTGAAAGAATCATATTTTTTGATTTAATAGAAGGGGAGATGTAGTGTCTTGCAAGTTTTAAGACTGAATCCTTTAGGCTCCGAACTGATTCTGTAGCAGTGTGACATAGTCACTAGAATAAAATGTAATGAAAGCTTTGTTCAGAATGTTGGAGTTCACAGGTACACGCAGAGGAATAAAGACGTGATTTACAGCTCTGTGTATGGCGTGGTCATTGGCAGGTGCCGAGACTAGGGAGGACACTACAAGTAGTATGATAGGTTTAGCAATACTACAAAGCCATTTGGGGAAACCTGCTAAAGTGGAGCAAACTGAAGACAAAATTCCAGCAATTTATTGACATTCAGAACAGTGCCAGCTTGCTTAACCTCAAGACCATGCCATCCCTTATAGCACATAGTTAATGTGGAATTGATGCCTAGTTGATAATGAACATGTACGCATATGTGGTTCCAATGTGGAAATATTAGCACAGTGGAAGAGGTTATTCTGGAGTAGTGTGTATCAATCACTATTGCTCAGAGAAGATCGCTACAGCATCCGCGTCTTTAGAACTAATAATGCACATACTTTCCTTGAGAAAAAGTGTATTATTGCAATTTCGGCTACTCACAACAAAGAATATAATATTGGATGTCCAAATAGTGTTTTGTGTTCAGGGGAGGTATCAGAGATGAGAGAGAGTATTTTGACTATGCTGCTATGCCTCTTAAACATGAATGCGAAATGGTGGTCACTTTTCTGGTGGTCACTTTTCTGTCAGTGACTTTTCTGCATAACATAAAGAGATGTTTTCAATTAAGTGATGCACTTTTGCAATGATGTAGCTTTTGAAGGATTGGGACTTAAAAGTGTGGTTTAGCTAGCAGAGGATTCAGATTATCCTTGTCCTTACCTGAGAGCAGAGCTTGCTGAGATACATCTTTCACAATTAGATTCTCATGTGGCTTCATGCCGCTGCACCTCTCTCAACAAAAACGTCTACAGAGGTTCTGTTTACTGAGCCTTTTCTTTGAATCTTTAGTATTAGAATACTTATGAGCTTAGGTTCAATGATCAGGCAGGATAATTTGATTTTAGAATTTAGTCATCAGTCTTAATTTCTGTTTTTCTGCATTATCGTTATTGAGATACTTGTTTTTCAAATGCTTGTGAAGTTTAATATTGTACAATGCTTTAACTCTTCTTTGGTGATTGTGTACATCTATACTATGGTATTGAGACTCATTTATGTAAGTTTGACTTTAAGTCTGTAATAAAGCCCTTTGAAAATTTAAGATGGCCTTTGAGGCTTAGGGCCTGATTATGAGTTTGTATCGAAAAGACCGGAAAATAACCCATAACCCAGGAACCCGGGTATACACTATCTCAGACACAAGGGGAAAGTGTTGCCCTTGACTTCAAGGTGATACCCTGCAGGTCGAGGTTTCATCAGAAGTGCTTGGGAAACATTCTTGTGTGATTGAAACTGCTAATTCTTTAGGGAAGCAGACAAAGGGTTGTTGTATTGCATTTTGTATATGTATGTGATGTTGTGGAGTGACTGCGTGCAGATTGAAAGGAAGGAAACAGCTGCAAGGAACGAAATCTATATCACAGTGAGTCGCGCTGGTATAGGTTGGTTGGCGCGGTACTGTGCTGTTATTGGTTGACAATTTCATCAGGAGCTGCGCTGTGATACGTAGTTGTGTCAGAGTAAAATATTGTAGATACAACGCTGTTTTGAGTTGAAATGTCATTGTAATTGTTGGCATTTAATTGCAAGAAATGAAATGCTTAGAAGTTTTTCAAGATTTGTTTAGAGGTGATGTTCATATCCCCAGGAGACAGGGTGTAGTAGCACCTTCCAAAGGTTCTCCAGGTCATTATATTACGAAAAATGTAGGTCTTCGCACGTCTTTGACTTGGTCAATGGAACAAGATCACAGAAAAAGAAATTCCATTGAGATTCCCACAATATGGCACATTTAATTTGTGAATTATTGAGAATCTGAGGAGGATATTGCATGAAATGAAACCGATTTCTAGACTTGCACAATTTGAAGCACTTAATGCTTGGGAATGAGCTGCCCATCCGAGGAATAAAGAGAAATAGGGGAGAGCGAAGAAGGCTATACGTACTTATGCAGATGCTAGATGGGATGCTGAGCAGAAGAGGTGGAGAACGAACATGATAGAGGGGGTTAAGCTGTATCTGGCTTTAACCACAGACGGGAGCAAAGGAGAAAGGGCACGGAAAACAAATTGAGAACAGAAAGAGAAAAAACAAAAAGAGTCTGATGGCATATGTATAGAGAGTGACGTTTCTGGAGATAGCCTTCTAGAAGTGTTACTATCTGAACATCTGCCCAAGTACAATGAAGCTGGAAGTGAGGTTGGGGAAAACGGCGCTGAACGCAGTGGCGGAATTTCCTTTCCTACTGCACCGGCAAGAACGGCTTCCATTTCTGTGGGATTTATTCCCAATAGTGTGCCTTGTGAACCAAGAAGCAAGGGTTTGAGAGGATGTGTCACCAGTTGATCCCACTGTGAGTAGTGCTGATGCCCTTACCATTCCAGTAACTATTGGTCCATTAGTTCCTATGCATGAATCAGAACGTTCCGGGAGAAATGCGTAACCAGTACTGTTGGAAAACCAACTAGGGTCCCGAACAGTCCAGATGCTATGGAGTTTGTTCCTTTAATTCCAATGCATAAAAGTACTCCATGCGGAGCAAGTGCAGACACGACTCCGAATAAGTCAGGATGCACCTCAATAGGTACTTATCAGAGGATGCCCACAGATACTACTCCTATATGGGAACCACCACTGAATTTGGGGAATCGTGCACAGGGGAGTGATTTCACACTTAAGATTCCTGCAGTAACTAGAACCATTAGGGCGAAGGAAATAGATGATTGGGAGCAATTTTGTTATTAGAAGCACTCCGTCTAATGAGAGTACAAATACAGAAGGGGACAATTCCATCGACACCGAAAGAAAGGACTCTGGATGTAGATTTAGGTGAAATAATTGGTTGAAACCTTGTTCTAGAACAATTAGAGACTTACCAAGAAGATGAGCTTGCATTTATGTGTAGTGACATCACTAAGCGAGCTGGCTCAGAAATATGAGGTTGATTTAAATAAGACTAACGCTCTACAGAGAAGCTATTGAGTGTGCTTCATTGAGAAAGACATTGCTGAAATGATAACTCCAGGACATAAAATTAAGATTAAAGAACTAATTCAGAATATTAGGAAATGGAATGAGTTAGATAAATGGGAGGCTAAAAGGGCGAAAAAGAAGGAAGTAAAGCAACATTCAAGTGAACCACCTCCAAGTGTAGCAGAGGGAGGTGTTACAAACTTCCCCCTGAGAGAAATGACTGGTGAAGGCTATGTACATGTGCCATACAGTAAAAGTGACCTTGTATCATTTACCAATGAGTTCCCCAAATTACTAGAAAAGCCAGTGGAATGGTATAAACGGGTCGAACGGTTTGTGAAAAATTCAGAGGTGTTATGGGTGGACATGAACACTCTGTTTGATATTTTTGTTCCAAGGGATTTGTGGACTTAATGCAAGATAGCTGATTGGTGGCTTGAAACAGAACCCACTAGAAATGTGATAACTAGGGGTCCATCACTGCTGGTGATGAAGGAGTATAAGGAGGTCATGACATTCCTGAAAGGTAAAGTGCCTCCTCAGGATGTTGATTGGGTAAAGATTGATCGGATGACTCAAGAACTGAAGGAGTCCATACATGCTTACTATGAGAGATTACTGCAGGCTTTCAAATAGTATAGTGGTATGGAGACGTTAGAGGCAAAGGAAATTGAATATTTTGTGTCAAGGTTTGTGACAGGATTGAGGCCAGAAATTAGCTTGATGATTCAACAGCATTGGATGTGTTGGCAAAACAAGTCAATTGATGAGATTTTAAATTATGCAAAGTATTGTCATGATGAAATAGAGATGAAGGAGAAACATTTAAAGGAAAAGCTGATACTTGCCCAGATTAAACCAGCTCAAAGAACTAGCCAGATATCCATAGCTGTAAATAATGCAGGTGCAATGCAGGGTGTGTATCAACAGCCACAGAATGCAATGCAAGGTAGAGGTCGAGGAGTTCCGACAGATCCTGTACAGGAATGGATGTAAATAGCTTAAATGGGTTAACTCCTTGCCACCTGTGCAATAAGATAGGACTTTGGAAACAGGAATGTTGTTTAAATCCAGCTAATCAGGTCCAAAATGCAGGATTTGTGCCTTCTCAGAATAGTCATTTTTACCAGATCCAGGGTGTGCAAAGACCCAGGAGAATTTTTTTTAATGTACCTCAAGCACCAATAATGCAAGTTTCTCAACCTCCAATGCCATAGCAGAATGCTGTTGGACCTCGGCAAGATATGAATCAGGGTTTGAGAATGAATGTGACTTAGGCACAAGATAATAATATGCTTCAACAGTATCCCTTGTTTGATTCAGTTGAGAGAAATGGCTCCGATCAGTCAGACTGACGGTGCCTGAGAGGGGAGGAAGACTGCGTACTTGGCGCAGCCTTAGAGGTAGACCAGAGAGGACAATTCATAGATAGTGAAGTGGATGGCCGTCTCGTATAATTTCTGGTTGATACCCGTGCTGCCCATTATACTCTCAGTAGAAGTCCAAAACCTACCCCTCTCTGGAAAAACGATCCAAGTTGTTGGTTGGTACATTTAATGATGAATTCACAAATGAAGGAACGGTTGAGACTAACTTTAACCTCTTGCTGACAACAGGTGATATTTGGGATGAAGTGAAAAGACTTCAAGAGGAAATGTCTTAGGAAGAACAGCAGAGTTGGGTCAGAGCAAGTTGTGTTAAAAGAGATGATGACATTTGGATTTCAATGGATGTATGGTTAGGTATTTGGATGGTACAGCCCATGTTGGTAGGGACGCTATGGTGAGACTGTTTAGGCAGACTTGGTTCAATCCGAGATTTAGGTTGATGGCTGAAGCGTGGTGTCACAGATGTGTTGTGTGTCAACAGAACATTGTTGGAAAGAGAACTACAGTCACACTGACTCATATAGGAAGGTCAGGAGGGTATTTAAACAGAATTCAGATAGATTTCATTGAGATGCCTGTGTGCAATAGATTGATGTATGTTTAGATCATTGTATGCATCTTTTCCAGATGGATTGAAGCGTACCCAGCAAGGTGAAATGATAGCTTGCTTAGCGCCATTATTTAACGCCTGGGTCAGGGCAGGCATTAGGAGACCTCTGGGACTATTTCCATGGTCAGAGACCATGGAATGGGCCCACCGGTGCCCTTCCCTAGCCTCAGGGACACCCCCACCAACACCAGAGGGATGCTAGAGGATGGGGGACCCCATCCCAGGTAAGTAGGGTAAGTACAGGTGAGTATTTTTTTTTTTTTTCCAAGTGCCATAGGGGGGCCTAACTTGGGGCCCCCTACAAGGCACTGGGCCTAATGGCCATGCCCAGGGGACATATGCCTGGGCATGGCCATTGGGGTGGTGGGAATGACTCCTGTCTTTACTAAGGCAGAAGTCATGTCCCTGGGGGTTGTGCATCAAAGGATGACGCAAGACTAGATAGAGGCATTTTTATGCCTCTAACCAGACTAGCGTCATCCTTTGACGCACAACCTCCTGTTCCCCTACGCCTTCCCCACTCGGCTAGTGTCCTTTTTCATGACGCTAGCCGGGCCTTACCGCCGTCTACCATCATTCCATAAATATGATGCCCAGCCAGCATCTGGGAATGGTGCGATCGGCGATATACTTTTTCACTCAAAATTGCGTTAGCGCAGTTTTGCGCGAAAAAGTATAAATCAGGGCCTCAGTGAGCAGCCTTCCATGCAATTCACATACCACCTTATCTTTGAAGCAGAAGAAAGCCCCATCATCACTAACATGAACACCATGCCACATTGGCTGCCTTCACCCCCATGAGAGTGGCTCAGTCTTTGCCAGTCTATGCCAGACATTCACCCAATATGTTCAGTATAAATGTCAAAGTAACCACCATGTCATTGTATGGCCATCATGGCCTTTACAACTGAAACATTCACCAATGCACTATATCACAGTGATTATGTCCAAAAATTGACAGGTCCACTGCACGTAAAGCACATGTACAGTCCTGCGAAGTGTGGATGAATGTGACAAGCAAGCTGTGTTAACTGTGCCACCCACGTGCATCTGCAACAATCATAACTTTTTCTGCTTGCTTAAATGTCAGGCACTTTGGTTAGGGCCTTTAGTTGTGAGGCTCTATACATAGACAATGCAAATGGCCAAGCTACAGAAAGGCGCATTTAGGACTGTGAATATTTAACCCCTGAGTGTTGCAAATAAACACCAACTGTGAAATTGACTTAAGCAGTTTTATTTGATTCCTTTAATCGAACTGTTGTTGTATGAATAATCACCAGATTTACATACATTATGTAGGAAGCGCCACAAGGTTGAGCATGTCACTTCATCAGAAATCCCTCCCTGTCTTTGTTACTGTAAGTTGTGTTGAGCATCAAACCTCTCTTCTTCAGAATTATGACCGTTGGTTTGCCATCAAGTATGTTTTATGTTTTAAGGTATGATAGTGGGACCCCATATGCAAGATGGCTATCAAATGCATGTGAGTTCTTTTTATATTTCCAGGTAACGCTCATGTATTATGCTATGCCACCAGTCCTTTACAGATTTTACACCTCATGTATTTCAAAGCCAGTATCAGAGCCCTATACAGATTTGTTCCTTTATTCTACCAAGGAGCTGTTCCAAGTAAAACCAGACTGCATGGTTATTACAGAGATCAATAAATATTTCATAAAATCCATATATTCCTGTGGACAGGCATTTGCGTGACAGTGATCAACCAGGGTCTTTAATGCACAGGCAAGCTAAATAACGATGGAATGTTGCTTAACTACTTACCAGTTGTGAGAAATCTTGGTTGGAGGTTCCCAGTGCAGTCAGAAGAAAAGGGTAAAGGGACACAATTGTAACAACTTGGGTCTTTCATTTCTAGTGTCCAGGGGGCCACTATACTGAGGTCTACCACACTGAGAATAAAATACCCATTTCACCACGTGACTCTAAGGGAAGCGAGGCAGAGCAGCCCAAGGCTTGTTCAGGAGAGGTGATGTGGGCTAGAGACTCAGATCTCAGCAACACAACAAACAACAGTTAATACGTCACTATGCAGTCAGTGCTCTTACTTTAAAAAGTAAAGTACTTTATTACACTCAAAACTAAATAATACTTACAAATTAAGAAATATGTACACTACCAGATGGAATACATATGCAAACACTGTGTACAGAGGCTGGAAAAAAATGGGAGGTCACATACATTAAGCAACTCCCACAAGTCAAACTGGACCCCTCTGCCAGAGGCACCTTTAACAATGTGCAGACCAGTAGGCCATATCCTTTAGAAACACAGCTCCCTTTTGTGCCTAAAACAAACATGGGAAGTATATCAATTAAAATTCAGATCTACTAAGTTTGTTAACAGTGTTACTATGTAATCATTTGGCAGAATATAAGCTTCTCAATGACAGAAAAGCATTTTGGCAACACAATAACTTCACAAAATGGTATACAAATATATAATTGTTTAAACTTCTATAATGTACTTAACATTCCTACAATATTAAACGAATGAACAGATCATGAAACTTTTTCCTTTTACCTTCAAAAGGGTGCAAAGACGTCCCAATAAAAAAGGGCCATAGACTCCAGAGGGTCTAGGCAAAACAGCACCAGGTCCGCAAGGACTTGAAACCATTGAAAACCTGTCCTGTTGTCACTGTTATAGGTCCCAGAACACTTAGGGAGATGAAATTTGAAATTACAAGTAGAACTCTTGGTAGAGGCCCAGCACTACTTCTGGGTAGACAATCAACGCTATTGTGCTTCCTCTGTGGTGCCCCTGCCCCCTGGAGTACCATGCACCAATACACATTTTTATGAAGCTCAACCAGTGCTTATGCAGTGATCTTTAAAGCTCAATTTATGGGACCACCAGGCTGTGACTTTTGCTTATTTTGCATGGTTTTTAAATGCTTCTGAAGTATCCACTGGGGTTTTTTATTTTTTTATTTTTCAGAATCATGCACCTGTGACCCATGTAGGGCACTGGCACAAATCTGGCAATGACTGAACAGGAGCCCCAAAGGCCATCCAGTCAAAGGCCAGGTCCTCACCGACCTGGCACTATCTTCATAATGCTGTAAGGGATGCCGCCCTCCTCTTCTTTCACCACCCTCCTTCAGGGTTCTCCCGCACTAAGCTGCAGAGCACAGAAGCAAGTTGGGGAGACATGATGGGAAGGCAGACAGTTGGGCCCTAACTGTACCTCTCAGAGCCCATCACAGGTCAGGTCCGGTGATCCCTGACAGCACAACTCCCACTTCCAAGGGGGCATGTTTCTTTAAGAGACACTCAATGGTACCAAAGCATGGGTGATCTGTTTGGAGATTCACAGGCACACAGGCTCCCCGTGGGGATAACCTGCAGACCTCTGTGGATGATGATGGTTTACTTTTTGTGATGGCCCAGTAAATATTGCATACAAGATGCTTAAAAAAAATAGGACATCTATTGCAAAGCTGGGCCTTTTTCTTTGTAGTTTTTGGTTCCAGGCTCCTGGTGGTGCACTATAGTCACCACCAAGAGTGTTTATTTATGGTCTCTTGCCCACTACAATTGAAGATGTTTCTTCTGGGTAGTTTTTACAGCACCTGAATACTGCTTTCTCATACTAGCAGTGGGGAGCTTTAGGGTCCTGCCCTCTGTTCCCCAGCTCCTGACAGTCTTCTGGCCTGGGTTCCTCAAGCAGCAGCCCCATTTGGTATTCAAGACAGACTACATTCCCTGACTGCACTTCCCAGGCCTTAAGGCCTTCCGACCACTTGCAGACGGACTGTGTATGTTGCAGGGGATCTGCGCTACATTGTACCTGGGCACCTCTAGTAGGATTTAGTCTTAAGAAGGAGAAGCTATCACCCCATTCTTTCGTCCAGCAGGAGTGCTGAAGCCAGTGACACTGGCTATTGAATCCCACAGAGCCCAGGAAGTACAAGTCAAGAGCCCGTCCACGCATTCCAGAAACGGTCCATCGAAGATCAATTCCACCTTGCTTTTGTGGTCCCACAATATCACAAAGTCTTTGATCTTGTGCAGGGCTGTAGTAGTGGAGTAGGGGCACGAGAGAAGCCTACATTGCCTAGAGAGCATCTGCCCATTGTCTGTCTCAACCAAGACGTGTTTGAGCTAGCGTGAACCACAAAAGTCAGCGCAATGTTTATGACTGCAACAGAGGCCCACACACACCAAAGTGCCAAAGGAGCGCTTTTCTGTTTGACTGCAAACTTACCAGCAGTTCTGCATGCTGTGTCACAGGAGAACTAATTGATTGTTACAATCACATCCTTTCCTCACTGGCAAGGAAAATAAAGGAAGGGCTATTTTCATGCAAACCAGGTAGAAAGCTGGCTTCTATAAGGAAACAGTGTCTGACGTGATTTTCAGCTTCATCTTACTGTGTGGCCACTCATCTTTTTGTCAATCAATTAAATAAAACAAAGGCAATTTTTCACTTTATCAAACAACACCGAACGTGGACTTTTGGAAGGAATCTAGGTGCCCAGTGGTTAATTATCTAAAACTGTTGTGGAGATTGTCAAATCGCTTGTACATATCCCAAATTGCTCTTAAGTCTACCACAATATGGAGATTCAGCCTGTACAACCCCAGTCAGTACAATCTATTGCAGATCCTCCCATGTTTTTACAACAAATTGGTACACTCCCTTCTGAGTGGGAAAAGTGGATTGTTTAAAACTTAAATCTTATAAGAGGTGGCTTAAGGACATATCAAAAAAGTCAAAGTACATAAAGAAATGCATACAGGCCAAAACTAATATTTTATATCCATTAGAGACCTAGAGAAATATAGAAAAAGTTGACATAATTGACTTGTCTATTTTGAGACAATCCTAACTTGTATTTTAAACAGTTTTCACCCAAACTGTAAATACAGTTAGGAACCACAGACTTTAACGTTAAATCAAATGGAAAGGGAATTTTTGTTTTTGATTTCAGAAGGAAAATTTGAGACTACATAACCCATGATCAATTTTGGTCTCATACCAGTGCGTTGATGCCAGGGTCAGTTGAACAACTTCTCTCAGACTTCACACACGTCCACGATTATCAACTCATGGCCTCTTAGCCCAACTGCACAACAACAGGCCTTAATTTAAAAGGCTGGCTCTGGTGTGTACAGCGCAAACCCAGTCTGACAAAACCTTACATTGGGAGAAGCACCAGTAGAAGGCCTCACACCAGAGATCCAAAAACCAGGAGGTCCAAAAATAAAAAATCTGTTTTTATGGGCCAGAATCCACTACTTCATTCCTGTTCACTCCTTCGGTCCATTTTATGCTTTCTAAATGATTAACTACATGTGTACAGAGGTTGATTATTTCTTGCATTACTCTGGAGGTGGCTATAGATAAAAAAACATGGTTTGTGGTGGTTTGTACGACTGATATATGCTATAAAAGATGTGTACTGTAGCAGCAGCTGTGGTATCAGCGCTGGCACTGCTCCTGACAACTTACATTCAATTTCTCTTGTCATTGCTGCCATGGCAACTATAGTCCAACATCTCTCCATCTCAGGACTGTGGTCAGCAATCAGTAAGCTTAACTTCATAAGGGCTCTATCTTTTGTTCCTTTGAGAAACATTCTAGATGCCAAACCACTCATCTTTCTCTTAGTCAAATTCTATTACCTGAATATATTCAGTCACAGACCAGAAATTAAACTGCAAACAAGGAAAGCTAGTCAAATAGTTGTCAAATTGGTTACAGTTTGCTAGGCAAGTTACCAGTCAGTACCCCAAACTGAAATCAGTGCAGCAAGTTAAATGGAACCACTTTAAGGTCCGAGATGCATTAATTTAATCGAGATTTTGTATAGTGATTTAGGACTTTAGTTACACCTGGCTGAAATGGGATGTCTGCCAAAAACTGTTGCACGCTCAGGTCTCTGTTCCCCTGACTCATTTATAAGTGAGGTGAGTGTGGAGTCTGTGGCATGCAGACTCATGAATGGGCTGCAGTGCAAAGGACAGGACATGGACAACTAGGTACTGCTGGGCTATCTGCCAAGTGGCCACGAGCGACCACTCCGCCCTTTATTTTTCCCTTCGCGCCGCGCCCGTCACTTGCGGTGTGGAAGTGCCATACAAGGTATTGTACAGGCCGGGTGGCACTCTGCTTTGAGGAATTCTCAAGACAGAGAATCTGCTGGCTCTGCTCTTGAGAAAACAGGGTATAGACTGAACACAGGCTGTGATGGCAGGGAGGGCCTGCTGTCACCGGTTCCCTCCTCCTCCTCCCTCTGAAGTAGCTCCTACCAAGGAGGTGGGAGCCCCTTCTGGGGAAGAAGGCAACCAGTCTGGCAAAAAGCACCTAGATTCAGTAAGCTCTTCATGACAAGACTGGCAAAGGCTGTGCCTCAGTTGTCCTACCAGTATGGCAGATGGCATAGTAAATGTTCAATCATGTTTATAGGTGCCTGCGTCACATCCTGCAAACTTACATTCTACCCAGGGGTCTGTGCGGAATATTTTGCAACCTGACATGACAGTCTATAGAATCTTTGCAACATCACACATGTTGCAAAGTTATTCTCTTTGCCACCTATGAATGAATATTTTAACTTTTGCGAAAATTTATTTTGCACACATCCTAATTAAGCCTATGAAAATAGCCTCGCTTGAGAGTTACTTAACCTGCACAATAACAATGTCCATACAAATACTATGAAAAAGGTTAAGTTTGCAGAGAAAACCTCTGCAACATTTGCCAATGTGGTTAAATTAAACTGCAAAGAAAAGTTTTGCATGGAGTTTCTAACTTGTCTGGGTTCGATCAGAAAGGACATTTTCTTGCTCAATGGCGAAACTTATCTTGCAATGTGAAGGCATTCAGACAAAGGTAAACTAGGATGAAAATGGGAAAAAAAACTTCGCCCACCAGCTGTTTCTAAACCAAGTTTCAACATCAAACCAAAGAATGTGTATTTATAAGCAATCTACTACTTCTCCATAGACCTCAAATTATCACCTGTTTGGTAGAGTTCAATTGCATTTTCCTATTGCACCCTAGTTTCCGTGATGGAGTCTCAACCAGCGTCAATACATACAGCGTCAATATATTCTGTGTATTGCATATTGTGTAGAAGATGCTCCGTCTACAGATGTAATTAAAATATTCTAAATACAACAGTCTTTAAAGCTATTACATTAAATATATAGATTTCTGAACTGAAACAGCACAAACATCTTTCAACATTTAACCTTAAAAACAGATCTTTACTAAAAAAATATTTTCAAAAATACAAATCGATTTAGCTTCCGTGTTATAAGCATTTTCAGTCATAGGCCATAGTGCAATGTCCGATGAAAACAGTAGAAGCAGGGTTCAGGGATCACCCTTGCACACGAAGTCAGGGGATGTGACTGAATGGCAGAGTAACAGCAGGTCAGGTACAAAAGTCAAATTGGATCGATTTTAGAAAAATATGCAAAACAATAATTTGTGTATTCATTCCCCATGTTAAAAAATGCTGTCACATTCTCGGTTATAATACAATAAAATACCAATATGCTTGCCTGACGCCTGTTGCCGGGCTCCCTGGCCTTTGTTCAATTCTGTAGCAGCAGCCATCCCATAAGCCATATATATGTAGCCGACAAAGATCATCATCTTTAGGACTTTTGCGCGGATATTAGAGGAAAACTTGAAATGATCCCTGCATATCATCCTAATTCAAACATTTCAAATCATATTCACAATATGCTCTGAGGTAATGCAAAGCAGGACTAATGTAAAGCATTTGCTACGTGTATTACAAATCAATAGATCACTCCCCAGTGGGCTAATCCTTCAAAAATATTTTACAATTCAAGAAAACATATAAAGCCTTTAATATATAACCAAGGATATTGAGATGTAGCCTCAATCAGTATATTACAAATGTATTCAGGCCATTCAGAATTTTTGTTGATAATTATATTATCATTTACTAAGCCTGGAGGGTGTGTAAGGAGTCTGGCTACACAGAATTCCATGGAGTTGAAAAAAAACTCATTGGAATTCTGCGAAGCTGAAGATCCGTGCCCCGCGGAGTCCTCCTGAATGCACCCATCTTGGAAGCGCTAAGCAGGGTTAGGCTTGGTCAGCCAGACCCGACCCTGATTAGTACTTCTGAGTTGGGTGCATCCAAGAGGGCTGTAGGCAGTGAAAGCTGCTGTTTCAGGCCCCTTGTGCACAGGCCTGCCCCCTGTGCAGTGCACTCGGGGCAGGCCGGTGCACAAGAGGCCTGAAACTGCAGATCTCTTTCACTGCCTATGGCCCTGGCCTGTTGAGCATCAGCCTGCTCCGTGTGCGCTCCCCCCGGGGCAGGCCGGTGCACAAGAGGCCTCAAACGGCAGCTTTCACTGCCTACGGCCCTGGCCTGAATTAAGACCAGGGCCGTAGGCAGCTAAACCTGCAGTTTCACTCATTATTTGTGCACCAGTGTGCACAAACAGTGACAAAACAAAGAAAGAGACAAGGACTTGCCTGGGTCTTCCCTGGGGTCCTCCTCTCCTCATCGTCCGATGGTGACAACGCGTACTCTCGAGCGGCTGCCTCTCTCCTCTGCTCCGGTGCATGCTGCAGCCCAGTTGAGGGCTGCAAAACGCAAGGGCAGACTGCGCTTGTGCTGTGTACCCATACTGGGCTGCAGTGCATACCGGGCAAGCTCCGCTACGCTTGCGGGCCTAGCAGAGGTTTTTGGATAACTCCGCGCTCCAAGCGGAATTAAAACAACTCTGTTAGCTCTGCCAGCCACACATTCTTAATTATTTGTGATTCATATAATTTGAGATGTAGTTGTCATTCATTTTGGGAGCCTGATAAAGTTCCATACCACATAGCTCATATACTGACATTTTTATATTTCATATACATTGAGTGAGATTTTTAAATTGTCCACTTAAATTAATCTACATGGACATGTTAGGGCATAAGCTACATACCCAACCCTGAGCCAACACAAACACTTCTGTTCTTTATATTGCAGCTTGTCTTTGTGGTGCTATTGTTTTTAGTAAAAATATTCTGGAGGCACCACTCCTGGGGGCTGTTTGTGCACTGTTAATGTAAATATATGAAGTTATTTTGCATTCTATAGGTTGCATAAACTCTAAAATACTCATAGAGCCTGGTGTTTGGATCAAGAGTTTATCCAAATACTTTTTTAGAAAACCCAGTCATAGATATTTCTTTGAAAGACATTATGGCCTTAATTATTACATTGGCGATACTTACCACCTACCGCCGCAATGACGGCCACCAACATACCGCCACTGCGGCTACCATCGGTCTGCCATATTATGAACACTGCCTGACTTCCCCCACAATAAGGGCGGAAATCCAAGCAGTGCTCATGGTGGAGGACTGTGGTAAGCTGGCGCTGCTACCACCAGCACCACCATGACAGTTGAATGCCGCCAGTCGTATTATGTCCAGTAATACAGCCTGGCGGTGTTCTGCTGGCACTGCATTGCTGGCGGTAGCAGTGCCCTTTCCCTGCTGGAAGACCTCCTCGACCAAGGTAAGTCGGGCTTCTGACTGGGGAAGGGGGTGTTTTGTGTGTGTGTCTGACTGTGTGCGTGAATGTCTGAGTGTGTGTGTGAATGCGCCTGTGTGTTGTGTTGTTTGCGTGGGTGTGGGTGTATGTGTGTGACTGAATGCGTGTAAGAATGGTGAAGTGAGTGCGTGTCTGCATGTCAGTGTGATTGTGTGTTAGAATGTGTGTGAGTGTCTGGAAGTATGCATGAAAGAATGCGTGTATGTCAGTGTGTGAATGAATGTGTGTATGTCAGTGTGTGAATGAATGCGTGTATGCCTAAGTGAATTGGTATATGCCTGGTGCGTGTGGGTGTCTGTGTGCGTGTATGCGGGGAGGCGGGTGGTGTGAGCGGCGCTGTGACTGTAGTGGGGGGATGATGTGTGTGGTTGTGGGGGTGGAGTCAGTAGTGTGGTGTGTGCGTGTATGGGGGGTGAGTGAGTGGATCGGACGGGGTGGGAGGGTGGTGAGTCTGGATGGAGGGGGTGGGGGGAGTCAGGTGAGTGGTGGGGGTGTGGGGGAGCCACCTACCGGTGACAGGGAATGAGTTTCCTGTCACCGGTAGGGCCTACTGCCATGGTTTTCATGGCATTGCTAGCACCACAAAAACCATGGTGGTAGGCCAGCTCATAATGCCATGGGCGGTACAATGTCGGCCGCCGGCCCTGTAGTTCATACCACCATGGCGGCATGAGTGGAGAAATGGCGGGTTGGCTGCAGCCAGCCCGCCAGGCTCATAATGTGGTGGTATACACCACCAGCCTGTTGGCAGTGCTACCGCCACATTAACCCTGGCAGTCGAACGACTGCCAGGGTTAAAATGAGGGCCTAAGTCATAGATACTCCTGAGATACCTCTGAAATAGGTCAGCGCAACATTACACAGAGTTCATGGCCTCCGTAGGAGGATTTGTGATATTGGCAATCGATTAAGTTTGTGGTTGAGAACAATTGCAGTTTTGAAATTGTGCGAGTGCTGGCTGAGTTTTACAGGTATATGGCACATATTTTATAAGACTTTGTGAACTAGAACCAAAGCTTTGAATTGGTAAGTAAGCAGGAGTCATGTCTGAACCAAGTAAATCAATCAGTATCTAAATATATGAAGAGCAAAAAACCCTTAGCAAATATTACCCTATTAAATCTAATTGCAATTTCATAATTTAGCAATCTAAAGTGGAAATAAAATAAATATAACCATGGATAGAAAGGATCTGAAATACTTCTAAAAACTGTATTAGATTAAAAATACAAGCACTTTGGAGGTATATGTCATTTTTTGTGCAGTGGTCCTGACCACTCACTGTTATGAATAAAAGTCACAATATCCCAATAACAGAAGTTTTATACCAGCAGGTTAACAATTTCTGTAACTGCTGCATTGATTAGAAATGTGTTAAATTCCTAAAGAAAATGGTAAATTTTCTAAAGATATTGCTAAAAGAAACGAGGAATTTGACCTTGCTTCATTCTTGTAAAGATTTGTAGCAAGACTACCGGCAACATCAATTTCCTCTTTATAGGAGCAGGTTGACCTGCAACCCATCCAGCCTCCAAGAAAGTTTTCTGGTTGCCTCAAAGAGTAACAGATCTTCAAAGCTGAATATCAACCTATCCATCCTGTCACTCGTGAGGGAGAGCTTCCATATCAAGAAACAAATGTTGGTTGACTCACTCTTATTTATGTTATATTGATTGTATAGCACACTAATCACCCAAGCAGGTATCCAGGCAATTGAGCAGGTGTGTGTGTGCTTATAATAAGAGCCAGGTGCTTATATGAAGAGCCAGGTCTGCAGTTTCTTACGGAACTGAAGAAGTGAGGAGAAGGCTCTAGTGTGTTGAGGGAGGTTGCTCCATATCTCGGGTGCGATCTAGGAGAATGAGCGACCTCAGGTGTCTTATGAGTTGGTGAAAGTGTGAGCAGCTGGTAATCTGGTCCTGTGTTGTGTAGTGCTTTGTATGTATGTGTGCATGAGAAAGTTGAATTGTCTGTGCATGTGAAAGGGGAGCCAGTGAAGCTTCCTGAGGTACTTTGTGTTGTGGTTACGGTGTGAGCAATTAAGTCTGAGTCTGGCACCGGTGTTCTGGATTGTCTGGAGTCTGTATAGGAGATGTCTGGAGATTCAAGTGTAGAGAGTGTTGCTGTAGTCCGGTCTGCTGGTGATAAGTGTTTGCATGACAGTCCATCAGGTAGTCTGAGGCAACCATTTGAAGATCTTTTGCAGCATGCGTAGGATTTGGAAGCAGAAGGTGCACACAGCGTTGATTTGAGCTCTTGTTGAGCTTGTAGGTTGATCCCTACATTTCTTGCGTGGTCTGTGGGTGTTGTCTTGTGGGAGCTGAACTTCAGGAAGATGGTTTGCATCCTGTCTACTATTATGGTCATGCAGTTGGTGAAGTTGGTACTGGTGTTGGTTGTCTTGTCCATAAGGGAGAGAATGAGTTTGGTGTCATCAGCGTAGGAGATGACGGTGATATCTTGTGATCAGATGATGTTGGCGAGTGGTGTCATGTATATGTTGAAAAGGATGGGGCTAAGAGACGATCCCTGTCAAACACTGGATATCAATTTCTTAGTCTCTGATGTGAAGGGTGGCAGCGTGGCCCTTTGGGCTCATCCCATAAGGAAGGAACAGATCCATTTGAGAATGGATCCTTAAATGCTAATCTCAGCGTGTCTTATGGTGAGGGTGTTATGGAAGATAGTGTATACGCAGAATAGAGGACTCACTAGTTCTTTGTTCCACTTCAAACACTTCCCTAAGCCTCAACCTATTGAAATACATGAATGAATCAATATTAAAATTATCCTAAAAGTGTCTTTTACGTTTGGTTACTAAGAGTAGATTGTAATAGCAAAGCAGGAGACGGTAGGCTGAATTTCTTCACTAGTATCTATTGAGCCACACAGACAAAAAAGTCACCCTAGTGCAGTGAGGTACAAGTGCTCCAACTGCCACTCCCAGAATGGAGTTCGAACAGCAACACTCTCAGGTGATAGAACTCTGATGTCAGAAGACCCCAGACCATATAACCATGATCCAAATTCAAATAGGTGGCCAACATATATTCAAAGAGCAGACATACCCATAGAAGTACATTAATGTAAGACATAGGATATTACAGAGATGCTTTCACCAAACTGTGTCATAACTGTAGAATCCTCTTCTTGTGCACCTCAGAAACACATGCCTTCATTCACTCTTCTGCCAGATCATCAAACCTTCCCACTGCTACAATCCACTCTACTCAAAACAACCCCCAATCAAGATTACTGCTTGTTCTGAACATGCCTATTTGTGAAGTTTGCACTGTGAAACCAAGATTCAATGCTATGGTGCACATGGGGACCATCCTTGAAGGCCATGAAATGTCAGGCTACAGAACAGAGAGATAGTGCACCATTACAGAGGAGTAGAAGGCAATGACATACACTAGGGAAGACTGAACATACAGAAAGGGATAGCAGCATGCTGGTTATTATGAGGGTTACTGCAGAGGGAAGACTCAGAACATCCACAGTAATACTGTAGCTTGATGTCCATGCAAATTATTCTTATAGATAGTCAATCTGTATACCCCAAATAAAGGAGTACCAAAAGTGATTCTAGCTGTATACCATATGGAACAAGCGATGGGTCCAATTCACAAAGTTAACCTTAGACGTTTGGTCTAAATTTAGACCAAACGTCTACGTTTAGGACTCAGGGCAGAGTTTGGTCTAAATTTAGGGCATAAAGGGCATTTACGAGTAGTATCTTTAAGTCCGCACTCAGGGCAGGGATCAGTCTTGAGTGCGGGTATAAAGATACTACTCTTAAATACCCTTTATGAATTCCTAAAGTCATAAACTTAGACGTTTGTTCTAAATTTAGACCAAATGTCCAAGTTTACCTTTGTGAATCAGGCCTAATGAGTGTACTTACAGACAAGCTCTTGGGGCTCCAACTGGAAAACCAGTGGATACTCTCAATAATATAGCAATATCACTCTGTCACAAATAAGGTACATAAGGCTATGGGGCAAATGAACAATTTTTTCACACACAGCAGTCAACAACCAAAGTTGCTGCACAACATTAAGTGAAAGGGAAAGAGCAGGACAGTACCATGTCTACCAAGATATGATGCTGCTGCTCTCTTTGCAAGTACAGGTGCACCTTTGTGCAAAGGTGTGCGCGTGGATCTGGCATAGTTTTTTTTTGCTGTAGACACATCTCTTCATTACAAAATAATATGCTTAGACTAATTCAAAATTTTTACCCACAGAGTGTGTGTTCTACAGTGCAGCCACATTTTCAAAGTTGGAAACCTTTGGAGAAAAAAAACTTTCTCACACTTTGCGCATACCTCAATTAGGCTTAAGCCCTCAATTTAGTGCAAATCACTGTTGACGAATGTTATTAGAAACAGGTTTGTGGCAAAAGCTATAGGTGGATGCATTGGAATGCCTGTCTACTATCCACGGGATTCCCCCTTGACGCAAAGTAGCACAAACCAGCACAGATCCTTACTTTATGTTACTTTAATGTTACTTTCCAGACAAAGACAAAAGAGCAGAAATGGATACAAAATAGAGCAAGACAAACACTAGGAACACTGGAACTGTAACATGCATGCAAGAGCACCCTATTAGAGTAAATGTCGAGGATGAATAGGTATAGAAAACACAGAGAGCATGAATTGCAAGAAGATAAACAGAGCAGAGTCACCTGACTGTGCTGCAGAAGATTAGTTGCAGGTGTTTGTGTGATTCCATTTTCTCACAAGTCACGGAGAAAAGAATTTAGGGCCATATGTACGAACACATTTTCCCATAGACACAGAATGGGCAAAACTGTTTGGTACATCTGGCCCTTAGTGCTTAGTGACTATTTAACTTTGTGCTGTTGAAAGCATCACATAGTGGAGGCTGGGTTTTGTGAATAATAGACATTTCATTCTGTTTTCCAGGAAGCAAATGTACGCTTTCCCCCGTGTTTCCAAGGCTGAAATAACATGAAGACTGTAGTCATATGGGGACTTTGTATGGGTTCTGGTGGTGAATTCAAGAGTGCAATTGGCCTTTGCACAGCACTCTTAGAGGTGGAGAGATGGAATCATAACACCCACAGCGACACTGTCAGGATAGTTACACAATCAAATAAGATGTGTACTCACACAATACAACTTAACATACAGTCAAAAATACACATGCAAAAAATCAACAGCATTCCTCCTACTGCTTTCCATTCCACAACTTTGCCATTTATGCATATTTAAGCACCTTTACACCCAGTCAGCGATACAGGTGGCTTCAATTGTGCCTTTCATAAATACAACAAAGTCTTGTTGTGGCTCTAGTTTAGTGCAGTGGTCTGTGGTGTCTTGTCTGATTTTTTAATGACACAGAGGAGCCACAGTCTTGGTAGGTGTGCTTGCCAGATGGCTTCCATTTTGTGAGGATGTACATGGCACTGCTCATCCAAGGGGCATTGCACATGTGCTGCACCTCAAAGCATGCACTTTGGGATAAGATTAATTGCACAGACTTTTTTCCCAAACATATCCGTAAAACAACAGTCATTCTGGCTAAAGTGGCACAGTGGGCAAAAAACAATGGTTTGTAATCCTACCCCGAAGGACTGTCAGTGGTTAGATGATTAAAAAGCATTCGTCCGATCACCTTTTGGTGTTTGATTGCCAGTATATGCCTGGAAACCTGAGACTGGAGTAGCTTTCCAAGCCTTCTACTGTCAATCTTCGTGAATTCTACAAAGTGACAAATTTTCATCCATTCGAGAAGTATTTCTGTGGATGAAGATTTAGAACTTTTCTGTAAACCAGTCACAGACGAGTATCTTTAGAAAGAAATGGCACAATGCAGTGCAGCAAGCAAAGTTTCTGGGCTGGTTGCATCACAACATAACAAGGAGAAATAAAGATATTTCTTTTCACTATGGCAACCTCAGTCTGGCGCACCGATTTGGCACAAACCCATGTCTGTAGCTCTTTGTAAATATGCTTTAGTGCCAAAATCCTTCAGTAGATGCCCAGGAAATGCCCATGTACAATCCATGGAATGCCTACCTGACGCAAAGTAATGCAAGGAAATGCAATGCACTGTGTTGCATTAATATGTTTTACCAAGCAACGCAATTTCAGATTTGCATGGCTTTGTAAGTACCATAAAAGATTTTGCGTCAGGATACACCAACAACGTGATGCAACACTGACGAAAAATCTTTGCAGATCTTAGTCTAAATATATTTACAATTCTGACCTAAAAAATGAAGTTAAAACCTTCTGTGAAATCAGGATGACAAGAAAAACCAACATAGACATAGCAGATCCAACTCAGTGCCCTCAGACCCAATTACCAAGCCAAGAATATATTCGACTGGGTGTGTCTCATTCTCATCCCAAACAGCCCTACAACTCCCCACCCCAAATAGCTATGCCCTGCTGGGCACCTAAATTGAAGACTGAGATCAGTGAATTGTTCTTGAAAAAAGGGGTGGCAAGTTCATTCATTCATCTGGAGCAGCATATTCCTGGCTGCACCCCTATATGTTATAAAAGTAACTTGACAATGTAATCAACATCATATATATTGTGTGCTTTAACCTTATTATTGTACAGTGAAGCATCAAACTATATCATTAAAAGTGCATTCACTGTAGAATTCAGAGGTTATTTTTGTTTGAATCTGTTTATTGAAGGTTTTTGTGAGTGTTTTACCAATACAGTGACATTGCAAAGATGTGGCAGTGCATCATGCAATGGGCATATTAACAGCATGTGTATAAAAATGCGATACAAATGTTGCTCAGTGGGAATAGATTAGAATAGATTAGAATTCTGCTGCGGTAATGATTTGCAGTACGTTAAGCAGAGCTTAATGTCGAAGCCTAGTTACAAAATCAGAACATTCATTGGCAACGTTTAAATACACTAAACAGATAAGGTGTCCATGTATCAACTCCTTAGACAGCAGGTATTCAAGACGAAACGTCATCGAATATATAATTGACAGAGGAAACAGAGTGATACTTTTTCGTACACTGCAAATAGAAAAAACACCAAAACATCTCCCACTACGTTTCCACCCGCCACTATTCCAGCCCATTAGTATTTCAATTACCACATCACATGAATACTACTTAGGTAATCTGTAAACACTACGCAGAGGGACAGCCAGTTGGATACAATATTGAAGTCAACTCATATCTGCTGCATGAGTGTCCAGGGCCTCCATTGCGGCACTAAAGCCATCATGTGCATCAGGGGATGGGGCGATTGCACAGCATGTAATATGTTATCCCAATTGGTTGCTACAGGGTATTTCCTATGGCCTGGCGTGTCTTTACTGAGTAGGGCTATGCTTTTGCCTGCGCCCAGTTGAGCATTGAGCACTCCCAGGTTAGCACTGAGATGGTTCTGGAAATTTCCATCTGCTGGTGAGGAGACTTTTAACTACAATAAAGGCTAAGACCAAGAAGCGTGAGCTCCTCGTGTTTTTCTTCTTCCTGCGGAATAACCGAAAGATACATACTTCCGATTTATGTAAATTTGGACTGTCAGTGTGGGTGGTTAATCTGGAAGTGATGCTGGTCCAATATGTGTGTAAGCAAGGCCATGGCCAGAGCATGTGAAGCAAATCCACTTCCACACAAGAGCAGCGCGGGCAAGTCGCATCTCCTCTGTTATAGAATCTATTTATGTTTGCCAGTGTGAGGTGCACTCAGTGTGTTATGTATAACTGGATAAACGTGAAGCGGGCTTTGCGTGGCACATATTTCAGGCCTTCCATTAGAGCAGACCATTCCTTGTCGGTGCAGGGGGGAAGTAAGTCTGCTTCCCAGTGTTGTTGTACAGTAAGGAGCTGCGAGGTACTATGGAAGTGTAGTAAGACAGCGAACCAGTGAATCATCCATCTGCCCCTGTCCATCACACACAAATACTAGATCGTCCCAGTGTGGCAAGTAATGAAGTGAAGCAAGAATTGCCCAGGAGGAAAGTCATCCTCCTCCATTAACGTTTTATATTGCGCAAGGACCTCCTCCCTATACAGGTCCCCCAGTGTGTGTATGCCTGCTGCATGCCACATCAACAGTTCGTTCAGTGTCAGGGGCCAACTCGATCTCACTATTTCTTACATTGCCAGTCCTGGTTTATAGAGTGTCACATGCTTAGTGATGCGTAACCATCTGCAAAAAAAATGATACACCACCCCTAACAACAAGGGTCCGCGCTTTGGTGCATGGATGGAATAAGTGTAAGATAGCTGTTAGCGTCCAGGCGGGTGGGGATGTTGCTGTGTGTGATAAGTGCAATTCCATCAGCCACTCTGCTATCCATTGTATCTGAGCGGCAAGGTAGTACTGCTCGAAATGTGGTGCGACCAGCTGACCCCTGTCGTTGGGCGCACAAAGTTTATCTAGCGATATTGTGGATCTAGACTGACACCAAAGTAATTCTCTGACCTGTTTGTTAAATGTGCTAAAGAAAGCTCGAGAAATGTACATGGGGACACTCATGAAATAGCATAGACGATGGGGAGAACCACCTTCTTCATTATGGCCACTCTGCCGGACACCCCCAGTGTCAACATAGACCAAAAGGTTATCTGTGCTTGTATAGATGTTACTGCCTTTGTGATGTTGCCCTCAAAGAGGTCTGACTTGTCATGGTAAATCCACACTCCCAAGTATCTGAATGTGTGGTTCTGCGACTCCAATCTTGCTCTATATATCATATTTCCTCACCCAGGGGGATGCCCCATTGTAACCGCTGTTGACTCTAGGCTAGTACCAGTGGTTCAATGGTTAAAGAGAATATTAATGGTGAGAGCCGGCACCCCTGTGTATGCTAATGGCAGCCAAGACCAGACATCCCATGTTGATTCTAATTATGAGGTCTACATATAATAATTTCACCAGGCCCTGGAAACGTTGGCCCAAGCCATAACGAGATAGTACAGGAAAGAGATACTCCCATTCCACTAAGACTAGACGCCAAGCGAGAGGCCACATCTGTCTAGCATATGTCATGACCCTGAAGAAGCGTCTCAAGTTTAGGGGCGTGTTGCATGTGGGGACAAATCCATTCTGATTGGGTGTACTAATGCCGGTACTAGGTGCTAGTCATTCCACAAGTATTTTGACTAGGATTTTCTAATCAGTATTTAGTAGCGCTACTGGCCTGTAGGAGCCAACAATGAGTGGATTCCTCTTGGGGTTGGCCAGAGAAATGACCATAACTTCCCTTTGGGAGGTAGACAGGCTGCCAACGCGTATTTCCTCCACATACATTGTCAAAAAGTGGGGGCAACGTGGGCCTTGTAGGCCTTGTATATCTCTGGCGGTAAACCAACTGGGCCTGGGGATTTGCCAGTTACTAATGCTGTGATTGCATCCTTGATTTCCATCAACGTGATCAGGCTATCAAGGTCCACATGTTGGTCCACAGTGATTTGGAGTATCTGTAAAGTATCAAGGAATGAGATGTACACTTCCAAACAGGTTTCTGTGATGGATTAGTATATCTGCGCATAGTGTGGTGTGAATTCCTTGTGCACAGCGTATTGTGTGTAAAGCTCGCATCAGATCTTATATATGTTATGGGCCACTGAGGTTGTTCCTAACGGATGAGCCACGCTAAGAGTTGTCCAACCCTGTCAACTGTGGCAAGTTTAGGAGCTGAGTGGGCTGCATAGTTAAGGCAAAGCAATATTTCTAGCTGCCAATAGCTCTCCCAGGACATAGGGCTTGGTTACTGATCTGGTTTCCAGTTCCAATAATGTACCTTCTAACTTGGTTATGTCTTTGTTAAGGATATGTTCATATTTCCCTGAATGCCTAGACAGTGGCCCCTTAATGTGGCTTTGAAAGCGTTCCATTCAATCAATTTAGAAGAGGCTGTACCAGCGTTATGTTCAAAGTATCCGGAAAACTTGTCTTGTAATGAAGCTCTATAAGGGGGATCTTCCAGCAGGGCAGGTTGAAAGCACCAGGTAGGGACAGGAGGTGTGATGGCTACCCATTGCATTTCTAAAATGGGATTGTGATCTGAGTGTGTGTGCCCCATATATTCCACCCAAGTGACAGAAGGAAGCAATTGGGGCTTTCCAACAAATCTGTCAATGCGAACATGTAGATCATGGGGTGCAGAGTAGAATGAATACACCTTTGTATCTGGATTCTGGGATCCCCATATGTTGACCATCTTCCATTGCTGAAGCCAATCTGTCAGCATTTGAGCAGTGGAAAAAGTAGGGGTGCTTGGTAGTGAGGGGAAGGAATGGTCCAATGTAGTATCAAGTTTGCGGTTGCAGTCTTTTCTTATGACTTATAGTATAGCATCCAGTCAGGGAGCACAGCTGAGAGGGCATGGAAGAAGGTAGCTTGGTCTACATTTGGGGCATTTATGGAACCCATGAGAATAGATTTACCATCCAAGTGGCCCGATGTTATAACATACCGTCCCTCTGGGTCCAGGAGCGTGACTTAGCTACGAATGGGGCTCCAGGCTTGACCCAAATTAATTCCTCACTGGCATATGAGGAGTAGCTGTTGGCAAATAATTGGCCATGCCAGTGATGCTGTAAATTAGCACTTTCTGCCTGTATGAGATGAGTTTCTTGTAGCAGTGCAATGTAGGTTGACCTCCTTCTCAGATATGAGTTCACTGAGTAGCGATGTTAGAGAGTCTACATGCCCCTCACATTCCATGTTAGTACGTTAAAATGGGTCATGGATGATACTGTATATGATCCTAAGGTTTATTATATTGTGTGTGACAGCTGCAATGATGTTATCTACAACGTATTTATAGTGGAATTGCAGTAGGGGGTTGGGCAAGGTGACGGTGTGGGTCAATACATAGAACATTTGTAATGAGAACAATAAACCAAAAATTCCAGTAGAGCAGAGGAACAACATGTGTCCGCCCAAACTATAGAAAGAGCAAACCTGGACAGAGTTAACCAGCCACAGGAGGAACTGGTGTGGGGAGTGCTAGGCACCAACGAATAGGGTGCCCCGTGTAATTGAGAAGCCATGTTCAGAGCAGTCAGCGCATTAAGGTTAAGGAAGACATTCACATATGCATCAATGTATCAGCACTTGGTTAACTGTGTGTCATGTGACTTACACACCGTGAGGTCCCCACGTCAGTCAAGCTAAATAGAAGCCATCATCATTTGTAGTGTACTCATAATGTGGAACAGAAAATTACCAGATTACACTTCACAAGTGCAGGTGGCACATCTGGTGTCTCAGAGCCTACAGGTTCAGTAACAAGCCTCAGTAGTTCAATACCATTAGCTTCAAATAATGTTTTCAGATGCCTACAGTGTTACATCTGAAATCGTCATTGAATCTGCCCAAGGTGATGGAAGAATCAACCCAGGGTTTCCACCCAGTTCCAAACATCTTCAGGGATGTTAAAAAAGTGTGACTTCATTTCCAACTTCACTCTCCTCTTAGCTGGAAAGAGGAGGTCATACTTAATGTCAGGTTAGCGGAGCTGTAGTTTGACTTGGAGAAAGGAGCTGCGTTTCTTTTGCACGTTGATGGTGTAATCTGGGTAAAACATCAGTTTGGCGTTACCTACTGTAATTTCCTGGAGTTTGCAAGCTTCATGCAGGACAGTGTTTCTATCTTTATAGTTTAGTAAGCGGAACAGAAGGGGTTGAGGGCCAGAGCCAGATGGTGGTCAGCACATTGGCACTTGATGAACACGCTCCACTGAGCAGAACTGTGAAAGAGTGTCCACCCAAAAAAATTGTTTCACATATGCACCTGCATCCGGGCCCTCTGCTCCATCTGGAACTTCCATGCCTTCCGCGTCCTCCATGCAGCACTCAAGGACTTCTATGCGTTTCGCCATTAAGTGCCTTGAGGTTTCAAATTTGTGGGTCTTCGGTTGTAAATCTGTGATAGTTAGCTCAGCAGTGTGCACCTTGTCCAACAAATTATGATGGTACGCATGTAGTAGCATTAAGTCTGACTTTACTGTGTCTATTTTACTTTCCAATAATGTTTTAATGGATTCCAGTGCAGAGCCAATTTTATCGACTGCCTTAAGTACCGCGTCCATTTTTTTGCTGAGTGAAAGAAGAGATGCAGGGTCACCCGAAGGAGCTTTGTGAGGCAGCTATTTGCCAGTATCAATAGCAGTTTTGGAGAAGGTGATCTGAATGCCTGTGTGTGGTCGTCAAAGAAAGGCACAGTTTAGTAGTTTAGTCCCACGTGGCCAGGAGATCCCAGCTAGGGCACGCTTGCCAACTCCGGAGTAAGAGAGTGGTGTAGCAGCATGAGCAGCCCCGGGCATCAACCTTGTGTTCAATAGTGAAAAGCAATGGTGTGTCTTGTGGTGCTAATTGTGTGACAGTTTGCTCCTGCAAGTGACTATGCAGTTGCCATGATGTCATAACTGTTGTAGGTGCCAGTGGCGTTGGTAGTAGGACCCGCTTGCATATGCCTTGTAACTTTTCTAGGCACTGCAGCACGGGCAGCGCCGCCAAGGAAGGGTGTAGCAGGCTCTCCAAACCTCCAAGCCCAGTATGTGCCACGCAGGGCAGCAATGAGTGTAGGTGTAGTGACCAGGATGATTCTCATTTGCTCAAGTATCGGTGGTGCTACGCAGCATCAGGCACATAACAGGTTGGGGCCTTGTTTTAAGGAAATTGCAGCATTGAGACTCTTTGCATGTGATTGTGAGGCATGTGGGGCTGGACTGTCTGAGGGGACCCCCAACGCTATCTCTGCATTTACATGGGGTGTGTGAGAAAACAGGGCTGATTGCAGTAGCCCTCTAACTTTGTGTTGCCATTTTTTACTTTTTGCTGGTGTTTTCCTGACTCTCATGGTGCCTTGAGTACTGCTAACCAGTCCCAGGGTCTGTGCTCTGTGTAAAATGAGTGTGCAAAATAAGCTAATTTTAATTGTCAAAGCCAACCTACCTATAAGTCCCTAGTATATGGTAGGGCATGTAGATTTAGGGACCCCAGCATAGGTAGTGCACTGCTGAGGTGCCCAGGGTCATTTTAAAGGCAGGCCTGCATTGCTGGATGCTTTTAAATTAAAGTTATATGCACATTTGACTTTGAAATTAAAAGTACTTCCAAAGTCTTAAACTACCTTATTTTTACGAATAAGTCACCACTAAGGTGTGCCCTAAGTGCCCTGGGGTTGGGTGCCATGTAACTATAAGCAGGGATCTTATAAAAATTGTTTTATAAGCCCTGGTGAGGTAAAAAAGCCAAATTAGTTTTCCCTCACTGTAGTGAATGGCCTCCATAGGCTAAAATGGGAAGACGTTTTTTTTAATTAATAAGATCCCCTTAAATGTCAGATGCCTTTAGTTTGGTACCAAATGAATTGTTATAATAAATTCCACAACTTACAATTGTTGGATTTAATATACCTAGTTCAGGTAAAAACTTTTAAAACTCTACCTCAAAGTTGCCAACTTCAGCTCTGTAGTGCCCTCCTCTGATTGGCCAACCTCTGGCAGCCTGGCTAGGCTGCCTTGATGATGTGTGAAGTGGCCTGAGCTGAACACAAAGAATGTGCCTGGGGAGGAGATCTGCCTCAGCAGCTGGGGAAGCAGGAAGGGGAAGGGCGGCCAAACTGGTCTTCAAAGGCAGGGAAGGACATGTGGAGCATCCCAGCACCTCCCTCACATCCTGCAATCCCAGACAATTAGATGCCCTCTTGATTAGATTAGGGGTGGGCAGGAGAGGGGTGTTTTTGGGATTTCTAGCCACACCTGTGGGTGGGCTCAGCAAGATCTAACTGTCAAAAATCATTTTCAGCCATGTTGGATTTTTGAGGAATGTTGCTCCCTGTGATTGATTTTTGCCACACTTCCCAGGAAGTAGTTGTCAAAGGGGAGAGGAGCCTTCCTGGGATTGAATAACCAGGACCCCCTTGTTTTTCACCCAGATGCAGGGGTAAATATGGCAGAGCTGCATGCACACCTCAGACCCATACAAGGAAGAACATCAGAAGAAGACCTGGACACTGCTCTCTGAATGACTGCACCAGCTGCACATTTGGGCTTCACCACCAGAAGGACTTTGCCTGACTTCAACTGGTTCAAGGAGGGACTTCCTGTTTGCCATAGGTGAAACATTGTTAACTAGAGTCCCCTGTCTCAGATCCTGAAGAAACTGACCAGCTGACCACTGTCCAGTGGCTATTTTGGAGTTTGAGCCAGATGCATTCTGGGAGTTATAGTCCGCACCCTCAAGGAGCAACTCAGAGCTTCTGGAACCTTGGGGTGAGCTGTGGACTCCTAAATGACCTTAAAAGACCTTCTGGAAGAAGATCCAGAAGTTTGAAGTAGATAGGAGAACTTTTTGGAAAAAGCTAGACCAACCCGCTGCGGTGATCCTAGCCGACTTGCCTCAACCGCGACCCGGCCTGACTTGCAGGTTTGTCCCGCTAAAGAAAATCTCTGAAGAAGTGACTAAGTTCAAACGTAGAAAGTTGACCAGGACCTCCCACGCAGTGTATCCGAAGATGGCTCCAGGGACGTCGGATCAAGATTCAGGTTTGGCCCGGTTGAAGGATTTTCATTTTGCACAATCATCTAAGTCCGAACCTAGAAATCTTCTCCGAGGTCTCCTGTGACATGTATCTGAGGAAGGGATCCAGGGAGGTCGGATCGGACTGGCAACTTCGTTCCACTGAAGAAAATCTTCAAGAAAACGACTAAGTCTAAAGGTAAACTTTTGACCGAGGCCTCCCACCTGCTGTAGCCGAGCAGGGCTCCATTGCAGTCGTCCTTAAACTTTGACTTTGCTCCGGTCGAGGTGCGACCAGATGACCAGATTGGCGCTATTTGTTTCTATGCGCTAAAAATCACTAATTGTTTTAGAATTCATATCTCTGGTTCACCTTATCCGATGTTATTAGTTTTGGTGCCATTTTAAAGATGAAAATATACCCTATTTTATAACGTGGTGTTGGATTTTTATTGTGTTTTACTTATTTACTGTTTTGTGTTTTTTAAATGCTTTACACACTTGTCTCCTAAGTTGTCTTGTCGCTCGTTGCCAAGCTACCAAGGGTTGAGCTGGGTTTAATTTATTGAAACCTAACTGGACCTAAGTGGAGGTTAGTGGCCTATTGCTAAGTGTAGGTGCTTACCTACCCTTACCAATAATCCACTTTCCAACAGGGTGGTAAAATAATCATAGACATTTCGGCCTGTGGACTGCGCTCTTGAGGCAGCAGTCACTTAGTGAAGCAGTTTAGCGGTGGGGGGGGCAAGGACAGGAGAGCCGCAGGGTGTATCACGCCGATTCGTCAGCTGGGCAGGGTGTTTTGTAAAGACAAGTTACGTTTGGTCCCCCGTCCGGTGACCGTACATCAGCCTGGCGCAAGTGCGCTCATAGCATGTGCCGAGATGGAGTGCCGCGGAGCGGACCGTTCCTCTGGTCTTAGCGCTGTAGATCAATAATACTCCCAGTCACAGTTAGTGTTGCAAATTTTCTACAGTCAAGCTGCTCACATTGCTCATTTTAGGAGCAGTGTCCAGCGTTTCCTCTTCTTCTTCCGGCTGGGTCGTTGATGCCACTTTTTCCACACAACCATGCATCGAGGTGCCACTCCAAAGGCTCCCAGAGCAGCAGATTTACCCTGAGTAGAGGCTGTATGTGCAGGGAAGGTGGGGAAGCCAATCTGAAGCCTTTGATTCCTTGCCCCTGGCAGGATAAATGTTGGATAAACAGGGCATTAGGCAGGGCTCGCCTATAACATGTTGGCTGCGCTAGCCTTAGAGGTTTCATTTATACGTGTGAGTTCTAATGTTCAAACTTTACATGAAATTCAGAGTTCCCATTGCATCTTGGGTGGTTGACGGTCTAGTTGACAACAACCCAGAAGAGACAAAAACGGACCCGGCGTCCGCGTAGGAGATCGGATTTTTAAAATGAGCAAGTTGGACGATTTTTTATTCTTGTTTGCCGTGGTTTTGATGGGAAGGGGGAGTTTGATGGGAAGGGGGATTGTAATATTTTTGGAGAATGTTTAAGAGGCCGAAAGCTGGGGGAGTTTAGAACTTCAATTTGAAAGAAGCACTTTTTTGGGTAGTGTCTATTTTTGGCTGGACTCGTGGTGTTTTGGGACAGCCAGTATTTAAACTTTTTAACTTTTTAATAATTTTTAAACAGTAGAGTCTTTTAAGCTGGTCGGTTGTTAGTGAGGGGAGCAGACATTTTTCCCTCTCACGAGCGGCCTGTTGGATGTCCGCCATCTTGGGTGGTTGATTGTCTAGTTGACTGCAACCCAGAAGAGACAAAAGCGGACCCGGCGTTCGCACAACGGACGCGCCGTCAGCGCGCCAGAGGCGCACCAAAGGCAAGCTCGTCTGCGCCCGTCCGCGCCTGGACGGGGCTAGGGGCCACTCCTTTTGGTCTTGGAAAAGATGGTGAGTTCCGGTATCTCATATACATCGGGGGAACTTAGGAACCTTATGAAGAGTCTGGGGAAGGCTGTCGTCGTTGTCCCAACTTAGCGTTGGGGGCGTGGACCTGTCCGTCTTGCGATTAGACTCTGAAAAAACCATGGGGCTCAGTTCTAGGGCAGCCCAAACAAAGTTTGGTGCTTCAGTTGATAAACTGCCGCTCTCTGCCAGCACATGTTAGATATAAATCTTCTTCTGAGCGAGAAGTCACCGGCCGCCCTCTTTCTTACTGACACCTGGCTCAATGAGGGCTCGGGCTGGAGTTAGCACTGGCTCTACCTAAAGGATATGTTGTTGCAAGATGTGATAGAGAGAAGGTAAAGGAGGGGGCAGAGCGGTCATTTGTAAACAAGGCCTTCTTTTTACTTGCTCTCCTTTGTACCTCTTAGGGTGCGAAGGGATGAGTTTCTCTTTAACCTTTAACCCTACCTTCACATTTTCAGGAATTTTATTGTATCGACCACCAGGACCCTATGAAGAATTCCTTAACACATTACCAGAGCAGATAGCGGAATTAATCTGCATGAAACCCAATCTAACGGTGTTAGGTGATTTCAACATCCAAGTGGATAATTTAGAACTATCGGCAGCTCAGCGTCTGGTGAATGATCTGGAAGAGTTAGGATTACATCAATTAATTTGTGGTCCTACACAGGAGAGAGGACACACGATAGGCTTGGTATTTAGTAATTTTCCCTCGTTGAGTGCTCTGCCCCCTGCCCCTGTAGAATGGTCTGACCACTTTCTAATTAATTTAAAAATCAAATTGTCCAATCAGTACGGCTTTCATCAGCCTGTAAACAGGAAGTTAAGGAAATGGCAGAGTTTGAAGGTAGATGAATGGGTTAATCTGTTAATCAGAAGTAAAAAAGATTTTATGAGGGACCATCAGATGGACTCCACCCTCTTTAATGACTGGATTTTTAACAGCCTGGAGATGGTACTGCCCTATAAAGCTCCTTCTGGGCAGAGGAATGGAGACAAGTCCCCATGGTTTTCCCCTCAGTTAATGACACTGAAGAGGAATTGTAGGCGGTTTGAAAGGAAATGGAGGAAATCATTAAAACAGGTAGACAGGGAAGAGTATAGATGTTCAATTAGACTTTATCATAGGGAGATAAGACTAGCTCAAGCAGCCTATTATGGTGACAAAATTGAAAAGGCGGCAGGCTCTTCAAAAGAAATCTTTTGTATTTTGAATGAGTTGCTTTATTCCCCTATTGGCCCTGAAGCAACGGTAGCTTCAGTGGAACACAGCAATAATTTCGCCTCATTCTTCTTACAGAAGATTAAGGATATTTATAAGAATTTCCCAGGTGAAGACTTGATAAACTCCGTTCAGCCCACTGAGAATAAGGAGGGTGACAACTTTCTACAAAGTTTTCCCTCGATCTCTGAAGAAGGTACCTCCTGGCTTCTTAGTAAATTGAAGTCTGGTTCTCCATGAGATCCCGCGCCTCCTCATATAATTATGCAGGGAGGATCAGCCACAATACCGGTGATAACGGAGCTGTTAAATAGCTCCTTACAAAGTGGCATGGTACCTGAATCATGGAAGCATACAGTGGAAGCATACAGTGGTAAAGCCCCTGCTAAAGAAACCCAATCTAGATGGAGCCAAACTAAAGAACTATAGGCCAATTTCTCTTCTTCCATTTATGGCAAAATTAATTGACAAGCATGTCAACACTCAAATATCTGGATTTTTGGAAGAACATAAGATTTTGCACTCTACGCAAATGGGCTTTAGACCCGCCTACAGCACCGAATCAGCTATGATAGCGGTTACGGAGGAAGCTAGAAAAAGGATGGATCTGGGACAGGTGACAGCTGTAATAATGTTGGACCTAAGCGCTGCAATTGATACAGTCAACCATGGACTACTAATTCAAAGAATCTGAAAAAGTGGTATTAAAGGCCTGGCTCTTAAATGATTGAGCTCTTTTCTTCAAAACAGATCTTTTCAGGTCTTAGATCGTTCTTTTTTTTCAGACCAGTTTAGACTTCAATGTGGAGTGCCACAGGGTTCATCTTTGAGCCCGACCCTTTTTAATATTTATATGGCTCCCCTGGCAGATGTTGTGGAACCTTTTGGTGTATCGCTCGTATCATATGTGGACGACACGCAGCTGGTGGTTTCTTTCTCCTCTAGTAAGGAGGTTGATAATTCAGTGTTACCTGCCTGCCTGCAAGCGGTGTCATCTTGGATGACAGATAGCAGGCTTCAGCTTAATGAAGAAAAGACTGAAATAATGTTTTTGGGAAGGCTTTCCAATCCAGCAAAGAATATTTTGCCAGAAATACAATTAGAATACTTACCTCCACCGAAAGACCACATCAAAGCATTAGGAGTCTGGTTAGATACTACACTAACTTTAGACTATCAGGCTAGGAGACTTTCAGCTACCTGCTTTGGAATACTGAAGTTACTTCGTAAGGTCATTGGTGTGCTTCCGCCCTTGGCCAAAAGACTTACAGTAGAGGCCCTCATCTTATCCAGGTTGGACTACGGTAATAGTCTCCTCCTGGGTTCCCCAGGGTATGTGGTCAATAAACTACAAGTAGTCCAAAATGTGGCCGCCCGGTTACTGTTTAATTTGCCTAGGTCTACTTCTGCTAGGAACGCTTTGATCGCTTTGCATTGGCTCCCAGTGGGGAAAAGAATTAAGTTTAAGGCTTTGTGTATTTTTCATAGAGCACTATATGAAGGGGCTCCTCATCAATTAAAAACATTAGTTTCATTTTATGCACCTACGAGAGCCTTAAAATCTTCTTCTAAAGCCTTGGTAGTTCTCCCTAAAGTAAAAAGAGCTTCTTGGGGAGGCAGATCCCTGAAGTATCAGGGAGCCAGACTTTGGAATTCTCTACCTCTAAATATTCGGTTGATGAGACAGGAGACTGAATTTCGGGAGGCCATTAAAACATGGCTATTCTAATGTTAAGGTAGTATTCTTCTTCCCATTCTGAAGCGGCACGATTCCTCCAGCTTGTTTAATTTTCAGTCTAATTAGCGCTATGAAGCCTCCGGGTAGTATGGCGCTATATAAAACACAGTAACATAACATAACATTCACATTTACATTATGGCATGTTGCATTTATTGAAAAGCATGTTGCATATGTAACCATGTACTGATTTCTCTTGTTTTACATTTACTCTGATATTTGCTGAGATTTGATAAGTTAGCCTTAGTAGGCCTACATTTTGACATGTGAAATGCTTTTTCTGTGCTTCACATTTTTTTCTTTGCAGGTGCTGACTAGTTGACTAGCTAGTGTAAGAAATATGGTGTACAGGAGATAGAAAGGCCAAGCAAGAAGACCTTGCCACAGACTGGGTGATTTGGTGTGCTTCCCATTTATTCACTATATAGGAAGAAGAACCTCAAGACTGACCTGTTTGTTAGAGTTCTGTGGGATGGGAGAATCTCTCCATGTTGGGAGCGTGCTCTGTGAGAAGGAGAATTAATTGGGTTTCTAACGACTGTTCAGAAGATACAGATGCTCCTGGAACTTTCCACATTAATTTAGTGTCCACACTGTTAGAATTGCTGCAGGCCTCTTTTAGACTCTGAGGTACAGACCTCTAGATGCCTTTTCCTTACAGTGTATTGCCATAGTGCTGGATTTGAATCAAATAAAGGACGACTATGGCACCTGAAAAATGATTTAAATAGAATGTTTACAAATGGAGTTGGTGTCTCCTGCTTATGGTAAAATATTGATTATAAGCACATGGACCCGGTGACATTGCTGACAGCTTTTATTACAACCATTTTTATATTATCTGCGAAGGAACTATTCAGCAAATGAGGGCCTGACTATCAATTTTTGGTCATTTTCGGTTTAATAAAATTAGTAAAAACCATATGGACATTAACTAATTATTTCCCAAATAAATTGTGGGAAAAGGCATGTCAAAGAGCGCATTTCACAGCTTATTGGATGTTTAACAGTACTCAAAATGTGATAATACATAACTGTTCACAGGAAAGACTCGGTGAGAGACTCTCTCAATTTCACCAGTAGGCAGATAATGGCAGTTGATACAGGCTCCAGTGGGACCTGCTCTTTGCTCTGACAAAAACCATCCATGACACCCACCAGCGTGAAGCTCATGTGAAACCTGCATTTCACGGTAACAGCCCACCTCGACCGCCAATTTGAAATTTTGGTGATGACTGCCAAAGGCACTACCACAGCAGCCATTTCCGACACCTGACCTGCTCCTAGGACCGACAGCCTCCTACTCGTTGCCCCTTGTCAACACACACCACCCTTGCACAGGACTTGAGAAGGTGGCGCTTCACTGGGGCTAACCTGGTCCCTGTAACCAACGCCAAATTCGTTCATGGATGACCTGAACTTGTGACTTTCCCCTGGTCCATCATGACCAGATAACGGCAAGTGGAGTTTTGTGCTTTTTGGGGCTTTTTTTCATCGAAATCTTTAAAAACTCATATCTCCAGTTCTACTGATTGAATTTTCGACCTTTTGGCACCATTTTATTTATTTCTTTATTACTCTATTTTTCTAAATTGGTGTGGGATTTTCCTTTTGTTTTCATTTTATTATTGTTTGAGAGCTGCATAAATACTTTACACACTGCATCTCAGTAAAGCCTGACTGCTTTTGTGGCAAACAACCAGAGGGTTAAGCACAGGGTAATTTAGTGACTGTTTGTGGTTCAACCTGACACGCATTGTGTTTAATATTTGAGTAGGGCTTCCCACCCTCTCAACTAATATCCCAATTTCTTACAGACAGTTTGCTGCAGTAGTGTTCAGATGCCGCAGTGGTGAAAGGCCATTAAACTCCACATAACATTTTAAAAATACATATTTTATTTATCTAGTGAATGTGTTTGACTGACAAAGTTAGTTAGCATGAAACCCTCTGCATTTATAGGAACTAAGGGGGTGATTCCAAGCTTGGCGGGCGGCAGGAGCCGCCCGCCAAGCGGGAACCGCCAGAAGACCGTACCGCGGTCAAAAGACCGCGGCGGTCATTCTGGGTTTCCCACTGGGCTGGCGGGTGACCGCCAAAAGGCCGCCCGCCAGCCCAGCGGGAAACACCCTTCCACGAGGAAGCCGGCTCCGAATGGAGCCGGCGGAGTGGAAGGGGTGCGACGGGTGCAGTAGCACCCGTCGCGAATTTCAGTGTCTGCTAAGCAGACACTGAAATTCTAAGTGGGGCCCCCAGGGGCCCACGACACCCCATACCGCCATCCTGTTCCTGGCGGTCGAAACCGCCAGGAACAGGATGGCGGTATGGGGGTCGGAATCCCCATGGCGGCACAGCAAGCCGCGCCGCCATGGAGGATTCCCCTGGGCAGCGGAAAGCCGGCGGTACACCGCCGACTTTCCGTTTCTGGCCGCGGCTGTACCGCCGTGGTCAGAATGCCCAAAGGAGCACCACCAGCCTGTTGGCGATGCTCCCGCGGACCACGGCCCGGGCGATTTTTACCACCAGGGTCAGAATGACCGCCTAAATCTGTTTCTATATGAATGTCACATAAAGACAGCAGTAAAAAAAGAAAGGGCACACAACTTGATGCATTAAGCATTTTAAAAACTGCAAACACTCCAACTCAGTGTTCGCAACCGTTAAAATGCTTTTTCTTATCTACTAAGCCCCAGTTCCTAAAATGGGATTGTGAACGGATACCGATTCTGCATCTGGGAGGGGCGTTTTGTAGGAGTCTCTTTCACATATCTAAACTATAACTAATGTATGAATGCTTTGCGCCTGAAATCCGAACGCCAAACAACAATATTTTACTGACACCTTCGAGAAGGCGGTAATACGGTTACAAAAGGGAAGGGGTGACTTTTGTGGATATTAAACAAGGGTGTTGAAGAATAAGGAGTGGTCCACGCGATACTGCTGGGTCCTAAATGGAAAATAGTAATTTTTTCTTTTGAAACGCTGTCCTGTTTCTGCTAGAGAAAAAGTACTGCAGTTTTAAAAAAATTTACTGTTTTTTTAAAGGCAATCACAGGCAGGGCCTCAACAGGACACCGTCCCTGTAATAGCCTACAATGGCAGTGCATTGCAATTTGCGACCTACCTCATTACTGTTCATGAGATAGGTCAAATTGTTGCCCACTACACTTCGGAATTTTAAGAACTGAAGTGCTAGAACATAGGTTGGTTCTTAAAAATCTTATGACCAGTATTTTACCGACCAGATATTCATACATGTGGCCCCAGTGTGTTGGATTTTGCCTAAATGTTCAGGCAACTGATGTCAGATTGGTATTAGTTACCCCACTAAATGATTGATAAAGTGCCACCCATGTGTGTATGTTTGTTTTCCGATATTTAAAGGCAGAGTGGACCCACGTGGGTCCTGTAGGGTTGAGTCTATACTACATTTTCAAGACTGTGTAATTCTATAGTCTATCTGATGTGGACTGCATAAATCTATAATCTATCTGCTATGAACTTTCTGAAAATCTGGCTTGTAAACTGCCCTTCTGGACCAATAGTGATACTCCTGTTTCAGGGCAACGGACTATTAAAGGTGCTTTAGCTAAGCTCCCACAAAGGTTCTACCAGGTCTAATCCAGTTACCATTTGACTCAGCTCTCGGTAGAACAACCTGAACTCAAGATTTACAGCCATGACAGTGGTTCTGCCAAAGCACTATGTTGTATTGTGGGTTTTAATGTTATTCATTGTTTTGATTAAAGTTGTTATATCTGCCATGTAAGTTTATATGTATATGTTTAAATCTTCTGTTATGTTCTGTTGCCATGGATGAGATGTTGTCCAGTGAGGCATTCTATGCTGGATGTTTGACTGAATGGCAGCACTGACCAGTGGCTTCTGACTTTTCTATGTGGGCCCTTATATATAGACTTTTAAAATTAAATAAATCTATACCTTCTCCACGTTTTGCCTCTCTTCAAATTTCCTGGATCCATTAATACAACACACTACTTCTAATTCTGCCGTATTTGTGGTTATCCACCAGGGATGTAGGCATTTCTCCACCGAAGTGGCGATTTCCACTATAAAAGGAGCCACTATTTCGCTAAAAACGCACCTGTGTCTGTGAAAGATAGCCGATTTAGCGGTCTCCATGAAATGCTGCGGGTTACCACTGGAGCGCGCTACTATAATTCCTCCACCTCTGCACGCTGAGTAATCAATTACTCACGTATTCAGTCATTCACTCATTCAATTCAATTGATCTGTGTGGCTTTCTGTTTTTTAAGCACACGCCAAATGCGTCGTCCATACGTTTGAATATCGGAGTATATGTTGCCCACGATCCCTTTCTATGTATATCTATATTTTGGCCAGAATACATCTATTACATCCCCCTTTCCCGAAGATGAGGAATAGGCAATTAGGAGGAATCGTAATCTATTTCTCCCAGCATGTTAAAGACCTGTGGCCTTTCTCTGCCTCCAGAAATTGTTTGCTTTGCATAGATGTCCGCCAGTCTTATCATGCAGGCAAATAGACAATGTTATTTTTTTTTATTTAGCTGAGCAGCTAAACAAGTTAACTTGTACCGTATGTATTACTATGTGCAATATCCGCTAGGAGATTTTCCTTCCAAATTTTTGGGACCCCTGGCACACGTCATATTAAGTGTCGTTTTGCATTTTGTTTTACACTGAAACTGAAACAGATGCTTGCATCTTAAATCTAGACCTAATGACCCTACTCCCTCCTTCCGTCTCACCCATCCCCATTCTCCCCTGCACTGTACACTAAGTTCTCCATCATCCTGTTCAATTTGATCCCAATCCATTGCATACTTTCTGAGATATTTTGGGGATACATACGCACACAAGCCAATTACTTGATCCCCAGCACATGCGAAGAGAATAGAAATATAGTCCTTCGGTATCCTAGCAACTGGCAGGGAAAATGAAACTCACAGGGCTGCAGTGCTTTGCATCCAAGGCATTTACGCATTTTGCTTTTGTTTCCTCTGGTTGCCAAGAGCAAAGAGGAGCTTTACCCAGTAAGCAACTTTCATTCACTTAAGCTATTCATTAAAAAGAACTGCACTCATGGCTGAATGCTGCATAATTACGGATGAACCTCAAAGTAAGGAACACTAAGCTTCTGAGATTTATTGTGCAAAAAAATACATTTCAAGAAGCGTCTTAGTAGGATGCACATCACTGAAAATCAAAATTCTTCTACCTAAACTTGTAGCATGCGTTCAAAAATACTTATGAATATTCAGATATATGGTGTTGTCAGTTTACTGGTGAGGAGTAGCCATGCTGTATTGTAGATTCAGTGCACAGACATGAGGAAGCCTTTTTTCCAAGCTTATATTTTTGTTCTGTTAATATTAGTGAATAGAAACATTTTTGTATGTATTCAATGTGTAAATGATGAATTAACATGATTATAGTTGAAAGAAGTTTAATAAGATGTTGATGTATGGAAATATGTTTATTAATATATTAATTTAGCTGTGCCACATTTATATGAAAACTTAATTTTGGGTAATATGGATGCTGTTTCTGTTATTCACTTCTGTATTTATCCCTTACCATCATGTGCCCCTGCGCAAGCTCTCTCCTCACAAGCTCCGCAGAGCAAAGTAAGCATGATGTAATGGTTCATTCCTACAGTGATGCATAAACAGATTTTAATGAATTCTGTATTGTTCTTGATGTGTTGCAGCATCTAAGGTCTTTTGTGTGTAGTTATGCTGTGTTGATGGGTCCTATTCATTCATTTCTTAAAATGTGATAGTTCTTATGTGTTAAGGTAATGACTAAGGGTGGGTGGAACTCACGGACTATCACTTCATGGAATTCCACGGAGTTACATTAAAACTCAGCGAGATTCCGCAGAGTCCCACGAGCAGGTGGAATTCGGGCATGTTGCACTGTTCACGCTTATTTTTAGTTTGGGGTAGCTTGTTCTGCAATGTGAAATCAGCGTGAAAAGCATAATATGGCACGCCAGAGTGCACTGCTTCTTTCTGCCGCTCAAGTAGATTTTCTACTCGAGCAGCAGCTTTCTCAAAGTGAACGGTTGTGACCTGCTGCGACTGCCTGTGTGTAGAAATCTTGCCAGGAGGTGTTCTAGCGCACCAAAACCATGTTAGGGGATGCAGACTCTCTTTTGCCAACATAATGTTGGTGAGCCACGTGTGAGAAAAAACTCGAATAGGTGAAGGCTGGTGGCGTTTTTGCCAGATCTCCAAGCTGAATGCCAAGTGGGCAAAACTCTGCAAACTCCGTCAGCAGAGCAGAATTTTCAGCCCACCACTAGTAATGGCAGCTACGTTTCTGGTTTGTTAAAGACTTGTTACTTTACAAGCATATTCTGATAAATTCACTGTTTTAGCACATTTGTTAAGCAGGAATTGTGTATAAGAACCCCTGGATTTTGGGAGTAAGCCAAAATATTTTAGAATGTTTTTAAAGATTTTCCTCTTCTAATAGGGATCGTGTCCATCTCTTTTATGATTTTGTTGCTCTTTTCAGACTTTAAGTGATTTCTGATTTTTGAACTTTTCTGTATAACCCTGACATTGAGCCTTTATGGCATGTATCCTGTATCATGTTTATCTGAGATTTTTGTACTAAATCTCTTTAACGTTCTACTGATCTAGAAGCCAATTATTGTGTGGTCTCAGATACTTGTTTTGCTGGGGAGGGTGCATTTTTGTGTAATTATTTCCAGAGCCATAACCGGGAAAAGTAAAATGCTGGGGCTCCTGAAATTTTGGGGTGTCTTAATATGGGGGTATGGTTTTGCTCCCACAAATTGGTAGCAGATGATGGCTACGTAATAAAGATCATCTCCACTTTGTAAGAAGTCCCCAAGGGATTTTCCCAGTCTCTAATGCTCATTCTAAATGATCAGTGGATTTTCTGGAACTTTACCAGTGGTTCCTGTTGCCAGAGTTTCCCCAGGATGTCTGACTTTCACTGCATTCCTAAACAATTTGGAGGATATGCCTCAATAAGGTGAAAAGATTAATGTATATTGTGTGCATTTGTAAAGTGTGTTTAAGTGGGAGTTTGTGAAACTGATTGGCATGCTTTGTGTGTGTTGTTGATGTACTTAACGTTCATAGTTCTGATTTTAATTTGTTCATTATTGTTTGAATATCAGATTTGTCAAAATCCAAAAACTCAAGATATTGTGGTTTTAATTCTCTGCATAAGGTAATGTGTAGTGCAAGGAGAAGCATGTACACAGATAGGGGTTTTTAAACTAATGAGTTTTTTATTTTTCAGAAATGTGTGTTTCATCTAGATTGGTGTATCTTTACTACTAAGTGCACAGGAGTAAAAGTCTTGACTAGGGTAGATTAATGCTGGATGAAGGTCTACTCAGTGTGAATTACCATTTTTAACAGTTCTTCAGAGGGTGCTGTTGTGTTGCTTCTTTTGCTATTAATTTTGAAAACTGGACTTGTCTTAATTTCACTTACTGACTTCTCACTTGGATTGAGCAGAGAAAGAAATTGGCAAGCTTAAATTGATTTAGAAATGTTTTGCAATTGTCTTCCTCATTCACAGGGAAGTTGTGCTCTGATTGGTTAGTAAACCAGGGAGTTGCTCTAGGATTGGTGAGACAGTACTACAAAGCTGCACTGTCATTTGTTGGTTGCTGACAGAGCCGCGCTGTGATAGATTGACCGCTGACAGAGCAGCACTGGGTTCTGGTTGTTTGCCAGTCTGTTTGTTGTGATTTTAAGAACATTTTGAGAAGAATAAAGGGCAATGTAATGAAAAAGGCTAAGATTTCAGTTGTACCTACTATTGTGGGCCAGAAAATACCTGCAGATCAAAAGCCTGCATTTAACTGATGACGTACATTGGGTCCTATAATTGTACCTGGATGTCTGAATGGCATGAATACTGCATCCAATAAAGTTTTACAATTTCCTTTAGAGTATACCTTTAATATTAGAAACAACATTTCCTTATTATATGAAACTGATGCCCAGACCTACACGGTTTGAGCCACTAAATAAATGCTTACTGAGAAGGAAAGAAAGAAAATGTCAAAGCAAGTGGAAGGTTAGTGTAGACAGTGGCTGGAAAGTAAGTGGAACTGACAAGAAAAATGCTGGATGGAGGATATGAAAGAAGGGGTAAGAGCTTATCATGCCATAGTCAAAGAAACAAATTATAAAAACAAGGCAAACGTAAGGGAGAAGCAGGGCAGTTATTCGGATTAAGAACATAATTTCCTTTTCTTTTGAACTCCAGACCTCTGTCGTGTACAGCTAGAGCAGCGGGAATGAATGGTTCTTCTGGTCTGGTCCTGATATGGAAGCGGGAGGAGATGGCACTATGGCAGTAGTACCAGGCGCACCAACTAAAATGTCAATGACAATGATGCCTAGTACCAGTATGGATACCCACTCTGATACTTAGGTACAAGTCAATGTGCTTGTTAGAATAGTATGGACAAAGAACCTCCTAAAACATTCAACACTGGCACTTAAAATGTTTGATTTGCAGAAATGATACAGGGAAACTTTAATTTAAACCCGCTATTGACATGTAAAATTAATGAAAGGAGATATTTGATTAAAGAAGCAGCTTATTGTGAAATGAAGCACACAATAAAGTGGAAGAGTTAGGTGATGAGCCTGAGGTGGACATCAAAAGAATGAAAAACATAATGTGAAATTATAAAATAGATTTGGCTCATGATAAAATTAAAGAAATGTGCCTAATCACTCTGAGAGCTCATATTAAAGCTTTCATTGTAATTGAAAGAAACAAGGGAATGGAGTGACCTTAAGTCATAAAAGAAATGATGGGAGAAAGGGACAGCGAGCAAAAAGAAAGTGAAGGGGATTGAAGGTAAAGCAAAGGGAACAGCAAGTGATGCGAAAGCTGGGGCAGGAACAGTTTTAGGATTTCCTTTAAGGGAAGTGCATTGATGGAATCTTGTGTGTGTGTCATAGACAAAGCCCAATTTTGATGTTGTTTCTAAAAATATTCTGAAATTGCAAGAGGAACCAGAGAAGTGGTACATAAAAGTGCACTGGATGACAAACATGTCACAGCTGTGTACTGATTTAAATTCATTATTTGAGGTTGTAGATTATAGTGATTTGTGGGAAGAGAATGAGGCGGTGGTTGCATGGCCAACTGACGGACCAACTAGTATTGCTCCTAATAATGCTCCTTCTGAGGAAATAGTCAATTAATACAGATCAGTAATTGAGCGTTTGAAAAAAAAGAGTGCCTGGAAAGGATGTACATTGGGTAAAAATACTTCACAGGAACCAAAGGAGTCAGTGCATGCTTTTTATAAGAGGCTCATTGTTGCACCTGGCCCTTTTTGCAGGGTCATCCCCAGTCTTTTTGCCTCCTTCCTCCTAATTTGTCTGACCAGTTTTTGTAGGCTTTAAGACTCTGGGCACTTTACCACTGCTAAAACAGTGCCAAAGTGGATATGCTCTCTGTGTAAATTGTACTGTTGATTGGTTGATCCATGATTGGCATATTTGATTTACTGGTAAGTCCCTAGTAAAGTGCACTAGTGGTGACCAGGGCCTATAAATCAAATGCTACTACTGGGCCTGCAGCACTGGTTGTTCCAACCACATTAGTAGCCCTGTAAACATGGCTCTGACCTGCCACTGCAGTGTCTGTGTGTGGAGTTTTAAACTGCCAATTCGACTTGGCAAGTGTACCCACTTACCAGGCCTAAACCTTCCCTTTTACTACATGTCAGGCACCCCTAAGATAGGCCCTAGGTAGGCCCAGGGGCAGGGTGCAGTGTATGTTTACGGTAGGACATATACTAGAGTGTTGTATATGTCCTAACAGTGAAATACAGCCAAATTCGGTTTTCACTGTGCAAGGACTATCTCTCTCATAGATTAACATGGGGGCTGCCTTTAAATATCCTTAAAGTGCAGATTCCCTTTGAGAGCATACAAAAAGTTTGAGTTTAGGGACTCTGAACACACAATTTAAAAATACATCTTTTAGTGAAGTTGGTTTTTAAATTGTAAGTTTGTAAATGCAACTTTTAGAAAGTAGGCATTTTCTTGCTTAAACCATTCTGTGATTCTGCCTGTTTGTGGATTGTCTGTCCGGGTCAGTTTGACAGTTGGGCTGTTTTGCACCTCTCTCTGGACAGTGACACAAAGGGGGTGGGGTGTAGCCTGCATACCCTGATGAGCCATCTGAGCTACAGGGGAGGGAGGAGTGGTCATTCACACCTGAAAGGACTGTGCCTGCCCTCACACAATACAGTCTCCAACCCCCTGGTGTGTGTCTGGGTCCTGGCCTGGACAAGTAAGGATCTCACAAGCACTTGAGGCTTTGCTTTGAAGTTTGCCAACTTTAAAGGCAGAAAGGGGTATAAGAAGAAGACCCAAAACCCCAAACCTTTAGAATCTTTCTGGAATCAAGAGGAACCACTGCCAGGAGAAGAGCTGAAGAGCTGGAGAAGGAGTACTGTCCCTTTGATGGTTTGCTCTGTTGGAGTGGCCTGCAATTGCTGCTTCTGCATGAAAAGAGTGCAAAGGGTGAACTTTGCTGTGTGTCCTGCTTGAGAAAGTTCTCCAAGGGTTTGGAGTAGAGCTTGCCTCCGGTTGGAAGACTGAGGGACACCAAAGACTTCAGTGTCCTCAACCTGCAGCACTGGGAACTATGTGTTTTGTGCTGTTCAAGAAGAGAAACCACTGCGCCACCACCAATGAAGCCACTGGCCTGCACCGTGACCTGCTGATGCCGCACAGAGTCACACTGCCCCACTTCTCAACCCTGGTCTCACCGATGCCGTCATCAGACGACTTCACCGAGCCGCTGCTTGCACCGCGACCTGTGGGCCCCTCACTCCGGCATCGCCTGCTCACACCGCAGCCTGGGCATCCCCGATGACGACGCTCCTGCTGACACCAGCGCTGCTGCCTGCACCATGGCCTGTGGACCCTGCTCGTGAAGTACACGAAGCACCGTCCCGACCCGCACCGCAGCCCCGGTCCACCGATGCCAGCACCATCCACTCCAGTGTCGTTACCAGGCATCCTTACCTGCGCCGTGGCTCGTGGACACCGCTTATGAGGGTCGCAAAGCACCGTCCATCCCGCACCGCCGGCTTGGGCCCACCGATGGCAGCGATTCAGCAATGACGACGCCACCTGCACTGTGACCTGGTGACACCACACGTCACACCGCCCGCTTCACACCGCAGCCCTGGGCTCATGGACGCCGCTGGATGCCGTCACCAAGCCACTGCCGGCACCGTGACTTGTGGGCACCACATGTCGCATCGTCCCACTTCGCACTGCAGCCCTGGCGCCATCCATGCCAGCAATTGTGACTTCATCAGCCCGGAGTTCGATCTGCAACGTGTGTGACCTCAAGGGCCCGACTACCCTTGCACTGATTACGGAACTGACAAAGCGACATCAGCAACGCTGCTCTCCGGAGATCACAGCAAGGATCACGACGCCCTGCAGTTCCAAAGGTACTCTTTTGCGGGTCTTCCCGACACCGTAGCTGGCCCGCAATGCCGCGGCTGACCAGAACTTTTGGTGTTGTTGATCACGATGCCATGATAGCCCCAGGTGGAGCTATTGACTTCAGGGAACTATATTCTGAGTAAATCTTGCAAACTTCATAGCTTTAACAATGTATGTTGGATTTTTATCGTTTTGGTCTTGTTTTACATAGATAAATATTGGCTATTTTCCTAAAACTAGTGTGGTGTCCTTTTGTAGTGTTTTCACTTATTACTGTATGTTATGTGCAAATGCTTTACATATAGATTCTGAGATAAGCCTGACTGCTCATGCCAAGCTACCAAGGGGGTTATTTGTGTGGGTGTCTCCCATATCCTGACTAGAGTCAGGGTCCCTCCTTTGACAGGGTGCAAACCGACTGCCAACTAGAGAGCCCATTTCTAACACTCATGCAGATTTTCAATAACCACAGTGGCTTCGATAATCACAAGAAAGATGGTATCAGTGGCTTAGTTTCTGCTTTTGTTACAGATTTGAGGCCAAAGCATAGTAATCATATACAACAGAGTGAATTGTGTTGGACTCGGACAAAAAGCACAGATGAAATCCTAAAACTTGCTAAGTACAGTAGTGATTACTTTGGTACAAAACAGAAAAAATCAAAGAAAAGTTGATGATTGCTCAGACAAAGCAGTTTGAGAGAGGATCCTTGAACCAAGTTGGTTCAAATATGAATTATGAACAACCTGGAATGAATGGGATAAATCAATGCCATGTACACAAATGGGAAATGAAGCAAGGCAAATGTAAATGTAAATTCGTACTTGTAAAGCGCACTCCGACCCAGAGGTATCGAGGCGCTGAACGCATACCGCTGTGGAACCCCTCCTGGCTTTCCCTGTAAGATGCCCAGTCCTGGGCAACCCCCAAGGTGAAGCCAGGCATCCCAGCGCTGTTGGGGCCGTTGTGGAGATTAAGCAAGCTATTGCCCAGAGTTGCAGATTGAGACCCATGAGTTAGTTTAGGCACCGAGGCGAGAAATATCCTGTCCAGGGAAATTGAGCCCAAGAACCGCTGAGGCGGATGCAAGGTGGTCCTTCATCCCAGACCTATCATAGCGCATAGAAGAAAGTTTTAGGGTGCTAGCTTTTTAGATTATATTTTAACCATTTTTTTGTTGTTTACACATGCATTTGTGCTGTTTTAATTGCATTTGGTGTGGTTATTTTAGATGTGTTGAGCAACAGGATACACCCATTGAAATTGAGCACATCTTGTGTGTGTGATTGAAGAGAACAAAAATTTTTTGTTTCTGATCACCATTGTGCCTCTGGAGCCATATTTAGGGACTGTTAGTAACCCAAAGCATTAATGCCACCTAAACTATTTATTGGGCAGAGTTCTACAAAACCTCTCACATTCAAACATTGGTACATTGAACTAAGTTCACTTGTGTCACCCGTGAGTGGAAAAGCAAACCTTGTAGAGCTGCCAGGGGCTCAGTTTATGCAACAGTGGAAGAGGAATGATGAATAATGATGGGGTAAAAGTGAAAATTGAGGTGATGAAACAATGAAAAACAACATTGCTTGTCATTTCTGTGGGAAAATTGAATGACATCAGAATCCAAATTAATTCTATGTGAAGTTGTTCCCTTGATGCAGAAAAATATGATGATTCCAACTCTGCCAAATTCTGAGCAGGGTGCACAGAATCTGAAATCTTTTCAAATGTTGATGCCTTCAGTGCCAATGATGCAGCAAAATATGAGAAATACAATGCCATATAGTGCAGGATACCATAGAATCCCTTGATTCTAAATTATGATTCAGCAGGGAGCAATTCGCAATGACAGAATCTGAGGTGGGAGGAGGATTGCTATCTTGAGCAGTCCTGGAGGTAGACCAAAGTGGCCCATACGTTGACGGAGAAGTCAATGTCCATTCCCTATCATTTTTGATTGATACAGGGGCTACCCGTTCTCAGTTTGTATTGTGGGAGTCCCAAACAGGAAGAGAAGTGCAAGTTGTAGGGATTAGTAAGAAACAAATTGTTAATCAGGTACAGCAGATGTCTCAGTTAAAATTGGTCAGTTGGAAAATAAACATCCGTTCATTTTGTGCAATTCAAGTCCTGTGAATCTGTTGGGCAGATCCATGCTTTGCAAGAGGAATTGTTTGATTTATTGCACACCGGATGATTTTGCTATAGAACCCCAAGATGGGGATTCAGTGAAATATAAAATAAAATCAGAAGAGCCTGGAGCTCACTGATTCTCAGCTTTAACTACAGAAGACTTGCCTCTGGATCAAATATATACTATTAAGGATGCAGTATAAAAAATGTGCTGGAAAGGAGATTGGATCAATACAAAGCACTGACCCAGTTAAAATAAAAGTGAGACCAGATGCAATTTTTCCGTAAAACTAAGCAGTATTGATTACATGATTGAGTTAGGAATCCTCCTGGAGGTACTCCGTAGTCCATGTAGTTCTCCTATGTTGAGAATAAAGAAACAGAGTGGAAAGTGGCGAATTGTCCAAGATCTTAGAAATATAAATTGAACTATCATCCACATTATGTAGTTGTGAGGAACATGTGCAGTCCTTCAGATGCAGAATGGCTGGGGTTTCACATCCCTTCAGATACAGGATGGTATAGAGTCACAGACTTATGCCAACCATTCTTCTCAATTCCTTTGCATGAGGCAAGTCAATGCCTCTTTGTGTTTCAATTTTACAATAAAGTTCTTGTGTGGTGTCGAATTCCACAAGAGTATTCGGAAAGTCCCTCAATCATTTGAAATTTGAAGTTGCCTTGTAACTCAGTTTTAGTGCAATGTATATAGATGATTTGCTAGTTGCATCCAAAATGAGATAACTTTGTCCTGTTAAATCATCTCACCAACAATGGACATAAGGCCCCCCAAAAAACATGCAATACTGTAAAAAAAGTAACCTCTGTTGGACACCATTTTGAAAAATGTGTGAGGAATGTCTCAAAAGAACATTTTTCTTCAGTTCTGAAAATGAGCCCACCAAACACCTGGGGGGGGGGGGGAGGGTTCAGATGTTTCTCGGAACTGTTGGCTACTGATGCCAGTGGATTAAAAAAATTCCCTTGATTACAAGATCAAGCTTTTGATTGAGCTGCTGTGATCCCTTCTCAAGCAAAAGCCAAAATGCTTGTCAGAGTGAAGCACAAACGTCACTAAATTCACCTGTGGTTGTCTTCTGGTACCTTGGCACAAAGGCAGTCAGGTTTACCTTAGAGGCTATGTGTAAAGTATTTATGCAACACTTAAACAATAACAAAGTGAAAACATAATACAAGAAAAATCTCACACAAATTTAGAAAAATAGAGTACTAATAAAAAACTAGTTGATGCCCAAATAACAAAAATTCAATTATCAAAACTTTACTTATGATTTTTTAAAGTTTTTAGTGAAATCTAACACCTTAAAGATCAAAGCACCAACCCTGGACATCTAGTTGCAAAGACCAGGGCAAAACAGAAAGGTATGATCAACTCTGATGGAGCATAGTTCGGATGCACATAGTGGGTTGGGCCTGGTCTCAACTTAACTTCAGACTGAGAGGAAATTTCAAAGAATAAGATCTGAGAAGGTAATTCTCAGACAGTCAAGGCAGTCGGCAGTGTCTGAAGAGAAGAAGGCATTGTCATTAGGGAGCCGCTGGACAAAGATGTAGTCAAAAGTTCTATTTTAAGACTTTAGGCCTGATTTAGAGTTTGACAGATGAGTCACCCCGTCACAAAAGTTACGGATTTCCAGTCCACCATATTTTGATCTCCATAGGCTATGATGGGTTCGTAATACCGCGGACAGTATATCTGTCACATTTGTCACATGGTAATCCTATCTGCCCAACTGTAAATGAGGCCCTTAGTCTCTTTTTTGGAAGCCAAAATGTCCAGTGGGACAAAGTTGCAGGTTGTAGTGGGCAAGGGCTCCACAAGGTCAGATACCCTTCAGAGGAGAACCCACTCAACAATATTTTCTGCTTTGGAGAAGAACGTAGTGGGAACTGCCTTGAATTCAAGCTGACTACATCTTCGGCGGATTGACAAGCAGGTAGGTCCTGGTTTCCTTGCAGTTCTCAGAGCAATTTCTGGCAGAAAATGTTCTATGTCCCAGGTTTTGGTTTTTGGCTGCCTTTACCACCATTTCCAAGGGTCCAGCACTGGGAGGCACCACTTGGAGGGTCAGAACTCACTTCAGACTGGGACCAGTTGCACTGTGCAATTTGTTGGCCCTTTTTGTGTCCCTTTAGCTCTGAACAAAAGGCAGATAAATTAGCCCTTGGTGTCTCACTGGTGGGGAGTCCTCTTGGAGCATCAGGGCAGTCCTCTGAAGTACACAGCAGACCTGAGGCACCAAGGCTTTCTTCTGAGAGTCCTCCACAGTTCCAGAAGTCAACTGAAGAGTGGGTCTGATAGTCATAGGTTCATACTTTGAAGTGGAAGAAACTTTCAGAGTTTTCCCCCCAAAAGATAGTCCTGGAATTTCCTGACTCGCTCCCCAGGCTCCACTGAGTCTGGGGTCACAAAAGTCTAGTGTGAAGTTCTTTGCATGTGTGCTGAAGTAGCTCCTTTGAAATGTAAGTAGGACTTGTGCACAGCTCTGTTACTCGTGTCCTGTCAGAATGGCACAACCTGCCACCCAACCAATGGGGGGGTTGTGTCTGCTTAGGATATTTGGTACCCCTTTCACATGCCCACATTTGTAGCACTCCTTGAACTTGGGGACAAAGCTCCCTTACCTACCAAAAAAGCCAATTTTTCTTTCGGTCAGATTCAGGCTGGGTCTCCTTCCCCTTAGAACTATTTCAGGGTCTTTAAGAGAAGTCATTGTTTTAATTTGTCTCTCCCTCCTCTTTCGTCTGGTAGAAATCTTGAACACCTTTTGGTCACCCAAATGCCTTTTTGGGCACTCTGGTGCTGACCCAGAGGTCCACCTCCTTTGCAAGTTCCATGGGGACAGTGATCTTACTATCTACAAGGTGTTGGCACAGCTCTATAAAACAGGTACCATGCATCTGCTATTTCAAAATTAGATTGTATAGCCCAGTAAAATCAACAACGTTGCTGCCCAGTGCCCAACCACTCAGTGCCTTGCTAGAGTAATCCAAGAAGTCTAACCAATACTGTTTTTGCAGCTTTTGTCTGTCCCTGAACCTGATGGGGTACTTCTCAGACATCCTGCCAAGTAAAGGGGCTTTCAAAGGAGCATATGTGATCTGATTCCTCACTGGGGGCATGTGTTTTCACGGGCTTGCTCCCCAGTCCTCCTTGGGGTCTTGTACATTTCAGGAGATACCTCATAGGCAGAAAATCATTTATCTTTATCATGTACCACCACATAGCTGGGCAACTGGTCTTGAGGTATGCAGAATCACACGTCTCCATTGGACACTGGATGAATGCTGCCACTATTGCTTTTTACTCATGGCCCTCTCAGCCTCAAACGTCTCGTTCTTTAGGGTCAGGTTCTTCTCGTTTAGGGACTTTTAACAGCAGCCTCCTCCTTGGCTGCCTCCAGTTTCAATTTGGCCATCTAGAGCCTGAACTCTCTCTTAGCTTCACTGTCCATGAGCTTTTCAGGGGAAAGGTTGTGGATAGACACTCTGCTTCCTACTCAGGTAGGCTCCTGTAGGCAAGCCATCTTCCTCTTCCTCAGTAAAGGGCAGCTCAAGGTCTGTGGCCAGGCCCTTCTCCTCCTCTAAATCCACTTCCTTCTCCTCAAGGTTGTCATCCTCTGGCTCCTCTGGGGTGGAATGCATCCTTCATGAGTGCTACCTGGAACTCTATCTTTGTGGCCTTTCTTCCTGCATTCTGCGTCCTCTGTTTGCGGAGCCTCTGTGGCTAAGCCTTGCAGAGGTCATCCACCTTCAACAGCTCTGTCTCTATTGTAGCAAAAAGGAGGTGCAGTAAACTTAAATTTGGAAAAAGGTAAAATAGCCAAATCAAAAACTAAACAGAAATTAAAAAGAGATCACATCTGGTGTCAAACAATTTCTCACAGATTAAAGCGTTGCACCAATCGCTGCATTGCTGCATGGCACTGCACAAACACAAGCTTTGAATTCCACCATGGAGCACCAATATGAGAAACTGGGTTGTTGGTTGAAGGGGGAATGAGCTCTTCTCAAACAACAATCACACTTCCTGTCAGGATGTCAGAGTCACCAGATCCTCGGGGTCTGTGCACGTTCCCAACACGTCCACCACTGAACAGCTCCAAGACTCTGATAGATAAATCACAGAGACTGAGAGAGTCCAAGAGGGGAAGAGGGGATTAGGAAGGGAACAGCTGGAAAAGAGACCTGTAGTAAGAAAAAGGTTGGAACACACAATATGAAAATTATATCTCCTGAAATCAATACTAGACTATGATTCTAAGCCTAGTCACTCTGAAAACATGAACAATCTAAAAGTTAAGTTTAAAATGACTAAGTTTCAAGATGGCCGGATACCTGTAGGGGAATCAAGATGAATTAAATGAAAACTTTCTTATTCAAGTACTTTCCTTTACGTGAGAATCAGAAAAAACATTCTGACTAAATTTTAAACCAGTCATATATATCCTGTTTTGAGAATGTATACTAGGACCATACAACATTGCATCTAGAAACTCTGGCCTTCTGTGTACTCTTAAAATGTTTCAACACAAATTGCGCATATTGCAGATATATATATATATATATAGTAAACACCATAAAAGGATTGTGCACCATGAATAATACAATATGGATTCAGGAAACAAATCACATAACTTGTCAACTCGATTATTACATAATAAATATCTTAGAATAGTAGCATACAATAAACAACATGAATTAAACTTGAGGAGAGAATCGTGCGTCTTGCCAATTCGAGTGTTACCATGTAAAATACCAAGAAATGGTAGCACGCAATGAATATCAAAGTCAAATCATCATTAATCGAATCGCGCGTCTTGCTGATTCGTAAAACACGATGTAAATTTCAAGGAATAACAGCTCACAATAAATAACAAGATCAAAGTACAATGAAACGAATCACGCTTCTTTTGCCGATTCTTAAGCCACCATGTAAAATGTCAAGAAATGGTAGAGCGCAATGAACAACAAAGTGAAATGCTCATGAAACGAGTTGTGCGTCTTGCCAATTCGTAAAACATCATGTAAATGTCAAGAAATAGTAGCGCACAATGGACAACAATGTTTAAACACCATAAAACGAATCGCGCGTCTTGCCGATTCTTAAGCCACCATGTAAATGTCAAGAAATGGTAGCGCGCAATGAATAACAAAGTCAAACCTTTATGAAATGAATTGCGCATCTTGCCTATTTGTAAACTACCATATAAATGTCAAGAAATGGTAGCGCGCAAGTAATCTGTTATTCATTTAAGAATTTAAACCAAGAATATGAAAATTCTAAATAACGGTGTTGGGACAGTCCAACCACCGTCTTACCGCCTGGAACAATGATCACCAATGAAGGATTAGGGCAGAAGACTGGAAGATCCAAATAGACCGCCGGGACAGGAGCTCAGGAAGAAGCTGCTGCTCTGCACCGGGACCTCTGAATAGTGAGCACTGGGAGTTGGGCTGGCTCTCTTTTATAGAGTCTTGGCCCAGCCCAGAACCACGCCCAGGCATGTTGCAGGGAAAGTCTCTGGAAGGCCCTGGAAAGGGGCCACACCCTAACACACTCTGAAAATCTGCAGCAATACATTGCAAAGGAACAGTATTTGTAAGCATATTAAAAATAAGTTTTCAGGATTGAACTCTGCAATGCAAAAGGTTATACCACAACATATCAGCACAATGCATAAATTACTTTGTTTTGAGAGTGCTGGGTTTTTGCATTTTTGTCGCCAATAGAGCGCGTATTGCTCTGGTCTTGACACAGGATGAACAACAAAAGTCACTCTATTAGCCTGTGCTTCTCCCTCTGGTAGCTTGGCACAGAAGACGTCAGACATAACTTAAAGGCAATGTGTAAAGTATGGAGCACATAAACAGGAACAAAAAAAGAGCAAAACACAAGAAAAAGATTCACACTAATTTAGAAAAAACAATTAAAATGTAATAAATTATTTGACACCAAATCACAAGAATCTAACTAGTAGGCCTAGCGTTATGATTTTTTTTAGAGCAATTTAGCACCTAAAAGATCAAAACGGCAACTGGAGACACCTAGTTGTGCGAACGAAGGACAAAGTCAAAAGTTACAGTTGACAGTAACAGAGCATGGTTTAGATACAATAAATGGGTTTGGGCTCAGCATCAGCTTACTTTCGGACTTATACAAATTTCTAATAAAAATGTCTGACAAGGTAACGTTCAGCGAGGCAAGAAAGCCGGCAATGTTAGAGGAGGAGGCATCAACGTTGGGTAGCCACTAGACAAAGTTGAGGTGAAGATTTCTACATATTGACATAAGGCCTAATTTAGAGTTTGGCAGAGGGGTTACTCTGTCAGAACGGTGATGAATATCACACCAGCCAAAATTTAAATCCCATAGGATATAATGGGATTTATATTTCGGCGGACAGGATATTCGTCATCGCTGTGAAGGAGTAAACCCTCCCCCAAACTCTAAATCAGGCACTTAGGCTCTTTTTTTCCAAGTTGTAAATCTCAAGTGGGATGAAGCTGCATGCTGTAGCCGATGAGGGCTCTACAAAGCTGGATACCCTACTAGGGAGGAGCCACTGACTAGGGCTTGCTGCTGTGTAGAAGAACATAGCAGGAGCTGCTGCAAAGCCAGCCCAACTGGCAATGCATCTTGGGCAGAATTATGAGCAGGGAGGTCCTGGTCGCTTCTCAGGTCTAAGTGGACTTTTTGACAGAAAATGTTGTAAGTCCCAAGTTTTGGAATTTGTCAGATTGGGCACCTCCAGCACCAGTGTTGCCGTGTGGTCCCTATTACAGTAATAAGACTGCATGTTTAGGGCGGCAGCACCACTGAGTGTGGGAGATTGAGTCAACCCTGCACTACTTTGGAAGCTGTCAGCCTAACTCTTGGCTAGCCTGCACTGCCCCACCCAACCTAGAAAGGAAGTAGTGATTTGTGGCAAACTAAACCCTGACACTCTGATCAGGAAAGTCATGGATACACAGCATATCCCTTACGCTCAGTTGCTCAGTGACTCACACATGTCAAGGCAGGACACGGGATGCAAGCTGTATTTCAATGCATTTATTGAAGCAATTGCCCTCTCATATAAAAAGCATGGGCTGCGAAAACAAAACAGATGAAACACAGTACAATAATCATCATTACAACTAGTGTAAAGAAGAAAATTAACACTGGTATGGTTCTGGAAAGTCTAGAGGTTGTAACCCTTCTGCCTGTCCCGATCTAAGGGAGTAACCCAGATCCCATATCTGAATAGGATGGCAAGTGTTTGCCTGTTGTCTGGATGGCAATCCTCTTGGGAATCTGAAGAGTCAGTGCCAGGATCAGCAAAGCTGTCTGTTGTGGGGTATGCGTCCCAGGACTGTCATGACTGGAAGGCCCTTTGCCCCCTTAGGCCTATGTGTTGTTTATATAATAACCCATACAGAGTTCTAAGAACAGGCCTGACGTACTGATGTGTCTAGAAAGTAGGGACTGGCTCTTGGTCTGGCAATACAAGTTAGCATATCACATACGGTACATGACAGCCTTGAGCAGGGCACAGAGTGCACATTGTACAAATGACTGATAAAATGTGCAGCACGAACAACTCTGTCTTCTTGGAAAGAGGCAGCTGATTAAAACATAAAAACAACAAGCTAAAAGCTGGATGTGCTAAAAAATATGAAAATGAATAAAATGCATGAGTGATAAAAACAAAGGCCTCTGGCCCAATGCTAAAATTAGGGTGCTCAAACTTGGTGCAAAACGGGCCCTACAACACTGTCAAGGGTTCAGGACTAGGGGCAACACTTAGAGAGTCAGGAGTCATTTCACACTGTGTCCTATTGCATTTCACAAGCTGTGGGAGCTTTTTGTGTCCCTGTAGCTCTGAACAGGAAGCTAGAAAACTAGCTTTTGGAATCACGCTGGTGGTTCTGGATTTAAGCTGAAAGCAGGTCTCAACCAGCAGGGAATTCCTATGAGGGCAGAGGGCAGGCTTCAGGCAGCAGAGCAGTCCTGTTGGAACAGAACAGCAGACCTTTGAAATACACAGCAGGCCTCATCCGGCACGGAAGTCTTCTGAGAGTCCTCCACAGGTCCAGAAGTGAACTGAAGAGTGGGTTTGAAAGTCAGCCTTGAAGTGGAAGAAACTTCTAGAGTTTACCCGCCCCACCACCCCCCCCCCCCACAGATGGTCCTGGAATTTCCTGCCTCCCTGCCGAGGCTCCCCTAGGTCTGGAGTCACAACAGGCTTGTGAGAAGTTTTTTATGTGTGTTCTGAGATAGTTCCTTTGAAATGTAAGTGGGGCTGTGCACAGCTCCACTTCTCTCATCCTGTCAGGGTGGCCCATATGTTTGACTGCCTATCACACCTAATAATGTGACCCAGGATACAGGCTACAGGCATGAAATGGCTAGGACAAGAAAATACCAACTTTCGTGGGATTTTCAGAATTCGGGTTTAAAGTCTGAAGTAACCATTAAAGACTATTTTAAATTACAATTCTTAAGACACTAAACATGTTATTTTGACCTGTTCCCAAACAAAACTTATCACTTATTAAATGTAATATGGTACCTCTGTGTTATCCAAAGGGAGAGGTAGGCCTCACATTAGTGAAATGAGAGTTTTTCAGTACCATGATATGTAAAACTTAAAGTATGTGTCCAACCTTTTAAATACAATGCACCTTGCCCTATTGGCTACTTAGGGACCACCATAGGAGCAACTAATATGGTTTAAAAAGGGAGTTTTAGGCTTGGCAAAAAGTTCATTTTGCCAAGTCGAATTGACAGTTTAAAATTACACACAGTCTGCGATGGCAGGACTGAGATACGTTTTTAAAGGGCTGCTTAACTGTGTAACACAATAAGTGCTCTAGGCCCACAAATCAAATTTAATTTACTGGCCCTGGGTGTATATTATTCTACTTTACCAGAGACTAATAAGTAAGTTAACTATGCCAACCAAGTGTAGGCCATTTTTATCAGGTTTTAGGGAGTGAGCCCCAGCACTTTAGTACTGGTTAGCAGTGGTAAAGTGCACAGACTACTAAGGCCAACAAAAACAAAATCAGCAAAATAGGAGGGGAAAAGGCAAAAAGTGTGGGGGAAGACCACCCTAAGGCTGACATGTATAACACAAAGCCTTTAGTAAGGCTAGCCACAGTGACATACAAGATCAGGTAGCATTTGACAATGCATGTTCTGAAGCATTCAAAGAATTGAGAGAGATTCTCTGTCATGCAGTAGTACCGGAAATGACAGACTATAATGTAACTTTCTTTCTCTTTTGCCATGGGAAAGATAGATGTGCCAAATCCTATCATGGGTGGTTGATGCGGCCAATGTCCCATATTTTAGCCATAATGGATACAGTAGCTGTAAGTCTTTCTAGATACTTGAAATAGCTTACAGCTGTTTGTGTTACCATTGAACAAAGAAAAGAAATAGTGATCAGTCATACTTTAATTTGTAAATGTCCCTCACTCAGTTGGGGTTTTATTGACATAAAGAACTCAGCACATGGCAAAGAGTAGACTGACTCGTTATGCTCAAATCAGGGGAGAACTTTTCTACTAAAAGGTATAACTCTTTGAATGCAGCAAAACAGCTCACTATTTTGGACAGAAGCTGTGCAGACAAAAAAAATGATGAAACTGAGGATACTGAAGATAAACCAGACCTCTACTGCATTGCAGTTACTGACGTATATACCAAACAAAGACCAGATATTAAATAAATCCCTTTACAAAAGGCTGATCTGACATTATTTGATGGTGGCCCCTGTTTAAAAGGTCAATATGGATCACTGAGAGCTGCCTATGAAGTATGTTCCATTTCTGAGACCCTGGAAGCCTCTTTTCTGCTGACTGTAACCTCAGCTCAGATGACAGAATTAGTTGCATTGACAAGAGCGTGCTACCTACCAGAAGATTTAAATATGACAATGTATATAGACAGCCAGAATGGGTTTGGGGTAGTTCATGACTTTGTCAAATTGTGCTCACAGAAGGGCTTTATAATGTCATTTGGAGCTCTTATAAAGAATAATGCTTACCTGTTGGATTTATTGAAAACCATACAATAGCCAAAAGACATTTCAGTAGTCAATTGTATTGCCCATAAGGCTAGATAAGATTTAGGTACACTTGGCAATAAATATCCAGATCAAATTAAAGCATACAGTGCATTACAAGATGAGACAGTGGTGCAGGTAATTGGAAATAATTAATCAAGAATAAGAACTGCACAAAATGCAGAAAATTTAAATTGCTTCTTTATGAGCTTTATTCCAACTTCTTTGGATGAGACAGGAGACCTTCAGGTGGAAGCCCCAGATGATGAGAAAAAGAGATGGGAGAAATAGAGCTACATGACAAATTAGCAGTGTTTATATTTTAAACCTGAAAATAAGTACATCCTCTTGGATGCAATATTGTACCCAAAAGGTAATTATGTACATGGGCAGACGCGTGCAGGTAGAGATAGCATGATATTTGTATTTAGAAAATACTGGGAAAATACAGGTTTTAGAAATGTAGCTGTGAACATATGTGTTGAGCTCTATATGTCAAAAAACAGTCAAGGCAAAAATACATTGACTGTAATGAATCATATTGGCCTATATCAGAAGGCCTATATACAAGTCACCAAGCAGACTTTGTAGAGATGCTGACATGCAATGGCTTAAAAACATATCTTGGTCAGTGTCTGCTTGTTTTCTAAATGGGTTGCGGACTACCCTACCGTGCGATCAGATAGCCTTACAGTTGCCAATAGTTTGCTGAGGGAGCTGATATCCAGATTTGGAATTCCTACTTTTATTGACACAGATCATGGTACTCCTTGTAAAAATGAAATTTTGCTAAAAATCTGCACAGCATTCCAGATAACTTAAAGGTTCCATTGTAGTCGTCATCCTCAATTGTCAGGTGTGGTGGAGAGGTCTAATGAACTCTCAAGAGCATTACATGATGCACTTCCTTTTGTTTTAATGAGCATGAGACGTACTCCTCACAGAAATACTGGTTTGTCGCTGCATGAGATTATCATGGGAAGAGCAACGCTGCATTAGTTTTAATAACTGATGACATTGTGGTGGATTACTGCAAAGATCTGACTAATGTGATTAAACCTGTCTCTCATCAGGTGAATATGGCAACAGGGGCAACAAAGAAGAGATGTAGACCCTATCAGGTAATACCGAAGACCATCACTCCAGTGAAGTCTGCTCGAGTGCTGCGGTGGATCCACGCTGCTCATACAAAAAGAGTAAAAACAGCATATGAAGTGGTAGAACCAAACACAGAACCAGTCACTGAACTACAAAGTCAAGCACAAAGTGAAGTTCAAAACCAAGCTCTAATTTGTATCATGGATGCAGAAGGGGATGAGAATTTTGAAACTGGTGAACAAAGAAATTAACTCATAAACTTTCAGGTTAGTGAAAGAACTGATAAAGAACATTAAAAGCCTAAAGTCCAGTTTCAAAGCAAGGATCAGAGTGAGGAGCTGTTACAGTAAAAGCATGAGTTGCAGCAAGGAGACACTGATGCAAATAATGAGAAGTTGCACTTAAACATTTTAGTTACTCGAACCTCCACCGGAAGAAAGCAGTTTGCAGTTTATTGTGCAGACAAGGTTGATCAAGGCTCAAGCACAATTTAAAACTCAAGTCTAAGGGCCTGATTATGATCTTGGTGGATGGGATACTCCATCAAAAACACAACGGATATTCCAACCACCGCATTACAAGTTCCATAGGATATAATGGAACTTGTAATTCAGCGGACCGGATATCTGTCACTTTTGTGACGGAGTATCCCATCCACCAAGATCAGAATCAGGCCCTAAGTTCTTCAGAGAGTAAAAATAATCAGACAAAGACTTTTGGTAGACAATTACTGATATTTCATGGAAAAGATCTTTCAAAAGTAAGCATTTCGAACCAGAAAAGCTTGAGAGAAAAATAGGCTCTAAAATCAATGGAAGTGAAACACCTGTTGCCATAAGGTCAAAGAGAAAATATGCTTCACCTGAATGGGTATATCTAGCCACAGTGTTGGAGGAAGAAGAAGAAGAATCAAAGATGTCAAGTTAAAATTCAGTGAATCATTGTCATTGCACACTTGAGAATGAATCTGAGAGTGAAACAGAGTTAGAAGAAGAGCTATCTTTAAATAGTAAAGAGACTGATAAGACAAAATTGAATAGAGAAATACTGATTGAATAAGATAAGATAAATCACAGACTGAAATGAACTTTTGATAAAAGTAACAGAAAAGAAGATACTTTTGAATCTTTGTTTTGCTTATTGTTTAAAAGAAATAATAGGAAAAGAAGAAATCTATTATTGTTTTGAAGAGAATTTTTTTGCCTCACAATACATTTTCTGTCAAATAGAATGAAGAACAGTAAATGTTGTGAAATTGAATGGTTAGTCATACTATTGTTAACATTATTATTAGCTTTTTTTAACTGTGGTTGTGCTGATTGACTTCAGTGGGAGAAGCTTCTGTGAACGTTGACTTAACTAATGTTAGGAGTGAATTGAAAAATGTTACTCTTGTGCGTAAAACAATCTTTTTTAGTGGATTTCAAGATAACATCTATACTAAAATGATTTGTGAATACATAAATATTATGAAGATTAAAGGGCGTTTTGTTTGGGCTTTTCTTTCTACTTCTGCTGGTAAGGGATCAATGTATGTTCAATTTTTAATTTCCACTGTAATGTAATGTGTACATTACTATATTAAATAATGCTTAATTTTTTTCTCCTTATCTAATGGATTTCAACAGGTCTTTAGAAGATTTACCTATAAAAGAATATAATCAAACTGATAATGTTTTGATTGTAACTGCACAAAACAAGCATTAAACTAAAATGAATAAATGTGACAATGTTTGTGTTTTCAGTAGTGAAGAAAGCAATTTTAATAACATAATGTGAAGGGAGAGGAGTAAAGATTGGGAAGAAGAAAATGCTCAAATGGAATGGATAAAGGAAGAGGAAGAATTCAGATTGTCAAATGTGCATCCTAGGTTGAGGATGAATCCATAATGAAATGGTGAAGTGTGTATGGTATGGCGTGGTCCTCTAAACGGTGGTAGGGCTACATATGTTTGAGAAAGTGTGTGTGTGTGAAGAAATTATGAAGTGAGCAGGAAATGTTTGTTGGGAGGAAAGCCAATCTTCAGAGGAATTTATTATGTTATGGGAAAACTGCTTATTTCAATTTGCAGCATAATCAGTTTGGATCTTGTTATCTGACTTGATTTTTTCCTAGAATTTACCATATCAGTGAAATGGAATGTGAAATTGGCACGAAAAGAATTAAACTGAGTTTTGGACAAATAGTTTTATATATATATTAGGTGCTATGATTTCTACAATAGGTGTGGCAATGATCGATGTGAAAACTAGATGTCTATCTACTTTAGTTGATAAGCTTGCAGTAGATATGGCATGGTATAGCCTTAATGATTGCTATTAAGGCTATGGTTATGCAGAATCGCTTAGCATTAAATGTTCTCATGGTGAAGGAAGGGGTGGTTTGCAAGATGATAAAGGCCAAGAGGTGTTAAATATTCTCCTGGTAAAGGAAGGGGTGGTTTGCAAGATGATAAAGGCCAAGAGGTGTTGAATATATTTTGCACATAGTACTAGGGTAATTTACCTTATATTATTAATCTCACTAATATCTCACACAAAGTTCAATTTTTTGGCTTATAGGAAACTATAGGATCCTGGTTTAGTGAGTTAGGAAAGAGTTTTACTAAGGCTGGAGAATGGTTAGATAATTTGGGTAGTAGTACATTAAAACTAATCTTAACACATAATAATTATAATGATATGTACAATTGTCTTATTTCTTTTTCTAAACTTTTCTTCTTGTATGTTTAAAAAGTGTGAAAACGATCTGAGGAGCACATGATGGAGTATAGTAAGGATCTTGTCTACAACCACCTAAAGATGGCAGAGGAGAATTCCAGAAAGAAGCAGAAAGCTGTTAAGAATTATTGGGCAGCATTTCAGCAACCCCGGATTACTTTTCTCTGATCTGTACTACTTCTGCTCTCTACTGATGAAGGGCTACACTCAGAAACGCATGTCTAGAGATAACAGCACCATCTGCACCAACTTTGGTGAAAAACTACTTCAACTTTGAAGTAAGCACACTGCATTTATCAGGATGCAATGGGGTGAACTGTGCTGGTATGATAGACAGTGTGTCCCCCACCCTTGTCATTACAGGATATGTAACAGCAGAATCTGTAGCTCTAGGCTGACTAAATCAGGATTTCATAACATCATTCGGTCTACCTTCTTCTTTTCTTCAAGTCTGAGTAATAATAGTTTGCTAGTTTTCCTCAGTCCTGGAGTATGTTCCCTATTCCTACAGAGAAGGCAGCCAAACTCCCTGTCTTTGATCCAGTCCTTTGCTCTGTACTTCTGTAGTAAGTTCCCTGCAGTAGAAAGGTGAATATAAATATCAAGCTCACTTTGCCAACTTATACTGACAACACTAATAGTTGGGACCAGATCAACTGATCACTCACATTGAAAGTTGACCCTAATATTTTGTGGGAACCAAACAGCATCAAGTGCATTTCATTGCAGGTGTTTTTCAGTCTCATGGAAACCAGATTCCCAGAAAGCTGTACAGTGACACAGGTTTCCTTCGTAGTGGTAGGCATTCCTGAAATATCGACTATATATGTGCATAAGGCAAAGACAGCAAATTGGTTGCCATATTATATTAAGTGTTGCAGGGGCGCAATGGGCATGCATGCCAGGTTTTTGTGCCACTGGGCATTTTGGGATCACCGAAAGGGACACAGATGCTTGTGTGGCCCCTCATGTAACAAGTGCACCCCTATTTTTAGGGTGCACCAAGGGGGGCCTTTTGCACTTAGCCATCCCTGGTTTTTTTTTTTTTCCTGAGTTGCAATTTCGTAATAAGAGATCACAATTTAGAAAATGCAAAACCAGCCTATTGACTAACATGCAATGGATTTTCTAAGTAGCGATTTCCTAATAGCGATTCCTACTTTGTAGGAATCGCTATTAGGAAATTGGTATTTCTGTACATAGCATTTTGCATTTCTTAAATAGCGATTTCTATGAAGTTGCTATGTAAGAAATGCAAAATTCCATTTTTGTACATCTGGCCTCTTGTAACTTGTTGAGTCTTTACAGCTTGAACAGGAGATCAGCCTTCTTATCCTTGGAGTCCACTTCCTGGTCCTGGCTACAGCAGGGAGAGCAGGTTCAGTCCTTCAGGGCTCTTCTCAGGTCTCAGACAGATGATTCAGTCCTCTTTTAATTTTCCAGAGATCAAATAGTGTTATGAGGAGGGGTAGGAAACTCGTTTCTTGGTTGAGGGGAATGGAAGCCACACTGAGGCAACAACCACAATACTTGTCAGTGTGAAGCACAAAAGTCACAATCAACCTCTGCTTAGCCCTCTGGTAGCTTGACACAAAGCAGTCAGCCTTAACATAGGCAATGTGTAAAGTATTTATGCAGCACACAACTAGTAATAAAGTGAGAACATAAGGTAAAATCTCAAACCAATTTAGGAACCAATTTAGGATAATAGAGTATTTTTTTAATATTAATAAAATGATACCAGAACAGCTAAAATCGGATCAGTGCAACCAGGGATATGCAATTTCAAAGTTTCTAGAGAAAATAGCATGTAAAAACACAGCGCTACTCACAGTCTTCTGATTGTACTAGACTGGGGAAGGATAGACTGATGGAGAGTGGGTCGGATACAGGTACTGGGTTAGTTCCGCTGAAAAAGTTACCTTCTCAAACTCCATCACATAAGATTCCATTTGTGGTGGAGGAGGGCACGAGGAGCAGGGACAGCGTCACTATGGTCATCACTGTAGTGTGAGGAGTAGAGAGATTGTCATGGATGGTTGTCATTATAGTGTGAAGAGCAGACCAGGGGTCATGGGCTGCCGGCGCTGTAGCATGAGTGCCGGTCAGGTGTCATGGATGGTCATTGCTGGAGCTTTGTGTTGGCGTGGACTGTTGTTGCAGTGGCACAGAGTGCAGATCTCACATTACTGGTTATCGCTGCTTATGGCTGTAGCAAGAAGGGCAGGTCTCACTGGAGCTTTGCATTGGTGGTCATTACAGGCAGCAGAGTCTGGGCACGAAGGGGACCGTACACGTTCATGAAGAGCCCAAACTTCAGAATTTCCACCTTTTCTTGCATAGGAGTACACTCTGATGCAAGCCAAGTGCCCAGGACCTGGGGAAGCACCTCTTGGGGATCAGGTACTCACTTTAGCAGAGGCCAGCAGGGATCAGGCAGGTCCAGTTGCATGTCCATGTAGAACCTATGCAGCAGGTCAGCTGGGCAGTTTCAGGGAATCCCATGGAGCTTGTTGTGTCCCTATAGCTCACATAAGTCAGCCAACTGACCCTTGCAGTCACTGTGGTTAACCTGGGCTGAAGGTAAGCAGGTCCAATCTTCGTTCTCAGACAGCAAGGCAGTCCTCGAGCAGGAGGATAAACCTCTGGCAGTAGGGCAGTCCTTATTCTGTAATGTCCAGAGGCCCATGAGTGTCCTGATGTGTGGCTTTCGAATGTCCAGTATTTATACCTGATGCCAGCCTTTGTGTGGGGGGATTCCATATACTACCCTCATATCTAGTTCCGGAAAGTTCTTCACTTCCCCCTGTGAAGGTTCCAAACTGTCTGCTTTAGCAAAAGACAGGGCAGACCTGGTGTCAGATTCCTTTGTGTGTGAACAAGGCAAAGCCCTTTCAAATGTATGAGGTGCCAGTAAGAGAACCTCCCAGTCATCATGCCAGGATGCCCTATCCTGTCCACACTTAAGCCTTCTTGTGTTACTGTTGAGACGCAATACACAAACCCCAACAAATGAGCCATTCACTGTCATGTGATCAGAACACTGGCAGAAGGCACAAATGATTAGGACAAGAAAATGCCAACTTTCTAAAAGGGGCAATATCGGGATTGTGATTAAAAATCCACCTGTACCATGAAAGAGGCTTTTAAATTACAATTCTTTTGGGTGTAAACAGCATATCTATATCTGCTTCCAATCCAAAGTTGACATGTATTAAATATAATAAGATAAACCAGTGGTAGTCAAAGAGAGAGCCAGGACTAATAGCTGTGAAAGAACACTTTAGGTTTTCACTACAAGAACATGTAAAACTTAAGAAACATGTATCCGACTTTTTAAATACAATGCAACCAGCTCCAGGAGCTTTCAGGGCCTACCTTAGAGGTGACCTGTCTGTCTTAAAAAGAAAGGTTTATGCCTGGCAAAAAGTCTTCTTTTGCCAGGTCAAAATGGGAGTTTAAAACTGCACTGCAGAATGCAGTAGCAGGCCTGAGATGTTTTAAGAGGTTACCTTAGTGAGTGGCACAATGAATGCTGCAGGCTCATTAGTAGAATTTAATTTACACACCATGAGTACATGTAGTGTCATTTACTACGAGCCTACAAGTAAATTAAATGTGCCAGCTAGGTGTAGGCTAATTGTACCATGTGTAAAGGATAGAGGACACACAGTTTATCACTGGTTAGCAGTGGTAAAGTGCACAATGTCCTAAAGCCAACAGGATTGACATCAGCAAACAGGAAGGGTGAAGGCAAATAGCTTGAGGGAATACCACTCCAAGGATGTCAAGTATAACAGTGGGGTACTGTAAATGCCACATTTATGCTTGCCGCTAGCCAATGGGTGGGCTGGTGCCAGATGCTCCCTAAACAATGAGGTGAAAGTTCCCAGGGATCACTCCACCCACATTTGCAATATTTCCTGTGTGCCATACTGCAAAAAATCCCACAGTGTCCATCTCTTACATAATCCAGAATGGCAAAACCCTTCTCTCCTTTTGCAGAGACTGTGTGCCCAACCCAGAGATGATGCCAGGAAAATTAGCAAGTCCTCCTATGATCATTTCAAACTAGTTCTGGGGCAGTTCACGTCCCACTGTAATTGGAGCCTTGCTGATCAGCGGCCTGCTTAAGTGCCATCTGACATATGCCTTGGACAGGGAGGCCCTTTTGAAGATAATTAAGTTCCTGGGCATTGCTCTGATGGACGTCCTCACAGAGGAACAGAAACACATCCCCACACTTAAGCCTTTGGGCCTGATTTAGAACTTGATGGAGTATTCCATCCACCAAGTTCTAAATCAGGCCCATAGTCTCCTGCTCCGGGAGCATATTTTACACCTCATTCAGGGCTGAGCGTTGGCAAGGGACCCTCAAAGCATAAAAAAGGTAACTTTCTAAAAGTAGTTTTCCTTTAATATGTAGTGAAAATCTGACTTCACCAGTGAATTGGGTTTAAATAAGTATTGAAAAGATTACATGAATGAAATGTCTATCTGCTTCCTAGCTCAAGATAACATTATTCAATTTTATATTGCATCCATGTGTTTTCCTATGCAACACCCAGCCATGCTAACGTGAAAATAGCTTTTGGGGCCATTTCATTGTAAGGACATATGTAACAGCAAATTTCTACATGTCCTACTTTTAAATATGATGCATCCTGCCTTATTGGACATTTGTATCATATACTACGGTCTTATGGTGAGTTAAATATGCCAATTAGGGTTAGGACACTTCAACCATGTTGAAAAGGGGGGAGCACAGACACTTTACTCATGGTTAGAATGGGGTATAGGGCACATAGTTCTACAGCCAGCAAAACTAGGTTTTGGAAAAAGGCGACAAATTCAGGGTGACCATACAAGAAGGGCACATTTCCTATAGTCACATACTGTCTCCTGCTTCTCTACTCTTGAAGCCTATGACACAAATCTTTTGGCCTTGACCAGCTTTCTCCAGGTGGCGCCCAGTGCCAGTGGGAAGGCCCATAAAAGTTCTGAAAACATCCACCTCATTTTCATTTTCACACAAATGTAAGCATTATTTTGACTTCAAAGTAAAATATTTTATTCACAAGAGTTTGGAACAGAACTGTCCTTCAAAATCGTCCTTAGATAAGTTGATTACACTGCTCCACATTTCAATGTCCTTTAATTGGTAACAGGAATGATTTTCAAATGAAAAGCTGTGTTGTTGTGGACATTTCGGGACAACACATGATAAATGGGAGCTGCTGTTGATTTTAGTTGTAATTTAATGTATTTTTAAAATTTCTATTGGAAGACCCTATGTTAGACTTTTCATCCTTGGCGTGGTCTCCCTTAACTTTTTGCCTCTGTTCCCCAGGTTGTTGATGTGTGCTGGACTCTGAGTTTGCTGTTCTTGTTACTTTGGGCACTTTACCACTGCTAACCAGTGCTAAAGTGCAAGTGCTCCTTTACAAAATGTGTATGTAATTGGCTTATCCATGATTGGCATATTTGATTTATTAGTAAGTCCCTAGTACAGTGCACTAGAGGTGCCCAGGGCCTGTAAATCAAATGCTACTAGTGGGCCTGCAGCACTGGTTGTGCCACCCATATATGAAGCTCTGTAATCATGTCTCAGACCTGCCATTGCAGTGTCTGTGTGTGCAGTTTTAACTATAAATTTGACTTTGCAAGTGTACTCACTTACCAGGCCTAAACCTTCCCTTTTCTTACATGTCAGACACCCCTAAGGTAGGCCCTAGGTAGCCCCAAGGACATGGTGCAGTGTATGTGTTGTGTTCTACCTTGCTAATGCTGATGGAATGCTGGACATGCAACAGAGAGCCTCCTCGCTGGTGAGGTTCTATATGATGGTTTAAGAACTCTGAGTGGCGAGTTCCACAGCAGTTGATCTGAGCCTGAGAAGTGTGTGCCTGCCCCAGTTGGTGGTATTCGAAATAAACTAATTTTTACCTAATCTTACTCAGTGTACTTAATCTTAACACTGGCGACAAGGAAGCCTGACAGAATACAGGCGTTACCACCAACCTTGAACCCACCGATCTACGTGCTGCAGGCTGTGGTGTCTCGTTTGAATTTTTCCTGGGTTCCCCACAGTGACTCTGCTCCGCGACGTTCCTGACGATCCTGAAGGGCACAATTTTCCGTCATACCTGCGGCGGAGCAGAGGCCACCGTGCAACCGCCGTGCAGTCTTACCTGAGCGCCCTGTCTCGAGCCACGGAGGCACGAGTTGTCAGCTGATAGCTGTTTTCTGGGGGCCTGCTGCTGGGAGGCCCCAGCATCTTCCTCCAGCCGGTGTCACCGCCTCTGTGCCCCAAGAAGCACCTCTAGATCATTTTGGCAGCATGCCTCCTATCGACGCGCGGAGCGATCGAGCGCGCGCAGAGGATAACTGAACACGCACGTTCATGTCTCGAGCGTCCTGAGGCTCGAGACGTGCATTTCCTGTTGGAGGACTCGACATCTAGACCACGCACCTTTTACTTGTGGAATGGCCATTCTCTCCTGCCATTTTTACATATTTCGTACGTGCCAAGTTGCAGGTGACATATTTCACGTTATTCTTTCTCGTTTTTACTCTTAACTGATTTCCTATTTCTACCTGACAGTTTGAATCATCACAATGGCTACACCTGCAATGTCACAACCACCTGCTTTCTTGCAGATAAAGGTGAGCCAATTCTGCCTTGGAAACATTGGAAAAACCTTTTTGATTCCTACTTGATAGCAACAGGGGGGAAAAAATTCTCTCCATCAAGGAAGCAAGGTGTTCTTTTACACAATTTGGGAGTTGAAGGCAGGAACATTTATGAAAGTCTTAAAACATTGCCAATTGGAGGGGCGGAGGGAGAACCGAGAGATATTTATGAAATGTCCGTAGCAATGTTGGCGGCACACTTTGAATCTAAGCTCAATGTTGTATTAGAGAGACACAAATGTTTTGCAAGGAGTCAAGGAAAACTGGAGAGTGTTGGGAACTTTGTTGTGGCCCCACGTACACTGGTGCGCACTTGTGACTTTGGTGACATCATTGATTCCCTCATTTGTGACCAACTAGTACGCTGTACCAACAACAAGGGGGTTCAGGAGAAACTTTTGACAAAGAATCCTGATCTGAGGGAAGCTATTGCTATAGTTGAAGGGATGTAAAGCACCAATAACTGGATTAGGGAAACGAATGACCACGAAGGATGTAGCTCCATTACTGTACAGATAACACAAGTTCAAGAGGAGGTTTTAAAGATAAGCACTGACAACAAAGCATCTATATCTTCACAAGAGAAGAGGAAGGAAAATAAATATTCAGGAACACGTTGTTACTGTTGTGGCAATCCCGGACACACAGCGAATAATTCAAATTGTTATGCACGTAATTCAGTATGTAGGAGGTGTGGGAAGAAAGGTCACTCTGCAAGAGTTTGTAATAGTGATAAACAGTGTGGTGTGGACTTTGTTACAGAAAATGTGAACAAGATGATTTTGTGTGTGAAACCTGATATTAGCCAAGTGGGAGATAACGCTGGAGTTGTGGATGAAGGTCCCATTGCCATGCCTGAATGTTCTATAAAGTTAGATGACAAAGTTGTCAAGGTTCTAGCAGACTCAGGGTCTCCTTACACTATGGTAGGTGATAGGAATTGGCAAGTAATTTTTGACGATGATTGTAATTCCCTAACTAAACCTGATATTAATCCAGTGAGTTATGGTGGGACTAAAATTGATGTAATTAGATACAAATTCTTGAAAATCCAATTCCAGAATAAGACTACAATTGGTAAGGTTTATGTAGCAAAACGGGGAGACAATCTTCTAGGTTGGTGCCACCAGCGAGACATGGGAATTAAATTGGACCCTAACACAGATTGTCAAGTTATGGTAGTAACCGATGAAAATACAAACTTTTAGATTATTACTGAATTTCCTGAAGTATTTAGTGATAAGTTAGGTTGTTTAAACAACTTCGAGCATAAGATAATACTCAAAAGGAATGCTGTTCCTTCTGTGCACAAAGTTAGAAGAGTTCCAAAACTGATGATGGAACCTCTCAAGGCAGAATTGAACAGACTATTGAACGCTGGGGTGATTGAAGAAATTGAATCCTCTGAATGGTTGGCCCCAATAGTTTTAGCACCCAAGGAGGGCGGGAAACAGATCCGCATGTGTGTGGATCTTAGAGATCTTAATAAACACATATGGGTGGACCGCGAACCTTTACCCAACATTTCTGAAGAACTATCTAGTTTGGGGGTTCGAAAATTTTCAGTGTGTTGGATTTGTCTTCAGCTTACCACCAGATTGTCTTACATCCCGAATCTAGACACCTTACCTCGTTTGTGACACTGGTGGTAGCATACCAATTTCTAAGAATGCCATTTGGGTTGGTCTCAGCAGCTGCCTGCTTTCAGCGTGTCATGAAGAAAGTCTTGGAGGGAATTTCTGGAATTTTGTTTTTCCAGGATGACATTTTGGTCCATGGTAAGACTGTAAGTGACCATGATAAAATTTTGAGGGAAGTGCTGATTAAGCTAGCCCGGTCAGGTCTGACTGTAAAAAAGGAAAAATGCAGGTTCAGAGTCACTTCGGTGACTTACCTTGGTCATACCATATCGAGTGAAGGGATTAAACCCAAATTAGAGCTAGTCAATTCTATTATTCGAGCACCTGAACCCAAGGATAAGTATGGTGTTAGATCTTTCTTGGGTTTAGCTGAACATTACTCCAAGTTCATTGCTAACTTTTCAAGTGTAGTTCAACCCTTAAGATACTTCCTTTAAAAAGGGAGTGAATTCAATTGGTCGAATGATTGTGTGTCTGCATTTACTTCTGTTAAGGATTGTATCAGAAAAATGCCCACCCTGGGACATTTCAATGCATTTGCTAAAACCATCCTGTACACAGATGCAAGTGTTAATGGGTTGGGAGCAGTTTTAACCCAAAGAATAGACTATGAGGAAAAGGTGATTGCCTTTGCATCCCGATCTCTTAAGGGAGCTGATCAGAACTATTCAGTCATAGAGAGGGAGGCACTTGCGTGTATGTAGGCAATCAAACATTTCAAGTTCTATTTGTGGGGTTTACCTTTTTTCGTAAGAACAGACCCTAGACCTCTTGTCCAAATCTTTTCCTCCAAGAAGAGTGAAGAATTAACACCTAGAATAAAAAGGTGGGTGGAGGGATTGATGGAATACAATTTCTCAGTAGAATATATACCTGGTTCGAGGAATACTGTGGCGGATTTCTTGTCGCGAGCCTCAGTTGACAGTGATGATAAGCCAGAGGGCGCTTGTGTAATCAATTGGGTGAGAGAAGTGGCCAAAACCGAGGAAGAGTGGAAGTGTGCGGTTGAACAAGATCCTGACAGGAAAATACTTGAGGAATTTGTTGTGAAAGGCTGGCCGGAGTTTAAGAATATTCCTTATTCCCTAAAGACGTTTTGGAATGTAAGGGAAGAACTTTGCTTAGGTGGAAGTGAGCTATTCAGAAGTACCAAGTCCATACTAAGATATTTAACTTAGCTCATGAAGGTCACATGGGTAGGAATCTGACTAAATCTAGGTTGAGGACAGTGTACTGGTGGCCGGGTTTGAACCGTGAAGTGGAGGATGTTGGAAAGGATTGTATATCCTGTGCACGCAGTGATAAGAGCAAGGTGGCGCTGAAGGCTCCACTTTCTCCCGTAAAAATTCCCAAGAATCCTTGGTTGAAATTGGGACTTGATTTTATGGGTCCTTTCCAATTGCTGCCAGCCAATGATCGTTATGTCATGCTTATGGTGGATTATGCATCAAAATGGGTAGTGACTAAATGTGTGAGTACTATAGATACAAGGACTGTAATCGAGTTCCTTAAGGAAGAGTTTTCTCGGGAAGGTGTACCTAGTCATTTAGTTACAGATAATGGTGTGCTGTGGAAGATCCTTTATCCAGGAGGACTCACAACGTTACCCCTTGAATGAACCCAAAGCGCCAATACCTCCCAGAGTTCACTCCAGACTTCGCTCCAGACCGCAGTGGTTGAAGGACTATGGGGGTCATTACAAACCTGGCGGTCGGTGACCGCCAGGGTTAAAGTGGCGTTCGTACCGCCAACAGGCTGGCGGTTCGAAAACCCATATTTTGACTGCGGCATCGCACCGCTGGGGCCGGCGGTATTCCGCCATTTTTGCCCCGGCGGTGATAATCCGCCAGGGCAGCGCTGCCCTGGGGATTATGACTCCCCTACCGCCAGCCTGTTTCTGGCGGTTTGCACCGCCAGGAAGAGGCTGGCGGTAAGGGGACGCAGGGGGCCCCTGGGGGCCCCTGCACTGCCCATGCACTTGGCATGGGCAGTGCAGGGGCCCCCAGGCAGAGCCCCATCGCGCATTAAATGTGTGACGGGTGCTACTGCACCCGCTGCACATCAGCATTGCTGCTGGCTCAATTACGAGTCGGTGGCAATGTTGATGTGACTTTTCCGCTGGGCCAGCGGAAAAGTCAAAATACAGAGCCAGCCATACCGCCAGCACTGGCGGTATTCTGGCTCCCGCAACCTCGGCGGTCTGCAAGGCAGACCACCGAGGTTGTAATGACCCCCACTGTATCTTAATACTTTGTAATGTACACCCTAGTTTATTGCATGTTTATTTTCTAAATATCCTGTTGTTTTATTCTTTTTCTCTTTTAATTGTGTTTGTAATATGAGTAAGGGGGATGTGTTGTGTTCTACCTTGCTAATGCTAGTGGAATGCTGGGTATGCAACAGAGAGCCTCCTCGCTGGTGAGGTTATATATGATGGTTTAAGAACTCTGAGAGGCGAGTTCCACGGCAGTTGATCTGAGCCTGAGAAGTGTGTGCCTGCCCCGTTGGTGGTATTCGAAATAAACTCGTTTTTACCTAATCTTACTCAGAGTACTTAATCTTACCGGCATGGTTAAGGTAGGACATATAGTAAGGTGTTTTATATGTCCTGACAGTGAAATATTGCTAAATTAGTTTTTTACTTTTGTACAGCCTGTCCCTCTCATAGGTTAACATGGGGGCTGCCTTTAAATCTGATTAAAGTGTTAATTCCCTTTGGGAGCGGATGGACATGTGGAGTTTGGGATCTCAATTTAAAAATACATCTTTTAGTAAAGTTGATTTTAAGATTGGGTGTTTGAAAATGCCACTTTTAGAAAGTGAGCATTTTCTTGCTTATACCATTTCTGTGACTCTGCCTGTTTGTGGATTCCCTGTCTGGGTCAGTTTGACAGTTGGGCTGGTTGCACCTCACACTAGACAGTGACACAAAGGGAGCTGGGGTGTAGCCTGCATATCCTGATGAGCCATCTGTGCTAGGAGGGAGGGGAGGAGTGGTCACTCACACCTGAAAGGGCTGTGCCTGCCCTCACACAATGCAGTCTCCATCCCCCTGGTGAGTGCCTAGGGCCTGGCCTGGGCAAGGCAAGATTTCCCATTCAAAAGAGACTTTAGTTTGAGGTAGACCTACTTCAAATGAGAAATTGGGTATAAGAAGGGCACTCAAAACCACAGACTTTAGAAACACTTCTGGAAACAAGAGGGACCTCTGCCTGGAGAAGAGATTATGAGCTGAGGAAGAAGAGCTGCCCTGCCTGTGACTGTGCTTTGTGGAGCTATCCTGCAGTTGCTGCTTCTGCCAGAGTAAGAGGGCTAAGACTGGACTTTGTGTGCCTTCCATCTTGAGAAGACCTCTCCAAGGGCTTGATTTAGAGCTTGCCTCCTGTTGTTTGAAGACTCAAGGACAGCAAAGACTTCTCTCTGCCAGCACATGGAGTCTCTGGAGAGACTCCTACTCTGCCCTGTGGTGCCCATCCAGTTCCTGTGACCCTGAAAGGAGAAGCTGGCAGCCTAAGAGGAGGAAATTCGAGGCACAGAGCGCCGTGCAGGGAAAAGATCGACGCGATTCCGATCTGCGGCTGAAGAAATGACGCGGTGCTGGCTCTGCGGCTGAAAATCGACGCCCGCTGGAAAAGAATCGTCGCACGGAGCAGGAGAAGGAGCGCAGCATCGCTGACAGCGACTTGGAGATCGAAACCGGCACTGCATGGTTTTTGAATCATCGTGCGGCTGGATTTCAGACGCAATTACTGCTTGGCGTGTAAAAACAACACAAGGCCTGCCCGGACCCGAGAGTGCTGACCGGATCGGCGCATCGCTCTTCTGCGGCAAGAAGGAACGACGCGCCTGACTCGACGAAAGGAGAAACGATGGAAGGTCCTGCTCGTGAGTGGAATAGACGCATCGCAAGCCCTTTTTGACCCACACTCGCCCATGCGGGGTTATTTTTGATGCACCCACGGAACATTTTCACGCTAACAGTGTTAGTGTGTGTTTAAAACTACTTAAAGATTCTTTTTGATTTTTGATTGATAACTTGACTTGTGTATTGTGGATTTTTGTCATTTTGGTCTTGTTTTGTGTAGATAAATATTTTATAGTTTTCTAAACCTGTGTTGTGTCATTTTGTAGTGTTTTCATTATGTTACTGTGTGTGTTGGTACAAATACTTTAAACGTAACTCTCTGAAGTTAAGGCTACTGCTCTGCCAAGCTACCAAGGGGGTCGGCAGGGATAGCTGAGGGTGATTCTCTTTTACCCTAAGTAGAGTGAGGGTCCTTGCTTGAACAGGGGGTAACCTGACGGACAACCAAAGACCCCATTTCTAACATCCTAGGAAATAATTTTTATTTAGCCGGTCATTGAGAGTTTGGCAGAGTGGGAGTAATGCTGTAAGTCAATGGTGCTCCCAGCCCAACAAACCTGCAGGCTGCTTGCTATCCTTACAGTTAGGGGAAGTGCTTGGTTTATCCCAGCAAAGTCTCAGCTTTTTACACCAGTGTAAGCTTCTAACCTGGTCGCCCGTCCATCACTGAACTAACAGGGCACAGTGGCACTCATCTTGCCCTTTTTAATGTGGGGTTACCATCACTCATTTTCTCCTTGAAAAACAACGTCTCCCATGTGTTATGGATATTTCATTATTTGCTTTCAAGAAACTTTGAGATTTGTTTTGCCACCTAAACCCTATAGAACAGTGCACATGGCCGGCAAGGACAGAGAAAGCCATGGCCTCTGCTGCCTTTACTGTACTAAGGAGATGGGAAGCCCTCAACTAATTTGAAGACTGGCTAATATTTAACCTCCTAGCTACTGCATATTTGTATTTATTGGGTGTACTGTATGTATTGTTGGAGTTTTGAGGTATCTTTTATGAAGAAATATTTCTCCTTCTCACCACTCTGTCCTCTTTCATCTGCTTCATGTTCTAGTTGGATGATCAAATTCAAAATTAAGCGTACAGCACTACTGTAATTAGCAACATCAAATACAACAATCCCTTGTCCTACTTTAAGTACTGTCATCGCAATAAAACCATTTTGAGTAAAGTGTTTTAGAGCTGTTCTATTTGAATATTTAAGATTATTTGCCTATCATTACTTTCTAATCAACTTTCTCAAGACCTTTGCATCTTTCCCAAACTTTCTCGGGTTTACTGTGTCTAAGGGCCAGATGTAGGAACCGGTTTGCATGTCGCAAACTGCGAAAAACGCAGTTTGCGCCATGCAAAATGGCATTCGCGATGCTGATTCACATTTTGCGAGTCGGTGTTCCCTTCCTATTTGCCACTCGCACCGCGATGCTGAGTTGCTTTGTGACCGCGAAAGCGGTCGCAAACCAACTCGCAGTTAACACCCACTTGAAGTGGATGGTAACTCATTCGCAAACGGGAAGGGGTCCCCATGGGACCCCTTCCCCTTTGTGAATGTCGCTAAAAATAATTTTTCAGAGCAGGCAGTGAGTGGTCCAATGGACCACTGCCTACTCTGAAAAAATGAAACCAAATGGTTTCATAATTTTTGTTGTATTGCAACTCGTTTTCCTTTAAGGAAAACGGGCTGCAATTCAAAAAAAAAAAAACTGCTTTATTAAAAAAGCAGTCACAGACATGGAGGTCTGCTGTCTTCAGCAGGCCACCATCCCTGTGAATGCATGGACTCGCTATGGGGTTGCAAAATGCGACCCACCTCATTAATATTCATGAGGTGGGTCTTTGCGACCCCATAGCGAGTTGCAGAAGGTGTCTGAGACACCTTTCTGCATACAATTTTGCGAGTTGCAAATTGCGAGTCGGTCAGACTCGCAATTTGCAACTCGCAAAATTTTCTGTTGCTACATCTGGCCCTAAGTTTCTATTGTATGGCTCCACAAATATAGCAGACTCTATGTATAAAATGTAGTCTCTTATTAAGTTATCAGTGGCAGCTTGCTGGAGAGAAAAGGGGCAGGCCAGCGAAAGGCGTGGTGGGGGAGACAAAAAACAAAATATAATAATTTAAAAAAAGACAACTTACCTTTCTTGCAGCGACGATCCTCGGTCCCCGACTGCAGTGCAGGCACAAGCTCCCAGCCTGCCCTGTGTCCAATCCTAACGCTGCTTTCATGCTGCTGGTAGCATAAACGCAGTGTTAGGATTGGACGGAGTGCCTGCCAGGGCGCTCCAAAGCAGGGTGAAGGTCTCTGCCTGCTCTCTCTAACCCGGGAACGCAGTACCTGCGTTGCCGGGTTGGAGAGAGCCTACTGCGCATGTATGTTTGCCCGACCCAAGACGGCCTGCTAAAGATATGTGCTCACTGAGGGGAAGTGATCTCCCCCTTCGTGCTCATCACAGCGCGCAGTCCCGCCTCTTTTACAAGAAAATGACTATAAACACGGTTTATGATCGTTTTCTTGTAAAGGTCTTGCAGCTGCTGCTCAGCAGCTGCTGACGGTGGGGGGGGTTTGACCCTCCTCCGTCATAGTGTGGGAGCCACCCCTGTAAGTTATGAAATTTTATATGTGTTAAGGGACCACGATATAGGACACTCAACAACTGATGACTGCTTGTTCCTAACCTTTCTTGTTGCTGCTGATAACGCATCCAAACTTTGGTAATTTAACTTACAAGGGTACTCGTTTTAGGCCAATGAATCTTTTGACCACGTTTGGGGACTTCCCAGAACGAGATATCCGTTTAGCATTTCAATCAATAGATCAATAACCTCATCAATATTCACAATAACTAATCAGTCAAGCTAATCAATAACATTTAATAAGAATCCAACACACCATGACCTTTCAGCTGTGAATAACCACACAAATCTAGTAAGATTTAGAATATGTATTCCCTATTAGTTACATTCTAGTATCATATTTATTAGTCGCAATATCAATAAGCACATCAATACCACTATAACTTGGCAACTCGAGTAAGACTTTATAAAAGCATAGGTCATGAACATTAGAACAAAGCACAACGTTAACATGAGTCAACTTTAGCAGAGTATCATTAGTACATTATTCAACAAAGCAAGAATTTAGTCATCTGTCTATTTGCACCTGATATTAGTGAACTCCTTAACTAACCTCGAATTAGCATCAGCATGTTGGGCTTCATGCAAAAACAATTTAGCAACATGAATTTGAAAAACATCCAACTATGGCCTCTATCAAAAGAGCAGTTGGTACCTAGAAAGAAAAGGCAAACAGACAATTACAATTTATCATCAGATAGTTACCCATCTGAATGAGTCAGCATGCAGGATCAGTCTTCGTCCTCTGGACATAAGTCGATTCGCCATCAGCCAGGATAGAACAGGTAAGTCTCAGTAGGGCATAGCAAGTAAAGACTCTTCCCTCATAATGAGGAGAAGTGCATATAAGGCAAGGAATAAGGTGAGAATGGTTCAAGGTATAAGACAAAGGGGGTTATTCTAACTTTGGAGGAGTGTTAATCCGTCCCAAAAGTGACAGTAAAGTGACGGATATACCACCAGCCGTATTACGAGTTCCATAGGATATAATGGAGTCGTAATACGGCTGGTGGTAAATCCGTCACTTTTCCGTCACTTTTGGGACGGATTAACACCTCCTCCAAAGTTAGAATAACCCCCAAAGTCTCTCAGAAAAGGGATGATGAAGGATGACGAGGAATGGCTCGATAATGGCTGATTTTTCCTTGGGTCACGCCGTTATATCAACGTTGTCGAACAAGTCTCTTATTTCCCATTGGGCAATATTTGGTGCATCGTTATCTCTGTCCAATAATCCGTCACACACCTTACTAGAATTTTCACCTAAGACAGTTCTCATGCAGTTTATTGGCTCCTGTGATTGACGTCTTCAATGGGTGGAATGTCAGGTAAGAAAAGTTACACTTGTCGCTCCAGTCAGTAGTTCCATTGTCTTCTCCTAGTCCAGGCGACCTTGCACCTGTTGCGAATTACACTGTTGCATTCAGCAAGAATGTCTCCTTGAGCAAGTCGGGTCCCATGAGAAAGAATTTACTACAGCTACACATATCTCTAGCTTCTGGAAAAGTACAGCTTCGTGTCCTTCAGGAAAGCAACACATTGCACGTTAGAAAAAACAGTTAAAATGAGACCAGGCAGCTAGGCCCAGACCCTTGCTAACTAAGGCCTAGTGAGTAATTTAGCATAACCCTAATACATAACTCTTAATGCTAATACAAAATCATACATTAGTACACTGTTTATTCATTATTAATCAGTTTAATTAATCATCGTATACATTGGTGGCCACTCCCCGTGGACACATTTCAAACACGTACATTAATTTTCTTCTAAGTTAATACATCTTCTATGCGGCTTCATTACACATTATATTGCAACCTTTTCATGTTAATATTGATTATAAAAGTCACTCTCCAACAATCCCTCCTCTGATGACTCTTGTCATCACACAAACCTTTCTTTTACAATTTTGCATCTTTAAAATTCTCTCATCTCAATTTCTTCCCTAAATTTTGCCCCTTCTAATTTTGCTCTGAACATTTTCTCCCTTTTCCTTTCTTCCCTCCTCTTATTATTTTTCGCCATTTTCAATTTAATTCTTTTACTAATTTTGCATGATAACCATAATCCGAATAAGCAAGATAGAACAATCAATATTCCCTGTATTATTTTTCCCAATATCCCATGCCAAATATTACTAAACCAGCTTCCCACTTTAGCAAGTTCCTTTCCAACCGTTTCCCAAACTCCAGGTTCTTTCAGTTCCTTCAAATCTGTACTATCTTTTGTTAGGTTAGTAAGCATACGCCTAATCTCATTACTATTATCCGGTATATTGGCACAACAAAGTCGCTCATTAAGCATTTTACAAACCCCGCCATTTTTCGCTAAAAGAATGTCTAAAGCAAGCCTGTTTTGAAGAGTCATAGCCCTCTCCGCAGCAAGTTCAGTATCCATCAGGAGTATAGCCCCTGTAAAATTTGTCAGCATGTTATCCACAATAGTAGACAACTTTAGAATGTTTATGGAATTCAAAATAACTCCCACTGAAGGAATTATTGCTCCAAATATGTCTCCTACTACACCAGCAGCAGTCTCTCTCCTTTGTCTAGTACGAAGTAATTCAGACAATTTCTGAAACTTTTTCAAGTCCTCTAATTGATATATCATTGGGAAAACTATCCCCAAATAACATGTCCCATACCATCCCTTTGGAAGACGGTAATAGGCATTAACTCCACATATATAATAGATCCCAGGGATCGCTGGATCCTGTCCATTTAACATGAACTTCCACTTACTCTGAAGCAAAAACACATGCTTACATTCACTCGTTCCCACAAACACATTATCATAATATGACTTTGGTTGTGTAATGCAAAGCTTTCCTACGTGTAGTGCATCTAAAGCTAATTTCCCTTGTTCCCTAATTACACTATAGCTCTCACTATATACAAAAGCTCACTGCTGCAATCCTTTCTCCAATTTCCCGTTCAATGCCCTTCTTCTATCTTCCGTGTGATCTAGAAAGCTTTTCTCTACAGGTGTAAGCAAACATGTCAGATTATTGCGGTGTGCATAAGATGTACTAATTGTTAATGTCGCTTCAAAGAACCTCTTAACTAATTTTATGTTGTAGTATTTTGCTACACTATTTAAATCCTCTATGATAGGCACATAAGAAAACACAAGATCATTGTTCAAATAAAAGTATTGAATCTCTTCCTGGTTATAGAATTGTGTTAGTAACAAACTACAGCTTATCCCATACGTTAAAGGCAAACTATGGTAGGTAACTCCCTCTTGCACTGAAACAGGAATTTGTGTACACACATAACAATCTTTCGCATCCATAGTGTCAACATACTCACTCAGCAAGCAATAGAAAACATTAATTGATAGTTCCCCTTTTACGTTAGTTCCTTCATGTAAATATCTTGTGTCCTGCTCGAACCTCTCCCAAGCTGTTAGTGTAGCTGCGGTCTCAGGAATTGTAGCATGGTTAGTATCACTCTTATCCACCAATGGCATTCCCACAATCAGAACTATAATAAATATCACACACACAACACCCAAACATTTACAACGCCTACTTCCCCTATTATCATCTCTAGTGTTAGCCATGATCTGTAAAGAATCAGAAAGCGAAGTATTATAAGTTCAAACAACAACCAACTAAGGATGGATAAAGCCCTTTTTTTTTCAGCAAGTTAAAGCAAGCGAAAGTCTTTCTTCAGCAATTATTTATAGCTCTCGCATTCACTCCCAGGATCCTTGACAATTCCGGTAAGCAGCTTGTCAAAATCAGTTTTCAAAGTCAATTCAGGTTAACAGTGTCACATCCGGTAATTTATCAGTCTCTTTTCTCAGTTTTCTTTAGCTCAATTTTCACATCAACACAGTCTCTGTCTCTGGCCAGACTCAGGTGCCAAAGTACTGACCTGGAACTTCTCGATCAAAGCAGAACGCCAAGAACTCTTGTTGCCACTCAGCCGACGTTGCATATGCCCATTCAGGACCTGCGTACCTTCTGTTTGCTACTCTCTTTCTTTTCAACTTGCGATCACCTTGCAACTCTCCTTCACTCAGATCTTCTTTCCTTGTGGTATTGACTTCTTCCTCTATTGCATCTTCAACAACCACTTTTCCCTTAGTCACTTGCAATTCTGGCCACCTATCTCCTTTCAGTGTCTCTCTGGTCTTTGGCCTTCCTTGTGGCAGTTCATCGCCCTCCTCTGACTCTATGGTGTTTTCTCTTGATGGACCTGCAATTTGCTCAGGAGGAGTCTGGACACTCTGATTCTCTTCCGCCTCAACTCCTTCATCTTCTGGGTCTGTCAAGGGCTCAAATTCTTGTCTGTATCCGCCTGCTTCTGGGAGAACCTCCTTCTGACTCGGTCCTCCTGGCGCCTCAGTTGAGATAGGCTCACCATCACCCCTCTGGGTCTCTTCTCCTTCGTCTCTTATTGGAGTGATTAGGCCATCCTCAACGGGCTCTCCTTCTGTCTCAGTTCCCCTTTGATTACTCTATGGCCCTGAGACTTCCTTTTCTGTTGCTGTTACTTTCGACAATTCAATTTCCTCATCAGTCGGGCACATCACCTTTTTCATTGTGACTGGCATGGATCCAGTTTGGAATTCCTGCACACTTCACAGCAGTGGTAGTCATTAGTATTACTTGATATGGCCCCTTCCAACGTGGCTCCAGACACGACTTCCTCACATGTTTCTTGATGACAACCCAGTCACCAGCTTTCAGGTTGCGACCTGGATCACTTATCGGTGGCAGTGTGGTGGCTTCCACCTGGTGAGAGGAAGAGCGGACCACGTCAGCCAGATCTTTGCAGTAGTCCAACACCATATCATCCGTGATATTCACAAGAGCATTTGCAGGCACTGCGGGCAATCTCATAGCTCGGCCCATGAGAATTTCATGAGGAGACAATCGTGTTTCCTTGTTGGGCGTGTTTCTCATTGACATTAACACCAAAGGCAGTGCATCAGGCCATTTCAAATTTGTAGCTGCACACATTTTTGCCATTCTCGACTTCAGGGTACCATTCATCTGTTCCACTAATCCTGATGCTTCAGGGTGGTAACTACAATGCAACTTCTGCTCGATGTTTAATGCTGCACACAATAGCTTAACCACCTCGTTGTTGAAGTGACTTCCCCTATCTGATTCTAAAGAGATCGGAAACCCAAAACGTGGAATCAATTCCCTAAGCAGCAGTTTCGCTACTGTGAGACTGTCATTTCTGCGTGTACGGTAAGCTTCAATCCAGTGACTAAAGATGCGCACAATCACTAACACGTATCTCAGACCTCCACACACAGGCATCTCAATAAAGTCCAATTGCATTCTGCTAAATGGACCTCCTGCTCTCCCAATGTGGCTCAAATTCACCACTGTCCCTTTCCCCACATTAATCTGCTGACAGATGATACACCTGTGACAAATCACTTCTGCGACTTGTCTGAACTTTGGGTTAAGCTAATCAATTTTGAACAACCTGATCATGGCATCTCTCCCAATATGTGCTTGACCATGGTAAAACCTTGCGAACTTTGACAGAAGACTGTTTGGAAACACCATTTTCCCCTCGTCTGAAACCCACAAATCATCTGGTCTTTGTACACACTGCATCCTAACTCAAGAACGTTTCCCATCTCTGCTGACACGTCCCTGCAACAATTTCAATTCCTCCAACGTGTCAACTACCCTTAATGCGTAACCTGTGCATATCTCATTCTCTGTTTCAGGTAACAATTCCCACTGATCCTTGAACGATATACAGTTCACTGCGCAAAACCTTGCGACTTGATCTGCATATCCATTTCCCATGGAGACAAAGGGGGTCATTCTGACCCTGGCGGTCAGTGTTAAAGCGGCGGCCAACCCGCCAACAGGCTGGCGCCCAAAAAATATGAATTCTGACCCTGGAGGGAACCGCCAACACAGGCCGCCGCATTAACACTCCGACCGCCACGGCGGTACAAACAAACAGCGCGGCGGTCACCGCCAACAGGCAGGCGGCAGACAATGTACCGCCCACCCTATCACGACTCACCAATCCGCCACCTTTTCCGGGGCGGGAGCCCCGCCGATAAAAACACGGCGGAAACTGACATCTCCAATGGAAAACGCTTACCTCGACACACTCCACGCGGAATCGGAACAGCATGGAACCCGAACTCCACATCCTCCCAGCCATTGCCTTCCTGCTCTTCTTCCAGGATCACGAACCTCGCCGCAGACGACAACGGTGAGTACTGCACCTACGACACAGGGGAGGGGGGAGGAGGAAAGGTTACGGGCACACACATACGCCACACACACACCCCCACCCTCACCCCCACCGAAATACCTACACACCACACCTATGCAGATAAAAAAGTCAGAGTGACACCCCCAACGCCCCCCCCCAAAAAAAACAAAGACAAAAGGCAATGAATGTAAAAGTAGAACCATATTATTGCAACAATAAAGTATAGCGACCTTAGCAATATATGAAGAATGAATACACATCTAGAACTATATCCATACAAGTAGCAAAAGTCCGGCCCAGTCATTCAAAGTCCAAATGTCCGTGGGCCAATGTGCAGCAACACATGGGCAAAGCCCACACACGAGATCGAGTCCATTGGAGAGAACACTGCTGGGGCATCACTAAAATAAAAAGACAGGCACCTCAGGGGGAAGGGAAGGGGGGGCACCTCAGCCACATGAGTCCACGACGCCAGATCCACGAAGGGCCTCCATGCCCACTGTGCCATCCTGGGGAGTGCAAAGCCACAGTCTCACAAGTCTCTACAGTGGGTGGATTGCCCACTGTGCCATCCTGGGGAGTGCAAAGCCACAGTCTCACAAGTCTCTACAGTGGGTGGATTGCCCACTGTGCCATCCTGGGGAGTGCAAAGCCACAGTCTCACAAGTCTCTACAGTGGGTGGATTGCCCACTGTGCCATCCTGGGGAGTGCAAAGCCACAGTCTCACAAGTCTCTACAGTGGGTGGATTGCCCACTGTTACATCCTGGGGAGTGCAAAGCCACAGTCCATCAGGTGGATTACAGAGACCACTGGTCACGGAGGAGGCATGGTGGGCAGAGTGCGTCGTGAAGGCCTGCCCGACACAGAACCGTGACTGCCAATGGGCCAGCGGTGCTTGACAGGAAGGGCCCAGCGGAGCGGTGCTTGACAGGAAGGGCCCAGCACAGCGGTGCTTGAGATGAAGGGCCCAGCGGAGCGGTGCTTGAGATGAAGGGCCCAGTGCAGCGGTGCTTGAGACGGCGGTGCCCAGCGGAGCGGTGCTTGAGATGAAGGGCCCAGCGCAGCGGTGCTTGAGACGGTGGTGCCCAGCGGAGCGGTGCTTGAGATGAAGGGCCCAGCGCAGCGGTGCTTGACAGGAAGGGCCCAGCGGAGCGGCGCTTGACAGGAAGGGCCCAGCGGAGCGGTGCTTGACAGGAAGGGCCCAGCGGAGCCACAGGGCTTGGTCGGCCCACTCACTGCTGCCGCTCCTGCCTGCCTTTGCCGCCTCCTGCCTGCAGATTCCTTTGCTCGCTCGCTGCTCCTGGGATTCCCGCCGTTGCCTCCCTGCGGCCCCGCCCCCCTGTGATTCCATTCGCCGGACCGCTCCCGCCACCCAGCTGCTCCTCCCTCCCGGCTCCTTACTTAAGGGGACCGTAGGGGACCACAGAGTGTGACCGCTCAGCCCTCCACAGGGCTTGGTCGGCCCCCTCACTGCTGCCGCTCCTGCCTGCCTTTGCCGCCTCCTGCCTGCAGATTCCTTCGCTCGCTCGCTGCTCCTGGGATTCCCGCCGTTGCCTCCCTGCGGCCCGCCCCCCTGTGATTCCATTCGCCGGACCGCTCCCGCCACCCAGCTGCTCCTCCCTCCCGGCTCCTTACTTAAGGGGACCGTAGGGGACCACAGAGTGTGACCGCTCAGCCCTCCACAGGGCTTGGTCGGCCCACTCACTGCTGCCGCTCCTGCCTGCCTTTGCCGCCTCCTGCCTGCAGATTCCTTCGCTCGCTCGCTGCTCCTGGGATTCCCGCCGTTGCCTCCCTGCGGCCCCGCCCCCCTGTGATTCCATTCGCCGGACCGCTCCCGCCACCCAGCTGCTCCTCCCTCCCGGCTCCTTACTTATGACGCCCCCAGAGCGTCCGCGCAGCGGACGCGCGCAGCGGGAGCTCCGACTGAGCGCCGAAGGTGCGCCAAAGGTAAGCCCGTCTGCGCCCGTCCGCGCCTGGACCGCGCCCAGCGCCAGACCCCCTGGTCCTCGCCCTCGCCAGCACACCCTGCACAGCTACGATGCCAGAACCCTCCACGCACTCAACGCCGGCCGAAACACCGCCTGCTACCGAGCCACCCCGAGACGCACCCACGGACCCTTCACCTGCCTGACCTGCCGCTTCACCAGCCTACGACCCGACACTGCACCTACTAAACCGAGCCCCAGCAACAAACACCTGATGTGCATCCTGCTCAACACCCGCTCCGTTCACAGGCATGCCGTCGAACTCTGGAACCTCCTCGACTCGACAGCACCAGACATCGCCTTCCTGACAGAAACCTGGATGAACGCCTCCTCAGCACCCGACGTCGCCATCGCCGTCCCAGAAGGCTACAAAATCACCAGGAGGGACCGCGTCAACCAGACAGGAGGAGGCATCGCCATCATCCATAAGAACACCATCCGCATCACGACCAACTCTGATGACACCTTCACCTCCGCCGAACACCTCCACTTCCAGATACACACCAACCCCAAGACCACGCTCAGAGGCACCCTCATCTACAGACCACCGGGACCACGCACACAGTTCAGCGAAGACATCACAGACTTCGTCAGCCCCCACGCCATCAATTCCACCGACTACATCCTCCTGGGGGACCTCAACTTCCACCTGGAGGACGACAAGGACCGCAACACCACTGCTCTACTGGACAACCTGGCCAACCTCGGACTCAAGCAACTGGTAACCACCCCTACACACCACTCCGGCCACACGCTTGACCCAGTCTTCTCATCCAGCAAATATGTCACCTTCAGCCACTCCACCAATCTCCAGTGGACTGACCACAGCTGCGTCCACTTCAGCTTCAGTAAAACGACGACCCACCACCACCCTCAACAAACCCCCCGCAGGAGCTGGAACAAGATCACCGGCGACCAGCTCACCACCTTCCTCAGCCAGAACCCCCCCACCAGCTCAACGGACCCCAACGAAGCCGCCAACAACCTCACACAGTGGATCACCAACTGCGCAGACGCCCTCGCACCACTGAAGAAGAACCCCCCCAGCAGACGCAGCAGCAAAAAAGCCTCCTGGTTCACCGACGAGCTCATCACCTCCAAGAAGAACTGCCGCTCCCTGGAGAACACCTGGCGCACCAACCAGACCACAGACAACATGACGGCCCTCAAACACGCCACCCGCAAACACCACCAACTGATCCGCGCCACAAAGAAGACAGCCTTCAAGGAACGACTGGACAACAACACCCACAACAGCAAGGAACTCTTCAGCATCGTCAAAGAGCTCTCCAACCCCGACGCCGGAAACAATGACATCACTCCCTCGCAAGACCTCTGCGACTCCCTCGCAGCCTTCTTCCACGACAAGATCGCCAACATTCACAACAGCTTCGGCCCACCAACCACAAACCCCACCACCGAACCGATGCCCCCCACCGCCACCCTCCGCACCTGGACCCCAGTCAGCACCGAAGACACAACACGCACAATGAACACCATCCACTCCGGATCCCCTACGGACCCCTGCCCACACCACATCTTCAACACGGCTGACCACATCATCGCACCCCACCTCCGTGACATCGTCAACGCCTCCTTCAACACCGCCACCTTCCCGGAGTGCTGGAAACACGCCGAGATCAGTGCCCTGCTGAAGAAACCAACTGCAGACCCCTCCGACCTCAAGAACTACCGCCCCATCTCGCTCCTCCCGTTTCCTGCCAAAGTCATCGAGAAGACCGTCAACAGGCAGCTAGCTGCCTTCCTCGAGACCAACGGATCCCTCGACCACTCGCAATCCGGCTTCCGAGCCAACCACAGCACGGAGACCGCCCTCATCGCAGCCACAGACGACATCAGATCCCTAATGGACAATGGGGAAACTGCGGCCCTCATCCTCCTGGACCTCTCCGCAGCGTTCGACACTGTCTGCCACCGCACCCTGGTACAGCGCCTGAACAACACCGGCATCCAGGGGAAGGCCCTGGAGTGGATCGCCTCATTCCTCGCCGGAAGAACCCAGAGAGTCCGCCTCCCCCCGTTCCGGTCAGCGGCCACCGAAGTCATCTGCGGAGTTCCACAAGGGTCATCGCTCAGCCCCACCCTCTTCAACGTCTATATGAGCCCCCTCGCAACCATCGCACGTCAACACAACCTCAAGATCATCACCTACGCCGACGACACCCAGCTGATCCTCTCCCTCACCAGCGACCCGGACGCCGCCAGAGCAAGCCTACACGAAGGGATGAAAGACGTCGCCGAATGGATGAAGAACAGCCGCCTGAAACTGAACTCAGACAAGACGGAGGTCCTCATCCTGGGATCATCACCATCCGCCTGGGACGACTCCTGGTGGCCCCCCGCCCTGGGGGCCACCCCCAAGCCAACGGACCACGCTCGCAACCTAGGCTTCATCCTGGACTCCTCCCTCTCGATGACCAGACAAGTCAACGCCGTCTCATCTTCATGCTTCAACACCCTGCGCATGCTTCGAAAGATCTTCCGGTGGATCCCCACCGAGACCAGGAAGACGGTCACCCAGGCCCTCGACACCAGTCGGCTGGACTACGGGAACGCCCTCTACGCCGGCACCGCCGCCAAACTCCAGAAGAAACTCCAACGGATCCAGAACGCCTCAGCACGACTCATCCTGGACATCCCCCGACACAGCCACATCTCCGAACACCTGAGAGACCTGCACTGGCTCCCCGTCAACAAAAGAATCACGTTCCGACTCCTCACCCACGCACACAAGGCCCTCCACGACCTGGGCCCCAAGTTCCTCAACAGCCGCCTGACCTTCCACAAGCCCACCCGCCAGCTCCGCTCCGCCAGCCTCGCTCTCGCCACCGTCCCCCGCATCCGCAGAGCCACCGCCGGAGGAAGATCCTTCTCCTACCTGGCAGCCAAGACATGGAACTCCCTCCCCATCCACCTCCGGACAACGCAAGACCATCTCGCCTTCAGGAAGCAACTCAAGACCTGGCTGTTCGAGCAGTAGCGTTTCCCCCCCCCCCCAGCGCCTTGAGACCCTCCGGGTGAGCAGTGCGCTATACAAATGCCTTTGATTGATTGATTGATTGATTGGTGCTTGACAGGAAGGGCCCAGCGGAGCGGTGCTTGACAGGAAGGGCCCAGCGCAGCGGTGCTTGAGATGAAGGGCCCAGCGGAGCGGTGCTTGAGATGAAGGGCCCAGTGCAGCGGTGCTTGACAGGAAGGGCCCAGCGGAGCGGTGCTTGACAGGAAGGGCCCAGCGGAGCGGTGCTTGACAGGAAGGGCCCAGAGGAGCTGTGCTTGACAGGAAGGGCCCAGCGAAGCGGTGCTTGACAGGAAGGGCCCAGCGGAGCGGTGCTTGACAGGAAGGGCCCAGCACAGCGGTGCTTGAGATGAAGGGCCCAGCGGAGCGGTGCTTGAGATGAAGGGCCCAGTGCAGCGGTGCTTGAGACCGCGGTGCCCAGCGGAGCGGTGCTTGAGATGAAGGGCCCAGTGCAGCGGTGCTTGAGACGGCGGTGCCCAGCGGAGCGGTGCTTGAGATGAAGGGCCCAGCGCAGCGGTGCTTGAGATGGCGGTGGCCAGCGGAGCGGTGCTTGAGATGAAGGGCCCAGCGCAGTGGTGCTTCACAGGAAGGGCCCAGCGGAGCGGTGCTTGACAGGAAGGGCCCAGCGGAGCGGTGCCTGACAGGAAGGGCCCTGTTCAGCGGTGCTTCTCACGGCGGGGCCCTGTTCAGCGGTTCTGGTCACGGCGGGGCCCTGTTCAGCGGTGCTCCTCACGGCGGGGCCCTGTTCAGCGGTGCTTCTCACGGCGGGGCCCTGTTCAGCGGTTCTGGTCACGGCGGGCCCTGTTCAGCGGTGCTTCTCACGGCGGGGCCCTGTTCAGCAGTTCTGGTCACGGCGGGGCCCTGTCCAGCGGTGCTTCTCACGGCGGGGCCCTGTTCAGCGGTGCTTCTCATGGCGGGGCCCTGTTCAGTGGATCTGGTCACGGCGGGACCCTGTTCAGCGGTGCTCCTCACGGCGGGGCCCTGTTCAGCGGTGCTTCTCACGGCGGGGCCCTGTTCAGCAGTGCTTCTCACGGCGGGGCCCTGTTCAGCAGTGCTTCTCGCGGCGGGGCCCTGTTCAGCGGTGCTCCTCGCGGCGGGGCCCTGTTCAGCGGTGCTTGAGACAGCGGGGCCCTGTTCAGCGGTGCCTGTCTTGTGTTTCCAGTGAACCACACCTGGCCAATACTTGCAGCTCAGTCTGCATCGGACCTTTCCGTTGCGGGGCCCTCCTGTGATGGAGTCCTGGGGCCCTGGCTCTCCTCCGATAACCCCAGAATGGGGCTGATGCGGCCCTCATGGCCAGGTCGGCTGCTCCCTGCCTTTTGCTCCTTGCTGCCCTTGCCCTCCTTGGCAGACTGTCCGTGGCCCTTGGCTCCCTTACCCGATGTGGCAGGTGACGGTGCAAGGCTACCCTCCTTGGGGGCAGGCGTATCAGGCCTGTCGCGCCTGCCCTTCAGTTTTTTGCTCCTCTTCCCAGGGGGGGGGCTGGCTGTGCCTTTGCTGCTGGACGATGTCCCAGCCCAAGGAAAGGGCGGACTCCAAAAACCAGGCACGACGTTCTTGGGAGTTGCTGGGCTGGTGGTGGCTGAGGTGTTTGTGGAACTCTTACGGGATGGAGGGGATGGGTCAGGTGAGGAAAAGAGGTCCACTTTAGAGAGGAACATTTTCTTTGGAGCCATGGGAAGGGTAGTTGGAGTGGGTATGGGAGTGGAGGAAGAGGATGTGGTTGTAGGAGAGTCAAGTGTGCTGTCTTTGGGTGCAGGTGCATGGGCAGGAGGCTGACGTGAGGTGGATGGCTATTGTTTGGGTGCCTGCCTGCGTTTGTGTGTTTGGGAAGCGGGGGTGACAGACACACTGGGAGAGGACACAGGGGACGTGTACATGGCAGTGGGGGTGGTGACTGCACGTGTGCGGACTGGTCTGGAGGGTGTGCTGGTGATGGGTGCAATGGCTGATGGTGGTGTGCTTGCAGGTGTGTGTGGAGACGTCACAGGGAGGGAGGAGGGAGACGAGGAGGTGGGGGACACAGAGGAGGTAGTGACTGTTGGCATGTCTGCATCTGGATGTTGCTTGGGTGAATGCTTGTGTGTCCTGTGGTGCTTATGTCTGGATGAGCTGCCCTTGGGTGTTGAGGTGTGCAGGCTGGTCTGTAGGTGTGGATGGGATAGGCAGAGGAACAGGGGAGTGGGACTGGGTGGAGGGAGTCAGAAGAGGGAGGCTGGAGACAGGGACAATCGCTGCCGTCAGTGCTGAGGCCAGAGCGTTGAACGATCGTTGATCGTTGATGGGCAGCCTGACCCGAATGAAGGCCTTCCAGGTATGCATTGCTTTGATGCACATCCCTCTCCACACCCTTCAAAAGGGTAGACTGCCGAACAATGATGGTCCTCAGGAGGTCAATGACCTCCTCACTGAGGGCAGCAGGGGTGACTGGGGCAGGGCCTGAGGTGCCTGGGGCGAAGGAGATGGCCGGCTTCCTGGCCTTGCGGGCACGGGTTGAAGGCCGAGGGGCTGCTGGGAGGCCGGAGCTGGTGCGCTGGGTGGCGGCTGTACCTGTAGGATCGGTGGGCACGGATGTTGCCGCCACCGCAAGGGAGCTCCCTTCCGAGGACGTGTCGGTGTCGCTGAAGTCTCCACGGGTCCCCGTGGTGGAGCCCCCCTCGCCCTCCGTCTCACTGGTCATGTCGGAGTCCGTTGCATGGCCCTCCGGGGCCATGTGAGATGCAGCTCCCTCTTGCGCCGATGCCACTTCTCCTCCGCCTGATGATGCTAATGCACACATTCACAGAAAAACAAAGAAAATGGGGGGGTGGAAAACATAAAGACAAGTTGAGTGCATGCATTGGGGACACCGTTGGCGGAGAGGACAGACACAGAAGCCCCCTGCACTACGCTGCGCACTTGGGGTACACTACTCATTCACTGGGACATGCCCTACAAGCCTATGGGCGACAACTGCCCACACAGTATACACTGGTTCATGAATCGCGTTACTAGGCACCCTACAGAGGTGGAGGGCGGGGCACAGGACCATACCTCACGGACGGGCCTATCCTACAGAAATCGCCTTGGCCTAGGGATACCCACAGCCCTCCTCCCCCACCCAGGCACCTCCACTGCGCGCAAAATTGCTGAATGTGCTGGTACTCACCCCCTTGTGTCTGCTGTGATGTCCTCAAGCGCCCATCTAAATCGGGGTAGGCCACCGCCAGGATCCGGGACATCAGGGGGGTCAAGGTACGACTGGCACCCCTCCTAGGTTGGGAGGCCATCCCCAGCAGAGCCTCCGCGGTCTTCCTGCTCCCGCGGCGGATGTCCTCCCACCTCTTGCGGCAGTGGGTGCCCCTTCTGGTGTGGACCACCAGGGCCCGGACGTCCTTGGCGATGGCCCGCCAAATGTCAATCTTCTGATGGGCGCTGACCTATGTGACATGTACAGGGGGGAAGAGAAACATCATCACTTTTCTGCATGCTCGATGTGAGTGGCCCCCCCTCCCCAACCTTGCCATGTGGCACATGCTCTCATCTGTCGTGCCATGCATTTGTCATTCGCTGCCCTCCCCTCCATCGTACATCCTCCCCACTCAGCCCAGGCATTGGGCACTATGCATTGCCCCCCGTGTACTCACCTGTTGGTCTGGAGGCCCGTAGAGTAGCGCATACTGGGGGAGGACCCTGTCTACAAGCTTCTCCAACTCCTCGGAACTGAAGGCAGGGGCCCTTTCCCCAGTCGCAGCAGCCATTGTCACTTCCAGACCGAGGTCACAGCAGCACTTGCAGTATAGGTCCTCTCCTGTGGATGCTCAGGTCTCGTGTGATCAAGCAGAGAGAAAATGGCAGTTACGGCCGCGGCGGTGCGTACCGCGCCGGTGCGTACCGCGACCGCCGGCGCTCACCGCCATTGGCTCCTGAAACCCATAGGGTTCAATGTTGTCCAATGCGGCTTTGCGCCGCGGACTGCGACCGCCTACCGCCACGGTGTGCCACGCTTGCACAATGACCTCACTTCACATTGTCACACTTCACAGGTCAGGCAGCCGCCATTTCAAGGGCCCACATGGCTTCATTCCTACTGCGTCACACATGGCTAGGCCTTGCACCAACAATCATACTAGCCATTCAATCCCGAGAGATTTGTGTACTGTGCATGCTGTGGGCACTTACCTGTGGGTTGCTTGACTCTGTGCTCCATGTTGTCCTTCCTAGGCATCGTCCGCTGGGACTTGCGAGGAGACGGAGGAATCTTCCCGTGTACAGACCGCTGGTGGACCTGTCGACAATGGAAGAAAGACACGTCATACTCACCTACAGACTCAACCGTGCCACTATACATGAACTGTGTGCCCAGCTGGAGCCAGACCTGATGTCACCCATCCGCCAACCCACAAGGATTCCGCCTCTAGTGCAGGTGCTGTCAGTACTGCATTTTTTTGCCAGTGGATCATTTCAAACTACCGTGGCCATTTCATCTGGGATGTCTCAGCCTATGTTTTCAAAGGTGTTGTCCAGAGTGTTGTCTGCCCTGATGAAATACATGCGGAGCTACATCATTTTCCCTGAGGTGGGTGACTTGCCTACAGTGAAGGGTGATTTCTATGCCCTTGGACACATTCCCAATATCATTGGTGCCATTGATGGTACCCATGTGGCTTTGGTTCCCCCAAAAGACGATGAGCAGGTGTACAGGAACCGAAAAAATTATCATTCAATGAATGTCCAGGTGGTCTGTTTGGCTAACCAGTACATCTCCCATTTAAATGCCAAGTTCCCAGGGTCAGTGCATGACGCGTACATCATGCGAAATAGCAGCATCCCTTATGTGATGGAACTGCAACAGAGACACCGTGTGTGGCTAATTGGTGACTCTGGTTACCCAAACCTGCCTTGGCTATTGACCCCAGTGAGGAATCCCAGGACCAGGGCAGAGGAACGGTACAATGAGGCCCATGGGCGTACCAGGAGGGTGATTGAGCGGACCTTCGGCCTCCTGAAGGCCAGGTTTAGGTGCCTGCATATGACTGGTGGATCCCTAATGTACTCACAAGGAAGGTGTGTCATATCATCGTGGCCTGCTGCATGCTTCACAACCTGGCTTTGCGACGCCAGGTGCCTTTCCTGCAGGAGGATGGTCCAGATGGTGGTGTTGTGGCCGCTGTGAAGCCTGCGGAGAGTGAAGAGGAGGAAGACGAAGAGGACGACACAGACAACAGGGACAGAGTGATACTGCAGTATTTCCAGTGACACACAGGTAATAATCTACTCCTGCATTGTATTATATCTGTAACTGTAGTGGCTCTCTACTGTCTGACCTTTCATCCCAATGTATGGTAACTTAGTTGTGTATATCACTTCCTATTTCAGTGATCTGATCCCCACGGAGTGCCCTCTGTTTTTTTTCCCCATGGACTACCGCTGTGTGACACTGGTATGTTGTCATCACAATGTAACTAGAAATGTTTTGTTGGTTATATCGAATACATTTGGTTTAAATAAATAGATAGCAGAATCCAGTTGGTAATGTGCAATAATTGTGTTTATTGAAGTTTTCAAATAGGTGTATAGTTCAAAAAGGGTGATGGGTGATGGTGGAGGCATGTCCATGGCAGTGTCCAGACTGTCGTTCCTACAGGTCCATTGTCCATATGCCTGTGGAAGGTGGAGCAGGGGCAGTTCAAGGTTGGACAGGGTGAACAAGTGGGACAGTGGGATGACATCCGGGGGTTTCCGTGCATGGCGGGGGTCTTGACATCCTACTCTGTCTTCTTCCTCGATCTCAGGCCTTTCTTGCGGGGTGGTTCTTGTTCCTCAGGGGGTGGGGTCCGGGAGGGCCGTTGCTGTTGTGTCGGGGCCTCCTGACCACTAGCGCCGGCGGAGGTGGTGGGCTGTTCTTCCTCCATGCTAGTGGCAGGGGCCCTTTGGGGGGCCACATGGTCCCGCAATGTGGTGACAATCTGGTTGAGTGCCACCACGATTGTACCCATTGCGGAACTGATGCTGCGCAGTTCTTCCCGGAACCCCATGTACTGGCCCTCCTGCATGGCCTGGATCTCCTGGAACCTGGCCAGGACCGTCGCCATCGTCTCTTGGGAGTGGTGGTACGCTCCCATGATGGTGGTGAGGGCCTCTTGGACAGTGGGTTCCCTAGGCCTGTCCTCCCTCTGTCGCACAGCAGCCCTCCCAGTTCCTCTTTGTTCCTGGGCCTCTGTCCCCTGGACGGTGTGCCCACTACCAGTGCCCCCAGGTCCCTGTTGTTGTTGGGGTTGTGGGTTACCCTGGGTGCCCTGTACTGGTATACACACTGCTGCTTGACCTGTCCTGGAGACAGAAGCATGGGCCCGCTGGGTGGGTGCTGTGCTGGTGTTTCCTGAGGGGGGTAGGTCTGCTGTGGCCTGTGGCTGACTGAGGGTAACCGACTGTCCAGAGGTCCCCGATGGTCCGGGCTGGTCATCAGGTTCTAGGTCGACAGAGCTGCTGTCATCACTGGGGGCCTGTTCTGGGGGTGGGATGGACAAATCTGGACCCTCCTGGCCGGTGTGTTGGCGTTCGGGCCCTGCAGGGGTAAAAGAGTATGGTTATTGATTTTGTGTGTGCCATGGCGTGCGATTTGTGGGTGCCCTTGTCCCCCAGTGCTGGCAGTCCCATGTGGGAGGAGTTGTGAGGGTGGTTTGTGGGGGGGGATGGGTATGTGCAGTGGTCATGCTTAGGTGATGGGGGTCCATGGTTTGTGTTGGCATTCAGGGGTTGGGGTTGGGTTGGGTGGGTTGTGCTGGTGAGACATTAACAGAGAGTATGTGTGCTGGGGGGTTAGGGGTGAGGGTGGGGGTGTGGGTTGGCATGCTGGTGGTTGGGGGGGGTGAAGTAGTTGAGATTAGACTTACCAGAGTCCATTCCTTCGCCTACTCCAGTGAGGCCCTCAGGATGCAGGATGTTCAAGACCTCTTGCTCCCATGCTGTGAATTCGGGTGGAGTGGGTGGGGGTCCGCCGCCAGTCTTCTGCACAGCGATGTTGTATCTTGACACCATCGACCGCAACTTCCCCCGTAGGTCGTTCCAGCGCTTTCGGATGTCTTCCCGATTTCTGGGATGCTGTCCCACAGCGTTGACCCTGTCGACGATCCTTTGCCATAGCTCCACCTTCCTGGCTATTGTGGTGTGCTGCACCTGTGTGCCGAAGAGCTGGGGCTCTACCCTGATTATTTCCTCCACCATGACCCTGAGTTCTTGGTCCGAGAACCTGGGGTGTCTTTGGGGTGCCATGGGGTGGTGTGGATGAGGTGTGGGGTGGTGTTTGTGGTGATGAGTGTGGTGGTGTGTGGTGTTTTGTGCGTAGATGTGGTGTGGGTGATGATGTTGGGTTCCTGTGTGTGTTGTGCTTTGCGTTCCCTGTGCTCTCTCTCTGTGTATTGCGCCTTGTCTCTGAATTTCGATTTGTGGGGGTTTGTGGGTGATGTGGGTGTGTGTTTTATATGGTGATGGGTGTGTGGGTGTGGTGTGTGTATGTGTATCAGGTGTGTGTATTTCGAATTGACCAATGTGGCTGTGTTTTGTAAAGGTGTGTGTATTTTGAGCGCGGCGGTGTGTACCGCCAATGGAATACCGCGGATTCGTGGGTCGTAATGGCATGGGCGTGTTTGTGTTGGCGTGACGGTGGAGGTTTGGTCATCTCCAGTTTATCGCTGACCGCTGATGAGGCGGGCTTCAGTGGATGTCGGGTTTTTGGCGGTTTGGCAGTTGTGGGTCAGAATGACCATGGCGGTTTACCGCGGCCGCGGCGGTATGATGGCGGTCTTCTGACCGGCGGTAAGAGCCTTTTACCGCCAGGGTCAGAATGACCCCCAAAGTCTTGTGATTTCAAGTGAGCGCTGCATTTTACCACAGCAATTTCATGAGGTAACTGAATCGCATGCAACAACTCCTTAATTCTTTCACCATTTTTCACTGGAGAACCAGAAGAGGTCAGGAAACCCCTCTGTGACCATAGCTTGCCAAACTCATGGACAATTCCAAATCCGTATCTGCTATCGGTATAGATAGTTACTCTCAATTCGGCAGCGGCATGGCAAGCCCTAGTAAGAGCAACCAATTCAGCCACTTAAGCGGAATACACTCTCTGAAGCCAAGATGCTTCCAGGATACCAGTGATTGTAAATACAGTGTATCCGGCTCTCAGCACTCCTACTGAGTCTCTCAAGCATAAACTGTCAACAAAGATAATTTTGTCATTTTTATCCAATTGAGTATCTTTAATATCAGGCCTCGGTTTGGTGCACATTTCTGTTACCTCAAGACAATCATGTTCTACATCATCAGCATCCTCAACTTCTGTATTTTCATTTGGAAGCAAAATTGCCGGGTTCAGCACTGTACATCTTTTCAACGTTACATTTGGTGACCCCAATATAATCGTTTCATATTTCGTCAGTCTTGCATTTGTCATGTGTTGCGTTTTGGAACGGGTTAACAAGATCTCAACTGAGTGTGGGACCATAACTGTTAAAGTATGTCCCATCACTATGCCCTCACATTGTCCGAGGCTTTGACAAACTGCTGCTACTGCACTCAGACAACCTGGTAAGGCTGCTGCGACTGAGCCCAAAGTAGCTGAAAAATATGCTACCGGTCGGTTTACACCTCCATGGACCTGTGTCAGGACAGACAAAGAACATGCATCACGTTCATGACAAAACAGGACAAAAGGCTTTGTGTAATCAGGCATACCTAAAGCTGGAGCCCTACACATACACTCTCTCAACTCGATAAACGCCTTCATTTCTTTCTCTGTCAGTGTTAGGACATCCGGCCCATCCTTAACCGTCAGTCTCACCAATGGCTTGGAGATGACTGAGAAATTCGGGATCCACTGGCGACAGTAGTCCACCATTCCCAGAAACATTCTAATGTCTCTCCGTGTCGTTGGGGGATTCATCTGCAATACGGTGGTCACTCTCTCCCTGGATAACTTCCTCGACCCTTTCTCAATTATACGACCTAAGTATTTCACCTCTTTCTGACAATTCTGCAGCTTCTTGGGGTACACTTTATGCCCATTCTTTCCCGAGTGGTTTAGCAAGGCAATCGAATCGTACTTGCAATCGTCTCTCGTTTTGGATGCAATCCACAAGTCATCAATGTACTGTACAAGAGTCGATTGAAAAGGCAATTCCAATTACTCCAAATCTTTCTTCAGTATCTAATTGAAGATGGAAGGTGACTCTGAAAACCCTTGGGGAATTCGACACCAACTGTAGACTTTGTCCAAGAATTTGAAACTAAAAAGAAATTGGCTGTCCTCATGAAGAGGCACAGAAAAGAATGCTTGGGACAAATCAACTACTGTGAACCACTCTGCATCGCATGGAACCTGGAACATGATCACAGCTGGATTTGGCACTACTGGGCAACATTTCACCACTATGATGGTCATTACAACCCTGGCGGACGGTGTTAAACCTGCGGAAATACCGCAAACAGGCCGGCGGACAAAAAAACTGAATAATGACCCTGGCGGAAAACGCCAACAAAGACAGCCACTTTAACACTCCGACTGCCACGGCGGTAGAGACAAGCAGCGCGGCCGTTACCACCAACAGACAGGCGGGAGACAATGTACCACCCACACTATTACAACCCGCCAATCTGCCACCTTTTCCGGGGCAGATGTACCGCGGAAAAAAACACAGCAGAAACAGCTTTTGCTATGGGAAAACGCTCACCTCAACACATCCCACGAGGAAGGAGGACACCATGGAGCCCGAATTACAAATCCTACCTGCCCTTGTTTTTCTGCTCCTTTACGATCAACAGCTACGTAGGTGCAGAAGATACCAGTGAGTACTGCACCTACGACACGGGGGAGGGGGGAGGCAAAAGTTAGGGGGACACCCACCAAACACCCCCACCCTCGCATATCACAACATGCACACCAATGCAGTCACAAAAATCACAAGAACAACCCACAATCCCCCCGGAAGAATGCAAAGACAATGCGAAAATCGGGCAAACCTTGTAATGTGCCAATATACATGTCATACAAAAATATACAGATATACCTATCTCAAAATCACTCTTATTTACACATACAATCCGAGAAGTAGTGCAGATATGTACACAACAATGTCCGTGCACCAACAGTCCAAAAAAGCATGGGCGAGGCCCACAATAGATACCTGACCAAAATCGGAGAGAACACTGCCGGGGCATCAGATAGAAACACTACAGGCACCTCAGGGGGAAGGCAAGGGGGGGCACCTCAGACAGATGAATGCGAAGCCAGATCCACAACTGAGCTCCATGCCCATTGATGTATCCTGGGGAGTGCAAAGCCACAGTCTCTCAAGTCACTACAGTGGGTGGTTTGCCCACTGTGCCATCCTGGGGAGTGCAAAGCCACAGTCTCTCAAGTCACTACAGTGGGTGGTTTGCCCACTGTGCCATCCTGGGGAGTGCAAAGCCACAGACTCTCAAGTCACTACAGTGGGTGGTTTGCCCACTGTGCCATCCTGGGGAGTGCAAAGCCACAGTCTCTCAAGTCACTACAGTGGGTGGTTTGCCCACTGTGCCATCCTGGGGAGTGCAAAGCCACAGTCTCTCAAGTCACTACAGTGGGTGGTTTGCCCACTGTGCCATCCTGGGGAGTGCAAAGCCACAGTCTCTCAAGTAGATGCAGGCCTCCACTGGTTCTGGAGGGGGACTGGTGCCCAGACTGGATGAGTCTCCACGTGAAAGTACCTGTCCTGTCACTGTCCCAGCTGCACATGGGATAAGGATGCCTGATGTGGCGGTCCATTAATTCCGCCCTGTTCAGCGGTGCTTTGCCATGGCGGTCTTTGCCCTGTTCAGTGGTGCTTTGCCATGGCGGTCTTTGCCCTGTTCAGCAGTGCTTTGCCATGGCGGTCTATGCCCTGTTCAGCAGTGCTTTGCCATGGCGGTCTTTGCCCTGTTCAGCGGTGCTTTGCCATGGCGTTTCAGGACCGTTCAGCTGTGCTTTGCCATGGCGGTCTTTGCCCTGTTCAGCGGTGCTTTGCCATGGCAGTCTTTGTCCTGTTCAGTGGTGCTTTGCCATGGCGGTCTTTGCCCTGTTCAGCGGTGCTTTGCCATGGCGGTCTTTGCCCTGTTCAGCTGTGCTTTTCCATGGCGTTTCAGGACTGTTCAGCGGTGCTTTGCCATGGCGGTCTTTGCCCTGTTCAGCGGTGCTTTGCCATGGCGGTCTTTGCCCTGTTCAGCGGTGCTTTGCCATGGCGGTCTTTGCCCTGTTCAGCGGTGCTTTGCCATGGCGTTTCAGGACTGTTCAGCGGTGCTTTGCCATGGCGGTCTTTGCCCTGTTCAGCGGTGCTTTGCCATGGCGTTTCAGGACTGTTCAGCGGTGCTTTGCCATGGCGGTCTTTGCCCTGTTCAGCGATGCTTTGCCATGGCGGTCTTTGCCCTGTTCAGCAGTGCTTTGCCATGGCGGTCTTTGCCCTGTTCAGCGGTGCTTTGCCATGGCGGTCTTTGCCCTGTTCAGCGGTGCTTTGCCATGGCGGTTCTGATGCAGACATTGGTGTGTGGCATGACGTTCCATCATTGACCAGCGGGGCTGTGGCATCCTGGCCCCTCATGGGCTGTGACTCCGGCGGTGGTCTCCTGACCAGTGACGATACTTGTGCCCTCCTGGCCTGTGACTCTGGCGGTGGTCTCCTGACCAGTGACGATACTTGGGCCCTCCTGGCCTGTGACTCTGGCGGTGGTATCCGGACCAGTGAGGATACTTGGGCCCTCCTGGCCTGTGACTCTGGCGGTGGTCTCCTGACCAGTGACGATACTTGGGCCCCCCTGGCCTGTGACTCTGGCGGTGGTCTCTGGACCAGTGACGATACTTGGGCCCTCCTGGCCTGTGACTCTGGCGGTGGTCTCTGGACCAGTGACGATACTTGGGCCCTCCTGGCCTGTGACTCTGGCGGTGGTTTCTGGACCAGTGACGACGGTGCTGGCGGTTGTGTCTGGACCGCCGGATATGATGGCGCACTTCTCTGCCGTGACACTCACAACAGGCTGGGCAGACTTCCTCTGGACCTTCGCCACCTTTGTTGGAGTTACAGCTGACTCACCAATCGCCTTCGATCCCATGTCACTTGTTGTCCCACCAGGAGTCTTAAGACGTTTCCGTCGTCCACTCTCCATTTTCTGAGCCTTTACAGGGGGTGGGCTGCCACTGCCTTGGCTCCGGGTCCTACCGCCTAACCTGGTGGCCGGTGCACTCCAAAAACCTGGAACACGCACCAGTGGTACTGGAGGCTTTTTTGGCTGAGGCGCTACGACGGGACTGATGAATTGGAGGGGGGGCAAAAAGGCCAATTTGACAGAGGGACAGTTTTCTGACGAACACTGGGATGGGTAGCTGGAGGGGGTCTGGGAGTGGAGGAAGAGGAGGTGTCACTTTAGCTGTTTTGGGTGCAGGTGCAGGTACTGGAGGCTGTCGTGAGGTGGATGGATGTTGGGTGAGTGATTGGTGGCGTTTGGGTACTTTGGGAAGGGGCGTCACAGACACATTGGGAGAGGACACAAGGGACGTGTAAATGGCAGTGGAGGTGGTGAGTGCAGGTGAGCGGCTTGTGGTGCTGGGTGTCCTGGTGCGAGTCCTAGTGCCTGTAGATGTGGTGCATGCAGGTGTGTGTAGACGAGACTGGGAGGGAGGAGGGAGAAGAGGAGGAGGGGGACACAGTGGAGACAGTGGATGTTGCTGTGTCTGTAAGTGGGTGAGGCTTGCGTGAGTGCCTGTGGTGTGTGTGGTGCCTATGTTTGCTTGAGCGACTTGTGTGTGTTGACTTGTCTGCATGCTGGTCTGTAGGTGTGCTTGGGATGGGCTGGGGTACAGGAGATTGGGTCTGGGTGGAGGAAGTTGGAGGGGGGAGGCTAGATACAGGGACAATGGCTGCCATCAGTGCTGAGGCCAGAGATTGCAGGGTTTGCTGAAGGACAGCCTGACCAGAATGAATGCCCTCCAGGAATGCATTACCGTGTTGCAACTCCCTCTCTACACCCTGGATGGCATTCACAATGGTAGACTGCCCAACAGTGAGTGACCTGAGGAGGTCAATGGCCTCCTCACCGAGGGCAGCAGGGATGACAGGGGCAGGGCCTGAGGTGCCTGGGGCGAAGGTGATGCCCACCCTCCTGGGTGAGTGGGCACGGGGCGAAGGCTGAGGGGCTGCTGGGAGGGCGGTGCTGGTAGGGGGGGTGGCGGCTGTACCTGTAGAAGTGGGGCGCACAGGTGGTGCCGCCACCACAGGGGAGCTCCCATCGGCGGACGAGTCCGTGTCGCTGGTTGGTGATCCGGTGGCCGACGTGAAGCTCCCCTCGCCCTGTGTCCCACTGGTGCATTCAGAGTCTGTGGTGTGGCTCTCCATGGCCATGTGGGATGCAGCTCCCTCGTGCTCCGGTGCCACTGTACCTCCGCCTGATGATGCTGATGTACAAAAGGACAGGGAGAGCAGGAAAAGGGGGGGAGACAGAACAAAGAGAGTTTTAGTGCATGGCATGCCGCTACCGTTGGCGGACAAGACAGACGCAGCAGCCCCCTGCATTACGCCGTTCTCCTGACCTCTGCACATGCAATTTCTGGGACATGGCCTACATGGCAATGGTGGGAATCTGTGCACATGGATGCCACAGGGGCAACTATACCTCAACTTGGCACTCTGCTGAGGTGGGGTTGAGTGCCACATGGCCTACATAACGGAGGGGCCTTGCCTACCTAACTCGCCCTGGCCTAGGGACACCCACAGCCCACCTCCCCCACCCAGACCCCTCCACTGCACGCTAACTCCGCTGAATGAGGTTGTACTCACCCCCTTGTGTCTGCTGTGATGTCCTCAAGCGCCCATCTAAATCGGGGTTACCCCACAATCCCATTGTCCCAGTTGTGAGGTCAGGCAGCCGCCATTTCAGGGGCCCACATGCCTTCATTTACTACTGCTTCACGCATATCTAGGCCTATACTCAACACACATACAGGAAGGCTTTTTTGTCTGGTGTAGTCTTGTGTGTAACTGTGGGTACATACCTGGAGGAATATTGACAGGTTCTTCGCTGTTGTCCGTCTTAGGCACCGTCAGTTGGGACATATGAGAAGATGGCGGAATCCTCCGGTGTACCGACCGCTGGTGGACCTGTTGACAATGGAAGAAAGACATATCATCGTCACCTACCGGTTTGACCGTGCCACAATCCAGGAACTATGTACCCAGTTGGAGCCAGACCTGATATCACCAATCCGCCATCCAATTGGAATCCCCCCTGACGTGCAGTTGCTGTCAGTGCTCCATTTCCTTGCTAGTGGGTCATTTCAGACAACAGTGGCCATGGCATCAGGGATGTCCCAGCCTATGTTTTCCAACGTGCTGTCCAGAGTGTTGTCTGCCCTGCTGAAACACGTAAGGAGATACATAATTTTCCCTGAGGTTGAGGATTTGCCTACAGTGAAAGGTGACTTCTATGCCATTGGACATATCCCCAACATCATAGGTGCCATTGATGGGACCCATGTAGCTCTGGTCCCCCCCGCAGGAGTGAACAGGTGTACAGAAACCGGAAGAGTTTTCATTCCATGAATGTCCAGATGGTCTGTTTGGCAGACCAGTACATCTCCCAGGTAAATGCAATGTTCCCTGGCTCTGTGCATGATGCAAACATCCTGCGGAATAGCAGCATCCCTGATATGATGGGTCAACTCCAGAGGCACCGGGTATGGCTATTGGGGGACTCTGGTTACCCCAACCTTTCGTGGCTATTGACCCCAGTGAGGAATCCCAGGACCAGGGCAGAGGAACGGTACAATGATGCCCATGGGCGGACTAGGAGGGTAATCGAACGCACCTTCGGCCTTCTTAAGGCCAGGTTCAGGTGCCTCCATATGACAGGTGGATCCCTATACTACTCACCGAAGAAGGTGTGTGACATCATCATCGCCTGCTCCATGCTCCATAATTTGGCATTGCGACGCCAGGTGCCTTTTCTGCAGGAGGATGATCCAGATGACGGTGTTGTGGCAGCTGTGGAGCCTATGGATCCAGTGGACAGTGATGAGGATGAAGCTGAGGATGAAGGAAACGACAACAGGGAGTCAGTCATACAGCAATATTTCCAGTGACACACAGGTGAGAACATTTTCAGGTTTAACATTACATTGACTTTCACATGTCTACCTCGCTCCTGTATCTACATTTCACTCACTATTTGTTAATTGAGTTGTACCCTTCCATTTCAGTTTCACAAGTGTGGTAACCTACTTGTCAACTGCTTGCATCCATCAAGGGCTTGTGATGTGTGACATTGGTATGTTAGCCTTACAATGGGTAACCCATTATGACACTGTAATTGATAATACAAAGTTCCAAATCATAGACTGACTCAAGTTTTTTTGGCTTTCAAGGGTGTTTATTTAAGTGCTAAAAAAATCTAAGAAGGTTGTAAAATGGTGATGGGTGATAGTGTAGGAATGTCCATGGCAGACTCCAGTCTATTCGTCTCACAGATGCACTGCCCATCTGGGCATTGGAAGTGGAGCTGGGGCAGTTCCTATCTGGACAGGGTGACAAAGTGGGACAGTAGGGGGACAATCAGGGTGGTCTTATTTCCTGGCAGGGGTCTTGCCATCTTGCTCTGTCCTGTTCCTGGATCTCAGGGACCGCTTGCGTGGTGGTTGTCCGTCTGCAGGGGATGGCGTGCTGGTGTGTTGGTCCTGTGGCGGGGCATCCTGTCCACTAGCGCCGGCGGAGGTGGTGGGCAGTTCATCGTCCTGGCTAGTGTCAGGGGCCCCTTGGAGTGCCACGGTGTCCCTCAAGGTCTTTTGAATGTCCGTCAGCACCCCTACGATAGTGCCCAGGGCGGAGCTGATGGTCTTGAGCTCCTCCCTGAACCCCAAATACAGTTCGTCCTGCAGACGCAGGGTCTCCTGCAACTTGTCCAGGACCGTGGCCATCGTCTCCTGGGAGTGGTGGTATGCTCCCATGATGGAGGATAGGGCCTTGTGGAGAGTTGGTTCCCTTGGCCTGTCCTCCCTCTGTTGCACAGCAGCCCTCCCAGTTCCCCGGTGTTCCTGTGCCTCCGTCCCCTGGTCCGTGTGCCCACTACCACTGCCCCCAGGTCCCTGTTGTTGTTGGGGTGGTGGGTTTCCCTGGGTGCCCTGTAGTGGTGGACACACCGCTGATTGACCTGTCCTGGGTAGGGAGGTTTGGGCCCGCTGGGTGGGTGCTGTGCTGGTGTTACCAGAGGGTGGCAGCTCGGTGTTGGGCTGTGGCTGGGCAAGGGGAACCGACTGTCCTGAGGCCCACGATGGTCCGGGCTGGTCATCAGGATCCAGTGGGGCAGAGCTGCTGTCATCACTGTGGGCCTCTTCTGGCGGTGGAGTGGTGTTGTCTGGACCCTCTGGTGTGGTGATGTTCCTTCGGGTTCCTGCAGGAGTATAGGCACATGATTATTGCATCTGTGTGTGTAATGGTGTGCAATGGTTGGGTGTGCGTGATCCCCAGTGCAGGCATTCCTGTGTGGGGGCTTTTGTGGTGATGGTTGGGGGGGTGTTCTGGGTATGTGCAGTGGGCATGCTTTAGTGAGGGTTGCCCATGCTTAGTTGTGTCATGCAGGGCTTGGTGTTGGGATGGGTGCTCGGTGTCATGGGTAGATTGGAGAGGATTTGGGGTGATAGGGGAAGGTGTGAGGGTGGTGTGTGTGATAGCATGCAGGTAGGGTGGGGGATGTGATGGTTAAGATTTCACTTACCAGTGTCCCATCCTCCACCGACTCCTCCGAGGTCCTCAGGATGCAAGATGGTCAGGACTTGCTCTTCCCATGTTGTTAGTTGTGGGGGAGGAGGTGGTTGTCCAATGTGGTGGTGTTTTGGGGATGTGTGTGTATTTTGAGCGCGGCGGTGTGTACCGCCAATGGAATACCGCGGTTGAAAGACCGCCGCGTGGATTCGTGTGTCGTAATAGCATGGGCGTGTTTCTGTTGGCGTGGAGGTGGAGGATTTGTTACCGCCAGTTTATCGCTGACCTTTGGTTTGGCGGTGTTGTGTGGGTGTCTGAATTTCGGCGGATTCTGTGATGCGTGTCATAATAGCTGTGGCGGTCTACCGCGGTCGCGGCGGTGTATTGGCGGTCTTCTGCACGCCAGTAAGCGCCTTATACCGCCAATGTTGTAATGACCACCTATGTCATTAATTTTCCTCAAGTCTTGGACAACTCAAACTTTCCCACAAGGCTTTCTCAGTCCCATTATTGGTGAATTACATGGACTGCTCATCACTTCTTTCAAAACTCCTTGCTTCACAAAGTCCGCAATTATCTGTGTTACCTGTATAAGGACATCTTGCACCATGTGGTACTGCGGTACCTGAGGGAACACAGCATTTGGCTTCACACTGACTTTAACTGGTTCTACTCCTTTTATCAGTCCCACTTCCTTTCCTGTCAAGTCCCACACTTTCTCTCTGACTGTGCCCTGCAAGTCTGCTGGCAAATCAGTCACTGTGAACATTGGGAAGAAGTTAATCAGAGGATACTCCTTATCTGTCGTCTCCATTTCAGGATCTGATATTTGACCATCATCCCCTTCATCATCACTGTTTGTCTGCACTTCAATTTCCTCATTGGAACAGGTGATAGAACATCTTGTCTTGCACAGTAAGTCTCTTCCTAGTAGGGACACGGGATTCGAATCACAGACTACAAACCTGTGCAACCCCTGGAAAGTACCAATCCCTACCTGAACCGGATCTGTGATCGGGTTAGTCAAGAGTTGATTCGCCACTCCTACTACCTTGACTTTACGTCCCGAAAGAGGCAACTTCAGAACCTCTGCACTTCTAACTGTAGAGCGTGTAGCTCCTGTATCAACCAAGAATGAGACTTTGTGACCCATCACTCTCCCTTGCACGTAAGGTCCCCTCTGATCTACTTCTAGGGACACTGAAAGCCTACACTCCTCACTATCTGAACTCTCATCCGACCATTCATCGTTTATTCCATTCTCACCACGCAATGGGAACTGTTGTACTGCGTTATTTTGACTCATTCCTTGACTTGTGACCTGTTGAGGAAGCATCACCTGTTGCTGTCCCATTGGTGCTAAGGGCAACTGCATTTGCTGTCTAGGTACTACGGGAATCTGCTGTTGCACTTGCTACATCTGCACTGGTTGTACACGTGGCATCTGCACTTGTTGCATGGGTTGAAGACGCTGCATCTGAACCATGTTATTCTGGAAGTTCAGATTTGGACCCCTCATTCTTGGTCCTTTCACATTTTGGAATGCATTAACATCATTGCTTTGTTGAACAACACCTTCCTGCACCATCATCGGGCACCCCGCTTCCAGTGTCCAACGCCCCCGCAAGCATGATAAGGTAACACCTTCTTCATCCCCTGCACGTCATTTTGAACCACAACGGTATTCAGATCTGGACCACGGTTCACAAAACCTCCTCGACCTCTGCCTCTCACTTGCGCCTGAAACATCCTGTTTCCTTGCGGCTGTTGCACCATCTGATGTAAACCATTTCCCTGTATCCCTGCTTGGCCGCCTTAATTTGCATTACCATCACTTTCTCCTTTAACTTTCTCTGCTTCAACTCAATCTCATCACTACAGTATTTCGCATACTGCAACACCTCGTCAATCGGCTTCACTTGCCAACAGATCAAATGATTCTTAATCATCTGACTAATCTCGGGTCTCAACCCTTCAACAAATCTGAACACAAGGTGATTCATGTATTTCGCCTCTATGACCTCCATACCATTGTAGTGCTTGAACGCCTTCAACAACCTCTCATAGTAGGCATGTATCGACTCTTTGGCCTCTTGCGCCGTTCGATCAATCTTTTGCCAATCAATATTTTGCAGCAACACCTTCCGCTTCAAGAACTCAATCACCTTATAGTAGTACTTCATCACCTCAGGAGACGGTGCTCTTGTGGATCTGTCCCTTGCTGGCTCTGCTGTTGGCCAATCCACACTTCTCTTGCACTCAAGCCACAAGTCAGCTGGAACTAAAATCTCAAACAGGGTATTCAGGCCTTTCCATAGACACTTCGCAAGCTTCACAAACCTATCTGTCTGCTGGTACCACTCTATTGGTTTCTCCCTCAGCCTGGGAAAGTCATTTGTGAATGACAGACTGTCACCTCTCGACCATGGTACATGGACAAGAACACCTCCTGCCGTCTCTCTCATTGGTAACATCTTTATTGTACCGGTATCCGGTGCTGGTTTCGCCTGCTGCTGCTCCGAGCAGTCACATTTCCTTTTATCTCTTTTCTTTGCCCATCTGCCTTCCCACTTATCTAAGGCTCCCTAAACTTGTGCAGTCTGCAATATTTCTTTAAGGTGTGCCTTTATCCCAGTAGACCTCATGTGATCAAAATCCTTGTGATCAAAATCTAACCTGTAACTTCTCTTCAGATGTTTAGTATTGTCTAAGTCTATGCCGTATTTATCTGCCAGGTTTGCCAACTTCTGGTGTACCTTGCTCACTTCATTAGTTATCTTGGGGCACAGATATCTCAATTCTGCTTCAGAATATTATTCTAGCCTGTTCACTCCCATGCTCCCTTCTATTAGCTCAGCTGCTTCCATGCCCAGCCTCACAAAATTCAAGTATTCCTCTCTTTCCGACCGCTCTGCTGTCGCAGGAGTAGTCTGCAGTGAATTTAACTTGTCTAACCATTCATTCAGTTGTTGCGCTGTTAAGCCTTGCAATGAGATATTTCCAGCCTGCATTATCGGTGTTTGCGGTACATTCGTACTTGAGATCTGTGGAGCCAGCAGTCCCAAACCTGATTGTCTCATGGTATCTGGAGTGACCCGAATCGGACTGAAGTCTAACAGGGACCTAGATATCTCTATTGTCTGTTCCACTGGAGTCATTCCTTGAGGGCTCCCTATGAACCGTCCTCTTGTCACCTCTTGGGTCATTACTCCCTGATCGCATACACTAGGCTTCGCCTGTGCATATAATGGTACTGGTGGACCAACTGTAATAGGAAGGATATGGTGGCTGGCGACTGGCGACTGCCTGCTTCCCAAAACCTGTGGAGCATTAGCTCCCATATTCTGATTCATTATTGGTGCTGTGGCTAACTGAGGTCCCGTGACTGAGGTGTAATTCAGAATCATTTGTTGCTGTGTCTGAGGCAGTAAAAGTGGAGTTGGCTCAGTCTGTATCAGCTTTGGTCTCGTATATGCCAGATCTGACGGCACCATCAAATTCGTAGTGGTCTCTTATATTTGGACATCAGGGTAGAGCCTCTGAACCAATGGTGGCTGTAACTGTGTCTGCATCTCTGGTGCAGTAGACACACTGACACTGTTCTGCATCGGAACTGGTGTTGCGACTGTATTAACTTGTACCACACTTATTGTTCCCTGGTTCTGAGTCGAGTTTACAGGACCCGCACTTGTACTTGGTCTGTTATCATCTAGTGCATATGGCGGTGGTCGATCATGTAGTAACTGATTAAGGAACTCGTCATCTGAGTCATCTGCCTCTGCCCAGGACTTCTTAGTCTCCTTTTCTTTGCTAGAACCCTTATTCATCTGACAAGTGGCTTTCCCTCCTTGGGTTCCGCCTTCTTGAGTTATTGCTGGAAACATCCTGACTCCCTCTACTATTTCCCTTCTCCAAACCCTCTGTGCGCTCTCCCACCTAGCTTCTGCTAGTGTTTTCTCTGCTTTCCTCATTCTCCTCTCAAACTTTTGTTTCTGCTGTCGTATTGCCATCAGTTCCCAAATCGCTAACTCCTCAAACTGTGCTGGCCTCGGAGGTGGATTTTGCTCATTTAACACCCTCTGAAAATTTTCCCAAATCCTTATATTGAACTTTCCGTGCTCCGGAAACGCCAAACACCCTTCTTTCTCTGTCATTTTGCACCATTGCTTTAGCCAAAGACATGGCGCGACTCCCCACTCCTCCATTACGGCATAAGCCGGTCTATCCTCTGGCAGTGTAGGCTCCCCCACACTCGCAGTAATGTACACATCTCCCCTCAAAGCGCTCTTTAGAGCCTTGAAAAACTTCATTTTTGCATCTTTCATTTTCTAACAATCGAATCAGGAACTGACTTTAATTCCCAGAACTCTCTTCGCCTACCTTCTCAACCAATTGCCTCTCACGGACGGCTGCCAATCCATGCGCGACCCTTCTTACTAACTGACCTATCCCAGCGCGGCTCCAATGATGTCACAATCACACACACTGCGGCTGACTAAGTCTTGCGGCTTGTCTACCTCACTCTCAATTCACACAAAAACGAATGCAATATATTGCGAGCACTAACAAAACTCAAATTTGCCGGTTTACTACAGGAAGGGTAACACAATCGCTTCAGAACTTTACAGAGATTTTGCTTAGCCTCGGCCGCTACTCTCTCCTTCTCAGATCCTGCACTTGCAAGCAAAATTTGACCCGCAAATTTTACTCTCGACTTGTCAATGGGTTGTCCTAATGCACTTTAGAACTCACCAAATCTCCATCGAAGTTTTCATTCACTCACTATGACTCAAACTCGACTCATCAACCACGCCCGATTGACCTATTAAACCGCACAAATTACAACATAAACCAGCAGTATACTCCGGAGACTTAGACCACGCAGGGTCCGTACATCACCAACAACCACGTGGACAATTTTTGAGCACAAAGCACCACACTCACATGAAGTTCGCCGACTTCCATGCTCTCATACTGCGGAGTACGCACACTCCTATTAAAACATTACCTGGCCTGAAATTCTCACAAACTTCACAATTCACCTGCGGTATGCATAAGCTGTGCAAGCGCAAACCCTCCGTCACTCACATTATCACTAGAACGCCGAGAACATACCCTACTCACTTCAGCAAGCTCCGAGATTCCGGGAAACTCATCTGGGACTTAGGGGCACATCATCTCTCCAATTTGCATTATCTCAAAACAATTTTCAAACAATTGTCCCTTGTCCTAGGGCCCCAAAGGGCCGAAACCATCCTCTGCTACCAGAACTGATAACGCGTCCAAACCATGGTAATTTAACTTACAAGGGGACTCGTTTTAGGCCAATGAATCTTTTGACCACGTTTGGGGACTTCCCAGAACGAGATATCCATTTAGCATTTCAATCAATAGATCAATAACCTCATCAATATTCACAATAACTAATCAGTCAAGCTAATCAATAACATTTAATAAGAATCAAACATACCATGACTTTTCAGCCGTGAATAACCACACAAATCTAGTAAGATGTAGGATATTTATTCCCTATTAGTTACACTCTAGTATCATATTTATAGTCGCAATATCAATAAGCACATCAATACCACTATAACTTGGCAACTCGAGTAAGACTTTATCAAAGCATAGGTCATGAACATTAGAACAAAGCACAACGTTAACATGAGTCAACTTTAGCAGAATATCATTAGTACATTATCCAACAAAGCAAGAATTCAGTCATTTGTCTATTTGCACCCGATATTAGTGAACTCCTTAACTAACCTCGAATTAGCATCAGCATGTTGGGCCTCATGCAAAACAATTTAGCAACATGAATTTGAAAAATATCTAACTATGGCCTCTATCAAAAGAGCAGTTGGTACCTAGAAAGAAAAGGCAAAAAGACCATTACAATTTATCATCAGATAGTTACCCGTCCGAATGAGTCAGCATGCAGGATTAGTCTTTGTCCTCAGGACATCAGTCGATTCGCCATCAGCCAGGATAGAACAGGTAAGTCTCAGTAGGGCAGTGCAAGTAAAGACTCTTTCCTCATAAGGAGGAGAAGTGCATATCAGGCAAGGAATAAGGTGAGGATGGTTCAAGGTATAAGACAAAGACTCTCAGAAAAGGGATGATGAAGGATGATGAGGAATGGCTCGATAATGGCTGATTTTTCCTTGGGTCACGCCGTTATATCAAAGTTGACGAACAAGTCTCTTATTTCCCATTGGGCAATATTTGGTGCATCGTTATGTCTGTCCAATAATCCGTCACACACCTTACTAGAATTTTCACCTCAGACAGTTCTCATGCAGTTTATTGGCTCCTGTGATTGTCGTCTTCAACGGGTGGAATGTCAGGTAAGAAAAGTTACACTTGTCGCTCCAGTCAGTAGTTCCATTGTCTTCTCCTAGTCCAGGCGACCTTGCACCTGTTGCGAATTACACTGTTGCATTCGGCAAGAATGTCTCCTTGAGCAAGTGGGGTCCCATGAGTAAGAATTGACTACGGCTACACATATCTCAAGCTTCTGGAAAAGTACAGCTTTGTGTCCTTCAGGAAAGCAGCACATTGCACGTTAGAAAACACAGTTAATATGAGACCAGGCAGCTAGGCTCAGACCCTTGCTAACTAAGGCCTAGTGAGTAATTTAGCATAACCCTAATACATAACTCTTAATGCTAATACAAAATCATACATTAGTACACTGTTAATTCATAATTAATCAGTTTCATTAATCATCGTATACCTTGGTGGCCACTCCCCGTGGGCACATTTCAAACGCATGCATTCATTTTCTTCTAAGTTAGTACATCTTCTATGCGGCTTCATTACACATTATATTGCAAGCTTTTCATGTTAATATTGATTATAAAAGTCACACTCCAACACTGCCCTTGATTCTATTTTCTGAATCTGCCAAAGGCCCCGTGGGGTCATCCCTGACACCTTCAAATGTATGCAGAGGTGCCAAATACATAAAGGTAGCTAAAATAAATTATTAAAATCGAAAACAGGAGCAGTGACCACAAAGTACTGTATGATTTTTGCAAACTTAAAATAAGAATTTTATCCTTTTCAAAAAGTAGAAATAAATAAATAAGTAGCCTTGATGAGAACTTTGGATTTGTACTTGCTGCAAATCAACCCAGGGTACTGGAGTACCTTAAACTACCATACATAGTAAATAAGAGATGTGTTTGTCAGTAAACAGACCACCCCCAGGAAGAGGAACAAGAGTGGTTACCCATGAAATGTGTGCTATAATGTCTAAAAGCCTTTTTTTAACTGTTAGTAGGTAACACGTTTTAGCCGCTGATAAATAGAAAATGCCTCACGTTTTCAGTCTCTCATCAATCAGTGTAAGGTTCAAATGGTCTGTGATGTTCCTTCTCGTGATATCAGTTGGAGGTGAAAGAGCGGGTGATGTCACTTCCACTATCGCTTTCACTCCATTCCCACATACAATTTGATGTCACATTTTAATTACAGACCCACCTGCATTTAAACGCAATTCACAAGTCACTGAATACTTGATTAGAGTAATGTCAGGATAAATCTTTCATAACCAGCGGGTCATCACATTCAGAACTGCAGGTTCCAAAGCTGCCACCGGAAGCAAAAACACCTTCAGGGCCAGGTCAAGAGCTGCCTTCAGCCAAAAGTAGGCAGTTTCACGCCAGTTTGCGCAACAAAGCTTTCGAGTGCCAAGATCGCCTCAAAAGATTCAACTTGGCTGCTTTAAACAACATGCAGGCGGCTTGTGAAATTATTTCCAACTATTCAGCCAGCACAAAACAAGCTTATTAGCTCTTTACCACAAGCATGCAGACGGTGTCGGTCTCTTTAATCACTCAGCAGCTTGGCTCCTCTGTGATCCAAGCAGAGTGCATTTCCTCTTTGAGGAATGGCTTTCCCATAATTAAACGAGAAAGGGTTCGTTGCAGCCCCCTGCACAAATTACTACCCAGTAAATTCGGAATAATATATTACAAGTAGTACTTTATTCTATTTATTCTCCAGGTATTGATGCACACTGGATTCGTTCTATTTTCGAGGCAGTGCCATGGAAACTGGTCTCTTGACAAAGGCCCATGTCAGAGCAGGGTTTGAGTGAGCAGAATTTGAACTGCACAGGCTAGATCAAGGCTGCTGACAACAGTCACCCCTTCAGCACCCCGTAACACTCACATGGCAGCTTCAGAATACAAGCGCTTAAAAATCTCCAGCCTTCTCAGGTTCTTGGCTCAGGTCTATGTTGGGAACAGACAAAGAATGAAGATGGCGGACGGTAAATGACATTTCAAAAGCAAACAATCCCCGAATACTGCTCGGGACACACACATACAGTGACACTTTTAATAGTGCAAAAGGTCATTTATTTAGGACAGGATTTCAACATAAACAACATTGAACTTCAAATGTATACCCAAACATTAACTAAACCCCCAACTTCCAGTTTACCTTTGCTCATCTCTCTCTCTTCCAAACCTCTCTTCGCTTCTCCTCCCCTAGACACACCCCTATTCCTCCCATGCCCTATTTGCTTCGAGCATACACCCCTCACTCTGCTCCTTCACCTCCTTGTAATTCCCACAGGAAGGGTGGACAAGCCCGCATCTGGCTCTCCAACCTCCCCCATCTTCTGTCATACCTTCAAATATCACCTGCCCTAACTGACTCTCCCTCCCTATCCGTCGTCACCTCTTTATAATACCCTCCAATGTCCCCATACCTTCTTCTCTTCCTTGACTGCCGGGTGGGTGGGTGGTCAAATTCCGCTCCTTCCTAACAGCGGTCGGCGCGGAAAGAGGCCGACCCTGCCTCCCACCCCCCCTTTTAAGCCCTACACTAAAACCCACCCCCACTTACCTGCCACCAATCCGACTCCTCCACGCCACTTCCTGTCCTCTCCCGAACGTGCTCGCGGAGAGACTAGAGCAGGTCTCTCTCTCCGCGGGCCCCTCCAATCTGATTTCATTTCTTTTAACTGCTAGTGCTTGCATATTCACTGTTGACATGTCCTTCACCTTTCTCAGAGAAATGTTTGGACTGCTTTGGAGAAGATACCACCAGTGGGTACCACAGCGGAATTTGTTTGTGGACCGCTCACAGGGGCACACGTGTCACATACCTATTAGCAGATGAGGAAGGTAACATCGTATTAAGAAGACTGCATGGAAATTGTAGTGTATAGTAACTACAATTGTATAAGACATTTCTGTCAACAGCCTGGCATTGCTGCACTGTTTTAGGCATACCACATACAACATATTGCATCTAAAAAGGTGCAGGTAGAAAATGTCAAAATTAGCGCTTATGTTAGGAAAAAGGTGTGGTTGGCCATGGAGCGGGGTGGCGCTCATTATACTCTAGAGACATTCTTAGGTGCGTATTTATACCTTTTTTTGCACCGCACCTGCGTCATTTTTTGACGCAAAAGCGGCGCAAACTTACAAAATGTAGCTGTATTTTGTAAGTTTGCGCCACTTTTGCGTAAAAAATTACACAAATGCGGTGCAAAAAAAGTATAAATATGGGCCTTATTAAAGTGGGAAAGGTCGCCTTGACCCCTTCGCTGACAGGCCTTTTCCCCCTCAGGTGCCAGGTCTTTTTTTGGCTACTTGGGGCAGTTTGCCCTTAGGCCCTCATACCTTTTTGTTCACATAAGCTACCCACGTCAAATTTGCGTCCTTTTTTTCAAACATCCTAGGGATTCTAGAGGTACCCAGAGTTTGTGGGTTCCCCTGAAGGAGACCAAGAAATTAGGCAAAATACAGAAAAAAATATTTTTTTTCAAAAAAAGGGAAAAAAGGGCTGCAGAAGAAGGCTTGTGGTTTTTCCCCTGAAAATGGCATCAACAAAGAGTTTGTAGTGCTAAAATCACCATCTTCCCAGGCAGTCTTGAATGAGAAAACTAAATTTTTCAACACAATTTTCACATTTTACTGGGACATACCCCATTTTTACTATTTTGTGTGCTTTCAGCCTCCTTCCAGTTAGTGACAGAAATGGGTGTGAAACCAATACTGGATCCTGGAATGCTAAACATTTCTGAAAAGTAGATACAATTCTGAATACAGCAAAGGGTAATTTGTGTAGATCCTACAAGGTTTTCCTACAGACAATAACAGCTGAAATGAAAAAATATTGAAATTGAGGTGGAAAAAACAGCCATTTTTCTCCACATTTTACTCTGTAACTTTTTGCTGTGATGTCAGATTTTTTAAAGCAATATACCGTTACGTCTGAGGGACTCTTCTGGTTGCGGGGATATATAGGGCTTGTAGGTTCATCAAGAACTCTAGGTACCTAAAGCCAATAAATGAGCTGCACCTTGCAATAGTTTTTCATTCTATACCGGGTATACAGCAATTCATTTACAGAAATATAAAGAGTGAAAATAGATATCAAGAAAACCTTTTTATTTCCGAAATGGGCACAAGATAAGGTGTTGAGAAGCAGTGGTTATTTGCACATCTCTGAATTCCGGGGTGCCCAGAATCCTTTGTAAACCTCAAAATTTGGCCAAAAAACACTTTCTCTGACAGAAAGTTCTGGAATCGGAGAGGAGCCACAAATTTCCTTCCACCCAGCATTCCCCCAAGTCTCCCGATAAAAATGGTACCTCAATTGTGTGGGTAGACCTAGCACCCGTGACAGGAAATGCCCCAAAACACAACGTGGACACATCACATTTTCCCAAAGAAAACAGACCTGTTTTTTGCAAAGTGCCTAGCTGTGGATTTTGGCCTCAAGATCAGCGGGCACCTAGGGAAACCTACCAAACCTGTGCATTTTTCAAAACAAGACACCTAGGGAAATCCAAGATGGGGTGCCTTGTGGGGCTCTCACCAGGTTCTGTTACCCAGAATCCTTTGCAAACCTCAAAATTTGGCCAAAAAACACTTTCGCTGACAGAAAGTTCTGGAATCGGAGAGGAGCCACAATTTTCCTTCCACCCAGCATTCCCCCAAGTCTCCCGATAAAAATGGTACCTCAATTGTGTAGGTAGACCTAGCACCCGTGACAGGAAATGCCCCAAAACACAACGTGGACATATCACATTTTCCCAAAGAAAACAGAGCTGTTTTTTGCAAAGTGCCTAGCTGTGGATTTTGGCCTCTAGCTAAGCCTGCACCTAGTGAAACCTACCAAACCTGTGCATTTTTTAAAACTCGACACCTAGGGAAATCCAAGATGGGGTGACTTGTGGGGCTCTCACCAGGTTCTGTTACCCAGAATCCTTTGCAAACCTCAAAATGTGGCAAAAAAACACTTTTTCCTCTCATTTCAGTGACAGAAAGTTCTGGAATCTGAGAGGAGTTCACATTTCCTTCCACCCAGCGTTCCCCTAAGCCTCCTGATAAAAATGGTACCTCACTTGTGTGGGTAGGCCTAGTGCTCGCGACAGGAAATGACCCAAAACGCAACGTGGACGCATCACATTTTCCCCCAAAAAACAGAGCTGTTTTTTGCACAGTGCCTAGCTGAGGATTTTGTCCTCTAGCTCAGTCGGCACCTTTCGAAACCTAGCAAACCTCCGCATTTTTTAAAACAAGACACCTAGGGGAATCCAAGATGGGGTGACTTGTGGGGCTCTCGCCAGGTTCTGGTACCCAGAATCCTTTGCAAACCTCAAAATGTGGCAAAAAAACACTTTTTCCTCTCATTTCGGTGACAGAAAGTTGTGGAATCTGAGAGGAGCTGCAAATTTCCTTCCACCCAGCGTTCCCCCAAGTCTCCCGATAAAAATGGTACCTCACTTGTGTGGGTAGGCCTAGCACCCACGACAGGAAATGCCCCAAAACACATCAAAATTATCAAATACAAAACTACCTGTTTTTGCGGGGGCACCTGCGTTTTGGCCATCTATAGAAACCTACCAAGCCCAGGCATTTCTGAAAACTAGACACCCAAGGGAGTCCAGGGAGGTGTGACTTGCTTGGATCCCCCAATGTTTTCTTACCCAGAATCCTCAGCAAAGCTCAAATTTAGCTAAAAAATCAAATTTCTCCCACATTTCTGTGTGGGATCACCGCAGCGGGACAAATTTCCTACCACCCAACGTTTCTCTCAGTCTCCCGGTGAAAATGATACCTCACTTGTGTAGGTGGGCCGAGTGGCTGTGACAGGTAAGAGCCAACAACATGTTGAAATTGAGGGGGAGCCAAAGTGAGTCTAAAAGGGCAGTTTGAAAAAAAACATTTTTAGGCTTAAAGTGCAGCAGAATTTCTATCAGTATAGATGAGGCAATGTTGGGTTGTTGGAATTTTGTAGATTCCTGCAGATTCTGGAAGGTTCCATCACAAAAATGTGGGAAAAATGTGTGATTTCCAGCAGAGTTGGAGGTTTGCAGGGCATTGTGGGTAAGAAAATGGTTCGGGGTGCATGTGAAGCACACCACCCTAGAATCAACCAGATGTTTAGTTTTCAGATGTGTCTAGGTCTTGTGTATTTATCTACATGGCAGCGTCCCAAAGTAAAAAAAGTGTAGCCCTCACCATTCCAAGTGGGATGATTGTGAGAGTTACCAATCTCTCATGGCCCAAATGTAAAACCAAAACCCAAAATAATCAATTGTTCTCTTGCTTGCTGTGGGATAAGATGTTTTATTGTGCGGGGGAGACTGCTACCCTCTTCATTTGGGGTGGGGGCATAACCAGGCCCAAACTGGCTGGTAGCCACCACCCCACAATTTTTAGTTTTTTTTAATTCCCTGGCATCTAATAGACTTTCTGCCACCCCCCCCCCCCCCCAGGGGTGTGGATCGGGGTAATTGCCCAATCTGCCCGCTGGGCAGAACAACTTTGGCCCCATTTATTTTGAATAAAAACCTTCCCTGGTCTCTTGTGGGCTTTCTGCCCCACTTGGGGCAGATATGGGCCTTCCAAAAATAGGCCGATCTGCCCCCCAGAGGGGCAGATATGGCCAACAGTAATGTGCTGCCATGGGGAGCGACCCTTGCCCAAGGGGTTACCCCACAAAACAAAATACACACATATACACACACCAATCCCTGGTGTCTAGTGGTTTCTGCCCCTCTTGGGGGCAGATTGGCCTAACAAAAATAGGCCAAAAATGGCCTAAATACAATGTGCCCCCCATGAGAGAGACCCTTGCCTTAGGGGTCACTCCCCATACATAAAAACATAAAGTAAATAAAACAAAATTTATGTCCCTGGTGCCTAGAGGGTTTCTGCCCCCCCTGGGGGCAGATCGGCCTAATTAAATTAGGCCTATCTGCCCCCAGGAGGACAGAAAAGGCCTAAAAATATTTTGCCTCTCATGGGGAGCGGCCCTTGCCCAAGGGGCCGCTCTCCTTATGCGTAAGCATAAAAAAAAACAATTCCCTGGTGTCTACAGGTTTCTAAATGGGCTAAAAATATAGTGGCCCCCGGGGAGCGATCCTTGCCTAAGGGGTCGCTCCCCACATATTAAAAATAAAAATTACAAAAAATCCCTGGTGTCGAGGGGTTTTCTGCCTCCCCTGAGGGCAGATCAGCCTGATTATATTAGGCACATCTGCCCCCGGGGGGGGCAGAAATGGCCTAAAAATAATTTGGTCCCCTGGGGAGCGGCCCTTGCCCAAGGGTCCACTCCCCTTATACGTAAGTATGATTAAAAAAAAATCCCTGGTGTCTAGTGGTTTATGCCCCCCCAGGGGCATAATCAGTCTAATTAAATTAGGCATGATCTGCCCCCAGGGGGTCAGAAATGGGTTAAAAATAATTTTGATCCCCGGGGAGCGACCCTTGCCTGAGGGGTCGCTCCCCACATATAAAAAAAAATAAACAAAAAAAATTATCCCTGGTGATGAGGAGTTTTCTGCACCCAGGGGTGTCAGAAATGGCCTTAAAATAATTTTGCCCCCCCTGGGAGTGACCCTTGCCTAAGAGGTCACTCCCCACACATAAAAAAATTAAAAATGTATCCCTGGTGTTTAGGGGTTTTCGCCCCCCACACCCCTGGGGGCAGTAATGGCCTAAAAATCATTTGGTCCCCTGGGGAGCGGCCCTTGCCCAAGGGCCCACTTCCCTTATGAGTAAGTATTGATAAAAAAAAATCCCTGGTGTCTAGTGGTTTCTGCTCCCACTGGGGCAGAAATGACCTAAAAATAATTGGGCCCCCCGGGAGCGACCCTTGCCTACGGGGTAAAAAAATAAAAATAAACAAAAAAAATGTATCCCTAATGTCTAGGGGTTTTCTGCCCCGGGGGGGCAGAAATGGCCTAAACATGATTTGGCCCCCTGGGGAGTGGCCCTTGCCCAAGGGGTCGCTTCCCTTACTGAAATTCACACAAAAAAATCCTTGCAGTCTAGTGGGCACTGCTGCTGCCTGATCACATCTCAATCGGGGAGCAGAAATGCTTCGAGAGACATGAAAGGAAAGGAAAGGTCTTTCCTTTCCTTGTTTGTCTCTCCAGCCCCACCTCTCGGTCGGAAGAGAAATGCTTCTGCATTTCTCTTCTGGGATCACGCTGGAAGATAGGACGTCATCAGACGTCACAGGGGGTGGGGAGGATTGGTGGTGGAAGGGGAAGCGATTCCCCTTCCATCCCTGACTGGGGCGTGTCGGGGGGAGGCCCACGGGGGAGCACTAGGGGCCAGGTGCAGGACGAGCTGGTCTTGTCCCAGTGCACCCAAAGGGTTAATGAGGCAGGTGCAACTTTAACTAATAAGATCCTTGGCAACTAGCCATACATTCTATACAAACCCAGGCCTCACCAATACAATATATAACCTATCCATCCACCTACCTTTCCCCTAATAAATCATTTTAAACCCTCCCTTGCACTCACACTTCACAGTTCTCATCTGTTCACATCAGAACTTCACCAATGAAACTATTCCATGCCAATCAATGTTTGGCTTCCTATACTCTTTCAAATTGCCCCTCCTTCCCACTCACTCCTATTGCAACTCCAAAATGTATTAACCTGTCTAACTTCTGTACACTAATCATTCCAGAACTGTCCGAACTACCCGCCACATATATTCACCTGCTCATCAGCGACAAACCACATTCTCTGAGCACCTTGCCCAATAATGTTAATGCACAACCTGCCTCATAGAACATTCCACCAACCAGAAGGACATAACTTAACAGATTCCAGGGCGGGAGGGTGGGAAAAATCTTTTCCTACTCCTGCTGGGTGCTTTGACGGTGTCCTCACTGCCTGCTTTTACACCCTCTATCCCCTAATGCTCCACCCCCTCACTAAACCTACCAGTCCTGCCACACTCTATCACCTGGGGCACATGACCCGCCCAAACAAACTCCAAGGGTGTTGGCTTACACCAAAATACCCCCGAGATCCCATCAGACAGGACGGCGCTCAAGAATACTCTAAAGACATGCTTGATTTGTGAATGGTCGCTTTAATGAGCCATGTGCAACTTTAACTAATAATAACCTTCACAACTAGCTATATAATCTATACAAGTCCAGGTCTCACTAATAATATATAGAACCTATCTATCCACCTCCCACACTCCCCTAATAAATCATCTTAAACCCTCCCTTGTCACTCACACTTCACCATTCTCTGTTCACACCAGAACTTCACCAATTAAACTATACCATGTCAATCAATGCTTGTCTTCCTATAGCCTTTCAAATTACCCCTCTCCACATAACTCCACCTCCATTTTGGATCCGGTAACAAAGTGAACAATGTATCCAGCCTACGCAGCAATTTCTTCCATTTCATTCCTCCCTTCCCAAACCATTTCAAGTGAACTCTTGACTGATTGAGGCCCAAGTATTTGCCAAATTTTCCAGCTTTAGCCTGGCATGCCACGCATTTCACAAAGGAGTGCCCACAAATCCAAGCTTCAATGTACTCCCATTGTGGCCCTGCAATGTAACCTACAACAAACAAATGATTACATGAAAAATCTTCCAAGCAAGACCTGCCATCAAATATCGCTTATAACAGTCAGACTTCCACTCTCCCACATTTTGAATCTCTTGCCTCCCCCAGGCTTGCATTTCAGCCTCAGTCACCAAACATCCCTATTCTAAAAGAGTGCATGACATATTCATGCCCAGGCATCCCCATGCTGTGCAACACTTGTGAAACTCCTAAAACCTGTGACTGTAGAACTCTGTCCCCAGCCATGGCAAAAACAAAAGTTCTGAAGGAAACTCTTTTCTATAAGTGTGCCACCAATGTACGGGCCATACTGTTTGGTCAGATAACCTCTGAGCATCACACACTTACCCCTTCCACTTACCTCTTCCCTTTTGCTCTATCTTGGACTTGGGCATCCACACTTGTATTTTATCCTGTGAAACACTTACATTGTGCGTCTTGATACCAACAACGATTCTGGTCCCAACCAGTTCATCCACTCGAAAGGCACCAAAAAACAACTACACCATCACCACTGCAAACATCACATTCTCTTATACACTTCTGCATACTTGCAGCAGCACGGCAATCAAACACTTTAGCAGCTGAAGGGTTATTGGCCTCCTTACTCTCTGACCGGCCTTTTCTCTTGCCTAGCCTTCCAGCAACCTCTTTCCCAGTTCACCTGCAGATAGCTCATAGCCTCAGTCCAACTTTAAAAAAAATGCTAGTTTGCCTGCAGTCGTCACAGTCACCATGCTTTTTTCAATCATAATCATAATGAATTTTAACACATCTTCCCTGCACAAATGCTTTCCATCTTGTAAGTTCCATTTCCAAGAGCCTGACTCCCTGAACTCATTCCATGCTTGTTTGTATGCTCACCATGTGGACCCTAATAAAGAACTCTTGATTAGCTGAAGCAACCTTGCTCCCCGATGGTCCTTAGGTACCCTGGCATCGTCGTCATAAGTGCATCGGCCCCACGTGCTAGCTCACGGAATTTCTGCCACTGGGAACGAGAAAGAGCATCAGCAATGCTGTTGTCTACTTCGGTGATGTGCTTGGTCCTAAAGACCACATTCAAGTGCAAACATTGCAATACATAGAAGTCCCTTGTGGAGTGACGATTCACACTGTGCACTACTGACAAATCATCTACCTTAAAACCACTTTTTTGTTGAAGAACTCTCTTCCCCAAACACATACCACCACCACCAATGGGAAAAAACTTCAAAAATGCAATACTGTGAGCTCCATTCTTCCAGTGGTCAGACCATTCTTCTGCACACTATTTCCATTGCCATGACAATCAAAAACCTGCACCAACTGCCTCATCTGAAAACAGTTCCAAGGACCTACTACTTTTTTTCCCATACCTTGCATGGCTACTCCATTGAAATCCTGTAAAAATGTTTTCCATTCTGTTAAGTCATCTTTCACACCTGCTTCCAGTATGATTTTATCATGTGGAAGAGCAGTCCCAGAGAGAGCCAAGCCCAATCTTTGACAAAAGGTGAGCCCAGCTTTAACCGCCCTACGTGCAAAATTGAGATGCCCTAGCAGTACCTGTGTGTCTTTTACTTATGCTTTGTCTTTTGCTAACATTTCATTCAACAACCTCAACAAAGTCACTCTCTTTTCTTCAGGCAATCTCACTTCCATGTTCACCGCATTCAGCTCCACCCCCAAAAATGTCAGAACTTCAACTGGACCACATGTTTTTTTAGGAGTGATTTGGTCCCCTGTGATGTTTAAAAGATTTTAAAAACTGTCCAGCAGGTGTTTACACTCCACAGAATTTGGTGCACCAACTATGAAAAAAACATCCAGGTGATGTGTCATAGAGGATGTACTATTAACACACATAAATACTTGCTGTAATATGGCCCTGAATAATTCAAAAAGGGAGCAAGAGACAGAACAACCCATGGGCAGGATTTTTGTCCACAAATATACAACCAGTAAAATGAATTCCTAAGAGTTCTAAATCCACAGGGTGGACTGGCAACAGCTGAGAAGCTGACTGAATTCACCCTTTGCCATTCTTTCCCTCTGCAAGCCTTCTGTATTAAGGCTGTTGCCGCATCCACTGATGCATAATGCACCCTGCTTTTCTCCTCAGGAATAAAGTCATTTACTGACACATCTGACCAGGAAAGATGGTGAATCATCCTTGTTAGAAATGGGGTCTTTGGTTGGCAGTCAGGTTACCCCCTGTCCAAGCAAGGACCCTCACTCTAGTCAGGGTAAGTCACACACAATCCAAATTATCCTGTGCCCACCCCCTGGTAGCTTGGCACTGAGCAGTCAGGCTTAACTTAGAAGGCAATGTGTAAAGAATTTGTGCAACAAATCATGCAATAACACAGCATAACACCACAAAAATACACCACACAGTGTTCAGAAAATATATAATATTTATCTGGATAAATGCAGGTCAAAACTATCAAGAATCAATAAGTATGCATTGAAATATCACTGTAAAAATGATATAAAGTGTCTTTAGTCTTTAAAAAGCAACAAGTGTTTCTTGCAAGCACAAAGTACCTGGTTTGCATTCAAATTCTCCGCAAGAGACCTCAGAGGAGGAGATGCATGGAAAACGGGGAGGTGTGTGTCGATTTTTCTGGCGCACACAGACGATGCATCAGGGAGTTTTCACGCAGGGCAGGCTTTTCGTCAATTTCGGGCGCATAGACTGGGATCCTCTTCGGGTTGCGGGGTTTTTGGATGCCCCGGGTATGCAGCGTTGAAATCCTAGGCATGCAAGATGAAGTCAAAGGGGCTGCGTTGATCCGGAGGGCAATGCGTGGAAATTTCTACTTCGCAGCAGGCGCTGCGTCGATACCTTTTCGGAACTCGGGCTGTGTCGTTCTGGCTCGGCTTTGCGTCGATCCAGTGAGCCATGCGTCGAAGTTCCAGTTGCAATGCTGGCGCTGCGTCGATTTTCTCTTGTGAAGTCGGGCTGCATTGATCGGGTTTGGCGTGCACAGATTTTCTCACTGTGATGCAGGCTGTGCGTCGTTTCTTGCAGGGTGTGTCGAATTTTTGACGCACAAGGAGTTCTTTTGCAGGATGAAGTCTTTTTGGTCCTGAGACTTTAAAGAACAGGAGCAAGCTCCATCCAAGCCCTTGGAGAGCACTTCTCAGCAGAGCCAGGGGGCAACAAGGCAGCAGGGTAACAGCAGGGCAGCAGTCCTTTGCAGGAAAGCAGTCAGGTGAGTCCTTTGGGCAGCCAGGCAGTTCTTCTTCACAGGTTGCAGGTTCATGTCCAGAAGTGTCTGAGTTGGAAGGGTCAGAGACCATGCTTAAATACCCAAATGTGCCTTTGAAGTGGGGGAGACTTCAAAGAGTGGCTTAAAAGTGCACAAGGTCCCCTTTCAGTTCCACCCTGTCTGCCAGGGTCCTAGTGGGGGGTGGGGCAGTCCTTTGTGTGAGGGCAGGCTGCTGTCCTTTGACATGTAAGTGTCAGGCCCTCCACCCTCCCAGCCCAGAAAGACCCATTCATTATGCAGATGTGTGCAAGTGTGACTGAGCATCCTGTGTTTGGGGTTTGTCTGAGTGGAATGCACAAGGGAGCTGTCAAGTAACCCAGCCAGACCTGGATTGTAAGGCACAGAAGGATTTAAGTGCAGAGAAATGCTCACATTCTAACAGTGGCATTTCTAAAATAGTAATACTAAATCCAACTTCACCAGTCAGCAGGATTTTGTATTACCATTCTGGCCATACTAAATATGACCTTGTTACTCCTTTCAGATCAGAATCTACCACTCAAACAGTATATGATGGTAGCCCTGATGTTAGCCTATGAAAGGAGCAGGCCTCACAGCAGTGTAAAAACAAATGTAGGAGTTTTACACTACAAGGACATATAAACTGTGCAGGTACATGTCCTGCCTTTTATCTACAGAGCACCCTGCCCTATGGGTTAGCTAGGGCCTACCTAAGGGGTTACTTTTATGTAGAAAAAGGGGGGTTTAAGGCTTGGCAAGTACTTTTAAATGCCAAGTCAAAGTAGCAGTGAAACTGCACGCACAGGGCTTGCAATGGCAGGCCTGAGGCATGGTTAAGAGGCTACTCATGTGGGTGGCACAAAAAGTGGCAGAGGCCCACAAGTAGCGTTTAATCTACAGGCCCTGGGCACATGTATTGCACTTTACTGGGGTCTTACAAGTAGATTAAATAAGGCAATTGGGTATGAACTAATGTCACCATGTTTTAAGGGAGAGAGCATATGCACTTTAGCATTGGATAGCAGTGGTAAAGTGTGCAGAGTCCTAAAACCTGAACTCACCTGGTTCTTTTCTTGAAACTACTCCTATAGGGGATACAATTAAATTTGGCAACGGCCAATCCAAAAAAGGGTCGGGATAGGTCCTTCATCTACTTCCTTCATCAATTTCTTCCACACAAGCACTCCTTGCCCCTGGATAGAATGCAAATTCTCAGCCCAGCGATGACCTTAGGGACCTTCATAGCTCAACTTAAAACCAAATTCAAAACCTGTTTGCATTTGCTCACCTGCCTCCATAAGGGCACAATGTTCCAACCGTTACTTCAACCTGTCAAGCATAACTGGTGTATGCGCCTTTCCTATGTGTTGTCCACCACTCTCTTTGCCTTTATCACCTCCAGACTGCCTCTGCCCCCTCCATTATTCTTCCTCCTAACCCCTTGTTATGTCCCCTGAGCAGTGTCTTTCTGAGAGCCTCTTTGCAACACTGTGTGCCTCCACCCGCATTGAGAAAATTTGTGTCTAAAACAGCAATATTCTCTGTTGCAGATTCCTTTGTTAAATGCCCAACACATGTTAGATGAGTTCTCCTGTCCTCTCCCAGTCATCCCCACCTCCTCCTCCACGGGGGCACTTTGTAAAGGGCTTATAAAACACTGGACAACCACTGGCTGTTTTTGTCATTGGTGCCGACACCAATCATCGTTTGTAAGAAAAGTTTATTGTCTAATTGTCCCCACAGACCGTTTGCATCATCCTTCACTTTCGCCCTAAATTCTTTATCATATCTTACTAATGGCCAACCTAAGAATGTAATCTGTGCTTTGCGCACTACATTCAAATACTTAAAAAGAGCCACACACCACTTGGGGAATTTTTCGCAACATACACTTGCATAAATCAAAAATGCCGCTGTCCAGTTTTCAATATTCACCAGCACTTTTAGACACTTAGAGCCCTTCTCTAGCCCTCACTTCTCTTTGTAAAAGCTTGAATATTTCAATATATTCGCCCTTCCAAATTCTCTCCTTCTTGCTCATTGTAAGATCTGTCCCCAATGGCTTCATACTGCTCATGTATGGAAGCTTTTCATGCTTCACTTCATGACTTTACTTCTCCTGATCCTCTTTAACTGCACCCTTATCCCCGGCATCTGTCCCCACCCTTTTTACCTCCTCACCAACTTGCATAGTCTTACCATTCTCACCTGTACCCTGGTCCTGTATATACTTTTCTTTCACCAACCTGATCCCAGTCTCTCCCCCACTGTCCTCTGCTCCCCCACTCCTTGATTGGCATCCTACATCATTACACGCTTTGTTGTTCTTACCTGCTTTCAGTGTCGGGCACTGCCCTACCATGTCTGGTTTGCGCTCCAACTTCCTTCAATGTTTCATTTTCAGGCCTGAAAGACACTAGATGGTGCAACATCAACCAACTCCCAATGCCCATGATGTGACACACTTTGCACCAACCACCAGGCTGCCCATCACTCTTGGCAGGTATCTGCTCTTCATCAACCACCTCCTCGTCAATAGAAACCTTTGATAATCCTGCTTGCCACTCCTGTCGCTGTAGGAAGGCCAATAAAAGCCTATTCCTCATGTCCTCATCACAGTCCCTCGACATCCCAGAGCCGATCACATAGGCACGTACTCTGACTAAGCTTTTCCTGCTATCCTCTTGCTGCCGACAGCAAAGCATCAATGTCTGCCACTGTCCTCCCCCAATCAGGAGCTGCTACTGCTGTCCCTACTCTGTCCTGTGCACTATCCCCTGATGCTGGAATCCAGAGTCATCTGCCCCAAGACGCTGTCCCCATTCTAGACGGGGGCACTCTCTCTGTCACTGTGCCTGTAAAAACATCTTGCTCAATCCCCAAGAAACTTGGGCCTTCGTTTCCCCTACTGTGGCTGTCTCCTCCTGACCATGCCCTTGCACACCTTGCAAATTGCTGAACCCAACTTCATCAGCTTTGCCCCGAGATGTCTTTCCCCAAAAACCCACTGGTACAAGCCTGGGATTACTGCCTCATCTGAGTGTAGGCAGCCATGGCAGACGCTCCCCAGAAGCAGCAGGAGAATGCCCAGATATCCTGCCTCCCAACCAGGGGATTCCCAGACTGTCCTATCTGTATTTAAATTGCCCTGTAAGCAATCAGCCTACATTTAAAGGGGCCTAACACCCCTGTCCTTAAAGGACTGCACTGCATTCTCCCCCGAGGCCCAGAATGCCAAACTATCCTTAATAAAATTCATTTTTTGTGTGGACCTGCCAGTCCTTTATGGATAAATCCAATGGCAGGCCCATTTCACTGCAAGCCCCGCCACTGACCTGAACATGCGTCAACTTCTCTTTTGGAGGCAAATCATGGCACATCATGGCCACTGTCACCCCTTTGGCTGCCCTCCCCTGTGGTTGCTGCCTGCGTGGAACCCAGGGCTGATCCAGCACACCTGGTTGTAACAGGTCTGCTCTGCCCTCTGTTTATAATGTAGAAAAGGCTTCAATGACACTTTTGTCTGGGTGCTCATCTCAGAACATGCTTTCCCCACCCAGAAAGAAAAAAAATGCCTTACTCCTGCTGGGTGCTTAGATAGTGCCCTCAATAACTGCTCTTGCACTCTCTAACCCCTATCTCTTCTTTCCCTCACTAAACCAACCAATCCTACTTCACTCTATCTCCCAGGATGCACCATCCATCCGAAAACCCCAGAGGTGTAGCCCTATGCCAAAACACCTTCAAGACCCTAATGGTTTGCTCTGAAGCCCACAGTTGGCACACCTGAATGTCAGAATCAAATCCAAACCCACTTACCTAATAATTAGGCATTTATAAGCAACAGGGAAGGTTGATTTCTGCATTGATTAAAGGCAATGTCGTCAGTAAGAGGAGTTGTGGTTCCTATGTCCAAAGAACAGAAATGGAAAATGGCGGTGGTGTAGGAGCTGGAGGTACTGGGGAAGAGGTGCTGGGGACAGGGTGTCCATGCTGGAGGACAACATCACTACCCAAGGGATTGAGCACAGACATCTGCAGCAAGAGGTCCTCTGCCTTCAGGAGGAGCAGGCTGCTGTCCATTGTGCAAAAACAACATCTGCATCAGAGGTGCTTCCACAGGGGCTGAAGGCATGGACATAACAGTCTTTGTGCAAGTGTTGTTTCACCAGATCCTGGGGGTGGATTCCAAGGCCTCTATAAAACTCAATCACACGCATACTGTCAGCCACAATACCAGAGAAGGCAAGCCCCCTACGGACATTTTAACATTCATCCATGACTTCCAGCTAATGGAACAAATCCTACGCCTGGTACGTGATGTGCACCCTGTTTAGTTCAGGAGGCACAAGCTGGCACTCCCAGGACATCTCTGCGCTAATGCTTCAGAAGCACAGGAGTTTTTCGATAAGTCACAGAATTTCTCAGAAGCAAAAGCATGCCATAAAGTTGAGGCCACCAACTTCACATTATTTTCCACTGGGACAACACATTCCATCAAGATCGGACACTCGAAGAGGCTTTCCTGAACCGTCCCGATGACACCCCCAACATGGAGGCCAGGAAAGCCTGTGGTGCTGTTGGTGGATGAGAAAAGCGATGGTACAGCACCCATAACACTCAACAAAGCCTCCACCAAGACTCCACAATCGGGGCCCTGGGGCGGCAAGCAGTCAGCAGTCATCATCAGCCTTATGGGGGGGGGGGGGTAGGATTGCGTTGAGGCAGACTGACCTGGCCCAGACTTGTTGATGGGCCTTGCTTCTTTCTTCTAGCCGTTCCCGACCTGTCAATGCTCGGGCAGGGGCGGGGGAGAAGAAGATCTTAGGTGCCACTTCTGATGTGGATGGACCCGCCCACAACCCCAGACCTTGCACTGGACATATTCCCAGGACATTTGTTCTTCTTTCTCCTGTTTACTGGTTTTCCAGGCTTTTCTAGGTTTATGTTTTACTTAAAGGGTAGGATATCCACTGAGCCATGCAGACCCCCTAACACAGTACAGATTTCACAAAATAGGTCCCCACAGCCCTAAGGGATGGCCAGCTGCCTCCCATTACCTCATCCCACCAGGACTCATTGACACATGCATCTTCGTCCGTATATGCACATGACCATTAAAATGTCAATCTCAGTCTCCGAACACTTAATAATACTGCTAAACAGAAGGCAGTGCTCCCTTTGCTGCAGCAGACTGGAGGGAGCATCTGCCTCCATGAAGAAACCCACTTAATGCGACAAGACTGGCACAGGATGCAATCCCAATACTTCCCACAACAATAATTCTCCAGCCCAGGCAAGAAGGGAGGGTGGCCATTCAGAAGTACGATCTCAACCAAAGTGGCTGGAACTCGGGGTAGCCTATTGACCCTCCGTGTCCAAGTGGGTGAGTTCCTGTTCTCAGGAGCCACCACATGCATACTAAACAATAAACAGGAGTGATTTATTAAGCAGGCAACCCAAAGTGCCCTAGAGTCACCCAACAAAGCTATCCTCACAGAAGAAGACTTTAACTTAGTCATGAATAGTGACCTAGTTAATTCAGGACAGAGCTTCGGCCACACAGGGTCATTTCGAAGGAAGGAAGAGGTTGGCTGCAAGAATAGGGCTAGGTGACTTCTGGAGACAGGCACACCCAAATGCCCGAGACTACACATACTACTCTTCTGCCCTAAAAACCTGCACTCACATTGATTTTTTTGTCTTGGTTCTCTGACAATACAATTTATAATCCAAGTAATTTCAATTGAACCCATAGTGCTATCTATGCTGGTCTCTCTCCATATTAAGGTTGCCCCACTGGCATGTGAAGACTAGGGGACACTCTCCTCCAGCGCCCTGATACAGTTCAAAATCTGATGCGCTCCATGACGGACTTCATGGCCACCAAAGATACAAGGGGGTTTCCGTGGATACCCAATGGGAGGCATTGAAAGTAATGATAAGGGGGAACTCATTGCAACCTCTGGGGTCGACAATAAAACCCACAAGGCAAAGTAAATAGACCAACAAAGATGGATGAAAGAATTAGAAACTATTTAGCACAGGACTGTGGCACCACGTGTCTGGAGACAGTAACAGGCCGTGTGGGAGCAACTGCATCACTTTCATGGACAGAGCTGAATATGCTCCTTTATGACTCCAACACAATCTTTACACAAAGAGAGACAGATGCAGCAGACTTCTCACCCACAGGATGAAAGCTAAACAACTGGCAGATAGCAACAAGGCCCTTTGTAGGCTGGACGGCACAGAGGTAAAGGGTGGCTGTGACATAGAGGCCTGCGTTGGGGGATTTGTTTACAAAAATCTCTACAGTGCCCAGAACCTCAGTGAGGCCTTGTTAGACGTGACAGCCTTAGGGTGGTCATTCCCAACTTTTTGCCTGCCTCCCTCCACTTTTTGACACTGTTCTTGCTAGTTTTAGGACTGTGCGTACTTTACCACTGCTAACCAGTGCTGAAGTGCATATGCTCTCTCCCTTAAAACAGGGTGACATTGGCTCCTACCCAATTGACATATATAATTTACTAGTAAATCCCTAGTAAAGTGCACTGCATGTGCCCAGGGCCTGTAAATTAAATGCTACTAGTGGGCCTGCAGCACTGATTGTGCCACCCACATAAGTAGCCCCTTAACCATCTCTCAGGCCTGCCAATGCAAGGTCTGTGTGTGCGGTTTCACTGCCACTTTGACTTGGCATTTAAAAGCATTTGCCAAGCCTTAAACTCCCCTTTTTCTACACATAAGTCACCCTAAGCTAAGGTAGGCCCTAGATAACCCATAGGGCAGAGTGCTATGTAGATAAAAGGCAGGACATATACTTGAGTGTTATATATGTCCTTGTAGTGGAAAACTCCTAAATTTGTTTTCCACTGCTGTGGGGCCTGCTCCTTTCATAGGCTAACATTAGGGCTACCCTCATATACTGTTTGAGTGGTAGATTCTGATCAGAAAGGAGTAGACAGGTCATATTTAGTATGGCCAGAATGATATTACAAAATCCTGCTGACTGGTGAGGTTGGATTTTATATAACTATTTTAGAAATGCCACTGTTAGAAAGTGAGCATTTATCTGCACTTAAAATCCTTCTGTGCCTTACAGCCTGTCTCCAGTCCACGTTTGGGATAGGCTGGTTTACAGCTCCCTGGTGCATTTCACCCAGACAACCACAAACACAGGATGCTCAGTCTCACCTGCACACATCTGCATAGTGAATGGGTCTACCTGGACAAGAAGGGTGGTGGGCCTGACACTTACAATTCTAGGACAGTGGACTGCCAAACCCCTTACTGGGACCCTGGCAGACAGGATTATTGTGAAAGGGGATCTTGTGCACTTCAAAACCACTCTTTGAAGTCTCCCGCACTTCAACGGCACTTGTGGGTATATAAACTGGGTCCCTGACCCTACCAACTAACACACTTCTTGGGAAAGACTCTACACCAGAACCTGCAACCTGCCAAGAGAAGCTGCCTGGCTGCCCAAAGGACTCACCTGGACTGCTTTGCTGTAAAGGACTGCTGCCTTGCTGTTGCCCAGCTGCCTTGCTGGTCTCCGGCTCTGCTGAGAAGTGCTCTCCAAGGGCTTGGATTGAGCTTGCCTTCTGTTTCCTGAAGTCTCAGGGCCAAAAAGACTTAATCTCTGCAAAGAAACTCCTTGTGTGGTGAAAATCGATGCACAGCCTGCCAGAATCAACGCACAGCCTGTCCAGCGATGAGAAAATCACTGCAACACCAAACAGGAACAACACAGCCCGGCTCCCTGAGTGGAGATCGATGCAGAGCCAATGTTGCAACCGGAACTTCAACGCACAGCCCACTGGATCATCCCATCGGCAAGCCGGAACGACGCAGCCTGACTTCCTGCAAGAGGAATCGACGCATCGCCAGCCGTGCAGCAAAAATTCTGCTGCATCACCCCCGGATCGAGGCAACCACTGTGACTTTCCCCACACGCCCAGGATTTCCACGCATCGTCCCTGGGCATCAAAGGACCCCGCACCGCAAAGAGGGTTCAAGCCTGCACTCCGGAAATCAATGCAAAGCCCTTGCAGCATGGAAACGAATAGACGCATTGTCTGTGTGCACCCAGAAAACTAATGCACACCTACCTTTTTCCACGCATCTCCTCCCCTGTGGTCCTTGTGCGTGTAATTTTGATGCAGACCAGGTACTTTGTGCTTGCAATAGACAATTGTTGCTTTTAAGAACTCAAGACTCTAATTACAAAAGTGATATTTCAACTTGTGATTATCAAATCTTGATCATTCTGACTTGAATTTAATCAGATGAATATCTTCTATTTTTCTAAACCTGTGTGGTGTATTTTTGTGGTGTTCTCACTGTATTATTGCATGACTTATTGCACAAATGCATTTCACATTGCTTCGAAGTTAAGCCTGACTGCTCCATGCCAAACTACCAGAGGGTGGGCACAGGATAATTTGGATTGTGTGTCACTTACCCTGACTAGGATTGTGGTCCCAATTTGGACACGGGTGTATAATAGAGACCCCATTTCTAACAACCTACAGTCCCACATACCTCCTGCTGAATCTTTAAACAAGCTAACATGCATTGAGGAGGTCACATTGCACATTGGCCATCGCTCGTCTTAAACCTCTCAAATTCACCTAGCCCAGATGGCTTCTCTGCCTTATTCTATAAAACCTTCTATCTAGTTTTAGCCCCACTACTTACCAAACTGTTCAATTCCTTTGAAGACACTGAAACGCTCCTGTGCTCCATGCTTGAGGTGTCCATAGCAATGCCAGGGAAAGATGGGTTACAGTGAGACTCTCATCAGCACATTTCATTGATAAATGTTGACGCCAAACTCTTTCATGGCATTCTAGTGGCTCGCCTCAGTCCCCCTTATGCTGTTCTAGTGGACCCGGACCAAGTGGGATTTATTCCCTATAGGCATTACGGGGACAACATCATGAAAATCCTGCATTGGGCTGGCAAGTTTAGATTGGTAGATCATGCTACTGGTGGTCGACATAAGAAGGTGTTTGATAGGATGAACTTTACTGTTACTCTCTGGCTCTTTGGCTTTGGGAGTTGGTTCTTCAGTTGGATTTGCAGTGTCTCTAGCATACCCCAGGTGGTGGTGAGGGTTATGGCACTCCAGTCGGACTCCTTCCCCATTAGCAGGGGGATGCGACAGGTGTCATTAATCTGTCATTACTCAATTAGCACCAGTCTGCATTTGCAGGTGAGCTGCTGATGGATTAACTAAAGAAATCTCTTAATGTCCAATCTAACACAGGGTAAGCAGGCAAAATAATGTTACTCAGACTATCTGACATCCTAAAGACCAGAGGTCATCTACAAGGCACAGTCAAACACTGGCAACAAGCCAATGGCTTAAGAGTGCTGGTTCATTGCCCAATTGTATGTATGTTGTTCTGAAAGGCTGAACTAATATGTGTAACTTAAGTGCGCTTCACTAAAGCTCATTTTCTCTAAGCAGGATAAAATATTATTTTTGAGCAAATGACCTTTCATTTGGTCAGACACACAGAAATAGATTGAGCACAAAGAGCAGAAGTGCAGAGGGTCCTTGATTTACACACAAACGTCATGAAGCACTAATCAAGAGCATCACAATCTTCCCTAAAAGATATGAAAAAAAGGGTGTTGCAGGACCAGTGCAAGTTTCCGTTAAAGATATGAGACAAGGGTGGTACTGCAGTGGCAACCAGTGCAAGCTTCCTTCAGAGTTGTGGAACAAGTATAGAAGAAGTGTGCTACTTCAGGACTAGTCAGCGCAAACATCTCCAAAGACATGGAACAGATGTGGCACTGCAGAGTCGGTGCAAGCTTCATTCAAAGACACGGAAGAAGTGTTGCACTGCAGGGCTGGTGCAAGCTTCCTTCAAAGACATGGGACAAGTGTGGTATTGTAGGGCTGCTGACAACATCCTTTAAAGACATGACAAATGTATGCCACTGGGCAGCATCATTTAAGGTCTCCTATGGATACAAGGAAGAAGCAGCATTTCAGATTTTGTACAAGTGTAGGGAACGGCACTAAGGATTATGAGTGAAAGCTTTACTCACACACATAGCAAGATTTCCACACACAAAACAGGCACAGCACTAGGAAGCAGCACACATTTCCCTCACACCCGTAGAATACATAATGATCTGGTTGTCAAAAATGGAAGATTAACACACATACACAAAACATAGACAACCTCATGAACACACAGGGCCTGATTCACAAAGGTGAACTTACACGCATGTGTACGGTTAAACTTGCTGAAGTAACTTTACTACTTTTTCGAATCTACAAACAATGGGCCTGATTTGCAAAGGTAAACTTACACCTTTGTGTAAGTTTACACTTCTTGTAATGTTTACTACTTTTTGGTAATCACAAACAATGAATAAGTTAAACTTATGCCTTTATGTAAGTTTTAGGGGTGTGCTAATCACAAAGGTATTTTACTAGTAGTATTTTTACAACTGCAGAGTTTCCACACATAAAAAGATAGGACTGTACGTTTAACTTTGTGAATCATGCCCTCTGAGTGTAATTATACTATTAGTAATACTACTAGTAGTAAACTTACACTTGTAGTTTCTGAATATCCAAACAGTAGTAAACTTACTACAAAGTGTAAGTTTACATTTGTGAATCAGGCCCTGCAGGCCTCATTCAGAAGGCCTGATTCACAAAGGTAAACTCACACTTTTTTGTATGTTTCTGCTTGTTTGCTAAGGACTGTCCTATATTTTTATGTGTGGAGACTCCACAGGTGTAAAATACTACTACTAAAATACCCTTGTGAATAACAAACAAGCAAATAAGCTGAAACATACACGTAAGTGTATGTTTACCTCTGTGAATCAGGCCCACATGTGAATACCAAAATGTAGTAAATGTTCTACAGAAAGTGTAAACTTACACAAAAGTGTAAGTTTAGTTTTGTGAATAAGGACCCATATGTGCAAAGTTTGGCAACATTGTAAGCTCCCTTCACACACAGCACACGTACAAGTTGGCCATCAACAGTACAAGCTAAGATCACACACAATACAGGTATCACACTGTCAGTAGCAGCATCTAAGCTTATTCCAGGCACAGAATATCCAGTGTAAAACATAGAAGTGGCTAAACCACTGAATGCTCAAGCCAGGTGCTAGGCTCTGGTTCAGCTTAAGGTCCTCTTGTGCCCTCGAGCCTAAATTGGGTTTAGCTTTCTTGTGGCTTCTGCCTGCAACCCACACTATAACCTAATGTACCTAGGATGAAAGACAAAGTCAACGCCAGAGAATGGTGCTTCAGGCAGTCAAAGATCCTTGCCATTCCATGGATAAGGAAATGCAGTCTTATGACAGCAAGACCTAAAGTGGGGCCTCAGGAGGGGGTTAAGCATAGGAGTCTGAAGGGTCAAAGAATAGCTGGACTTGGGGGCAAAAGGGTAGTTTCTGTACTTGTTTTTCTACTCATTGCAAATATTGCGAAATGCCTTTTCATGGGCTCAGCTAGTCACTCCTTTGCTACTGTAGTCGCTCTCTTTCATATGTGTTTGGTATGTCAGCTTTGTATAAAATCAATACAATATTGTCATGAAAAAAACAATAAAAGACAAAGCAGTAAATTTTGACATCAAACAGGAGTGAGAAAGGCATACCAGTCTAGTGGCTGAATCACACACTGTGAAACCAGAAAGACTTGGATCAATCCAGGCTTTTTCCACATGACCAAATTGTGTGATCCTTCCTAATTATTTCATTGTGCCTCCTATTTTTTCATTATGGAATAGGACAAAAATTTGACATATGTGAAGATATGTGCTGTAGAAAAATCTCTCTTGTGTTTGACTTAATGGACTATAATGCTGCACTGTGTAAAATAGGAATGTAGCCCACAAACAAGATGAACATGACAACTAATTTGAATTGCCTCTGAGCTCTCTAATGGTAGCATAATTGAAGTGGGGATATGAATAATTAAAAATGATCTCTTGAATTTGAATTCTGAAAAAAGAATAACAAATTTTTGCATAGTATTTTTTGCATGCATTCGATGCCAATTGTTCCCATGGCTCGGCTCATGCCTAGGCTCTTAGAGCCAATATGGGCTCTTAAGGTCAAGAAAGACTCTTAACTTGTCTCTCTCTGTTAAAGTGTTGGCTCACTCACGCTTACTACAGTACTGTGTATAAGAGTTATTTGCATCTCACCTCTCTCAGTATCGTGCTTTGGAGGACACCATCTTGTTTCTGAGATTCTGTCCAGTTTCCACAGGTCTCAGAAAGATAACTATTCCTATCTCTGGTTTTAATACTGAAGCATTGTTTAATAGGGACTCCAAGAAGTTGTTTAAAAGTACCTGTGCATTTTTTAATGTTTCTTTTAGCATAAGATAATAAAACAACACTCAAATCATTCATTTTTCTGGCTCCAGCACTCTGTCCTAAGCAAGTCTATGTTCTTTTACTAACTACCATAATCTGCTCTCTACCCATCAGGTTTAATGCAGTGATTACTGTGACTGTTTTGTCTTCAGAAGCCACTCAGCAGCATGGGCATAACTTCTTAGATCTCTGCGGGTGCCAGGCAGCCAGGTACTGCTCTGCATTTACAAAATTGAGAATGAGCACTGCTTACCCATTCTGTGAGCTCGCAAGTGAGTGCCTGCATAGGTGCTTCAGTAGATTATGCTTCTTGGAGTCTAAATCCTGAAGCTGAAGGAAATGGATGGACCTAACTTCAATCTCACAGTACTTTAGATCTTGTGTGGCCCTAAGAGGCAGTGATGCTGGAACAATTTTCAGACCAGTCATGCTCACATTAATGTTACATCACCAAACTCACAGGGATTCTGAAAAATCTAAGCATCACACAAAGAACATGTGTGGCAAATGAACCACACTCACTTAGTTGGAGAGCGGTAAGGGTGTAATATGTAGCTGGTGTTGTATTATGGAGCACACTGTCACAAATATATTAATAAACCATGGTGCGATAGCCACTGATATTTACAGACAGCACATTTTCCATTGAAATGACCGCTAAATTTGCACAGACATGCAATTTTACTGCTAAAACTATATAGCACACAAATGATAATTTGTGTCAGAGAATATTTGTCATTAGTGCAATACCAGGTAAAGTGTCTTGATTGTTTTAACCCTATTAAAAATCTATTTTTCATTCTAATTAAGAATTAGGGAAAAGGGCTTAATTTGAGCTTTCCTTTTTATTTACCTAAAAACAGCTGTACAGTTCATTTATAGAATTTAAAGTTTATAGTGTGTAAAAAGAAAACATCATCCATTTCACATCAGCAAAGGTTTTACATAATTCACTTTACAAAATCAGCATGCTTCTGAGTAATGTGAAAGAAAAGTAAATACCACTCTCCATTTTAAGACAATAAGTAGCAATTTGTCAGAAAACTAGAGTGACATTTGACCTCTGTCTTTGAATATGCAGCAAATATTACAAGACAAAAACAAAATTTAAAGTCACGTTTAATGCTCCTTCAACTTCCGAACTCTAGCATGGTTATTTAGGTGCCTTAACACATACACGTACTGGCTCACATACAGAACAGATAGCACAAACCTACCAATACAGGAATGAAAAACAAACAGGACTCTTAGTGCCCACTGCCCCTTCCAGCTGCAGCCTTGGCCTAGGAGACTCAAGGTGGAAACAATTGTATCACAAGTACAGAAGGATAACCTACATGTAGCAGTTCACTTCCTAGATACCCATAAATAAGGTCTATGAAAAAATCAGTAGAGCTATTTTATCAGGTGGTAATATTTCACCCAATTCTTCTCTGCATTCCTGTGTTCTGCTTGTGCCAGGTTTGGAGTGGCAGCTGGCTACAATGGATACTTCACCTGGAAGCATTGTGTTGGGGTGACCTTCTGTCTCATTCATTTCCCACTTGCCTTCCCTCTTCATGTTTGTTATTTTCTCTTATTCCCTCAAATTTCACTTTTGTGTTTTCCATATAGCTGATTTCCTGCTGTGTAGTTTACTGTATATTCCTGCTTAAGTCCTCTCTCCTTCATTATCCTTGCTCCTCCTAGACAACCCTTGGCTTCATGCTTCACAAAACCAGAAGGTTGGTAAGTTCATATTCACAACTGTACATCATATATTCAGTGTTAATTCAATCTAATATCTGGTCAGATAAGCTTTGTGCTCAGTTTACAGAGTCATTCTGTATTGGGGTGATGTTTTATTTTCATCTTTACCTGTTTCATCAAGGGCTGACTAGTTGGCTTCCATTACTTATTTGAGAGCGAAGTGTTTAAGACATCAGAGATACATCAGGATTGACTGCTCAGGTCTGCTCTGCATACTCCAAGCATGACATACTGACATTGTTGGAATATGAGAGCCACTGCTGAGGTGAGGAGACAGTTAGATGGAGTTAAAAGTAGGAATCTGATATATTCGGAGGCAGGCAGAAAGCCAAGAAAGGGCACAAAGGAGAGGAGCCTCAGCCTGAACACAGATAAATGGGGTGATTACGAGTTTGGCGGATGGAAACATCCGTCTGCCAAACTCTCGACGAGGAGGTCACCGCGGTGCTGGTGACCTCCCGGCCAGCCCCATTACAACTTTCCCACTAGGCTGACCAGAGGATCAGCCCCATGGGAAAAGTGAAGCAGCACAGCAGCAGCTCATAATGGAGCCGGTGGCAAGGCTGCTGCATGCAGGGGGCAACAGCACCCTTGAAATGGGCACTGTCTGCACAGCGGACAGTGTGTATTTCAAGGGTGCTGGGCACGGTGACCCCTACACTGCCCATACCATGGTCATTGGCAGTGAAGGCCCCTGCCCTTGTTCTCTGCCAGCCTTTTCAGGGCAATGAACCGTCATGAAAAGGCTGGCGGAGAACAAGGTTGTAATCAGCAGTGCCGCCCTGGCTGATTAAAACCTGCACCGCCATCAGCCCGTCAGGATCCAGGATCCTGGTGGGGATGGCGGTAAGTTGGCGGGTTTGCACATCAACCTCGTAATGTGGCCATCGGATGGCCACAGCCGTGGTGGTCTTACGCCTAGAGCACGTCTGGCGGTCCTAGGACTGCCAGACTTGTAATCAGCCCCAAACTGTTGGAAGCTTCAGCACAGGTAGACCTTAGAGGAACTCATATTTTGAGGGTTACCTGGAACCTCTCGCAGGCTTAGCCTGAGAAGGGTCCCAAGCTTCTAACACTACAAATGTGTTTCAGTAAAGCAATCTCTCTGCCTCTCTCTGAAGCGAATAATATTTCTGGTGAAATGCTATGATTCCACAGGTAAAGCACATTTGGTTACTAATTGTGTTTTGCATGACTTGACCATGAAACACTTCCGGGGCAACCAATAATGATAAATTTATGTACAACTAGACTATTTGCTATTCATGAGTTAAAGAGGTGAATCATTTAGCTCACAATAATTGTTGTGTTAAGTGCACGTCACAAATTGCACAGAGATAGAGTTAACAATCCAGCACAGAGTGCACACCTAATTCTAGAATACAATGCCCTATTACAGAATTACATTTTTTACCTGTATCCACAGATACCGACCTGGAAATACTCGTGCATATGTATGCAAGAATGAATGTATGCAATGGGTGATAAAGTGATACAGCCACAAATATGTTTAGAATTAAAAAAGAACTCAACAGAGATTTCATTTAGTCTTGACGAAAGCCGGGTAACCCCTACAGCCAGAAAAAAGGCTGAAACATGTAGACTAACAGATGTGAGAGCACTAAGATGCTGCAGTAGCACTCTCCCTTGTTTTCAATCTTGTCAAAGGACCTAAGAGTTAAAGTATCAAAAATAGGATATTTCTAAATGCAGTTGTAACTATAGATTGTATGGATCCTTCTCTAGAACAATATATGAAGAGTCCTCTAAAATGAGGAATCAGGTTGAACCCTTCTGGATTTATTTGTGCTCTGGATGGAACTCAATGATGAAGCATGCCACAATGATGATGTGGGTGAGAGTCATTTAAAAACAAAAAAAGACTACTTGCTTTGTGAACAGGTGTCATTGCTAAGGTATATCTCTGATGATTAGCTAGTAATGTGATGCACTAACCCATATCTTCTCCATCCTCTTTTAGACTTAAGTAAAATATTAGAGGATAGTCACATGAGACTCAGGGCCTGATTTAGATCTTGCTGGTGTTGCCGCCAAGCCGCATCGGCAGTGGTCCGAGATCACTGTCAAGTCGATGGTGTTCTGCCCGCTGTATTTAGATGTTGCAGCTCTGCAAGCAGTGAACTGGCGATGGATTGCTGATGGAGGGAAATGGCGGCGGGACCCAATGGACTTACATTCAATGGCATTGGCGTCAGAACAGAGGTAAGTGATGCACACACACACTACACCTTAGCCATATGTGTCCCCCTGCACTAAACACTACACAACACACCACATACACGCCATTATCCATTACAAGTCCAAAGCAACACAACACATACATGCTGAAAATGCACATTGATATACATCCATGACACATCACACGCACACAACATAGACACTGCGCCTGTTGTGCAGCCATTTTAGTTATAGTTTTATACACGTTATTTTAGCATACTAGGCCTGCCACTGTGCACTTTAACCTAGATATATTTTATTCAGCTTTGTTCTTATTAGTTTAATATTAGCCACATTTGCGGTCTTGTTTTATTTTCTCTATCTAGCTGTTTTTTGCCCTAGGTCAGCACTACGTTCTTAAACAGGACGTTTCTTTCACTCTGTGCTTTTCTCAAGGCTGCAGTACAATAGGTTGCCGGCAAAAGTGGTACGCTTTGTCTCCAATGTTCACAGAAACATACACAGTCTTACATGGGGATCCTTTCTTGGAACATCAGCTATTTTATTATAAAAACACTACTTTGACCCATGTACTTTAAAGGGAGATTCCAACCAGATGACCACAACTGTATGCTGATTGCTGATTGCTTCGCTACAGCTGCTTATGTAGACTATCTTGCCCAGGTGTGAGGGATGAAGTCTTCTCAGGGGGAACCTGAAGGGCAGAATTAGAGCTTAACATGCTGTGCTCTAACATAGCCTAAGTAGGAACTATCTTTACAAACTCTAGTGACAATATGGTAGCGTTATTCTTGTGTTTTACTCTCCTTGTCACAACTTTAATCTTATTGTGCTTCATCGTCTTAGTTATTGCAATACATGTTTTATTATCTAAGATGCAGTTACTTCAATAAAACCTTATTGAACTTTACTCTGCCTCTGATTGTCCTTGCATATGTGAGACTAATGTAACTGAGAGAAACGGATGAGATCTGAGTGACTACGATTCCACTGATTAGTCATTTATGTCATGCACCCGGTTGCTTAATCATCCCTGCTCTTGAGTGGAGATCAAGGCACTGTTAGTTAGCCGGAATAAACCCAGATTAGGCTGACAGGTATCACATGGTGCGGGGTTAGACTCAGTCCCCGCAGTACAGGAGATTCTCCCACCCGAATCCAGTAGTCTCATTAGAATAATGAGAACCTACACATGTCGTTATCAATGTTTGGTCAGGCACTAATTGTCGGGTCCTATTAAGTATCTCTTTCTCACCACATGCAAAGACACCTCAGTACTATTTACGGAGACGTTCGTGGTATTGAGGATTTTTCCTCCTCAGCTAAGTAGGGAGTACCTAACTAATGCTGTAGGTTGTTCAAGCTTGAACTCTAAAAGGATAATCCCCATTTGATGCGCTTATCTCTGAACTAAATTTACCATTCACCATGGTGAACCCGCAACCGGTAGCAATTGCAGTCAATATGCGACCACCCCTTACTGCACATTTATTGACACATGGCCTAACGGCCCAGGGGGGTCCAGTTACATTTGTTGTTGAAGCTCATGAATCATACAGAACAGAAATGTTCTATTCTTGTGTCACATTTCCCACCAGTTGATGGGAACACAAACACATGTCACCACTATACACCTGCAAACATACCTGCAAAACATAGAGCTTATGCATATTTAGAAGTACCACTAGCTTATCAAGACCATAATAACTGGCTTGATGGCACTCTAGCACCTACAGTCCTACATGTTAGGTTAGGTCCTCTAAGTAATGATGGTCCTACCTGGTCTTTATTGGCCACATATATACCGCAGTCTGATACAGCAACCATGACGGTAGCTGAGGTGCGCCGCTTATATGCTGAACTTACGGCAATATACAGACTATTAGTACAGTTTGTAATGCAAACATTAAATACAAACCCAGCATGTGCTGCCCCGGCACAACAACATGTAGCAACGCCAGGTATTAATCTTTCAATTGTACATTCAATTATGGGTAAGGTACCCGCCAAACAGGAAGAGATTCCGTTTTGGTTAGCTCAAAATGTAAATGCAGTGGAAGCAGTATTTCCCTATTTCGGACCTCAGAATAGGCATAGAACATTAACTATGTGCTTGCCATTTGGGATTGTTCCCACAGTGAATAACTGCAATACTTAAGGGCACGGTATTTGCCACGCTCTATACTCCGCACACGGTACACCAACACTTGCCAATCTTCCGGAAGTGTTAAAACAAATTCAAGATAAATACGGGGCTGCCCCGGCCCTAGACTTGGGGATGCAACTCATGGGCAATTTTGCCACTGTATCTTCAATTCTATTAAGTAACCTTAAAGGGAAAGCAGTTGCACTAGCTCCGGGACGTTCCTCCACAGGATCAAGAACTTGAGCTGCCAAAGATTATCGTGGAGACCTATTCTAGTATTGGTTGAGATAGTCTGGGGGCCAGACCCACAAAACTACAGTTCCAGGGTAAACCTAATAAAGATTCTACCAAGCAAGCACCTGAGGGTTCTTAAAAACGCTGGGACAAAAAATACAAAAAACACCTAAAAAAGAAAGGGTAGAATCTCAGCACTCAGAGACCCCTCACAATAGATATAATCTAAGAAATAGAGATAATATTATAACGCCTGACAGATATCAATATACTGATACACGCCAATCTCGGTCCTTTCAGGACTCATGTGAAATAAATTTATGAGTCTCTTCTTGTAAGATGCTGAATTTTTACAAGATAGAACACAAGGATTCGGATTATGCTTCAAGATTGCATTTTATTGGCTGCAGCGATCACCTCCAAAGAGTATCAAAATGGAACTTTTTGGCCAAAGCAACTGACCTCTCCCTTACCCTTTGATGTCTTTTTTTGCGAACCCCCCCTCCACTTTACCACACTATACATGTGTCACAATTTCCAGACGCCTTCAAGCAAACATTTCCTGTAGCACCTTCAAACCACAAGAACATTTCTAGAACATAGGGCGGTTTAACACATCCACAAAGTTTCACACCTGCAACAAATTAAATTAAACAGGTGATGAAGGCATACAATTATGTTTGTGGTATAGAACAAATGGACAAAATTGAGCCCCCGCGCCAAGTTAAGAAATCCATTTTTCACACTCACCAGAAAAACGCAGTGACAGAAGTGGGCAGTCAGAGTGGAGAACTGAGTATGTGAAACCAAGACAGGAATCACAACACTCAACAGACGTTTCTGTTAAAAAAGAAGAGAATCTTCACCAACCCAAACCCCAATTTAAAAAGAAAAAAGTAGCAGCAGTTGCAATTCGTCATGCCACTGAAGAAGAGGGCTCTATTGAAGAACAAGACGTGGGCACTAGCTCTGCTAGACAGCGCAACCGAGGTCATAATAGTTTGCCAGAATCTTCAAGAGCATCTGAAGGTGAAAGCAACATATGACTTCTTACAAGTTGAAACTGCGAGCATGTGTGTCTCCGTGCCTGATAGGGTGTACAAAGTAACGATACAGTTAGACGGAGACATTGAATGTACAATTGACGCAATCTTTTGGGACCGCGTTGTTAACATTTATGATATTTTTCTGGCCAAAAAGGATTGGCCATCTGAATTTGTACATACTTGCCCATATGAGGAAGTGGTTATCAAACCTTCTTTCTTGCCTCTTGTTCCAGATGAGCTTGCAGAATCCTACGCCATTGTTTGGGCATTGGCGCAGGCACCCGCGTTATACCACAACCACGGTGGGTGGGACAAAGATTACCCCTATCATGTAATTCCAATTAAAAATCAACCTCAACCCCAATACCCAATAAAACATGATGCTAAAGCACCTGTGAGGGAAATCCTCACACAACTAGAGTACGAGGGCGTCATCGAACCCTGTGTCTCACCAATGAATAATCCTCTATTCCTGTAGCTAAACCGGACCATTCATACAGAACAGTCTTAGACTATAGTCTTAGACTACAGACACTTAAATAGTCATACACTTTGCTATACAAATCTCCCATAGCACGGCACTTTTACATAACATAGTGCACAAAAAATACAAAACAATATTGGATATTTCCAATGTCTTCTTCTGTCAAAATATAGTGCCGGAGAGTAGAGACCTAACAAGTTTCAGTGCACTAGGCTCCCACAAAAATTCTGTCATTTACCACAGGGGTACAAGAACAGTCCAGGACTGTTTATGGCCTGTGTAACTTCAATATTGCACTACATTGACCCTGAAGCATTGTCCTATGTAGATGATATCTACCTTATGGGCGATAAATTACTGCAACATCTAAGAGGAGTAGCCTGCATTGTTGTAGGATTTGCCGAATTCGGCTGTAAATTAAACTTCAAAAAACAAATATAGCCTTCCTTAATGTCCTGTTTCTGGGATAAGAATTATTAAGTGAATAATGTGCACAGTTGCAACGTCCAAATACCATTAAAAAACTCCAATCACTATTGGGTTTTCTAAATTTTGGCGGAACATCCATTCCAGAATATGCATCACGCATCAAACCCTTATATGACTTCATACGTCCTGACTTTTCCAGTAAATTCTGGATACTCAAACACACACACATCCTCAGAGCATTGCAACAAGACATGCTTGCAGCACAACACCTACACACAAGGGACAATTAAAAAAACATCTAGTCATCAGAGTAATTGCTGGTGCCATTGGTTTCACCTATGTAACATTCAATGAGGGTAAGACAGTCCTGATTGCATACAAATCACATTTGTATTCAACAGCAGAACAACGTTTTGCTCCCACTGAGAAAATTCACACTGGTGTTCAGATGGCTGTCATTAAAGAAAGACCACTAGCCCATGGGAAATGCATTATTGTTGTATCTCCAATCTCAGTCCTTGAGGCTGTTACCAAAGCCAGCGTTTCAAACGCAAAAGCATCACATCCACGTTGGATTCAATGGGCAACGTCTCTGACAGCCACTTATGTCGACTATATTTTTGACCCAAAGTTACAAACTCAAGAATTTTTGCAGTCTGAAGTATAATACCCAGTTCTGGCAAATGCATTGCCTATTGATCAATACAGAGTCATGTACACCGATGGCTCAGCACAACCTGCACAAAGCATCAATACTCCGCTGCTTGCGCAGTCGTAAGCGGCTATGTGGAGGGTAATACATTCTATCCACAAGATACCTTTACACAAACCCTAGGGGATTGCACTGCACAACTAGCAAAGCTAAAAGCTCTGGTGATGGCACTGTAACATACGGATCCTGACCAGTTAACACTGATTGTCTGTTATTCGTACTATTGTGTCCTTGTCCTTCTATGAATATCTGCATTACTGGCGCCAGAATGAGTTCAGAAATTCCATGGTAACACCATCAAACACAGACTTCTGTGGAGGAAAGTAGCGGATCTGAAGGAAACGCTACCAAATGTCCATGTTGTACATGCACTTGGACACCAGTGTGTTGGACTACACATTGCTGGAAATACATTGGCTGATGAAGCAGCCAAATCAGCAGTAGCTACGGCTTCTGTTGCTGCAGTAACTAGTTCTAGAATGAAGCAGGACGATGAAATACTGGCTGCTGTGAAAACCTCGGCTGACGGCACTCCCTTACCTAAAGGATATCTTATTAAATATTCCTACTGGATGGGAGGCTCCCTTGATGCAGAAGTTAAAATACCAGGTGTGGGAGTTTGAGTAATTCCCAATAAAGACCTAAGACCAGAGTTGATCAAAGCAGCGCATGAGGGAGTTGCCTCTGTCCATGCTGGTGTGACGGCTACAATATCATTATTGCAGGCTGTAGGAAGTTGGCTCTGTATGCACTATTTCAAAGTAAGGAATAGTATGCACAGAGTCCAAGGGTTCCCCTTAGAGGTAAGATAGTGGCAAAAATAGATAATACTAATCCTCTATTTTGTGGTAGTGTGGTCGAGCAGTAGGCTTATCAAAGGAGTAGTGATAAGCATTTGTTGTACATACACACAGGCAATAAATGAGGAACACACACTCAGAGACAATTCCAGGCCAATAAGTTTTGTTATAGAAAAATATCTTTTCTTAGTTTATTTTAAGAACCACAGGTTCAAATTCTACATGTAATATCTCATTTGAAAGGTATTGCAGGTAAGTACTTTAGGAACTTTGAATAATCACAATAGCGTATATACTTTTTACACAAAACACATATAGCTATTTCAAAAGTGGACACTTTGAGCAATTTTCAACATTCCTGGGGGAGGTAAAGTAATGTTAGTTCTTGCAGGTAAGTAAACCACCTACGGGGTTCAAATTGGGGTCCAAGGTAGCCCACCGTTGGGGGTTCAGAGCAACCCCAAAGTCACCACACCAGCAGCTCAGGGCCGGTCAGGTGCAGAGTTCAAAGTGGTGCCCAAAACGCATAGGCTTCAATAGAGAAGGGGGTGCCCCGGTTCCAGTCTGCCAGCAGGTAAGTACCCGCGTCTTCGGAGGGCAGACCAGGGGGGTTTTGTAGGGCACCGGGGGGGACACAAGTCCACACAGAAAGTGCACCCTCAGCGGCACTGGGGCGGCCGGGTTCAGTGTGCAAACACACGTCGGGTTTTCAATAGGTTTCAATGGGAGACCAAGGGGTCTCTCTAGCGATGCAGGCAGGCAAGGGGGGGGCTCCTCGGGGTAGCCACCACCTGGGCAAGGGAGAGGGCCTCCTGGGGGTCACTCCTGCACTGGAGTTCCGATCCTTCAGGTCCTGGGGGCTGCGGGTGCAGGGTCCTTTCCAGGCGTCAGGATTTCAGAGTCAGGCAGTCGCGGTCAGGGGGAGCCTCAGGATTCCCTCTGCAGGCGTCGCTGTGGGGGCTCAGGGGGGGCAACTTTGGTTACTCACAGTCTCGAACTCGCCGGAGGGTCCTCCCTGAGGTGTTGTTTCTTCACCAGTCGAGTCGGGGTCGCCGGGTGCAGTGTTGCAAGTCTCACGCTTCTTGCGGGGATTGCAAGGGTCTTTAAATCTGCTCCTCTGGATACAAAGTTGCAGTCTTTGTTGAACAGGGCCGCTGTTCTCTGGAGTTTCTTGGTCTTATGGAAGCAGGGCAGTCCTCTGAGGATTCAGAGGTCGCTGGTCCCGGGGAAAGCGTCGCTGGAGCAGTTTTCTTCTGAAGGAGGGAGACAGGCCGGTAGGGCTGGGGCCAAAGCAGTTGGTGTCTTCTTCTTCTCTGCAGGGTTTTTCAGCTCAGTAGTCCTCTTCTTCTTTAAGTTGCAGGAATCTAAATTCTTAGGTTCAGGGGAGCCCTTAAATACTAAATTTAAGGGCGTGTTTAGGTCTGGGGGGTTAGTAGCCAATGGCTACTAGCCCTGAGGGTGGGTACACCCTCTTTGTGCCTCCTCCCAAGGGGAGGGGGTCACATTCCTATCCCTATTGGGGGAATCCTCCATCTGAAAGATGGAGGATTTCTAAAAGTTAGAGTCAATTCAGCTCAGGGCACCTTAGGGGCTGTCCTGGCTGGCCAGTGACTCCTCCTTGTTTTTCTCATTAATTCCTCCGGCCTTGCCGCCAAAAGTGGGGCCGTGGCCGGAGGGGGCGGGCAACTCCACTAGCTGGAGTGCCCTGTGGTGCTGGAACAAAGGGGGTGAGACTTTGAGGCTCCCCGCCAGGTGTTACAGCTCCTGCCTGGGGGAGGTGATAGCATCTCCACCCAGTGCAGGCTTTGTTACTGGCCACAGAGTGACAAAGGCACTCTCCCCATGTGGCCAGCAACATGTCTCGAGTGTGGCAGGCTGCTAAAACCAGTCAGCCTACACGGCTAGTTGGTTAAGGTTTCAGGGGGAACCTCTAAGGTGCCCTCTGGGGTGTATTTCACAATAAAATGTACACTGGCATCAGTGTGCATTTATTGTGCTGAGAAGTTTGATACCAAACTTCCCAGTTTTCAGTGCAGCCATTATGGTGCTGTGGGGTTCGTGTTTGACAGACTCCCAGACCATATACTCTTATGGCTACCCTGCACTTACAATGTCTAAGGTTTTGCTTAGACACTGTAGGGGCACAGTGCTCATGCACTGGTGCCCTCACCTATGGTATAGTACACCCTGCCTTAGGGCTGTAAGGCCTGCTAGAGGGGTGACTTATCTATACTGCATAGGCAGTGTGAGGTTGGCATGGCACCCTGAGGGGAGTGCCATGTCAACTTACTCGTTTTGTCCTCACCAGCACACACAAGCTGGCAAGCAGTGTGTCTGTGCTGAGTGAGGGCTCCTCAGGGTGGCATAAGATATGCTGCAGCCCTTAGAGACCTTCCCTGGCATCAGGGCCCTTGGTACCAGGGGTACCAGTCACAAGGGACTTACCTGGATGCCAGGGTGTGCCAATTGTGTAAAACAAAAGTACAGGTTAGGGAAAGAACACTGGTGCTGGGGTCTGGTTAGCAGGCCTCAGCACACTTTCAATTCAAAACATAGCATCAGCAAAGGCAAAAAGTCAGGGGGTAACCATGCCAAGGAGGCATTTCCTTACACAACCCCCCCCCCCTCAAATGAAAGAGGATGAGACTAACCTTTCCCAAGAGAGTCTTCATTTTCTAAGTGGAAGAACCTGGAAAGGCCATCTGCATTGGCATGGGCAGTCCCAGGTCTGTGTTCCACTATAAAGTCCATTCCCTGTAGGGAGATGGACCACCTCAACAGTTTTGGATTTTCACCTTTCATTTACATCAGCCATCTGAGAGGTCTGTGGTCAGTTTGAACTACAAAGTGAGTACCAAAGAGGTATGGTCTCAGCTTCCTCAGGGACCAAATCACAGCAAAGGCCTCCCTCTCATTGGCACTCCAACGCTGCTCCCTGGGGAGTAACCTCCTGCTAATGAAAGCAACAGGCTGGTCAAGGCCTTCATCATTTGTTTGGGACAAAACTGCCCCTATCCCATGTTCAGAGGCATCTGTCTGCACAATGAACTGCTTGGAGTAATCTGGAGCTTTTAGAACTGGTGCTGTGCACATTGCTTGTTTCAGGGTGTCAAAGGCCTGTTGGCATTCTACAGTCCAGTTTACCTTCTTGGGCTTTTTTTTGGAGGTGAGTTCTGTGAGGGCTGTCACTATGGATCCATATCCCTTCACAAACCTCCTATAGTACCCAGTCAAGCCAAGGAATGCCCTGACTTGAGTCTGGGTTTTTGGAGCTGCCCAGTCCAGAATAGTCTGGATCTTAGGCTGGAGTGGCTGAACTTGGCCTCCACCTACAAGGTGTCCCAAGTAAACCACAGTTCCCTGCCCTATCTGGCATTTGGATGCCTTGATAGAGAGGCCTGCTGATTGCAGAGCCTTCAAAACCTTCTTCAGGTGGACCAGGTGATCCTGCCAGCTGGAGCTAAAGACAGCAATATTATCAAGATAAGCTGCACTAAAGGACTCCAAACCAGCAAGGACTTGATTCACCAACCTTTGGAAGGTGGCAGGGGCATTCTTTAAACCAAAGGGCATAACAGTAAACTGATAATGCCCATCAGGTGTAGAGAATGCTGTCTTTTCTTTTGCTCCAGGTGCCATTTTGATTTGCCAGTACCCTGCTGTTAAGTCAAAGGTACTTAAGAATTTGGCAGCACCTAATTTGTCTATCAGTTCATCAGCTCTAGGAATGGGATGGGCATCTGTCTTGGTGACAGAATTAAGTCCTCTGTAGTCCACACAAAACCTCATCTCTCTCTTTCCATCTTTGGTGTGAGGTTTGGGGACTAAGACCACTGGGCTAGCCCAGGGGCTGTCAGAGTGCTCAATTACTCCCAACTCCAGCATCTTGTGGACTTCCACCTTGATGCTTTCCTTAACTTGGTCAGACTGTCTGAAAATTTTGTTTTTGACAGGCATGCTGTCTCCTGTGTCCACATCATGGGTACACAGGTGAGTCTGACCAGGGGTTAGGGAAAGGAGCTCAGCAAACTGTTGCAGGACCTTCCTACAATCAGATTACTGTTGGTCAGAGAGGGTGTCTGAATAGATCACTCCATCCACTGAGCCATCCTTAGGGTCTGATGAGAGAAGATCAGGGAGAGGTTCACTCTCAGCTTCCTGATCCTCATCTGTTACCATCAACAGATTCACATCAGCCCTGTCATGGAAGAGCTTAAGGCGGTTCACATGGATCACCCTCTTGGGGCTCCTGCTAGTGCCCAGGTCCACCAGGTAGGTGACCTGACTCTTCTTCTCTAGCACTGGGTAAGGGCCACTCCATCTGTCCTGGAGTGCCCTGGGAGCCACAGGCTCCAGAACCCAGACTTTCTGCCCTGGCTGAAATTCAACCAGTGCAGCCTTTTGGTCATACCAAAACTTCTGGAGCTGTTGGCTGGCCTCAAGGTTTTTACTTGCCTTTTCCATGTACTCTGCCATTCTTGAGCGAAGGCCAAGTACATAGTCCACTATGTCTTGTTTAGGCTCATGAACAGGTCTCTCCCAGCCTTCTTTCACAAGAGCTATCGGTCCCCTTACAGGGTGGCCAAACAGAAGTTCAAAGGGGGAGAACCCTACTCCCTTCTGAGGCACCTCTCTGTAAGCGAAAAGCAGACACGGCAAGAGGACATCCCATCTCCTTTTGAGTTTTTCTGGGAGCCCCATGATCATGCCCTTTAATGTTTTGTTGAATCTCTCAACAAGGCCATTAGTTTGTGGATGATAGGGTGTAGTGAATTTATAAGTCACTCCACACTCATTCCACATGTGTTTCCGTTATGCTGACATGAAGTTGGTACCTCTGTCAGACACCACCTCCTTAGGGAAGCCCACTCTGGTAAAGATACCAATGAGGGCCTTGGCTACTGCAGGGGCAGTAGGCGACCTAAGGGGAATAGCTTCAGGATACCTAGTAGCATTATCCACTACTACTAGTATGTACATATTTCCTGAGGCTGTGGGAGGTTCAAGTGGACCCACTATGTCCACACCCACTCTTTCAAAGGGGACCCCCACCACTGGAAGTGGAATGAGGGGGGCCTTTGGATGTCCACCTGTCTTACCACTGGCTTGACAGGTGGTACAGGAGACACAAAACTCCTTAACTTTCTGGGACATGTTGGGCCAGTAGAAGTGGTTGACTAGTCTCTCCCACGTCTTGGTTTGTCCCAAATGCCCAGCAAGGGGAATATCATGGGCTAAGGTCAGTATGAACTCTCTGAACGCCTGAGGCACTACCACTCTCCTAGTGGCACCAGGTTTGGGATCTCTTGCCTCAGTGTACAGGAGCCCATCTTCCCAATAGACCCTATGTGTTCCAGTTTTCTTGCCATTGGACTCTTCAGCAGCTTGCTGCCTAAGGCCTTCAAGAGAGGGACAGGTTTGCTCCCTTGAGGGTCCCCCTGGGCCTAAGAGCTCAACCTGATAAGGTTCTAACTCCATAGGCTCAGTTCCCTCAGAGGGCAGAACTTCTTCCTGAGAAGAGAGGTTCTCTTTTTGTTGTTGTGTTGCAGCTGGTTTCCCAGCTGGCTTTCCTTTTCTCTTGGTAGGCTGGGCCCTTTTTCCAGACTCCAGCTCTACTTTTCCACCCTGAGCCTTGCACTGTGCCCTTGTCTTGACACACACCAGTTCAGGGATATCCAGCATGGCTGCATGGGTTTTCAGTTCTACCTCAGCCCATGCTGAGGACTCCAGGTCATTTCCAAGCAAACAGTCTACTGGGATATTTGAGGAGACCACCACCTGTTTCAGGCCATTGACCCCTCCCCACTCTAAAGTTACCATAGCCATGGGATGTACTTTAGTCTGATTGTCAGCGTTGGTGACTGGATACGTTTGTCCAGCCAGGTATTGACCAGGGGAAACCAGTTTCTCTGTCACCATGGTGACACTGGCACCTGTATCCCTCAGGCCTTCTACACTTGTCCCATTAATTAATTAATTAAGAGCTGCTGCCTGTATTTTTGCATATTAGGAGGCCAGGCAGCCAGTGTGGCTAAATCCACCCCACCCTCAGAGACTAATGTAGCTTCAGTGTGACACCTGATTTGCTCTGGGCACACTGTTGATCCCACTTGGAGACTAGCCATTCCAGTGTTAGCTGGGGTGGAGTTAGAAGTGGTAGTTTTCTTGGGACAGGCCTTGTCTCCAGTTTGGTGTCCAGGCTGATTACAGCTACGACACCAGGCCTTTTTGGGATCAAAGTTTTTACCCTTGTACCCAAAATTGTTTTGTGAAGAGGCTCTGGGCCCACCCTCCTGTGCAGGTTTTTGGGGGCCTGAAGAAGACTCTTTACTCTTTTTGTTTTTGGATGTCTCAACACTCTTCCCCTGGGGAGGCTTTGTGACCCCTTTCTTTTGGTCACCCCCTGTGGAAGTCTTGGTCACCCTAGTCTTGACCCAATGGTCCACCTTCTTTCCCAATTCTTGGGGAGAAATTGGTCCTAGGTCTACCAGATGCTGATGCAGTTTATCATTTGAACAATTACTTAACAGGTGTTCTTTCACAAATAAATTGTACAGCCCATCATAATTATTAACACCACTGCCTTGAATCCAACCATCCAGTGTTTTCACTGAGTAGTCCACAAAATCAACCCAGGTCTGGCTCGAGGTTTTTTGAGCCCCCCTGAATCTAATTCTATACTCCTCAGTGGAGAATCCAAAGCCCTCAATCAGGGTACCCTTCATGAGGTCATAAGATTCTGCATCTTTTCCAGAGAGTGTGAGGAGTCTATCCCTACACTTTCCAGTGAACATTTCCCAAAGGAGAGCACCCCAGTGAGATTTGTTCACTTTTCTGGTTACACAAGCCCTCTCAAAAGCTGTGAACCATTTGGTGATGTCATCACCATCTTCATATTTAGTTACAATCCCTTTAGGGATTTTCAACATGTCAGGAGAATCTCTGACCCTAGTTATGTTGCTGCCACCATCGATGGGTCCTAGGCCCATCTCTTGTCTTTCCCTTTCTATGGCTAGGATCTGTCTTTCCAAAGCCAATCTTTTGGCCATCCTGGCTAGCTGGATGTCCTCTTCACTGGAGTTATCCTCAGTGATTTCAGAGATGTTGGTCCCTCCTGTGAGGGAAGCAGCATCTCTGACTACTATATTTGGAGACAGGGCTGGAGTGGCCCTGTTCTCCCTAGTTAGGACTGGTAGGTGAGAATTTTCCTCCAAGTCACTATCTTCATCCTCTGTGTTGCCATCCTCAGAGGGGTTGGCCTTTTCAAACTCTGCCAAAAGCTCCTGGAGCTGTAGTTTGGAAGGTCTGGGGCCCATTGTTATTTTCTTTATTTTGCAGAGTGACCTTAGCTCCCTCATCTTAAGATGGAGGTAAGGTGTGAGGTCGAGTTCCTCCACATTCATCTCTGCACTAGACATTATGGCCCTCATTCCAACCCTTGCGGTCATAGACCGCCAGGGTGGCTGTCCACGCAAGCACCGCCAACAGGCTGGCGGTGCTTCATGTGGTATTACGACTGCTGCTGTAAAGCAGCGGTCGCCCAGCCGGGTCCGGCGGTTTCCTGCCGGATTAGCCCCGGCTGGGAGAATCCTCCATGGCGGCGCTGCAAGCAGCGCCGCCATGGGGATTCCGACCCCCTTCCCGCCAGCCTGTTTCTGGCGGTTTTCACCGCCAGAAACAGGATGGCGGGAACGGGTGTCCTGGGGCCCCTGGGGGCCCCTGCACTGCCCATGCCACTGGGATGGGCAGTGCAGGGGCCCCCTAACAGGGCCCCAGCATGATTTTCACTCGCAGTTGCACCCGTTACACCCCTGCAACACCGCCGGCTCCATTCGGAGCCGGCTTCTGTGTTGCAGGGCCTTTCCCACTGGGCCGGCGGGCGCTCTCTTGGCGGGCGCCCGCCGGCCCAGCGGGAAAGTCTGAATGGCCCCCGCGGGAATGACCCCCTATGTTTCTAAAAGTTGGAATACTTTTTAAGAATCTAAAACTAGTTCTAGGTTCTAATTCAAACTTTCACAAAACTTTTAAACTCTAAAAGGAAATGCTAAACAGGGATTAACACAAGGCCCTAGCAGGACTTTTAAGAATTTAGAAAAATAGTTCAAATTGCAAAAATCAATTTCTAATGACAATTTTTGGAATTTGTCGTGTGATCAGGTATTGGCTGAGTAGTCCAGCAAATGCAAAGTCTTGTACCCCACTGCTGATCCACCAATGTAGGAAGTTGGCTCTGTATGCACTATTTCAAAGTAAGGAATAGTATGCACAGAGTCCAAGGGTTCCCCTTAGAGGTAAGATAGTGGCAAAAAGAGATAATACTAATGCTCTATTTTGTGGTAGTGTGGTTGAGCAGTAGGCTTATCAAAGGAGTAGTGTTAAGCATTTGTTGTACATACACACAGGCAATAAATGAGGAACACACACTCAGAGACAATTCCAGGCCAATAGGTTTTGTTATAGAAAAGATTATTTTCTTAGTTTATTTTAAGAACCACAGGTTCAAATTCTACATGTAATATCTCATTTGAAAGGTATTGCAGCTAAGTACTTTAGGAACTTTGAATAATCACAATAGCATATATACTTTTTACACAAAACACATATAGCTATTTCAAAAGTGGACACAGTGCAATTTTCAACAGTTCCTGGGGGAGGTAAAGTAATGTTAGTTCTTTCAGGTAAGTAAACCACCTACGGGGATCAAATTGGGGTCCAAGGTAGCCCACCTTTGAGGGTTCAGAGCAACCCCAAAGTCACCACACCAGCAGCTCAGGGCCGGTCAGGTGCAGAGTTCAAAGTGGTGCCCAAAACGCATAGGCTTCAATGGAGAAGGGGGTGCCCCGGTTCCAGTCTGCCAGCAGGTAAGTACCCGCGTCTTCGGAGGGCAGACCAGTGGGGTTTTGTAGGGCACCGGGGGGGACACAAGTCCACACAGAAAGTGCACTCTCAGTGGCACTGGGGCGGCCGGGTGCAGTGTGCAAACACGCGTCGGGTTTTCAATAGGTTTCAATGGGAGACCAAGGGGTCTCTCTAGCGATGCAGGCAGGCAAGGGGGGGGCTCCTCGGGGTAGCCACCACCTGGGCAAGGGAGAGGGGCTCCTGGGGGTCACTCCTGCACTGGAGTTCCGATCCTTCAGGTCCTGGGGGCTGCGGGTGCAGGGTCTTTTCCAGGCGTCGGGATTTCAGAGTCAGGCAGTCGCGGTCAGGGGGAGCCTCGGGATTCCCTCTGCAGGCGTCGCTGTGGGGGCTCAGGGGGGGCAACTTTGGTTACTCACAGTCTCGGAGTCGCTGGAGGGTCCTCCCTGAGGTGTTGTTTCTTCACCAGTCGAGTCGGGGTCGCCGGGTGCAGTGTTGCAAGTCTCACGCTTCTTGCGGGGATTGCAGGGGTCTTTAAATCTGCTCCTCTGGATACAAAGTTGCAGTCTTTGTTGAACAGGGCCGCTGTTCTCGGGAGTTTCTTGGTCTTTTGGAAGCAGGGCAGTCCTCTGAGGATTCAGAGGTCGCTGGTCCCGGGGAAAGCGTAGCTGGAGCAGTTTTCTTCTGAAGGAGGGAGACAGGCCGGTAGGGCTGGGGCCAAAGCAGTTGGTGTCTTCTTCTTCTCTGCAGGGTTTTTCAGTTCAGCAGTCCTCTTCTTCTTTAAGTTGCAGGAATCTAAATTCTTAGGTTCAGGGGAGCCCTTAAATACTAAATTTAAGGGCGTGTTTAGGTCTGGGGGGTTAGTAGCCAATGGCTACTAGCCCTGAGGGTGGGTACACCCTTTTTGTGCCTCCTCCCAAGGGGAGAGGGTCACATTCCTATCCCTATTGGGGGAATTCTCCATCTGCAAGATGGAGGATTTCTAAAAGTTAGAGTCACTTCAGCTCAGGGCACCTTAGGGGCTGTCCTGACTGGGCAGTGACTCCTCCTTGTTTTTCTCGTTAATTCCTCCGGCCTTGCCGCCAAAAGTGGGGCCGTGGCCGGAGGGGGCGGGCAACTCCACTAGCTGGAGTGCCCTGTGGTGCTGGAATAAAGGGGGTGAGCCTTTGAGGCTCACCCCCAGGTGTTACAGCTCCTGCCTGGGGGAGGTGATAGCATCTCCACCCAGTGCAGGCTTTGTTACTGGCCACAGAGTGACAAAGGCACTCTCCACATGTGGCCAGCAACATGTCTCGAGTGTGGCAGGCTGCTAAAACCAGTCAGCCTACACAGGTAGTTGGTTAAGGTTTCAGGGGGCATCTCTAAGATGCCCTCTGGGGTGTATTTCACAATAAAATGTACACTGGCATCAGTGTGCATTTATTGTGCTGAGAAGTTTGATACCAAACTTCCCAGTTTTCAGTGTAGCCATTATGGTGCTGTGGAGTTCGTGTTTGACAGACTCCCAGACCATATACTCTTATGGCTACCCTGCACTTACAATGTCTAAGGTTTTGCTTAGACACTGTAGGGGCACAGTGCTCATGCACTGGTGCCCTCACCTATGGTATAGTGCACCCTGCCTTAGGGCTGTAAGGCCTGCTAGAGGGGTGACTTATCTATACTGCATAGGCAGTGTGAGGTTGGCATGGCCCCCTGAGGGGAGTGCCATGTCGACTTACTCGTTTTGTCCTCACCAGCACACACAAGCTGGCAAGCAGTGTGTCTGTGCTGAGTGAGGGGTCCCCAGGGAGGCATAAGATATGCTGCAGCCCTTAGAGACCTTCCCTGGCATCAGGGCCCTTGGTACCAGGGGTACCAGTTACAAGGGACTTACCTGGATTCCAGGGTGTGCCAATTGTGTATAACAAAACTACAGGTTAGGGAAAGAACACTGGTGCTGGGGCCTGGTTAGCAGGCCTCAGCACACTTTCAATTCAAAACATAGCATCAGCAAAGGCAAAAAGTCAGGGGATAACCATGCCAAGGAGGCATTTCCTTACACAGGCTTGTTATTGGTGGCCAGGTCTATACAAACAGACCAAGCAGTATGTACTTTGTTGTGATATCTGCCAACAAATTAAGGGATCCACCATCAAACGCCCACCACAGACACCCCTCATAATTTCTAACAGACCATTATTACGTGTGTACTTGGACCATTGGGGTCCCCTGACAGTGCATACAAATACATCTTAGACGCTGTTGACTCCTGCTCCAGATTTCTACGGGTGTGGCCACAACGCTCGGCTGACGCTCGGACTTTTAGTAAAGATTTGCAGGTTTTTATCGGCACATATGCAGTTGTGGCTTTCCATTAAGACCAGGGGCCTGTTTTCGTCTCAAGGGCATTCAGGGACGCCATGGCTTCATTAGGGGTCCAACTCCATTACTCGTCTCCATTTCATCCTAAGGTAAATAGTGTCATGGAGTGACAAAACCGAGATTTAAAGCAATCCTTAACAGCCAGAGTATTATATACGGGTTGTAGTTGGCTTAATCACCTGTATGGAGTCCAGAGAGCACTTAATAATCTGCCTAGAAGGTCCTTGAGGGTCGTACTTCATACAAGTGCCTGTTTGGAACTCAAATGTATGTTCCAGATCTTGATGGTCCTGGCGTGGAGGTGGCAGAAACACCTTTTGACACAAATGAACGTGTCACTGTCTTGCAGGAAGTACAACAGTTCTATGATGACAACGCTTCTGCCAGTGCTGCCTTCCTAGGAATTAAGGATGTACCAATAACATCTACCGGCTGGATTCCAAAGGTTGGGAATCTAGTACGTGAAAAGTTGCTGTGAAAAAGGAGTTCGGTCCTTTCTATCGTGCACCGGTTCCAGTCCTGGGAATACACGGTACCAGAACTGTTATTCTACCAAAAAACACTTTCTCTCCATCGACAATGTCAAGTTACACCATGTGGCCGATCCCGCACAGCAGACCAAGAGGAACAACCAGTAGTACCCGAATCCCTCTCACTACTGGTCAAGATGTCCCTCTACAGGTTTTGAGCAGCAATGACGACACCTCTCTGAGCTTGGGGAAGGTGGAAAATGATCTTGCATTAGTTCTACTAACATCTATTGCAACAGGCAACACAGAAATTGCTGATCGATTTGACTCAACTTCTACACAAACGGATGCCGTCAATTATTATGAACAACCGTGGGAGATTTCTACCAGTTCTTCTCCTTTAAATACGGCTCTAGTTTTTGCATGAACTGCTTTTGGGTACTTTGCTGACATCACAGATATTTTCTAAGATTCATCTGCCTCTTCTGCATCTGAACTGTCAAAAACACGTAAACTGATAATTTGGCTCAAAACAAATTACTTTATTTTCCCATGGAACTATCTGTGGCTTTCCTAGACTGTATTATGTTTCCTGCTTTGCACTGGCTTTGTTATTACTTTCTTTCTACTATACATGGTCATTACCTTCCTGAAAGATCTACAGTTGAATTGGTGGATGAGGTCCTAAAACCCAATTTTTCTTCTAACAAGGTAGACAGAGACTTGTCTTTTGTGAACATTTCTGCTATACCAATTTCTGATTGGATTATTTGGGATAAGGTCACATTTGATATATACGGCCCGAAGGAGGTCATTCAAATACCATATGTGTTTAAACTTTTTATGAATGACATAATAATACCCGGAGTTGTTTCTGATGACTGGGATGTGAAAACTGTTGATTCCATGATGACTGAGTTGCAGTATTTTACTGTATTTGAAAGTGAGGATGTTTATCAATCCAAAGAGAATTATGGTGACATGTTCTGCTATAATTATTATGGACACCATTTAATTCATAGAGCAAGTACTCCAAAGACTATTTCTAATTACACACAATGGGAACATTGTCCAGCTCCACCACAAGGGAGTTCTAAAACATATTCTGAAAAATGTACATATTTTTCTGGGCACAATGTAAAAAATGCTGAGTCATATTATTTCGCATTGCCATTTATGGAAAATGTACATATATTTTTGAATGATACAAAATTAATTTATTTGGATTCCTTTGTTTCCCGGTTGGCTATAGAATGCTATGAATATTGGCTGAAGTCGATTGGCGTAAAAAGTGTGCAGGGAACAAAAAAATTGCAAATAAGGGGAAAGAAAGCTTTGTTAAGAGCATGCCTGATACCTGTTCAAATGATATTTTTGAATGAAACTGTACAACAGACAATTTGTTTAGGCTTAGCAAAAATTAAGGATTTGCACCCAGTATTCCTGTCCCTGCAAAATTTTACAAACGGCAAAAAGTTTATCAATGCTACAGAAGATCAGCTCGATGAATGGGTCCAAAACGGCACATTTAATGCTTTACTTTCACATCCTGGTGGGTGGGTATTGTGGCCGATAGATACCAATGGTTGTCACAAACGTTTACTCCACAGGGTTTTAGGACAAGTAGGCCTGACCCTCGCTATGTGTCATCTGAACACGCAGGTTTAGTGACAATATACAGTGTAGGGAAACTATGCAAGCAATGGTTGAAGAGTTCCTCACTAGATGCTGTTAAAGAACACCTCAGACTCCTGTGTAATAATACTGACTTACAGGATTTCCTGTTAGGTCCCAGAAAACAAAGCAGAAAGCACTTCTTATATGCAGTTTATAATGAAATTTTTGAAACTTTCTCAACAAGAGGCTGAAGGCAAATAGATGAAGAAAATTTACAAAAGGCATTAGCTGTTGTAGATAATGGGATGATTAACCTGTCCGACCGGATATATTAAACAACATTGTTTCCTCTGCAATAGACATAGTACAGAGCGACATGTCCTTCTTGCACCATGGACAAAGTCAGCTAAGATCCATTATGCAGTTAGGTTGGACACTACAAACTCTGAAGGTGGTTTGTGTTCCCTGGCAACACATTAGTGGCAGGGACATATTTACCATGTTTAATTTAACGCAACAACAACAACTAATGGCTAAGAAAGAAGCAGCTTATGTCATGTTAAATATTGACAGAGTAGAAAAGTTGCCTTTTACTGTGGATGAAATACCATCTGCTGAGTGGTTAATACATGGGGTCATCAATCTGCCTATTTCAACACATCAATTCACATCCTGTTTAAAACACGTTCCAGTGGGCAGATATGAAAAGCTAAGAGACAGTTACATACACGAGGTGTGGGAGCTACCCTTCTCATACAAATGTCTCAGTTGTATGAAAGAGGTCTTTCTTAACGGTAGTGAATGAGAGACTTCTGTCAGCCATTCGATGGTTTGTAAACAGTTGGCCTTCTATGGAGTGTGCAAAGCTTCGGCAGCTAACTTGGCATGTTATCTGAAGGGAGTCCCAGTCCCCTTGAGTAGACCTGCATTCTCGGTACTCTCAAATGGCAGCTCTGTGCTCCTTTATAGTGAGAGCTGTTGTGGGATGCGAGCCGGAATAGTTTACGTTGTTTTGGTCTCCAAAATTGTTACATGCTGCAGGAATGTACTTTTTCCTCCTACACGACAGAGGTAAGTAGCTGAGATTTGGCCCCATTTCTCTACTTCAAATGTGAATTTTTACAAGATAAGCAGACTCAAGGCTTTATTGTTTCAAAAACATGTTTGCGCTTACATCTGCACGTGAGACCTATGCGCTTCAGGTTGCGAGGTCATCCGCAGAGATACAGTCCCTTTTAAGTACTAACTTTCCGAGACACTTTGGTGAGCTCATGGGACGGATATTTAATGCGTCCAGTACTACTGGAATCACAAATTTCTTTAAAGCTGTTGGTTCTGGCTTCATTCACACCTTCTCCTCCATATTTGGCTTAATACCTTCAGCCATCCACTGAATATTCTCCAGTATTTTTGGGGGGTTTCCGATAACTTTGGCTATAATAGGTGGCGTCTTGCTATTGCTCCTTTTTATGTGCAATGGCTGTCCCATTACAACAAGGAGGACTGAAAGTGCTTCCAGCAGCGCAGCTGTGTTGTGAACACATGATGCAGTACTTTGGAGCACCACCCCTGGAGCAATTGGAGTGTGACTGCTCTCTGTCATTCAAACTGGTTTTTCATTGTGTGCAGCCTGTGTTTCGGTGCCTTTGGTGCCCTTTTGAATGCAAACTGAAAGTTTGTCTTTCTATGCAGCGCTTGCTTTCATTGGACGCTGATTTGTTGATGTTCTCGCAGAGGGCTCATTACCAGACATGCGCACTGAGGGTGCGTTTGTTACGGTAAGCTGTTTATGAGTTGCCCTTTGTGGATCAAGAAGCTCTATTTCACTGTTGGGCACACCACAGAATGCTGCTGCCTTGGCTGCAGCTCAGGCTTCGGAACACAAATGCTCCTTGGTTTTCCTTGGCGATGAACTTCCTACTTTACTACCTGCCGAAGTGGAAGATTTCCTGTCTTCAATTATCCTGGATTCAATTGGCAATTTAAAAAATGACTCTGACTTTTGAAATTTGGCTTTTCTTGACGCCACCATTAACATTTTGAACTGTCCTTTTAATACATGCTCATGTGTCTTTTTAACTTATCATTATTGACATTCCCATTTATATGCCTTAGGATGCATTTTAGTAGCTTTTACCTATATAATTAGGTTTTGAACTACCTTTGAACCGGCAAGGGGAGGGTGTTGTGTAGCCATTTTAGCTATATTTTTATACACATTATTGTAGCATACAAGGCCTGCCGCTGTGCACTTTAACCTAGATATATTTTCTTCAGCTTTGTTTTTATTATTTTAACATTAGCCACATTTGGGGTCTTGTTGTATTTCTCTATCTAGCTGTCCTTCGCCTAGGTCAGCACTCTTTCACTCTGTTCTTTTCTCAAGGTTGCAGTACGATAGGTTGCCGGCAAAAGTGGTATGCTTTGTCTGCAATGTTCACAGAAACATACACACTGTTACCTGGGGATCCTTTCTTGGAACATCAGCTGTTTTATTATAAAAACACTACTTGGACCCATGTCCCATGTACGTTAGAGGGAGATTCCAACCAGATGACCACAACTGTATGATGATTGCTGATTGCTTCGCTACAGCTGCTATTGTAGACTAAAGGCCTCTTGCTCAGGTATGAGGGATGATGTCTTCCCAGGGAGAACCTGAAGGGCAGAATTAGAACTTAACGTGCTGTGCTCTAACATAGCCTAGGTAGGAATTATCTTTACAAACTCTAGTGACAATATGATTGTGTTATTCTTGTGTTTTACTCTCCTCGTCACAATTTCCATCTTATTGTGCTTCATCATCCTAGTTATTGCAATACATGCTTTATTATCTAAGATGCAGTTACATCAATAAAAGCTTATTGAACTTTACTCTGCCTCTGATTGTCCTTGCATATGTGAGACTAATGTAACTGAGAGAAATTGATGAGATCTGAGTGACCTCGATTCCCCTGAGGAGTCATTTATGCCATGCACCCGGTTGCCCTAAACATCCCTGCTCTTGAGTGGAGATGAGGCACTGCTAGTTAGCCAGAATAAACCCAGATTAGGCCGACAGGTGTCACATGGTGCGGGGTCAGACTCAGTCCCCCGCAGTACAGGTGATTCTGCCACCCGAATCCTGTAGACTCATTAGAATAATGAGAACCTATGTGACACACCCACACACAATACAGCCACAACAACCAACAAAACCACACATTCAGCTACACAAACAAACTCACACATAAGAACAACTACACACATCATGACAACGTCCGCCACACAACAACAACACTCACCTGAATGTGTCACACAGCAATCCAACATAAACAAGAACATCGATCTCACATGCAAGTGAGACACATACAGACACAACCACATCACCCACTCCAGCTCCCTCCACCTCAACAAGCCAATCCACACACATGCACGTACTGACTCACATACAGAACAGATAGCACAAACCTCCCCGTACAGATCCCCTTGCAGTGCTCACATATGGGCACCATTGACAAGTGTGATTGTCTCGTCATTGTGGTGCCAGCGTTCATTTGGCAATGGATAATGACACCACAATGACGTGTGTATGTGTGCAATTTGAATGTTCTGCCAGTGTGTCCCCAGCCATGTGTAACACAATTGTCTCTCCAATTATGTAAAATGCATGCATGTCACAGTGATTTAAAAAAATTACTCTGGCACGTATATGCCTACAGAGGTCTTGACCTCCCATGCAGTGCCCACCTAATGTCCCCTGGAAATGCTGCTTCCCTACGTTTAAGTCCGGCGATGGATTGGTTGTGTTTTCTCCTTGGGTCGGTGACAGCAGTGACAGCATGTGTTATCCAGTTGTGTCCTGTCAAAAACAGAGGTGGAATTGGGACAAAGGATGAGTTTTCACCCCTTTTCCCCCAATCCGCTACATCAGGAGTGAAGGCCAGACTGTCACTTTTTGCTTGGCTGCAAGGCAAATCCAAATCTGCATTTATCTTTTCATGTAAGTTTTGTCTTATTTTAGATGTAGTTATCGGAAGGTGAAACACCAAAAAACGTTACAGAATATTTTGTTTGTTTTAGCCACGCTTTTGACTTGGCCCCCACTCTCACTCACCCCAATCCCTTTACGCACTGCATCCCAGTTCCCGTAATTTTTTAATGCACTTTAACCACTGTTAAAAAGTGGTATGTGAATTCCCAATATCATTGACATTAGAAACATGCCCAACAATTTACTGTTCTGACAGTGAAACGTTAAGAAGAGGCAAATGATGCCTAGACCCTTATTATACATAGGTGGGACACATGAGAAACCAATAACCATCAAGTCTAGCAGAGATAGTGACATTTAAATTTCAGTTGCCAGTAAAAACATTTCGCATGCATAGGAATTTTTGACCCACAGAAAATGGTGGAGACCAGAGACGTTTTAAGGCATAGTGAAAGTGGGCAATTGCCCAGGGCCCCCACCTTCCAAGGAGCGTCCTTGAGCCTCTCTCTCTTTGTCCAGTGGCATCGAAAGGATTTTTTGGGAGACTGTAAAGACATATTTTAACTATTTATGTGTGACCCTAGTTTTAAAAGGTTTGTTTGGCATCATACAGGCTTCAGTTATCAGAAAATGAGCAGAAAAATTGCGAATGATATCGTGCTTGGGGCCTCAAAAATCCTTAAGACAACACTGGTGTAGACTATTGCTTATTATGTGGATGCAGTGCACTGTGCGCCTTATGGTCAACTACAATACACAGAATGCACAAGAGAAGTGGGTCCGGGGGGGGATTGCCGAAGTCATGAGGTCCCCCCCGGGAATTTTGTGGAAGGTGGTGCAGCAGCGTGTGCCGTTTTGGGCACCCTTTGGGTGTTTTTTCGGCAGGAGGGCCTGTAATATATATATGCGGGCCATTTTGTACGGGTCATCATTTTATGTAGGTGACACGGTGGCTGGTGAAGCAGTCGTTTTTTTTGTAGCGGAGAGGAATAGTATAATTGTGGGCCTTTAGTTTGAGCGTGTTGGCTGTGAGTCATAGCTTTAATTGGTGGACTTGGCAGCGTGTGCTATTCCTACAGTGGTATTTCACTTACTTTAGATTAGGCAGGGGAGGCACGGAGGTGTGGTGCGAGGGGCGATGGATGAACGGGTTTCCAAGGCGCTCCAGTTACTCCGTGAGGCCGGGCGCCTTGACTTGCTGGCGGAGGGTGTGGTCGGGAGCTCCCGCCCAGCACGAAGGGCTGCGGGTGGGGTGGCGGCGGCCATGGCGACCTGCTCGCCTCTGCGTAGTGCCCAGACAGTGGATCGGCAGGTGAGGTTGGGTGCGAGGGGGAGGGGGAAGCCTGCGGGCGTTGCTGGGGACTCCCAGAGGAGGAGTGCTGGCACATCGGCCCATCCATCCTGCTTGGCGGAGCGGCCGCACACTCAGGGAGTCTTGTTGCGGGAGGGGTGGAATCGGAACGTGGGACCTCTAGGATTGGGAAACTACGGCAAGTGGGGAAGAGAGGTGGGGGAGGGTCAGGGGAAGCCAGGTGTAGGTTGGGGGATGGGGAGAAGCATTGGGAGAGCCAGAAGGGAAGGGCAGGAGGCATGGGAGCAGGGAGCTTGAGAGAGGAGGGGAGAAGGGGCTGAGACAGGAGGGGTAATAAACATAGAGAAGGGGAGAGTGTTCAATCAGGTAGACAGTAGCTGGGAAGGAGGGAGAGAGCAGGAGGTTTTTGAGTCGGGGGAGTGGGTTTGCAGTTGAGGGAACAGCGTTTACACAGTCTGAGGGGGCGCAGGGGTTAGGGGCCATTTGAGAATGGAGCGAGGATGAGGAAGAGGAACAGGAGGTTGACGAGGATGGAATAACATTGAAACTGCACCCCTGCGCCGCACGTATGGAAAGCGGTGGGTGCTCAGAATTCATGGGTGACGTGGAGGGAGGACATGTCAGCGGAAGGGTGGGGGGATCTGGGGGATGAGGAAGGTGAGGAGGCACAACAGCAGGAGAGTGGTCGGGTTTTCGGTCCATGGCTCACTGGCACATCAGGCCTTCTTTGGCAGGATCAGACACACAGGAGGCAAGGTGACTCAGCGCGTTTGATGTGGCCTGGGAACCCTGGGATAAAGTGAAGGTGGGTCCAGCACGGCTGGCTGGATAGCATCAACGCGGGCGGAGGAACAGGAGAAGGTGGTGGGCAAGGTTTGTATGAAGGGGCAGCATGGCGGAAAGGGTTTTGCACCCTCCGGTGACGTGGCACCTGACAGTCAGCGGCCTGGCCCTACAGAACGGCTAGGAAGGTTGCGGACGGCCTCCAGGCGGCCGGCGCTTCAAGCAGCAGGAACGGAGACAGGTATGAAGAAGGCAAGGTTTTTGAGTGCGCCTTGCTCAGTGACTGTGGTGGGAGTGTCAGCAATGAGTTGCTGGATTATGATGAGGATAGCGTGGAGGAGGGGAAGTTACGAGAGGATCAGGAAGAGGAACGGTGGAGTAGGAAGGGGGGTGTCTAATGCTGTCCATAAGTCATTACAGGTATTGGACAAGTTAGCGGAACCTGAAAGAGCAGCAAGACAGACGGTTCAGGAGCAGCCCCTGCCATTGCAAAAAGGTAAAGGAATGGGGGTGATGCACCCAGGTGTGGTGTCGGTAGCGATTTAGGCGAATGCAGACAGTTTGGGGGAGTGCTTACATGAAGGGATCTATGTACTAGATGTTGGGGTGGGTCCGGATAAGGGAAGAGAGTGAGTGCGGGAATGGGGGAGAAGTCAGGTAAGTCCAGCGACGTTCAAAGCGAGGAGAAGGTAAGTGGGAAGCCGAAGCGCCTGCCCTATATAGGTACGGCCAAGCCCCTTGGGGCCCAACTTATGGCTGCCACCAAAGAAAAGATATGGAAAGGGGAGTATGTGGAAATGCTAAAGTTGTTGCACAGGGAAGTAAGGTCGAAGGAAGGTTAGAAGGAGGAAGAATATGAATTGGCTAAATGCCCCAAGGTCCCAGTAACCATTGAAAATTGTGAGAATTTTCCTGACAGGTCCGTAGCGCTTTTTAAGTATATGGACGTTATTAGGAAGGCATACCTCAATTATGGAGGATATGCTTGGGTACAATATGATGAGGAGTTTTGTGCCCGTATGGTGGCAGATTCAGAGGTACAATGGGGGGAAATTGATGCAGACTTGTGGCAGCATACGATGGGCCCTTAAAAATTTGGCAAAACCATTTTTACAGCAAGTGGTTTGCCCATTACGTACCGGCCCTTTTGAGGGTGCCCCACCTAGGGTGGGGCCAATACAGTTGCAAAGGTAGGGCCAGGAGCGCCAGGAAGCGGAATGCAAAAGACAGGAGCTTGTTGCGACTTCAACAAGGGACTTTGCACTCTGGAATATTGTAAATTCAAGCATGAGTGCTCAAAATGCACAGGTAGACATGCCCTTATCAACTGCTACGGGGCAGGCAGCGCGGGGAACCAGGCTACGGGACAGCGAGGAAGTGCCCAAGGGGGTCAGGGTCCGGCCCGGACAAGAGGGGGACAGGGTACTCTGGGAAAAAGCTATTACTCCAGTGAAGGCTGACAAGCTACATTTCTAGGTGGAGCGCTACAACAATAGACAAGCAGGACAATTATTGTTACGGGGATTTCTTCATGGTTTTGAGTTGGGATACAAGGGGCCTAGGCAGCGGCATTGTGACAATAATTTGCAGTCGATCCAGAGAAAAGAGGAGCTGGTGCGGCTCAAATTGGCAAAAGAGGTGGCGGAAGGGCGCATGGAAGGTCCTTTTTCAGACTGGCCCCAGCAGAATCTCAAAGTTTTCCCCATTGGAGTTGTTCCTAAGAAAGAACCGGGGCAATATCGCTTGATACACCACTTATCCTGGCCGGAGGCTTCCTCTGCTAATGATTTCATTCAGGAAGAATTCACTAAAGTGTTGTATGCGTCTGTTGATATGGCCATGGCGATGGTGGAGTCGTTGGGCTCTGGCCCATTAATGGCAAGGACAGATATAAAATCAGCTTTCAGGTTACTGCCGGTGAATCCCTGGGAATTTGAGTTGTTGGGTATTCAATTTCAGGGCCGTTGGTATGTGGATAAAGCGCTCCCTATGGGTGCTCAATTTCTTGTTCTCTCTTCGAGCGCTTTAGCACATTTTTGCAGTGGATCTTTGAGACGGTGACTGGCCACAAGGAAGTGACTCATTACTTAGATTACTTATTCTTTGCGGGGCCTCAGGGTTCTGACTGCTGTGCGGTGGTACTTCGCCAATTTCAAGAAATCATGGGGGACTTGGGTGTACCCCTGGCCCCCGAGAAAACGGTGGGGCCCTGCACGGCCTTCTTAGGTATTGAATTGGATACAGGCGCCATGGTGGCTCGGTTGCTCGCAGACAAACAGACAGCCATGATTGAGACGGTACAGGCTATGGTCCATCGTAAGAAGGTGACGGTCAAGGACATTCAAGTACTCCTGGGGCACCTCAATTTTGCCTGCAGGGTAGTTAGAGCAGGATGGACATTTTGCAGGATTTTAGGTATGGCTCTATCAGGGTACAGTTTACCACATCACCATGTGCAACTTAGCGCTGGGGTAAAGGAGGACTTGAGGATGTGGTGTGTATTCTTGGAATCATTCAATGATATTCCAATTCAGACATGCCCGGTGTGTGAATGGGACGTCCAAATTTTTTCAGATGCGTTGGGGGCTTCGGGGTTTGGCCTGTACTGGCAGGGGAGATTTTGTGCGGAGGAATGGCCGACGGCGTGGTGTGCTGGCGGGCGCATCATTGCGTTCCTGGAGTTCTTTCCTTCGGTGGTAGCGGTGCGTGTTAGGGGTCACCTCCTGATGCATCAAAGAGTGTTGTTCCAGGTGGATAACTTAGCAGTTGTTCAGGTGGTCAATCGGATGTACAGGTTTTGCAGCTGTTGTGCATCTTTGTTTTAGAGTGCTTGCGCCACGACATATCTTTCAGGGCGCGACATGTACCGGGTGTTAACAATGACATTGCGGATGTGTCATCGCGTTCACAGTGGGAGAGGTTCCATGGGTTGGTTGCGGATGAGACCCTGAGCAGGACGACTATGCCGACAGCTCTGTGGACCATAGGAAATGGAGGATGCTGCAGCTGCTGGTGAATTCATGGGCACCCTCCACAAACTTTTTTGGGGTTACATGCCGTTGGTGGGTGACTTGGTGCAGAGAATACTTGAAGGTTGGGCCAGGGAGGAGAGCTCAGTGGGAAGGGTAAGGCAGCCTATAACACTGAGACTTTTTAAAGAGGTTATGCAGGCGCTGAGGGTGGTGTGCTTTGATGAGGTAGAATGCTTATTGTTTCGCACTCTCATGTCTTGGATGTTTTTTGGGGCATTTCGGAATTGTTGGAGTCCAGAACAACACCGGGTATTCAGTGGCGCGATGTTTGCTTCAGGGCACAAGGCGTAGTGCTGTGCTAACAGATATCAAAGACGGATCAGAGGGGAGAGGCACGCATGTGGTTCTCATGGCTTATCCAGTTTCGGATATTTGCCCTGTTACTCTATACCTTGGGCTAAGGGCCATTGCAAAAGAGGATAAGGGAGGAGTTTTTTGTCATCTAGATGGTAAAGGCAGTATCAGCATATCAGCTGTTAAGGGTGTTGAGGGCAGCATTGAAGGTAGTGGGGCAAGACGCTTCACTATTTGGGACTCATTATTTTCGGATAGGTATGGCGACAGAGGCAGGGTTTATAGGATGGAAGACAGCAGCATTGTTGGAACTGGGAAGGTGGAAGTTGAATGCTTATAAGAAATATGTGAGAAAAGGGGTTATCGCGATGGGATGGTAATTTATTTTTTCTCCTGCTGCAGGTTCAGTGCCTGGACCAGCGGTGCGGTTCATGTCCATCTGGGTTGTAGGCCATTCATTTGTCAAGTGGGCCTGGAGACAAGCGCGGACTACGGCTATTGGGGACAATTTGGGTTTGGACAGGGAAAGGTACCACGTACAATGGGAAGGTAAAGGGGGATGTGTTGGCAAGAATTATTAGGGACATTACAGCGGGTTAGGGGAAGAGGTTTTTGTCCAGATGTGTTGCTTTTACATTTGGGCGAAAACTAGTTGGTAAAAAGGACAGGTTTGGATATCATGAGGCATATGAAAAAGGACTTGCATGAGATTCAACGACAATGGCACGGTTGTCATGTGATGTGGACAGCCTTAATCCCTCGTGGGATATGGCGAGGGGCGAGGAAACCGGGTGCAATCGAAAGGGCGCAGAGGAAAATTAATAAAGCGATGCATTTGCTTTTCAGGGAAAATTGACTTACTTATTTGGAGCACAGGGATTTACGTTTCGAGGACAAGAAGTTTTTTCGGAGCAATGGAGTACACCTGTCCTTTATGGGCATGGAGTTGAACCTGCTCCAGCTAAAAGAAGCTTTGAAAGGATTGTTTAGGGAACCATAATTACGTTTTATGCCTATCAGCTTGCAGCTGTCTTGATAGATAAGTGGACTAGGGGGAGGGGGCCAAAAAAAGGAGGGGTTTCCCCCCTGTTTTCTGGTGGCGGAGACAGAGACTGTTCACATGACAACGATAACGGATGGACAGAAAATCTGCCAAGACACTTTCAGATTGGAAGGGGGTGGACAGCAGCAGGGCAGCAAAGACAAGAAATTGGGCATTAGGGGTTGGAGACTTGCAGGTTCAATGGGTAGGCGGCAGCATTTGACTATTAAGGTAATAAACCGATTCAACAAAGAAAGCGTTGCAAAAGGATGACTGGATTAACGAACTGCAATTTTAAGGGGAAGGGAGGGGTGATGGAAGGGGGGAGTGTTTTGGGTAGGTGAATTTGATGTATAGTGATGTATAGTGAGGCATTTAGTTTTGTGAGGGTTGAGGACAGGCTATTGTTATGGTGAGTGCACCTGTTTTTACACACAAAAAGGGTGTAGAGGTGCTGTTTTGCCTCTTCCACAAGGAATATATGTATATGAATCAAGCTAGTGAAAGTGAATGTACTCTCTAATTAGATGTTTGAAGTTTATTAAATAAAGAAGAGACAATATTATCTTGTACATCTGGAACCTATGTAATGAATAAGATGTGCTACTTTATTAAGTGGTATAGTGTGCTCTTTGAGCTCTGTATCAAACATAAAGTAGCAGGTAAAACATTAATAGTTTCTAATACTATTGCTCTTCACTCCGGAGCCCGTGACTATATTGTGCACCGCTCACACTACCTGTGTGCCTTAGGACTCTACCGTATCTCACTCGGACAGGCTCTCTTTCAGTGGGGATCAATGTCTATTGCTGATCTGAACTGCATTTGGGTTACATCCTGCAATATGTGCTCAGCAGACCTCAACTGTGTCATAACACTCTAGCTAGAGTAAAATTAGCCCTCGCCAAGTTGGCCTGTGTTGCAGTTGGTGGCTGTAACTGGGTGCTTCTGAGGACAAATCATGTCCATTTATTCTTTACATGCTCTCATTTGAAACTCTTAGGTCTATTTGAACATACAGAGTCAGGATTTCACATCAGCCAATCACGGTGCAGCTTTTATCTATGCGTCAAAAACCCAATACAAAGCTGGGATTAAAATCTCATCAATTCAAAACACATCCAAAAATGATAGTTTCCATGGCTATAACTTGTTTTTTACCTCTCTCGTTTGCATATCATGACTTTTTGAGGTACTCACTGCTTTTGGTGCAGTGCATATAAATTCACGCTGGATCAAAGTGCTGGGGTGCTCTAAGGCATTGCCTCCACAAAGCCAGGTAAAGGCACATCGAAATAAACATTCAAAATAGGTCCAGTGTGAAATTTTCATGGTGTTGAAATGTTACACGTAGATGTGGCTGGGAATTTCGTTACATGAATTAATATTAACTTCCAGAAACCCCAATGTAATATACCATGAAATAAATCCTGCTTCATCCATGCTAAAAAAAGTTATATTTAAAACTAGCAATTATCACATTGCCCATCTTTTAAACAGTCATTATTCCTCATATTCTGAAATATGGGTCTGAGTGAGAAGTTCTGCTAGAACGTTTCCACGGCAAAATTGAGAAGTGTGGTATTTTTATTAGTGGCCCAATTCATAACACATACGCTATAACAAAGTTGAACCTAATTGCACAGAAAGTGTCACCTACATTAGAAAATGCCCAATCCTTGTTCACTGAAACAGAATCTGTAGACATTGACACCAAAAGATGAAATTTATTAATGAATACAATTTGCCTGTCTGGTTGTTCCTCCACTGTCTTCAGTTAGGTTCCAGGTGATGTATGTTGCAAAGGGATGGGAGTGGTGGGAGCGATAATTGGAAAGGTTGACAATGTCACAACTGGGTCAGTAGTCAAAAAACGTACCAAAGGCATGTCAAAAGAAATACTTACGGCAAAAAAATAATGGAGCAAGTGTGCAAAATGGGTTTGAAAAATAAATCCACATGGTAACATTTTCAGTTGTAGGTTTTCAGTGTAGCCTTTGATTAGCATTTATTCATGCAGAATTTCCACCAGATTAAGGGCCTCTTTACGACTTTGACATTCAGAAAAGCTGACCGCCACAGGACCAGCAGAAACTGACACAGGATTAGCCTTGAGGCCAAAGCCGTGACACAAGAGCACCCTCGGAATATGCACTGTCTACAGGTGGCCCACAGCACTGGCGTTCTGCCAGCCTTTTTTATGGTGGGGACCCCGCCATAAAAAGACTGTTAAAAGAGGACTCATGATCAACACAGCAGTGCTGAACTCAGTGCTGCCGTGGTTGACCATGACTCCAACCACCGCCACCCCATTGGGATCCTGGCAGTGACAGTGGTCTCCCGGCGGTCCAATCTCCAGAGTCATAATCAGGTGGTCAGACCGCCTGGAGTGCAGTGGTTTCACTGCCTCCACAGGTTTGGTGGTCGTTAGACTGCCAAACTTATCATTTCGCCCAAATAGTCTGCATACGGAAATGTTATCCAAATTTGTATTTCCACATTTTAAGATTCATTTTGGTTCTCCTAGGGAAAATATGTTTTCCTTTAGAGGAAGTCCTTCACTTACACCCCATATAACATCACTTGCTAATAACAAGAGTAAGGGCCAAATTACAAGTTTGGCAGTCCGAGGACTGCCAAACCAGGATGGCAGTTGGATCACTGCAGTCCTGGTGGACGGACAACCAGATTATGACCATGGCAGTCAGACCTCCAGGTGACCGCTGCCACTACCGCCAGGATCATGGATCCCGATAGGGTGGCAGTGGTCTGGGTCGTGTCAGCCATGCTGAGTTCAGTGCCGGTGTGCTGATCACGAGTCCTCTTTTCGCCAGTATTTTTATGGCGGGGTTCCCGCCATGAAAAGGCTGGCAGAAAGCCAGTGGTGGTGGTTGCAGGGGGACCGCTGCACTGCCCATGCCATGGCCCGTGCAGGGGCCCTCTCTACCAGCACCCTTGGAATGCGCATTGTCTGCTCTGCGCATTCTGATGGTGATGTTGTGCCAGTGCATTGGCCTCAGCTCCCTTAACTGAGCCGGGGGTTGCCTGAATGACGGCAGCCTCCTCCCCACAGCTTTGGCAGTCAGCTCATACGACCGCCAAAATCATAATGAAGCCCTAAATCTACGTTCCAATCCATAATGGAAAACTCCCTGCAAATAGTTGGGAAATCACCCACAAAGCATGAGCATTCTCAAACCTTTACAGGTTAGCCTTCTCATGAATGTCCATAAATACCCCATCGATGTTAAATCTTCAAAGGTAGAAATGTCACCGGATTTGAGTTAATCCCAGCTGTGCAAATGCACGTAACTTCAACCGACTGGAACAATTTGTGGCTTTGTGCATGGAAAATTTAGCCAATCAAGATTTTATGAAGCAAGAGTAAGAATAAATGTGCAAAAAGTGCTGGCTTTGCACACTTACATTGAGCTAGATCACCCAAATGCTTTGTGTATTCGGCTGTAAGATAGCACGTATTTATCTCCTGCCTCCTCTGCTGGAAACTGAAAAAACCCGAACGAGTAGATGAGAAGACAGACTACACGCATTAGTACCGAATTACACGGTCTAATTCTAAATTGTAGAATATTAACCCCTGCTGTTGTGCATGTTGAATAGTCCCTAATACTGTACATTAGAGGTTTAACAACGACTTGCCAAGTCCAGAAATGCTACAATTTTGAAGCACTCTCATCCTAAATTATTTTAAATGCTACCCAGGGAGCAATTCTCTTCCTGTCTACTGATGTCCTGGTGGCTCCAACAGCCGGAATCATATTATGCTTTTGACTATAAAATCCTCTCAAAGCTTACCCCTCCCAGCAAAGGCCAGTTAAACTTTAGTGGTAATTAAATTTAAATGAAAGGAGACCGCTAATTCCTAACAAGCTTGATGAGAGCTTCTCTTTATTGCCATGCCAAGAGAAACCAAACCTCTTATTTAGATTGCTATGCCCCAACAAAAGAGCCTGGAAATACCGAAGAGCAAACGCAGTTTATTGTGACCCGGTGCCCATTTCTTCCCTCAAACCTGTTCTCACAAAAGTCAGTTTGAAGTGCATCATTCTCAAGATACGCAATGTTATCGCTTCTCGTGTCGAGGTAACCCATTACAAGAGGTCAAATTGTTATATTTCCCATAAATTGAAACGCACCGTATTTTGGTTTATAAAGCCATTGCACTGGATTTGACTTCTCGCCACGAAGTCTGTTTCTCGATACGTTTTCCTGCCTCTTCACATGAGTTTCTTTTTAATAGGCTGTGTCTCTGAGATATTAAAAATACATTTGTGGTGTTGGTATTTGGATGCAAGACACACAACACTTGTTCTCATTAAACAATTAATCAACCTGTGAGGTGTGAAATGCACGTTTAAACCACTCAATCAAACATTTAAGACTTTGAATCAAAGTTCTCACATGGGAAATTATTTTATGACTTTTAAAATTCAAAAACTCTGGACCAAATTACCATTGGTGGGCAGTGGCTATTGGCAAGTGGCTAACGCCATAAAGTAGGTCCTTTCCCTTACAAACGTACATTGAAATATACAAAAAAGTGATGGATGAAATGCTTGAATTAACCCCAGCCTCTGGTAATTACTAGAGGCTCGTGGTCCATTGTTATTTTGCACATCAAGCTACTTCAGTTTGGACCTAGCCATTTGCAAGTCAGTCTTGACCCTCCTCCGATATAAACAGTCCAGCCTGAACTGCCAGTGTCTAATAAGAGCGAAACATGTCTTGAGTTGCTTGTGTTCCGGTTCAGGCAGTTCGTGCTGGACTGTCCCTATGGGAGCAGGTTCAAGACTGATTTAGTCATTGCTGAGTCCAAAGCGAAGGGACATGGTATACAAAATAACATTGGATTGGGATGCGGCCTGAGTAATTATCAGTGGCTGAGATTAATTAATGCATTCCATCCATCACTTTTTTGTATTCTTCAGTGTGAGGCTGCCGGGTGGGATGAGAATGTTCAGACATAGGTCGTGTGCCCACTGTGCCCCTGCCACGAACGAATCCCACCACACCTCAAATCCCTTCACTGGCTCCCCATAGACAAGAGAATCACATTCAAGATCCTCATCCACGCACACAAATCCCTCCACAACACCGGCCCAACCTACCTCAAAAAAAGAGTTAACTTCCACACTCCCACACGCAACCTCCGATCAGCCGATCTCGCCCTAGCCACAGTCCCCCGCATCCAACGCACCACCACAGGAGGCAGGTCTTTCTCCTACCTCGACCCCAAAACCTGGAACTCCCTCCCCACCGACCTTCGCAAAACCAAAGACCTCCTGGTCTTCAGAAAGAACCTCAAGACATGGTTGTTCGAATCAGTGACCCTCCCTGCTCCCCCTCACCTGACTTCACCTCCCCAGCGCCTTGAGACCCTCACGGGTGAGTAGCGCGCTCTACAAATTTTTTGATTGATTGATTGATTGATTAAAACCAAGCTACACCCAACTTATGAGCACTAATAAGGGTGAAGCCAGCCTTGAGTTGCTTTTGTTCCTGTTCAGGGAGGACCTAACAGTTCTGTCTTCACTGTTCCTTTTGGAGCAGAGTCAACACTGAGTTGCAGATGGCTAGGTCCAAATTGAGATGGCATGGTGTGCAAAGAAATAATGGACTACGATGCGACCTGAGTAATTACAAGTGGCTGAGATTAATTCAAGCATTCCATCCATCATGTTTTTGTATATTTCAGTGTGATGCCCTAGATGTGACAGGCATGCCCAGATGTGGGTGTGTACCATCTGGGCCACTGAAACTAAGCTATTCTCGACTTATGAGCCCTAATAAGGGTAAAATCTCTCTAAGGTTGCATGCGTTCTTCTTCAGGGAGGACCTAGCCTAACAGTTTGGGCTGCACTTTTCCTATGACAGCAGGGTGAAGTCTGATTTGCATATGACAGAGATCAAACTGAGATGGCATGGTGCCCAAAATAAATATGGACTGGGATGAAGCTCTGAATAATTACCAGTTGCTAAATTCAAGCACTCAGTCCTTCACTTGTTTGTATACTTCGGTGGGATGGGTATGCCCAGAAGTGGGTCGTGTGCACATTTTGCCACTGGAACCAAGCTATACCTGACTGATGAGCCCTAATTAGTGCAAAGGCCTTATGTTTCTTTTGTTCCATTTCAGGGAGGACCTGGCCTGGCAGTTTGAGCAGGACTGTTCCTACTGGAGCATGGTCACGATTGATTTGCATTCGGCTGGGTCCAAACTGAGGTGGCCAGGTGTGCAAAATAACGATGGACTGGGTTACATCCCAAGTAATTATCAGTGGCTGAGATAAATTCAAGCATTTCAGTTATCACTTTTTTGTATACTTCAGTGTGACACCCT